>NC_086194.1:99475102-100085935 GCF_035770615.1 Melospiza melodia melodia
TGCAATTGTTCCCACCATGCTATAGGCCCTGCTGCTCTGAGAGTCACTGAATAATTTAGGTTAGAAAGGACCCTTGAGATCATTAAGTTCAACTGTAAACCCAGCACTGTCAAGTCCAGCAGAAACACTACAAAACCCAAATAAAACAGGAAGGAGGATACAGCTATGAAAGGGAGGGCTCTTCTTGTACACACCTAAACTGCAGATGCATAAAAACAGCTACTGCCAAAACAAATTCATTTGATCTCCACCATAAACATACATTGCAATGTACTCTGGAATTGTCAGAGTACTGCAAAAGGAGAAACAAAGTAAAATACTTAGTTTTGAAGGTCCCTAGAAGTCAACTAAAAGCAGATAAAAATTGAACTTCAAAATACAGCAGCTGGCTTCCCCATGTTTTTGCAAAACTCAAAATAATATGAATCAATGGGATATATTCAGAGGTACTTCAGCACTGAGCCCTTCTGCTAAAATAGTGTTCTACTTCAGACCTAATCCTTCAATTTGATTTTACAGAAACTGAGAAATAAATTAGAACTTCTACACTGAGCTCATACATACTCAATTTAAAGGTGCCTCTGGATTACATCTTAACAGTGCTATACATGAAGTAAAAACAGTATTGATTTTTTTATTTGAAAAACAGTCAGTCAAGTTAATACAAAGTGTGCATAACATTCCACACTTTGCAGGTAAGTTGGAAGAAAACTCCTTGATCAAGGTAAGCCCATACAAAAACAGTCATTCAGTCTAATCTTCTAAATCAAGTTTCAGACAATAATATTCCAGCTGAGACTATGTCTAGCAAATTGCATTTAAATGGCCCACAAAAATCCATTTAGTCTCTCACTTGCCAGAGAGCAATGGGGGGTAGTAAAAACTCATGCATTCTCACGTTTCCAACTGCAATTGATTGATAGGGTAAAGAATTGCAGACAATGTCTGAGACTGGAAAGGAAGTTAAAGGCAGTGTATATTCAAAGCTGAAGGAAACTGCATCCTCAGGAGACAGTGGGAAGGCATCAGTGTGCATGCACACCCACAGGCTACCAGGCTTTCTTCTGAGCCAAACCAACAGGTCCCTCCAGCCTGTGATTTACACAGAGGACGAGACATCAGGGTTTTGCCACCTTCCCTTCACTCAAATACACAAAATGAGAGCCACTGGACTCCAGTTTCAGCACCTCTCCATTCCTCTCAAGTGCATAACTGGTATGTCAAAGCCTGAATTTAGGAAGCTGCACAGTCTGCCAGGTACTGTCTGCTTTCCTCTATGCCACAAAAACAGAATAATGGTTAGCTCTCTGATGCATCACTGAGCGAAGCTTGTTTAGCTAAGGATACCAGCACACATTGTCCTGGTCTGGGGAAGATGTGCCCTTCACCCAGACACCCTCAATAGCATGGCCAACATTTTGTCTCTTTGAGACATAAAATATTCCACAACAGATGCCCTACAGATGCTCTAAATCCGCAATGTGAGGGAGGGTACCATTATTTTGGCCCTAACTGCACCAACCCATGCCCATCAAGAGAGTTAAATGATGTTGCCTTAAATTAATATCTAGGAGTGGAACAACAAAAGCCATTTCAAGCATCTTGTTACCTATTTCTGGTACCCATTCTGTAGAGAAACATCAGAGCTCTGAAACTTGACAGATAATGTGGTTGCAGTCATCAGGATGAAGAGTGTGGTTGATTGCTTAAGCTGATGGAAAGACAACACCTGCTGTCAGATACCTCCTGAGGTGGTCTGCTCTTCCAAACACCAGTCCTGCTTGACATCTTTTTGCAATTCTTGGGAATATGTAGCTGCCTAAGTAGTAGTTTACATGACTGCTTCTCTGCTGTACACTACCAGAGATAAGACGGATCATTCCCACAAATTTCCTTTCTAGTTGTTTTAAGGCATTCATTCCATTGATTCAGCTTCAACAAGTATTGTCACAAGTCACCTGTCTTAAAGAAACAGAAGACAAGCTGAGCAGAACTGGAAAGAATTTGGTCTGTTTAAAAAGTTGGAAAGCAGAAGCTGTGAAAGGCCTTCAGCCCCAAACAAACATTGTGTTCTTCACAGAGCTGGGCGCTCAGGAAAGCAGCTGGCAACAGAAATTCAGAGGATGCAAAGAAGGTGTCTGCCACTTGCTCAATCAGGATCATGTCCCATGGCAATGAAGCTGAAGAAGAGTTCACCTGCAATGATTCCTCATCCTTCCCACACCAAACCTGGCTGCATACAGCTCTCCACACAACACATGACTTCTGCACAGACCAACACACAGTACTGTGAATTTACAACATAGGCAGAATTGGACCATTCTGTGCCTGCAGTAAACAGCCTCCAGTGAAAATAAAGCTACACATACTGTGCTGGGCAGACACTATTGTACCACGGCAAGAAAATACTACAGTGGACTAGGTAAATTTAACTAAAAGTTTAAAAAATGTTATGCAACCACTCTAAAAGATGTGTGACTGCTTGTATAGCATCTAACACCATCAGACTCCTGTTCTTAGCTGGCCCCTAGGCATTACTCTGGAACTGAATGGTTCAAAAACATTCAGCATTCTGCAAGAACAGAACTCAAGTCATCTTGTGGAAGGTATGAGTCTTTATTACCAGCTGAATCCTCCTTCAGTATATGTTCTATTGTTCATGGGGAAAAGAGGCAGCATTAGTAAAAACTCCAGGCACAGAAGTTGATAAAAATGTGCCTTCACTAATAGCACCAGTTTCAACACTGCCTGTTTTGCTCCAGCTACTTCTATATCTCTCGTCTCACTTGCCTTCAAAGATTTCTTATGCTCCCTGGTTATGACATTCAAAATATCTGCCAGATTATGCAGCAGTCCTCATTAAGGTAATTTCTATTCAACTGGTCCACATTAGTAATTCTTCAGGAGAAAGAAACGGTAAGAAAGTAGTAATAGCACAGGCTGAGGAAGAAGCTACCTCCAAATCTGTTTTCAAAATAAGTATTTGTCAAATCACACTGTTCCAGGGCACAGAAAAATTAGGCTGACAACTGAAATTGCCTCCAAGTATAGAATGCACAGTTACACTGCTCTGAACTCTGATTTTGCATGTGAAGTTATAAAAGCAATTTTACTACAGCAACTGTTGGCCTGCATTTAAGCCTCCATTGCTAATGAATTAATCAGCTGCAAACTAGAGGTGAAGATTTCAAGGTCAACATTTGTATTCACTGGCTCAATAAGGAGCTAAATTAAGAACAGAAATCATAGAGATTAGTACAGGATTATTTTGCACTATCTTATTTGAATCCAAGGAAAAAAAAATGCTTTATAGACTGAAGTAGAAAAGAAACTCAGAGCAATTATTAAGTACTGACTTCAGAGTTTCCACGATTCTTTTGTGGTTTCTTTTCTTTTTCATTCTTGGCTGTCATAAAGAGAATACATTTCCTAAATTTTTTTTGTGTCCTGGTAATTCACCTCTTTCAGATCCCTCAAAACTTTTGAATCTAAGGTTTAAAGAAACACGATGTCTACTATTCAACTTATGATTAACATTTATTTGTTTGTTCTTAAATTTACTGGCTGGACTAAAAAGCACAGATTCTAAACCAGTGTTTCTTATGATTCATAAGTGCCAGATATTCATTCCTGGTATGGGATTATGCATGCCCAACATCAGAACTCTTGTGATTTATGTGGTAATTTATTACTTACATGAACTGCTTTTACTGAACAGATTCTACAGCCATAGTCAGACTTGCCACACCAGAACTATTCAAAAGACCGATTTCCTTTAACCATAAGAAATAAAACTAAACTGAGAGCAATCAGAGCTTGTAACTTAATTTGAAATGTAAGAAATCAGAATTATAACTCAATTACTACCAAGTAAAACCAAATCATTATGACAGTTAAACAGAAATACTAGTTAAGGCATATAAATATACAATTTTTACAAAGCCTTATGGCTTACATCAATAAATTATATATAGTTATTTCCTCTCAGCCTTAAATTATAAAAACTAGGGCAAGTAGACTTACATTTAACAGGGCACACCCACTCACATGTAACAAGTCAGAAAGGAACAATCAGCATTTTTCTGTTCATAGACCAGTTAGCACAACATTGTACTGATACTGACAGACATGACACCTCCTTCCCCTGGACATCAAAAATCCAGCCCTCAGTGATGACATACTCCAGTAATTGAGGTGAGGTGTACTGACCTAATTAAATCTGTCAGGTCAGCATGCCCGCAGCTATACCTTTGAAAACATTTTCTCAAACAACTCATATTTTCATGGTGTTTACAATACAAAAAGAATTATGACTGATATTTGACCTAAATTGTATGTCAAAAAGCTTCCATCAAACATATCCTTCACATATAACTGCAAAATAATGTCACATAAAATCTTAAGTATAAAGGCCTTTGCTGAAAAAGTAGCATACAAAATTACTCCTAACTCTTTACATTTGGGTTCTGCAGAAGTACTTAAATCCTTTGTCACAAATTCAAATCAGAAACTACCACAGGCAGAAGTGAAAACTGTTTGAAGGAAGAATGGCTTTGGGATTTCTAGCAGACCAATGCTACTCTACACAGAAGGAGTGGGGAGGAGAGTTTCTTCTTCTGAAAACTGCTAGGATTCTGCTGGGGGGGCCTGACCTGGGTAATGAGTACCAGCTGCCTACCTTCACTGGTAGCTGCATTCTTCTGGGCTTTGGTGGGTGTGTGATCCGTACTTGAACTCACGTCGGATGAGATGCTTGAGCTGCCCTTGCCTGCAAAAGGAGAAGGAGGTGGAAAGGGAGGGAGGGGGGGAGGAGGGGAGAGAGAACAAAAACATGAGTTCAAACTTTGAAATAGAAAGACCTTCAATATCTGAACCTGGAAAAACTCCAGGAAGCTTTAAACTAGGTTTAAAGCAGCTGATGTTCATTTTGTACACACCAGAATAGGAATTCACTGCACTGTAACTTCTAGCATGTGCATCTTTACGTGTATTGAGGCTGCAAATAGTCTCCTATGCCACAGGGCCTCTCATAAAGTATATATTTGCTAAGGTCTGTTGAAAATTAAATGTTTGTGATTAAAAACATTAGGGGAACTTAAATGTTCACTTTACTCATTCAAATACTTCTAACACAGATCAAGAAAAATGGTTACATTCAAAATATGTTAAATGAGTTTAGATTTCTGTCTTATGTGTTCACATCATGTATTCAAGTCATTTGGTCATGTGAAAATGAAAGCAAGGTATCTGTTTTCTCCTTCACCATACTCACTGCATGATGTAATACACCATTTCAAAATTAACTTCTCACTAATGGTGGAGAGGTTTTAGCTGTAAATCATAACCTATGGATGTTTCTTTTCTTATTTTTCTCTCTTAAAAGCTTTTCCTGAATTTCCTATATCACTGTCTTCAGACATATTTGCAGGATGTCAAATTCTAGATACAAGTTACAAACAAAAGAAATCCAAATACATATTAAAAACTAACCTGTATAGATACTACAGAAGAACAGAGTTGGCTAAACCAAAGCTGTCTTTTTGTTTTCCTGCGAGGATCTAAGAAGGAGTCACTCCTGTTTCCCTTCACTCATTCTACTCAATCTCAGTAATTACTAGCAGGGAATACTGCACTACTCTGCAGCAGGAACCAGACCAACCACCCAAAGAGCAATAAGTGGGATAATTCTAGAGAGAGGAAATGCAGTGAACACTGTTACATTTTAAGAAGTTACCTATCCCCAAAAACACTGCATCACTGAAGCCTTTAAGACCTATTTGGGTTTTTTTGACCAAAATTAATCTGTATGCAGAAAGCTAGCTGACACCAAGTTTCTGTCACTTGAGTAAACCCATAATCACAGAAATGTTAGCAAGAGACTTTTCTGATCTGTTATTTCAATCAAGCATTCCTTGGGGTTCTGGGTTACAGTATGCCTGGTTTTCATAACATTTAGATGTAAGGGAGAGGTCTGCTTTTTAAAGGTGCCACAACAGAACAAGGATTTAAATTTTAATGGGAAACAACTGGAGAATGTGCAAATGTAGGTTGTTTCACAACCAAGGTACTGCCACCTAATCTGTCAGCCAGCCCTAGAGAATCATCCTCCACAGAAAGTTGCTTAAATTAACATGCTTCGATTTGAGAGATGATTTTGAATTTAACTGGAGTGAAAGGATATTAAAATGGTCAGAAGAAGATAAAAAAAAATAAATGGCTAAAGCTAGTAGCTGGGCAGGGTGAAGAGAAAGAAAAAAGTGTATTTTCAGTGATTCACTAATTGCTTTTTACATTCCTTTAAGAAGTTAAGCAAAACCAAGAAGCAGCACTTCCAGAATATCTTCAATTGTTCTCAAGCTGTGACAAGTTGCAGTAATAGACTGTGGTCTTTATAAAAATTACTGCCCCAAAATAACTCCATAACTAAGGCAACAAGGTTTGTGGTAGAAGAAAGGCAGAAGATAAAAGGGAAGGGTACTTGTTAAATGCTCTGTCCCAAGAAGAGGCCAAAGAACAAGAAACACCTGCAGCAGCTGAGAATCAAATCACTACTGAAGGTACTGAAAGGCATTTAGGTGGTATTGCCACTACCAGCAACTCCTGATACATCAAAAACTCTAACTACAGAGGCAGAAAATAAAATTCTAAGGGGTATCAGCACTCCTCAACAGATTCATAGAAAGAAAACAAAACTAAACAGAGCAACTGGAAAAATTATTTCCTCAAGAAAATAAACAGGATTTCCTCTAAAAGAGAATTTATCTTTTTGGGGGGAGGGAAGAGGGAAAGGAAGTCAGTGAAACCAAATAACAGCAGAGTTGCAAGATGGTCATATCTGCAATGGGTTGTTTTCACAAAGTGAATTCTTCCCAGGCTCCCCATTAACAATAGCAGTTCTATTTACCCCAAATACAAGCCCACCTCAAAGAGCATAACCAAAATGTTTTACCCACTGTAAGCTACTGTCAGTACACATCATAGCAACATATTTAAAATTGCACACTTCTGTAGAAATTGTGAAATGCCTGATGTAAATGTAGATATTTATCATTTAAATCTACTTGAACTTTAAAACATTTAAATACCTTTCAAGAATTTAAAACTAGAAATTAAGAGAAAGGAAAAAAAACAAACAAAACATAGTTGTTGCTTTGGTTTGATACAGTTCTGCCTGTAATTGTATTTTTATATGGAGTTTCCTCTGACTGCATAGAGCCCCAAAACTAGCCTTTTTCCTTATTGCCAACACTGTAACTCTCCACTCAGATAAGGAGAAAGGATGTACTTTCTAGTAATTTTCAATGTGTTTCAAATAGACTAGCTGACACTATATATCTTTTCTTTTGGTTTTTCCTCAGTGCACAAAGCTTTGAGTAGGCTAGATTTGGCTACTGCAGACTCATGTACACATGCCAAAGCTAAAACATAACAGTATTTAAATATTCACAAAGAGGAAAGGCTAGGAGAGCAGCAGCTGTTCAGCCTGGAGATCATAGTTGGCCTCTACTCCCAAGTAAGAAGCGACAGACAAGAGGAAACGGCATCAAGTTGTGCCAGGGGAGGTTTGGGTTCCATACTAGGAAAAAAATTCTGCACTAAAAGGGTGTTCAGGCATCGGAACAGGCTGCTCAGAGAAGTGGAGGAGTCACCATCCCTGGTGGTATTTAAAAGACATGTAGCTGTGGCGTTTGGGGACACGGTTTAGTGATGGACTTGGCAGCGCCGGGTTCGCAGTTGGACTCGATTGTGAGGGTCTTTTCCAACCTAAACGATTACATGGAATATTAGAATCACAGAAATCCAAAGACTGCTGATTTCCCTAATGCTATAGGGAAAAGTTAAAGCACAGCATAACACTGGTTTCCAGAGACCAGTTCCTCTCCAATTTAAAAAGTGCATTGAGAAAGTCATTGCACATAAATATACCCTGACAAGGGTTCTAATGCAATGACAACCAGAAGGATAAAACAGAGGGCAATATTGCAAAGACTACAGCATTAATGACTGTATTTGATCGTCTGCTTAAAAAAATTAAAGGCCTGCCAAAAGCTTCCCTAACATGACTTGCAATGATCTAGAGTTTCCTTCATACAGTCAACAGTTCTTTATTCCTAAACCAGAAGCTGCAATCCAAAAGAAAGGAAACTGCACTATGGTAGTATGTAGATATGATAGAAGAAATCCATTTTCCTAGAATACAACATAATTCACACTGGGAGTGAAGGTAGCATGTACTTCACAACACCTGCAAAGAATCACACAGCCACACAGTTGCAATTCAAATCATGTCTCTGACCTGCTTCTGAAGAAGCAAAAGTAGGGATTTTTTTTTTCCATCTGCTAGTGCCAAAATCTTACAATAGTTGTAGGAACAAGACTCCAGCTATCTAACCTAGTACACTATTTCCTGCAGATTACATTTTGATCCTGCTGGAAAGAAAGCTAGAATCAGGAAAGCATATAATATAACATACTTCTCAACATTGTCTTCAGGCCTTTGTAGCCCACAGAAGTTTTTCAGCCACAGACATCTTTCCACTTAGTAGCCCTACAGCTTTATTAAATTTACCTTGTCTCTTTTTGAATCATGACTATTAAAATCATATGTTTAATTTTCTTTTTACCATACAGATGCCTATAATGACAACAAAATTATGCTTGTTTTATAAAGTGCTTGCTATCTTCAGTTTTGCAAACTTTGGATTCTGCCATCACACTCACTGCTGACAAGTATCAAAGACATCCCAAGCCAGTCAGGACAGAATCAATGCAATTTAAACTTCCATGGCAAAGCACAGTCTATAACTGTATGACACTGAAACACTATTTTGGGAACCACATATGCAAAGCCTTTCCTAGTCTGAACAGCAGTGAGTCCCCTTCACTCACTCTGGAACAATTTTGTTAGGTTTTTACACAGCACATTTGCCTTGGATTCTGGTGTTATGAGCATTTGCAAGCCATATTTTACACATCCCTCTAAGATCTCATAGAGACAGGTTGACCTGACCATTGTTTCTTTTGTGTCACCCTGGAAAGTAACAGCAGTACTTCTCTTGACATCAAGTTTTTATGTGATGATGTCTTTCTTCAGCAAGCAGTGACAGGTACCCCAGGAATTAAATGGATAGTACACCCAAATCCACTGCTTGCCATGCTGAAGTGAAACATTAGACAAAATGCCAAAACAGAAAAACAAAATAATCATTTAGGAAAAGAGAGCAGAAAACAATTAAGTCCAGAATAACCACTAATCTTTTTAACTGTCCATAAGTGTTATATTACAATGACTTTGATGTAAAAAGTCTGAAAATTTTGTTTACTTAAGCCACCAATTCTTATCCAAATGACATTATTCAAATTAAACTTCTCAAAATGAAAGTGCATATGTGCATGGTTTTCCTACAGATGATCATTACTTTCTCTTTTATATCTTCAGAGAAGTTCTTTTAAAATCAAATACATGCCAACCACATCAAGAAGAGATCCAGAAAAAAAAAATTAATCCAAACCTCAAAGCATCAGGGATCATTCAAGAGGAAAGAAAAATCTCTTTTCCTTCTCTTATTTCCATGACACACATTATGCTGGTCCAAGTCACCAAAACCTCAAGTGTATCTCTTTACAATCTGCCCCTCCAAAGACTGCAGACTCCCAGTATGTTTCCAAGTATTCCCATGGAAATCAGCAGCCTAGTGCAGTACTGAGGCTTTGTGGATATAAAGCATCCTTTAAAGATGCAATATATCAATCCATTTATCCAAAGTTGGATACACACTTTGGATAAATGGATTGATATATTGAAGAAAAGTTGGACTACACACTTTGGACAATCATTCTCCTTGAACTTTACATTTGTACGAATGGAAATTATATGTCATAAAAATGGTTTCCATCTACTAATTCTTAGTTGCTGACCAAACTACCACTGTTTCAACACTGAAGTTACCTACCTACAAGCATTGTTACTCACTGAACTGCTTTCAGGATGAAGTATGTTCATTTACAGATTCACTTTGACCAATCACAACTGACCTTCTGCCCTAAAATCTTAGGCATATGGCTCTTGAGCTTGCTCTTGCTTTTTTCCAAATTAAAATGCGTGCCAATGTAACAAGCAGGCTCCAAATTTGATTCCACCCAACATTTGCCAGGATATGATAAAATAACTTGTGCAGTAATCTGCACAAACTCCAATCCCAAAGAGAAGAAATAAACTGAATGTTTCACAGGAAGCACACTGAAGTTTGTAGAGTTTGCAGATATGTGCTAGCACTGGTACTTTGGGACAATATTTCTCAAAACTTTCACAAGTGGAATCTCCACAAGCATTTTTACATTACTTTTTTTATTTTTAAACCACACTCCATCTTCCAGGATTGTGAAATTTGGCTGTGAAATCTGGCATAACTTAGCTATGAAATAGTACACTTAGTTCTGCAGCATTTGTGTAAGTGTTAAGCTAAATTTCAATTCAGGTCCCACAGGCCAATTTGGCCAGTTTTGTTCTTTCAGTCAGCGCCTGCCTCACCTTCTCAAGTACCACAGCACACGACAAAACGTCCTGCAAGCGCCAACAGGCTGCACTAATATATCCCTGGTAGAGCAAGTCACCTCATGTTTTATTTCTTTTAGGAACCTTTCCCAGGTGCAGGTACCAGCCAAATGGCCCCACCACAGGGCATGGCTGAGCCCCTCAGAGCAGGGGAGCCCTGAGGCTCAGCCCCTCAGTGTCACCTTTTTGAGGCAGTGTTACAACCAGATACAAGAAGCCCACTTGAAGGCAATAAGCATATTTAATTCTGATGTAAATACAGCTGTGCTGCAGATAGCAAGACACAACAGTTTATCCACTATACTGCAAAAGGCTTCAGAACATTAGAGTGCAGGTGGGGGATTGAATTTTTCAGAACTGTTTAGCAGAATGATGTTTGTTACCACCAAGGAAAGCCTTCAGATCATCTGGATTAAAATCGTGAAGATTAAATAAAATTGTTTGCATAGTCATAGATTTTAATTGCTGCACTGGAAGCCTAGTGGGTTTGCAGTCAGGACATCTTTAACTCTCAGGTGCTAAACTTGCCAGGCGCTAAATAACTCACTATGAGTTTAGAATACTAAAGGCTTTATTTAATGAAGTCTTCAAGTGGACTCATCTAATCCAACAACTAAACAGAGTCAGAGCACATGTTGCCTCCTCTATGTAACAGATAAAAATATATTTTCTAGATATTATCCCTTTCCAAGTGAACTTCAGCACTCACTGATGAGGTTTGTAAACCAAGAACCCTTATATGGGACTATGAAGGCCACCCTAATTTTGAAGACAGTACATGTCTAGTTTATCAAAGGATTTCACCATACAGAGTGACAAACAACACACAAGACTGTTAGGTTTATAAAGAATCAATAATGCATCAAACTACTTTGAGGCCTTTCTTCACACCTGCTAAGCAGCCTGCATGCCAGAAGGTAATATTTATTTGCAGCTAAACTTTGCACCCACTCCAAGTGTTAAGCTCTACTTTTCAAACACACAGTGATAGAACTCCATAAACTGTTTAGTCTAGGCTGCCTGGGAAAGAAAGAATGCAAGTACTTTGCTTATTTGATCTCTTGAGAAAACAAGATGGGAAATTTTTAGCATCCTTTTTTCTTACTTAGCAGGACTAGCATATCTCCCAACTAAATATTAAAATGTTATCTTCCACTGAAATGGCTCAGCCTATTTCCAAAATGGTTCCCACTCTGTAACCTTCTACTTTGCCAAGAAAACAGGGAAATAAAAATTTGGCCTTCCTACCAATCACAGAAGTTTCTTAGAAAACATTCGTTCATTTAATGTAGGGCTTTCCATTACAAGTTGTCATCCAATCATCACCATGTTGTAAGATGGGCATTTACTCTAGACACAATGTTCTCAAATTTATTACCTAATGTTGACTCTACTATTTTAATCCAAAAGCCAAAAAAATTATTAAACCAACACAAAAAATTAATAAACACAAGTCAAAAAAACCCCTTTTTCTAGTTTTATACTTTCTCTGAGAAAGACACTTCATTGGCAAATTCATCACTAAAGGCTACTTCAATTTTGGTTTTTTTCCCAGCTCTACTGTAATTTAAGTGAAATGCTAATCCTTTCCATTCAGAAAAGGCAAGGACTATCCAGTTCAATACCAAATATAAATTGGCAGAGACTTCATTTGCACTTTATTGCATGAGACATGCCAAAGAGTGGAGGTAGCCAGAGAGGATGAACTCCAGTACAGATTCTGAAGTGGCTGCAACCTGCTACTGCATGGAACGCATCTGACATTTGGTACAGTCTGAATTTCATAATATACTTCAGTAGTACAAAATCAAACCCACCAAACACATTTGTCTTCCACAGTAATACCACTAATACTTAAGATTTGTTTTTTTAGATTTTCACAAACAACTAGTTCCAAGATCTAAACAAAAAATATTAATAGTAAACTTAACACTATCAATTTCACTGCTCAGTCAGCTACAATGGAAACAGAAGAAACCCCCAGATGGAAGTGGCTGCTGTGGCAGGCTGGAGGGGCAGCTTTTTTGGTGTAGTACATAGTAACACCACAAAAATCAACCTTGCAATATCTCCCAAATTTTCAGCTTGACTATTGACAGCTGTTTAAGTCAGAGTTAATGGTAAAGAACTGACGAAGTGAAAAACGTTTATTGAGACATGATACCAAGGACTCTGGTATCAGTGTACACTGTGAAAAGTAATACACAAATTTTTCATGTGAGAATACAGATCTGACAGCCTAAGATGACTTCTTTACTTAAAGAAGAACAAAAGAACCTGACAGCTAAGGAAAAGCAGACAAGGATCACTCTACTCTTTTAGATAAGCACAGTCACTTCCAGCTTTTCTTTACTGATGGATACAGGGAGGGGAAGAGGGGGAAAGGGAAATGGCTGACTCAAGGATGCAAGTAGAAGGAGACTCTGAAAAATAGAGGGATTACAAAAACTAAATGAAACTGATTTGTGAAGAAGGCATATAATGATAGAGGGTGGTATCTTAAAGGCAACTAACAGGAGAAAACCTACAAACTTGAGAAATATCTCTACTTCTTTTAACTGACAATCAAGTTTGGCAAAAGGACAAGCTTCATACTAGCAGGTTCAGAAATGAAACTCATCAGCACATAACTAGGTTAAAAACAATTAAGAGAATGAAAGAAGCCATACTTACAAAAGAAATCAAACTAAGGCTTCATACAATACATTTGGCAATCAGTTTTAGATTTCTTCTTCCTTTTTCTCTGAATTCTATGAAATGCAAAGTTCTAATGTTGCACTAACCACAGATGTCTGGCAATGATCACGCTGAAAACAAAAAAAAAAAAAAAAAAAAAAAAAAAAACCAAGCCACAAAAAACCCAAAAAGACCCAGTACCTGTCTAATTTTTTTAAAATACAGTTTTAACAGATCATTTGATCATTTTAATGTAATAGAAAATTCCATTTTTCCTATCGAAAACTCTCTGTAGTTTCAATTACATAAATTAATCTTTTAGTCTCAATTCTGTACAGAGACTGTACGCACTACTGCAATTTGCCACTGCAGTCACTGCCTGAACACAGAGTAAAATTTATCCAAAACAATGCAGAGGCTCATCTCTCCCCAGAATGTGAGTAGGACAGTAATTCTCCATAGAGATTCTGTGCTTTCACTGCCAATTCAGCATTTTTATTCCTTCTGCACTATTATCTATATTTCAGCTCTCTTTAACAAAAAATTATTCCTGTCAGAAGACATGAAAACATGGCATGGAAACTCTGAGAAGAGTTAAATATAAATGTATCTCCCTCAAGGCATTACAATTTCTTCATCTATTTTATTTGCAGCATATGATCTAAGGTATCCCAACAAACCAGCAACAAAAAGACAAAGGACACTATTCATTTGCCCTGCAACCTTCACCAGGGCTATGTTATTTACAACTCACAGAGGTTTTCAGTGGGAGAAGGACAGAAGTAAAGAAAAAACCAAATTTAACTAATATCCACCCTGCTTAAAATTCAGTATTTAATTTTGAAATGCTTTTCTTCCTCACTATTTAGTAGTATGCATGCCACTGTCATAAAGGTTTTTGGTTACAGTTTGAGAATTACAAAATTCCTTCTGAAGTATATCCATAAAGCTCTAATTCAACTGAGCAATCCTGAAAAATAAAATAAATATAAAGGCACTGCTTTCAAAAGTATTTTATCTAATGTCTTTGTGAAAAGACATGCTTCATCCCCCTTTCTTCCAAGCACAACTGACAAGAAGTAGTTCTGCTCTTTGGTATTACTCATTCTTGTCGTTTTTAGAATTAGCTTCTGATCACAGGAAAAAAAGATTACTGAAACAAAGGTACATCTCCAGCAGAAGAAAAGAGAGCAGAAACAGAGTGGGTATGTCAGTGACCACTACACATGACAGTTCAAAAAAACCTCTTGCTCATGATGCTCTTGTCTGGATGGTTTCTGGGAACCAGCCATGGTGCAGCAGGGCCAGTCTCCAGCTCCCATTCATCCTGCCCAGCATCACACTGACTCTTTAGTTCTTCTTTAAGTAATTAAAAACATTCTTTAATTAATCCTAAGTTTCTTTCTCTGAGCCAATTAACTACCTGTACAGAAAAGAGGACAGAGGATGCACTGCTTGCATTAATATTCTGTCATTTGACACAAAATCTTCACCACTACAGTGTCATGTGAGCACTCTTAAAACACTCAGGGAATCAGCTTCTTGATCACACTTCTGCACATATTTTTTAATTAATTAGTACTGGCAAAAAACTAATAGATGTCACACCAAAGAAACATGAATCATTTTAGAGAATTTTTCCCAACCAAAAAGAAAAGAAAACAAACAAAAACCACCAAAAAAACCCCAACCCAAGCAAAAACCCCAAAAGCAACAAAAAAAAACCCAAACAAGAAACACAAACCCTCAAAATTAAAAACACGAACAAACAAACAAAACCCCACAAAATCCAAACCAAACAGCCATTCAATCATTATTAAGATTTGTAATAACTAGGGTGACTCAAAAGTTGAGAGAAAGCACATGAAGTGGTACAATGCAATGGTAATTATTACAGAAGAAACAGTTTATTATACAAAAACTGCTGTCAATAATCAGGTTGGTAACATGAGAAGGAAACTAGAAATCCAAATAGGGGGGTCAGACAGGCTGAGGCTAACAGCAAACACAGACCAGGCTCTGTGGTCAACAGGATAAGGTCCAAGCGCACTATCTATCTACAAGATACTCTGGTTCTCTCTTTGCATAAACTTCCACTCAGTTACACATTTTAATGGCTTTTTTATCATCCTGAAACCAGCTAAGCAACCTATGCAGTGCAATGTGAAGATGGCCCAACTGGCTCTACCCAAGGCTCAGCCCCTAGCTCCTCTTGGCTCTGAAAGATGTGCCTGATGAACCAAATCAAACTGAGCAATGCCCAGGACAGCAGCCTTTGCTGGCAGACCTGTTAAGCAAGAGTAGCCAAACATAAGTGAATGCCTTAATGCCTTTGCCATTGAACAACACCACTCAACTCTTCCCAAGTCTTTCAGTCTCTCAGCTTAGTTTTGCTGAAAGCAGTCACCACTACAAACTCATTTCTGTGAAAACTGTTCCAACTCCTTGACCACAATCCATCTGACAAGAAACATTCCCAAAGTGTGTTTCTAGTGGGGAGTAGAGATGTTCAACAATTTAGCCATTTGGGATTTAGTTTGCATCTGCCTGCATTTGCTCCAACCTGTCTGATGATTTCTAGCAAGTCCAATAACATTTACAATGCCATTAGTACATTTTTGCTAGCAGACAGAGCAAGTCTGGACTTTTACATACAGAGGTAGAGCATGGAGCAGAGTAGCTGTGTTCTGGGAACTGACAACAGTTGTGCATTTCCTCCCACTCCCTCCTCTTTGAAATCTCTTTGTCTAGTGCCATTTGGCACCTTTCATACCCAAGCACTTCCTTAACTACTAAGTATCCACTTTTGTAGTTGTAGGCAATAGCAAGCTGCATTTTACTTCCAGGGAAGCATATATCTTACATGAGCCAGAGGGAAACACCTGCACTTCTCTGGTCTTGGCATGTCCATGGCTGCATATCAGATCAAAACACAGTTGATGTTAAAGAGCCACAGGTGCAGGAAGCTTGCTCCAGTGCTCATTTCCACAATATCCTCTTAAAAGGACAGCTTACCCTTGGCTAACTACACTTGAGAGCTGCTAACAACTCACATGATTCTTTTCAGATTTAAGTTTTAACTAAATGCCACTGTTTGAGAAATAGACCATGCCATGCCAAGAACCTGATCTACTCATCTTAAAATTTAGTCTTCAGAAATTATCTGTACCATGACAAAAGGAGTAAAACTGCTTGTCCAAGCCAGCTAGAAGTTTTGCTGATTTATCTCAATCTCCACTATGCTATTTTTCAGGGTAAAGTCTATGAGCTAGACCATTGTTCTTACACAGAAAGCGCCTTCAGAGAAGGTTGAGATACTCTCGTACCAGTTCATTAGTACATAGTGCAAAATGTAATTGAAATGCAAAAGTAATGCCATGTTTCAGGCATTAATTTTTGCAAATTAAAACTGAAGCCAAATCACTGTACTGAAAAAGACTTCTCCAAAACTAAACAACATACTGAAACTAATACTGAAGCAGTGATTTCCCATGTGATTAGGTATCGTGTGTCATTGTCTTGGGTTCTCCTTGCCTTCATTAAAGGAAACCTAAGGCTAACATTTTTTCAAACATAGGTACAAACTCTACAGCAGCAGGAAGGCCATTGCAGTCCTGGACCAGCCTGGAACAAGCAAGCCCACTAACTCCATCCAGGGAGCACACAGAGGCATTTTAAACCAAACAGGCTGATTTTTTCCCCTTGTGCCAGTAAGTGCATGTTCATCCACTACCCTACCTCAGAGGGCCTGAGAGAATGCAGGAATGCTTAAAGTCATCATCTGTTTTTCCATTGCTTGTCACACCCTGTGTCAAAGGAAGTCATTAGAAGGTACTTGCTCAAAACATAAGCAGTGGCAGTGTGTACAGGATGGAAAGACAAAAGGACGGAAGTGAAGAACACAAGTAAAACTTGTCCTATGTCTATGTCAGAAAATGAGTAGGAATATATCTGAAATGCTGGGTAGCAGAGGTGAGATTGTATCAATATTTCCTAAAATACCTCCCATGCTTCTAGTAGTAACAGATATTCATACTATTGAATGATTATACTACACATCTGAAAAATCAATAGCTACCAAAACAAAGTTGCCATAGGAAAATAAGAGTTTTAGACAGATTACGGCTGTGATTCCAGCATAGCACAACTACTAATTCATAATTTAACAAAAAGAATAAATGCTATTTGAACATCCATGCTGTTTTGAAAACTCAGAAAGGTACCTGATTTCTGCATATAAATGCACACACAGAGATGCATACAGTCAAGAAATGCAAGAGTGTGTCCATTTTTAACATCACTTCAGAAATCCAAGTTGCACAATGCAATGAGTGCACCAGTATTACTACTATTTTGAAATTCATAATCTGGGTTTCAGATGTCAGCAAACACCTGAAGGCAAGCTTTCTCAATGGTTACTATCTGCAGTGTTCTGACATTTTCTTTTGCAATACAGCACACTTTTCTTTGAAGTAAAAAACACTCTTATTTGAGCTGAAACCCAACTTCAGAAAGCATCACTACAAAATCTGAAGCTGTAGACAGAGGCATTTATTAATGACAAATATCTTTACTAAGTCAGTCCACTCACAAATAACAAAATACATCTTGAATCTTATATCTAAAGCATTTAAAAATATACATAACTATGGAAGAACGTTTGCCAAAGTGGTTTTGGCACACAAAGGAAGAGATGGATATTGAGCACGTCTAGGTCAGACAGAAAGGCTGATCCATCTCAGAGCTCCGCTGACAGTGCCCAACAGCAGATGCCTTTTTGGCACCACATCTCACTCTGAAGAAAACCACACCTCTCAAAAAGGAGAGGTGTGCTTTCTCTTACCTTTAAAAGCATGTACTAACCATTAGTAAATACCTGTTTGAAAAGGAACTTTTTTCTTAGAGGAAACAAATCGCATAAAGCTTGATCTGTCCCCATGGTGACCTTTCGCTATGTAAGACTATCTCTATTTCAAAGGGATAAATCTCAGCCTCAGTTGTCATCATCCCACTCCACTGGCTTGCAACAGTGCAGAATAACCTTTCTTAATACTTTCACTGTCCCCCTTTCCAGAACAGGCACCACTGATAAACAACACCTTTAAAAATCAAGACAACAAAAACTACCCACAGGCAGTACCTGACATAAGGGAGGTACTGTTGGCTTGAGATTTATTCACTATTTACCATATCCTGTCCCACCAACTAAAAACAAAACAGCCAAACAGATCTTTCTTCAGAGCCTTCCATTCCATCTACTCCCCAGCAACATCCACAGGCACATTCCCAAGGTACTTTTCAAGTTCATGAAATCTCTAAGTTTACTGCCCTCTTTTAGTCTCTCAGATGAAGCTCTCCATGATTTAAGCAGTCTAGTGGTAGGTAGGCAAATATCCATCAAGACAACTAGTATTAAATACTAGTTGTTTCCTCAAATCTGCTTTTCTGTCTGACTCTTCCAATAAAGAAGATAAGCTCTGGAGGACTGGAATTTTATTCTATTGCTGCAGTCCAGCAGCATGAACAACCAACACTTCAATTCTGGAAGTCTGCAGGGAAAGCCGTTTCTCCTATTCCTGGCAAGAGCAAGCAGTTAATATTCTAATTTTCACTGAAAAAAAACGAGCAGAGAATAAAATCTCTTCAAGTTGATCAAGTACCCACCACAGTGGGTAAAACAAACTGCCAAGTGACATATAACAGGATCCCTGCAAAGGAATGCAGGGTCATGACACACACGATCTTCCACAATGATTTATTCTTTTTAAAAAGTTGTAAAAATCAGGGGTTGAAGTAGGTGGTCATGTCACTCTTCATCCAACAAGTCTGCACTGATACAGTGCACTGAATTAGACAAACTTTCATAACATTGTAAAAACCCACACAAGTATCAGTAACTGATGGATGACTGAGCTGTGCTTGAAAGTGGCTACTTGCTCCTTCTGCACAGGCAGGAGGAAAAGATGCAGCTCACTGAAAACCCTACAGTTCTGCAGATGAGCCTGCTTGCTCCCCATCTGTTCATCCCCTTTTGGTCTCTGTTCAAACTGGAAGAATACCCTCCGGAGAGTGTGATCCCCAGGGTGCATCAGGTTTCTGATCCACACTGAATGCCTGGTCAGAGCTTGCCTGTGGAGAATGTTTTAATTACATCATGCTGGAATTTGGCAAGAGTCCTGGCATTTAATTAAACAGCCGTTTTTTGAAGCAAAGCTCACAGCAGAGCAGACAAAGAGACACAGAGGCCTGACGATGTGCTTCATAGCAGCACTTCCCCTATGGCCCAGTGCCTACTCTGTAAGCACTCCCCATCTACCAGGAATACAACATCTCACAGCACCAGATGCCTAAAATCAGGCTAAAGGGGGTGGTCTACACCCAGGAGTACAAAAACCACTCACATTTTCCAAGAGCAGTGAAAACCATAGTAGACTGAATTCAGGCACATAAAAGCTGTATAGCCAATATTAGGAAAAGATGATTGGGGTTCTTCCTAATTGCTTTCTCCCATGAAGAAAAGTCCACCGAGTAGCCATGCCACCACATTTCCCCAGACACTTAAAAACATAAGGCCCAACAGGAAGATTAAAAAAATAGCAAGCACGATGGTCACTTTTACCTAGAGAGTAACTTTTTCCTGATGTACAGAGAAAGGCCATTTAACAGTTTGACATTTAACAGTTTGACCATTTTAACAGTTTGACCATTTTAACAGTTTGAAGAACTCTTACTTTAAAATAGAATCTCCACCTCGGCTGCCAGGTCCAAAAGATAGTTTTAAAACTATATTCCTGGGATCAAACATTCTAACTTCTAGTTTCAGTCGTTTTTCATTTTTTTAATCTATCAGGGATTTGTAACAGTCTGAACATTTGAAAAGGAACCAAGGACTACTCCCCAGAAGCACATAGCAAGCACATCCACCCAGAGCATCTATTCTACCTCTGGGAAACAAGACCCAATCCGAGTTTCACAGCCCTGAACACAACAGCCTTAAAGGTAGCCTAATGTGTAAGACACCATTTCCCAATTTCTCCAAGCATTCTAGTGGCAATTTCCTACAGATTTTTTGGTTTAGATCAATATTGCCATTCTGGCCCTCTAAATAGGATCTTTTATACAGGTTCTAGTATTCTTTCATTGCAAATACTTTCCCATCTCCATGCTATGCCATGCTGACAATCCATGGCCTGTTTAGCAACACACTCTTGATCACTTCTCCTCAGCTGCCTCCAGTCAATGAGATGCCTAATAAAAGTTTTACTGTCATGATCTCTTTCCTGCACTACTCAGTATTTTGCACCAGTGAGCTCATGCCATTTCTGCTTTTACCACCTCACAAAGTTCTGTCAACATACTCTGTTATGGTCCTTTTGCAGTAAGGACGTTTCCCATCATTACACACATTGCTGCCTCATCTAGCTCAAAGTCAATAATGAAAATGTTAGACAAGACAGGTCTATGAGGAAACACCATCAGGAACATCACCATTGTTGCAATTCCCTCTTGAAAACACCTCACTATGTGCTCTTCACATCAACCAAAGTTTTGTTCACCCAAAGACATCTCATTTCAGGAGACAGGTTTGCCAGGACTACTGGCAGTAGGGGAAAAGGAGGGGAGGCAGCCAAGAGCTGCAGTGAGCCTGCAGGCGCTGTACAGCAGAAGACACTGCCCTCTGAAAGAAGTAGTTGCTTTCTAAAGCATTAAAAAACAATACAAGGCAGAGTTGCCTTTTATTAAGGAACTAAAACTGATGCATGCTTGGTTTTGATACAGAACTAAAACTGATGTATGCTTGGTTTTTTACACCAAAATTCAGCTTGAGAAAGTTTGCAAACCTAACCCAGCAGCATCATGTTCAACATAATGGCAACTATCACCACAAGCATCACAAAACCTTACAGCTTCCTGTCTGTGAACTGTCAAATATTAAACTTTCTTTGGTAGTATTTGGAGACAAAAGTAAGACACCAAACATATGACAAATCCATTTTCAAAGGTCTCCTCTCCCTTTAAAAATTTATTAAAAAAAAAAAAAATAGAACAGCTGCCACCAAGACCAAGAACACAAGGACTGATTTCTTGTCCAAACCCATAAAAATGGACTTGAACTTGAAGATGGCCAACTAAGATTTATATTTCCTCACGTAAAAATTGAAAGCTAATCATTCCCCAAAAAAACCAAAAACCCAAACAAATTCCAACAACTAAAAGAAAGTCGACAAACCAATAATAGCAATAACACCTGCAGCTAAAATAATTGAAATGCTATGAAATTCAAGCTACTTGCCTTAAAGCTAACCCACATTTTACTAATACCTGGTCATAGTATACAAGCCCTGTAGAGCCTCAAATATATCAAAAACTCTGTATGCTTGGCCATGAGAACCCATTAAATTGAGCAATTGCCAAAGCACATTATAGGGAAGATGTGAGGTTGGACTGTCAAGCATGCTCAAACAAAAGTTTATGGGAATTTGGAAGCTTTTAAAAGTTTCTCTACTGTACACAATATCTGCAGCATGAGTTGTGCTTATGACAAGGATATAATTTTCTAAAACATGGTAGCAAACACTAAAGTTCAAGTTTAATCTGATGTGACACACCAGATTTTAAGTTCTTATATGTGTAGTCATTTTAACTCTGATGAAACTCTGAAGAGACAGACATTTTTAACAAGTAGATGCTAAAATTCTCCACAAAAATCCTACTACCTCCAGGCCACCAGAATTCATATGACTGTAATGATTTCAAAACATAGCTGAACTGAAAACACCTTGGAAACTGGTATATATTATGAATGCAATTACTACTGTCACAATTAATATATCCCTGGGTCATCAGAATTTCCATTCTACCTAAGCAAGAGGCAAAGGCCCTGATGACCTTCAGCAAACACTTCTGTACATCACATTTTGGATGAGGCTTCTGGAAAGTGTGTTTACCAAAGACCACTGCTAACCTGCTACACATAGAGTAGAGAGAAGTACTGTGTCAGGCAGGACAGGAAACACCTGAACTGAGCAGAGAACCACACTTGCTTATACAAAAACCTACACCACTTAGGGCCAGCAAGGCAGGGGTGTCAGATCTCATCTCACAAAGTTCCTCCTCTCAATCTCCTTCCATCAAAAAATTATTTAACTACGCATGTTCTAATGAATGATCTGCATTGTTTGGCTACCAGCTATAATCTTTTGATGTGTACTTACAGCTGAGTCAGAATTCTTAAAGAACCATGGAAAGTTCTAACTACAATCTGACTTCGGAATGGATTACAGTATGCTTAATGTCACACATTCCCCAGCTGGCTTACAAAGTCACTCAGAACCAGTCACACTGACTGTCTGCATCCCAATGCCAGATTTTATTTTTAACATTAAGAATATATATGCTTATATTTCTTTCATTTCAAAGATTTAATATTTTCTTTAAAGGATAGCATCTTTTAACTAGACCTTTTTAATTGAGTTACTGTATGGAAATTATAGTGAGAATTAGTTTTACTAACACTTTACAGTCTACATATCCCTAGGAGCCCAGAAATCAAAAGCTACCCAAGGACACCCTCATAGAAATGAAAAGTGTTACAATTAATGCTGTGTGTTCTCTGTAACTGTTCTGACTGCCCTTAGAAAAACACACTGCTAAGTTGCAGCTCTTCATTGTATTTGTAAATACTGGGGTCCATGTAGTTATCCATATCACCACAAAAACATACAATCATTTAGAAATTGGAAAAGACCTTTACTATTATCAGCTCCAACCATGAACCTCACACTGCCAAGCCTAGTACTAAACCATATGCCCAAGTGCAACATCTACACATCTTTTAAATATCTGCAGGGATGAAGACTCAACCACTTCCCTAGGTATCCTATTCCATGGCTTGACATTTCTTTCTGTGAAGAAATTTTGCCTAATATCCAATATAAACTACCTCTGGCACAACTTGAGGTCATCCTATCACTTGTTACCTGGGAGAAGAGACCAACACTCACCTTACTCCACCATCCTTTCAAGCAGTTGTAGAGAGTAGTAAGGTCCCCTCTTGAGCCTGCCTTTCTTGAGACTAAACAACCCCAGCTCCCACAGCTGCTCCTGATAAGACTTGTGCTCCTTTCACCAGCTGTTTCCTTTCTCTGGACCCCCTCCAGCACCTCAATGTCTTTCTTGTTGTGAGGGTCCCAAAACTTGATTCAAGGTGTGCCCTCACCAGTGCTGGGGGGGTGGACAATCACTGCCCTGTCCTTGCCCTGTCCGGCTGGCCACTCTATTAATGATACAGGCCAGGGTGCCATTGGCCCTTCTGGCCACCCGGAGGAAAAAACGTATTAAAAAAAGAAGCAACCATGATAAATAAATAACATTTGATGTGTTGGTCAGTTGCACAACTGAATAAGCAAATCCCTAGCAATGACAACAAATTACTATCAGGACTTCACACAGACTGCTGTCAATTTGAATAGCAGAAGTCTTAAAATGCCTAGAAGGACTGCTTAAGCTTCTGGGTCCTGTACCTGCTGTAGATAACTTGGACAAGAACATCAACAGAAACAGAAAACTCATAACAAAAGCAAGTCTCCAAGCAAGGACCCTCTAACAGAAGCCATAACTAAGCAGAAAACAAAACAAAATATTATGTTTTGCTTTTAACACTAGCATAATATTTACCTTGTTTTTCTTATGGGAGGAAGTCTGAATGCATGCTTGAAAAAATTTCTGAAGACCTAGCCACACTGCTACACCTTTAGGCTGTCATTTTCCATGTTCTATAGAATCACAGAATATCCTAGTTTGAAAGGCACCCATAAGGATCATCAGTCTGTCTCCTGGCCCTGCACAAGATTCCCCAAGAATCACACTATGTGCTTGACTATTGTCCAAATGCTTCCTCAACGCTGTCAGGCTGGTGCTGTGACCACTTCCCTGAGGAACTGCTCCAGTGTCCAAACACCCTCTGGGTGAAGAAGCTTTTGCTAATATCCAACCTACACCTCCCCTGACACAGCTTCAAGCCAGTCCCTTGGATCTTGGATCCTATCATTGGTCAGCACAGAGAAGAGATCAGTGCCTGCCCATCCTCTTCCCCTCATGAGGAAGTTGTAACTGCAATGAGATCCTCCTTAAGCTCCTCCATGGTGAACAAACTAAGTGACCTCAGTCACTCCTCTAATTGTTTCTTAACAATTCTGGATTTATATATGAAGCGAGAACTACATCTCACTATTACTTTTTGGAACTAACCCTGGCAATTCTCATAACAGCTTTTATTAAAACTTTATTTTTTATATGAATCAATCAGTAACAGATAAAGTCATGCAAGTACTTTAGCTTTTAATAAAGACATGGCATTTAATTTAAAAGTAGTTGGATTCTTGTGTATTTCCAGAATTACAAGATCAATAGTATACCTAAAATTCATTGCATTTCCTCTCTGCCTACCCTGAACAAGTTTCCCCCCATTTGAATCACCTTTTAGAGTTGTTTGCCAATTTAAGATGAACAGTCAGTGTTTCTAAGTCCAAGTTGCTCCATTTAATCCAGAGCATCCAGCAGATTCCCTGACATGGGAAGCAGAGCCATATTGCCTGTGGGTATCTGACATCCAGCTATCAGAAGCTGTTCATGCCAGGAGACACAAACACAAACAAACAAGATGATATCAAGAATTCTTGACAAAGAGTGGCAGATGCTGACAACATTCATCTTTTAGTAAAAACTAAAATATTTAGTTACTTAGCGTTCTTCTTTTAAGAGCATAGACCAGAAGACAGCAACAGTCCTTTAAGAGAAACACAACCTAAAGAACAAGTCTGAAGAAATCAAGCCATTAATACCACATATTTGTTTAGACCTGAAGCATCCTACCTTGTGATGCAAAAGGCCCTCAGTCTGCAGGAAATGCTCACTACACAAAAACCAGTATTCAGGAAAAAAAAGCCTAAGCAGGATTAGATAATTACAAACAGAGACAAGCAAGTTAGGCAGCTTTGAGTCACAGCTGTTGTCAAGCTACAAAATCTGCTTTTTGCAGGATTCTGCCAATAATCACAGACAGTAAATGTGTCCATTTGCCTGTCTTCTATCCTTACAAAGGAGGAAACAGACACCACAATTCTATTCTTTTTTCAAACCCCTGGAATGGCTTCAAGTCCATAAAGGAATTCTCCACAAGTTATTTGAAATTCACAGACCAGACCAACTTTAGAAATTTGCTGAAGAAGCAGTGTCCATTAGCAATGGAATTTCTTCCTGTGCAAAGCTTCTACACGGATGAGGGTCACAGTTTAGACAATTAAATTAGCAACAAAAGGATTCTCCAATGGTATCTTACCTGATCAAGGGAACTATTACAGACTAAATTTGAAAATGTCCTTTCCTCTGGGGAACTTAAACTATGGGGGCTTACAGCTGTACCCAGCAGGCAGATTGGTTTTCCCTCTGGGTTCACCCTCTGTCTAAAAGGTAGTCTCATTGTACTGAAATAGAGACTTCCAGAAGAAAAAGGATACTTTCTAAAAGCAAACAGATGCTTAGACTCACCATCATTCTCAGTGAGAGTTGTCCCAGTTGGACCCACCAAGTCCAAGTCAGGGCTTGGAGCTACAGTACAGAGTGATACAAACAAAGTATTTCAGAATAAGCTATTTCAGGGTAAGATGAACTCAAACAATTATATGCTTCAAAGCTTTTACTGTAAATATAAAACCCATCCCTTATTGAGAGCTATTAAAAACAGATGAATAATAAAAATGCTTATGCAGGAAAAATAAAAAGCTTGGAAAAAATGCAGCTTTATTTCTTATGGTCCGTAAATCCAATAGTTAGAGATGTACTATACATGTGACAAAAACTCCAATTCCAGAAGCCTAGAATAGTTCACTGCCAATTCAGTTCACTTTCATAGTTCACTGCAAATTCATGGAGCTTCGATTAATTTTGTCATTATGAGAGGAGCAGATCACACAAGTAGGTTAATACACTGTCACTCAGCAAGGCTGCACTACTGGAAAGGGGCTAGAAAAGCAGCTCTATCTTTCTAACAGCCCACCATCAAATCAAAAGGCGAAGAGAGTAGGGTTTGTTAAGATTGGGAAAGAGAAGGCTTTGGGGTGGGTGACCAAGGTGTGGCCTTGCAGTGCCTGAAGGGAGCTCCCAAGAAAAATGGAGAGGGATTTTTACAAAGGCAGGTAGTAACAGGACAGGGGTGAATGGTTTCAGACTGAGAGCAAGTTTAGGTTAGATATTAGCAAGATATTTTCGTGTGGGTGGTGAGGCTGCCCAGAGAAGCTGTGGGTGCCCCATCCCTGGAAGTGTTCAAGGACAGGTTGAATGGAGGTGTGAGCAATCTGGTGAGCAAAAGGTGTCCATGTCCATGGCAGTGGGGTTGGAACTAGATGATCTTTAAGGCCCCTTCCAATCCAGGCCATTCTGTGACTAAACAGCAAGGAAAAAATTCTCCCTTAATGAAACTTCTCATATTGCTGCTGCTCTAAGGCTCGACCACAAGGTGTCAGAAACAAATGTTTTTAACTAAACTATAGTGATGAAGGATAACAATTTGCAGGATTTCATTTCTAACACAAAATATGACTGCAGCTTTTCACTTCTACTGACAACTGTAGTCAAGAGAATTGTAGTATTTCAAATAAGGAGCAATGAAGACCTAAGAAGAAAAGAGCACCCACTTATCTCTTATTCTTGCTTCAGGTACCAGTCACACTTCTAGAATGTACAATTCTAGCTTGCAGGTTCTGTCTTTTACCTCTTGACATGATTCCATTAAACTATTCTTTGCTCATAAGTCATGAAGGTTCACCAGGCTACCGGGGTCTCACTTCAGCCAGTTCATGTATTTAAGGTTCTACACAAAGGCTCTCCCAGGAGTGTCTTCAGAGAAAGCAGTCTTGCCCACACAGCCCTTTTCTTCTGATTCCTACTTCTGCCACTGCTGATAGCTGCCATAGAGATTTTAATTTAAATCATGGGGGGGGGGACACAGAAATACTGCGCAAACCCTTGGGTTGTCAGCCTGGCCAGATGATCATCACCTACACAAACAATGCACAACATTTCTTAGGATAAAAGCAAAGGGTTAGGATTTAACTCCATGACAAATACAACAGCACAACATGAAGAGTCCCTTTCCAATGAGAACCCATACAAAAAAAGTACTGCTCTGAAGGACAATACCTCAATTGCCACGGCACAAAGAAAGGCAAGCAGCCCCACAGCAGCACATTCTCACAGGTCAAGGACACATCCTGGGTTAGCAGAAAGCATGACAATGAATCCGAAGGAATCAATCACCATTTAAGTTTAGATTAACCAAAAATAAAGATGTTCAAGTCTAAATAGCATTTTTTCATTACATGTGCAAACAATATTTTAAGATAAAGGTAGATCTTTGCTATGAATGAGGCATAAAGTACTTTGGAACAATTTATCTTACTGCTATTAAACATTCAAAGAAACAGCAATTCTCGTTTGTTTACTGTGGCCAAATGCCCGGATTTAATTTTTTTTCACAGATCTGTTTAAGCTAAAAATTGGACAGTTTAGGCTGCAAGAAAAGAGAAGGCTGAAAATGCAAACATCTTTGCCTTGAGGTGAGAGGACTTGCAAACTTGGTAGGTTACTTATCTTTACAGCAACACAGGAGAAGTTGGAAATTAGTTGGAATAGTACAGGATTATCCAGTATTTTACAGTAATTTCCTCACTTAGAATATCTGTCTTTAGCACTCTCCACTTTCATCTGCAACTCTAACTAGCAAAAGAAAATAATGACCAAATAATGACCATTTATTCTAAAGTGAAAGAGGAGAAAATTCTGCCTACAAGCTTTCCTGCAGGTCTGGTACCTTCTTGAGAACTCACCTACAGATTATGGATATTTGGGGTGAGAGAAGTAAATGTTTCTCCCTTTTCTAGTTGATAAACTAGTGCTGAAACTCTAACTTCATTTCCTCTCTGTTGTTCTAGGATGAAGGAGCCTTGATCCAGTTCTGTCACTAGATTTATGAGGAATGTGCAACACAGACCCAGTGGGCAGCAAGGCCCAGTTCTGTCACTCCTAAATTTTCCTTTGCTTCAGAGGAGTGTTTGCTGGCTGCTATAATTTAGTTGGCCTTTCCCATTTCCTGTGCCTCTCACAGACAATAAACAGAAATATTCCAGACATTACTTTTTGTCTGGATCCCAAGAAGCATTTCCAAAACAACACAAGCACTTGCAGTGCCCACTCTCCCATACTGCTCCTCAAAACCGCACAGCAGAACAGAAATACTCAAGAGACAGCCATGCCATTAAGCAAAGGAAGAATAACCTCTTATTCACTTCATAATTTACTCAAAAGTGATTAGGAAGTGTAATGGAAAATTCTTCAGGATGCTAAAAACTTCTGACCAGTCTGAATGACACCAATACAGAAAAAAGTACTACCTGAGCTGCACAGAGTCCAGCAGCTGCTGCCACCACCCAACCATCTGCACGTGGGAGCATGCCCAAGGCTTTACTGGCTTTGCATAGAGCTACTGAGCTATAAGGAACTGTTGACAGGCTTTACAAGAGGGCAGCAGGCAACTGGACTTACTAACTCTAAGGATCTAATAAGGATCAGAGTATCAGAGACAACTGATGCTCATCTCTCAGAAGATATTAAGGTGAATCCAGACTAAACTTAGACTGGAGTTTGCTTATAGCTGCAGAGAAGCAATTTAAGAGGCAGCTCCTGAAGGAACAATACCAGATTTGACCCGAAACTATAAAAAAATTCCTCTGGCAGCTTCTAGATCGATTCCTTACCTGATCTGTATATATTCTTCATTCAAACATTCAAAGCCCTACCTGGAACAATGGTAGCATCTTTCTTACTTATCCTTAATTGCTTCCAGCATGGTCACAGAGCTGGCATACTAGTTTAGATAGCAAGATAGCACAGGAAGTAATTCAAGCAGCAAACTCTCTTTAAAATACTTTTGAAAACCTTTGTGTCAGTTATCTGGATGGTGTTATCTATCCATACAGTGTTACCAAATCATAAATCTATTACCCTTCAGAATAAATCCTTGTTTAAGTGGCAAATCAGCGACAAAACATAAGATAGGGAAAGTTGTCCATTTATTCTTCACAACTGATGCAATCTCTTCAGAGAAGTTTTCTTATGTCTAGTGTAAAGAGTCAATCTTCAGGGAAAACAAAACCAAAAACCAGTGATACTCTTTCCAACTTCCTTGGCGATCACCTGATGTGCCAGGCCCTTGAGATGCCCTGGACTATTGCCAAACAGGAAAGATAATATTAAGCTACTGTACTTCTTTTTAACTATTGCACAAGAGAAAAATCCAAGTTAGCCCTTTATTGAATGGACGACAGCAACAATTCTATTAAAGTTCATCAAAGCTGTGATTGCACAGCTCTGCTTTAGAGCAGGTACTCTGCCACTGCTGAGATGCAGCATCCCTGTCTCCTCCACCACAGAACATTCCACCAAACAATCCCAGGGGAATACCCAGCTTATTGCAGCTGGTACTCAGCAAACTAAGAACATATTGTATCAATAAAAGAATTTTAATTCACCAGATTTCCAGAGGGCTATGCCCTACTGAAGGGTAGGGCTGTCCCATTTTACTGGGTCAGGTCAATGCACTACATTAATATATATTGACACCAAGCATTAGTGTTATGGTAAATTGTTTATAAAACATGCAATTAGTTGATTTCTGGTCTGCTGGCAACCAGAATTATCAGGGCTCAGCTAATGCATTTCAGAAGATAGCCAGGATGTAATGACTTTCCTGGCTAACTAATGTGGCTAGACAGTCTCAAGGAAAATACAGTGGTCTAGTTTCCAACCTCCTTAACTTCATTCTTCCATTACTTGTGCTTAGTTTTTTGCATCTATTTCTAAAAGCACAAAAGAACATTGTCTTTATCTGAACATTGCAGTTTAAATTTTAAAAGTAACAAAAACACAGTTCAATTCCTCAAATGAAATATTTCAGAAATAAGCTATCCTTTTTAGATCACAAAAATCATTGCTGGTTACACAACACTGAAAATCATATTCTTAGCCTTCACTTTTCAAAGCCATTTCACTGGAACTAGATTGAAAACCTCCTTGAGGCTTCTTATTGGAATTCTAGAGCTTACAGTTTTAGAAATTCCATTACCCTAGCACAATATATTAAGAAGAACTAGAGGCTCAGGGAAATTGTAGATACCATTTTTTTAAAGATACACTACACAAATAAATAAAAAGGTCAAAGTATTAAAAACACTGTGTGGTATTACTATACAACATTTCCAGTATATGTACAAAAATTAAAATTAAGGCCAATTCCCTGAAGAATATTTTTGCTCAGCTATTTCTGTTCTCATTTGTGATTTCTGCAAAGCTGTATTATTACTTGTGTACAGTCCAGGTATCACTAAAACAGGACTTCAGCTCTCTGGCAGACAATGCAAAGACAACATACAAGAATTAACATATTATGATTTTTTTTTTTAACTTTTCATGGCTTCATCATGAAGAAGGACTTAAAAAATACTAAGTCCTTATTTTAAAGAAACCTTTTTAAATAGCAGTAGCTCTTGTTCCAAAGGACAGAGGCTCAGGTACAACACAAGATAAGGTTGTTTTCTCAAAACTGAAGTAAACTCAATTTTGATATTGCTTTAGAAGAGAATAGCAGAGAATACTGCATGTAATTCACTATTCTTCCACCATTCTCTATCATCCAAAAACACACCACTAGGAACATCTAGTTCACCAGATAACTCACTAGTGATGCAGATTCGCTTATTATTCCTAGAGTATTCATTCTTTTTTTTTTTTAATTATTAGCCAAGTTTCTACTGGGTACCTGATTAATATCACTTGTATGGCCCAGGAAAAAACACACACCTTCCCACTGCAGCTTCATCTCTTTGTACTTTCAGCTGTAAGCCTCAAAACTCTAGAACATGTAATTGAGTTGACGTATTTGGTTTTTTTTTCCTGAAACCACCTGTGGTCAAGTCTACAAAAAAAAAGTTGTACACAAGTTCTGTTGATTTTACAGGGATTTTGTTCACACTTCACACCCATTGGCTGGCATCTACAGGGTTAAGGCAAGATTGTGTGACGATCCTTCTTCCCCCATGTGCATAGTTAAAGACCTGACCTTGGCTTGAAAATACATCCTGAATCAACAGAATCCTTCACAATTTGTCTTACATTTTCTCAAAACCATGGATGGCTAGCATGAGCAACAAGGCTGTTATCAGTGTGACTCAATTAACAAAAAGTCCAGGCTCTGTGTCCTACCTACCACACTCCTTTCAGCCAAGTGCTGATACCTCAGTTAGGAAGAAAATTGAGGAAAACATGGGTAGGATTAATTGGTGCTTAAAAGGCACAAACCACATAACCACTGACAGCCAACTGCTGTGTGAAAGGCTCCTGTGTCTGACTAGACTTGTTCTGGTTTAGACTCTAATCCTGGGGAAGCTAAACTTCACTTTCTAGGAATGTTTTTGCTCAAGTAGGGACTTAATGAAGAAACCCTACACTTCAGTGACAGACATGGCAAGGCAAAGGGCAGCAGGAGATCTTATCCACAAAAGGGCAAGAATTTGTTTTCAGCAGAAAATGAGACCTGCAAAATGAAAGCGGGAAACCCAGAATGGAACAGATCTGCAACATTCACTGTGTCCTACTTCTGCTACCAAATCCTGTGCTCAAAAAAAAAAAAAAAGGTAAGTGATAAGGGTGCTCAATTCCACTTCATTACCTGACATCAAAACATGTACCACTATAAAGATGCTGGGCAGTCATCACAGTTCAGCTCTTCCAGAGACAAATACAACTTGCCATACTATGGACTTTCATTATGAGAAGCAAATTACTCCATTAAATCAAAACAATTTTTGAAACAGTAAATTCCTGGACAACCAAACAGAAACTAGTCCTTCCCCTTATTCACAGTTTCCGTGCAACCTCTCGATAAACTGTAAGCCAATTCACAGTTGAATTATTTCTTCAATACAAGAAAGGCGCTCACATGGAGCCTTTTAAAACCAGAGTTAAAGCAGGAAAAATTAGTAATTGTTTGAGGGAGAGGAAGTCTCACGTTCACCTTTGTTCCACTATTTCCTGGCAAGAGAAATAAATACTCACCACAAGCATTTGTGTTTTTCCATAAAGACAACCACGCAGGGTAACAAAAGGTACACCCACAGGGGAGTAAAGAGCAATAATTTCCCAAGAGAAATGAAGACATAAGCAAAATATTCTGCTCCTGCCTGAGTGCCAAAGAAAACTTTAGACTGGACTATGCTGTCTAGTCTATACATACAAATGGAAAGAAAAACAGTTTTAAAAAGTCACCCCTAAAATCTCACATTGGAACAATTTGATTCATGCACTGTGGCTATAGTTCTGATACCACAGAACCTTCTGCCTTTCTAGAAAGTTACCCCCTCTCCCACACAGAACAAATGTTCAAGGAATAGATAACATTAACAGGTGAATTACCCTAGAGGTAGATTTTTGGTACTAAAATCAAAATGCAAATTCAACCGCCAAGTAGCTTCAGATATAGCAACACCCAAAACACATTGTATTGTACATAACTTTAGTTTTAAATAAAAGACTCTCTTAAATGAGAAGCACCTACTAGCACTTTAGAGGATTAAAATTACCCACGTTGTCAGGTAGTGATTGCTCTCAGAAGGAAATTTAAGACAACCATATTTCATCATTTCACATATGAAAAGTAAGGCATTTCTTCTAAACTTGAATATTAACCTTCTATAACTTAAATGGGGGGTTTAACTCACCTTTGATTCAATCCTAGAATACATGGAAAGAAGCAAACCTTTACACCAGTAGAATAGTATTTTTACCAGTCATGGCTACATCAATTTGAACATGGCAAAAGTGATTTATTATTACTACAACTTTATTAATTAAAGTAGCAATCTTAATCATCTAGGAGAGCAAAAAATGTTATCCTGGGCTAACTGTTCCTCCTGAAGCAAGGAAAACTCCATGGAAGAAGCTTTTATGAAAAACACAGACCACTGCTGCTGCCAGAAACCGCAACAAAAAAAAAACAGAGCCAGATTCTACCACCACAACTCTTGGGAGTATTCTTCTTATTTCATCTGCTCTCTGCCAAGAGAAAATGCAGTCATTGAGAAAGTGTGAGTTTCTTTATCCAGTAGAAAGGAAGACTTTTAGCATTAATAATATAAGGTAAAACTGAAAAACCAGACACAAGTTTACAGAGAACTGTTTAGAGATACTCAACTACTGCAACACAGCATTCACACTTGCCAGAACTTGCTACAGCTGAGCTCTATTGCTTCTGAAAGCCCAGTAGTAGCTTCTCTAAACATAACTAACCAGGAGAAGTACAGGAAGATGGAGCTAGGGAACATTTAACCAAACTGGACAGACACAAATCCATGAGACCTAATGGAGTGCACTGGCAATGGCTGTGTGATCTGGCCAATGTCACAGCAAGGTCACTCAATTACTGCAGGAAGGTCATGGCAATCAGGAGAGGTTCCTGAGAACTGGACAAAAGCAAAACACGCCCCTGTCTCTAGAACAGCTTGGAGGACAACATAGGGAGCCACACACTGGCCAGCCTCACCTCAATCCAGGATAAGTGACAGAGCTTCCTGGAAAATATTTCCAAGCCAAGGTGATGGGAAGACATTATCAGGGATTTTTAAGTGGAAGTAATGCTTGCCCAACCTGACAGACATCAATAAGGAAACAACTGGCACTAGGGGAATACATGAGTGATTTATTCTGACTTCAGCAAAGCTTCCCAACTTTTGTTTTCCATAGCACCTTAATAAACAAATGGATGAAGCTAAGTCTAGCTAAGTGGACAGTGAGACAAAACTGAAAACTGACTAATCTGCAAAAAGATAGGCCAGGCAGAAAGATACTCTGAAAGCTAAAATGCTCTACTCTGAAGAAGAAGGGATTCAGACAAAATCTCATCATTGTGTATAAATACCTGGAGAAGAGAGAAAGTGGAGTAAAGAACACAATCTCCTCAGTGAGAGAGAGTGAACAGACAAGAGGCAATAGTCACAAATATATGAGCATTTCCATTTAAACATTAAAGCATTTTTTTCTTCTTTTAAAATCTGCAGGTGACTGAGCACTGGAACAGACTGCTCAGGGACATCATGATATCTTCATGGGCATTGTAATATCTTCATCTTTGGAGGTGCTAAGAAATCTGATGGCACAATATTCTGTGCAACCTGCTCTACTTGGCTTCATTTTGAGCAGCAGGTTGGATTAGAGATCTCCAGAGGTGTCACTTCCAATCTCTGGATTTGTGTACTTCAGCCTCTACAGACATTAAAATATGGCCAAGAGTTGATTGGAAAAGGCTGGAATGTAATTTTACTGTCTGTACAGAACCCCACCAGCAGTCTAGTATACCAAAACCATAAAAATTCCACAGCAAGAGGCTCTGGAGTAAGAGCACCCATGTCCCGAAACTATGCTAAAAATAGATGAGGACCTCCAGGCTTGTTGGCTACAAAAGAGGACAGCCATACATGAATCTGAGGAGGAAGGTCAGCTGCTAGATGTTCTTGACATAGAAGAGCATACAGTTAGCTTCAACTTGATGGCTAACTGGAACTGAAATCCTGCTGCTACAAGGCTTTGCTTACACCTCTTTTAATATATCCTGAAGTTTCAAAAACTCTAAAAGCTCAACTTGTAATAGTACATCAACAATTTTCACCACATAATAAAGCAATAGCTTATTGTTTCCACAACCTTATTTTAAAAAAATTCATGCATGACCACACTTGGAATACTGCATCCAGTTCAGGATACCTTAGCACAGGAAAGACATGGACCTGTTGGAACAAGTCCAGAGGAGGACCACAAAAATGATCAGGGTGCTGGAGCACATCTTCTATGAGGACAGGCTGAGAAAGCTGGGGCTGTTCAGCCTGGAGAAAAGAAGACTCCTGTCAGACCTTACTGCAACCTTTCAATACTTAAAGAGAGCTTATAAGATGGGGACAGACTTTCTAGTAGGCCTGCTGTGATAGCACAAGGGGTATTGGTTTTAAACCAAAATATTTAGACTAGATATAAGGAAAAATGATTTTACAGTGACAGTGGCAAAACAGTAGAATGGGTTGGTGGTTACCCCATCCCTGGAAACATAAATGGTCAGGTTGGAAGGTGCTGTGAGCAACCTGAAGCTCATTGCAGAGGGATTGAGCTAGATGACATTAAAAAAGTCCCTTCCAATCCAAACTACTCTATGATTCCCCGTTGATGCCACAAGCAGCTTCCTTATAAAACGTCAAAGGCAAATGAAAAACTGGAAATAGAAGTACATTTTACTGGGTACTATAGAAAAATCCCAAAAACATCTGTTGAGTACATCTGTTGGTGACCAGCTGTTGGCCTTGCTGTCTTGCACTCCAGTGATGAACAAGATCAAGTATTGCTATCATTTCATCAGAGACAAAATAAGACAGGAGCCACAAGCACCACAAGAACCTCTCAAAGAAGTGCACTTTGTCTTCAGCTGTTTCCACAATAGCATTATTATCTCTCAAGGACAGGATTTAAACAAAACACTCACCCTGAGTAATTATTACACAATTTAAGAAAAATTTCCAAGTTTTTCTTCTCTGTGCAGCCATTTACACAGAAAGAGGATTTTATGCAATCTGGCAACAAAATAGTATCTGAGCCTTAAATGGATGGCACGCTTCTCCACTATGCATTCAGTCATGCAAGCAATAAAACTCTGGACTCCCCATGAGCTGACAAGACTGCACTTGTCATGTGACAACTAGACTTGACACAAATTCTATTTTTACTGTGAAACAAGGTTGTGTGACTTTTGATCAAAAGAGGTTCTTCCTAGTTAACCATCATTGATGTTATGCCAGTGGTTTTAGAGTCCTCTTTCTTTCCTTAAAAAAACAATCAAACAAAAAGACAGCCAACCTCATAATTGCTCCTTTTATAATAGCATTTGCAAATTTCATTTGGTTTTCTTTTACCAGGAGCAAAGAAGAAAATTGAGGGAGATAATTTTTAAAATAGATTCACTGAAAAGAGGATTAAAACATCTTCCTCCAAGCTAATGCTGCTTGAAAAGACTTCAGTATAGCATTACTGCAACTATTACACACATTTGTACAGAAATTGCTCAGAAAGACAAGTGCCACATGATTTCAGATGTTGATTTGACAAATTTATGTATTGCAGACAGGAATTTCCTGATCCAAAACATGGGCATGAAAAAGAGCTTCCTGTTGCTCACTTTACTCCAAGGGTAAAAATCCCCAAGAGACAACAATTTTTTTCCCCATTTACTTAAGGCAGAGATCACAAAAGTATATAGGGTGAAGAGACCTATTTTGCCAAAAAATTACTTTTGTTGAGTTTGGATGCTGGCACAAAGTTGGAAGCCTTTCCTGAAATATCTGCTCAGACATGGCCAACTCAAGCACAACATCAAGATGATAACACCTCCTTTATGCTTCAACTCCTTTAAGGAGGTCTCACACAAACCTGCTCTCAATGCCAGGCTGGTCCTAGAAGACACAAGTAGATTTGGAATTAAAATGAGAGATATGACCAGACAGAACTAACAGCTTTTTCCCCCTCAAGATCAGGTACAACACTACGAGTTCTCAACCTAAATGGTACTTGAATAACAAAGTCCTGCAGCTCGTCTATCCCATCACAAGCTGCACATCTCTACACATAGAAAGTCTTGCTTATTTATTCTTCTCATCAACAAGGAACAGATTTTATTGGGAGCCCACCACCTGTTTTTCAGCTTTTGAAGGTCGCTACTCCTTAATGAAATAGTTGTCCTAATTTAGCAAAGCACATGTCCTGTATTAAAAAATAGGGCATAGCTAACTATGAAATGAAGAGCAGAAATAAACCACTTGTGCATTTCAGCCTTCAAATGTCATCCACTGCCTTCTGCCAATCACTTTCTAACACAAACAAGACACAGAAAGGAGCAAACCAACTCCTAGTTAGGAATTGTTCACAGAAGTAAGGAATCCAGAAGTGGCCAAAGGACTGAAACTGCCAGAAAACAAAGTTTGCCGAGGAGTATTTTGGTTTAGACTTAAAACTGCTCATCCAATTCTGAATACATGTTGATTTCTATTCTTTTCCCCCCCTCACAAGGAATGATATAGTATCCACTTCAGTTTGGGTTTTATAAAGTTCAGCTTGATAGAAGGATGTTCAAATTCAGTTTACAAAAGTTACCCAAGCAGTCTTGTCTTGTTCCATGCCTTTGGGGAGTGGGCAAAAGAAGGATAAGGATATGCAAGTCCTGGACTCCTACTACCTTTACTACCTTAGCTGAGACAGGTCTGCTGGAAGCTTTCCATGTCATGCATCCCCAGCTTCAAAGTTTATTCAGGCCTCTGACTGTCACCCAGTTAACTTTTTTTTTTAATAAACAGAAGAGAGTCCAGTTAATCTTGCACCATGCAAAGCTAACAACCAAGTCAAAGACAACTCCCTAGAGTATAGTTAGTTAGCTAATATCTATCTATTAAAAAAAAAGAGATCCTCCCTTGTCCCAGAAGCATTTTATGAAAGAATAACAATTTATGAAATAACATGGATATTAGTCACTAAGTTATTTTCTAAAAAGCTATTGATAAAATTAGCAACATTTACAAGCCTAAACCTCCCACAAATCTGTAGCTGTGTGAGTGTGCATAAACACATATTTGAACTACACACAGGCTAGTCTTTTTTTTAGAAAAGAAAATTCTGTTTTATGAAAAACTGACAGCAGCAGAGCAGCTCACTTAAGTGCTGTGTCCGACCCTCCTCCTGCCCCTGCCATGCAATCTAGACAACAACATGCAACACAAGCCCTGAGCTTAGAGCAAATTTACTTTTTGGAGACAAACTGAGTAAACAAAACAAAATACATACAATCATTTTGCATTGCTCAGTTGACAGTTACATAAAAAATGAACATCATAAGCAGCATTTTTGAAGATTACTTTTGGTTAAGAGCAGTTGGCCGCTGTCAGACGGCAAATTTCCTTTTAAAAAAAACAACACCGCTTGAAGGACTGGCATTTGGAATACTGCTATATTTCTAGTCTTAATTTTGTTGTTAAGAGGCAAGTCTCATCTCTCTGAAGGTAGGTGAGTGAAATTCAGCCACAGGAAAATGGGAGAACCGACACTGGACAAGTACCAAAAAGCAGAATACAATCACATAAGTAAGTGCAACACCAAAAGCACTATTAAGCAGCACCCTAATGTTTAGGGTGGTCACATGGATATTAAGGTTAAAAAAACAAACAAACCCCACCAGAACAGTAAAGACAGCAGTGCAATATACTAAACTTCATTTTAAACAGGTCAAATAGTAATGTGTAAATGCAACTCAGACATCAAAACAAGCTGAGGAAAAAAAATGCACAGCCTAGGAGTCCTTTAGCACCCAACTTGATGAGACTCTTCACTTGACTCTGGGAACCTCATGGGGTAGAAAATAATCAACCAGAAAGAAAAACTGTCCTTGCTTCTGAAGATGCAGTACACAGGGAAGATACCTCAGGGGTTGTCACAATTTTGTAATTAAATACTGCAGTAAAAGCTACTTTATTGTCTTTCCCATCCCCTTACCTTCATTAAAATTTCCCACAAGGCTTTACAGATTCTAACCACCAATATAAATAATTGGTAAATGATTATGATTCAACTCTTTAACAAACTCTTTAAAAAAAAGAGTGCAAGACTACCGTGGTACACTGTTTTTCACAGCTGACATAAGCACTGCATGTGAAGTAAATCCAACAACACTTTGTGAAGAAAAAAATCCTAACATATGGCAAAATCTATGAATGTCAGAGCTTTTGGATGAAAAAGATTCCCATACAGAGCCTCAGGTGTGTCAGAACACCTGCCATCACTGAATGAGCAGAGATCTACTTCGAAATGAAAGGCAGCATTCACAATGAGTTAGTGTCCAACAGCACCCTCAAGAAAAAGGACAAGTCTGAAAGCCTGGCTCTATAATGCAGACCTTGACCATGTTTTCCAGCTGAAGGGACAGATTTGAGAGGGTAACCTACTCCAAAATGAACACAGACTGACCCATTTCTCCACAGTGCTACGTGCTGGCAATTCCTGGGAAGTTTTAGCTACTGTATACCAGGACTCCCATCATAATTAACACTTTGTGAAACTATGCTGTGCTTTCTAGCAACTGTATCTCATGACAAAGGCAGGTTTCTGTGCTGGTGCTTACTTGAGCAGAACACTGGGAGAACACGGAATTCTCCCTCCAAGTGGTTTGTGAATAGAAAACACCATAAATAAAAGTCTGAAGAAGGAACATTTTCAAACTAAGAACAGAGTGAAAGTTATTCCTAAAGAGTTTGCATTAAAATCTTCCCACATTAAATATTCAGATTCAAAAAGAAAAAGTTTGTCAACAAGGCTTGTGGTTCAGAAAGATGTTGATTTACTTGTCTAAGGTGCTGTTTCACCTATGTCTCCCACAGTTTCATCTACTTCTCCCCTGCCATCCTCTGTTCTCTACAGAACAAGGCTCCTGTGTTATATCAAGTCTTTCATGATACATTTTAACTGATCAAGTGGAGCTCATTGTCACCAATCCTCTCTAGACCAGTTCATGGATGGAGAAACTGCAGGAGAGGCTCAAAGAAAGTTTTATCCACAGCTGCAGGATTCTGGACAGTTGTTAAAAGAGTCGTTAAAAAGACATTCTTTCATCTGGTCTGAACATCGGTATTGTCAATATTTTGTACCATTATTTAGCTCCTCTCAAATCTGACTGGTCTCAGGTCTCAGTTTAATGAAGAAGTCACTTGTGAAGAAGACATGTTGAAAAGTTATTTTGCAAAGCAGCAATTTCACCTTAATACCACAGCTTCCTTTCATATGTAATAACACAGACTATTCCTCCAACTCATATAACAAAGCCAATCCCCTTGTACTACAGGAGCAGTTTTAAAGTCCTTCCCTTGAGGATTAGAAGTTGCCTCAGGTAGTAAGAGGAACAGCATCCAGTTAACTTTTTCCCAAGGCTCCATGCCAACAGCTGGGACTTTACCCATGACCGTCAGCACCCACCCAGCCTCATGCCCAGCACAGAAGGTTTTTCTGGGCAGAAACATTACAGAAACACTGCCAAGGTATCTCATCAACTTGGCAATAGTTAAAGGGCAACATCCTTCAATTCAGTCCCTTATCTGTTATGATGAGTAGTGTCTTGTTTGGTCAGCTGCAACAGCGTTACACTTTAAGGCATGTCCTTAAACAGAACACCTGACTTTTGACAGCTCCTACAACAAAAGGCTGCTCTGTCCACTATCAGACACAAGGCTCCCTCTTATTTAAAAACTGAGCAAGTAGCTAAACAAGTGAGAGAAAACAGAATGGTTTATCCCCATGGCAAGAAAGTGAGAGACAGCAGTAACTTGACTCTTGCTAAGGTCACTGATGATTTCCATCAGTTTATCTGTGTAGGCAAAAGCCCTACAAGTTCTGCTCCATGATAAAGTGGATTTCTTGCTCCAGTGTTCTATTAGCATCAGCAGCACTGTTCAAACACAACTGCTGGAACACACTCAGAAAGATTCACCTCAAGCTTTAACACTTCAGTCTGAATCTACTACATATTACCACAAGCCTGAAATCTCAAGCTCCCCATATTTTTCAGGTAAACAATTTCCAGGAATAATATGCCTTATAACAATTATTGTAAAAAGTTCAAATGAAAACTAGAAAATTAACCTTGTATTTAATATTTTACATATAAAAACAGGTAAATTCCTGTCAACAAAGTTTTGTTTCTATATTAATTTATCATAATTTCTTAAGTAAGTATTGTGTTCATATCCCAAAAATCATTACATGATTTTTCAGGTAAGAAACTTTATTTACATGTAAGCTTCCCTCAGAGCAAGTTTTAGCCTTAGAAAATTAAATAAATGGAAAACAAACACATTTAAAGGCACTGTCAATTATACACCAGACTCTATATACACATTTAGAATCCTCAACATGTAACTGTCCGGTGTATCTTAACATGACAATTGTAGCTCCCAATAAAATCACATTCCATAAAGCCTTGGCCAACCAGATAAATAAAGGCAGTCCAGGGTAGTTTATGTGATCAGTCACAAACACTTAGCTGTCTGAGATTATTGCATACACAGCACAGATGTGAATTTCAAAAAAAGTTTCTTACTGGTAGTGTAACAATGTAACAATCCATGTAACACCCAATTTCCTGGTCATAAAAGCTCTCTATTTTAGAAGTGGTATCTTGAGCAAGAGCTGTTCTTGCCCCAATGTATCTGTTCAACACTGAGATGAGAACCAATTTGGGCAAATAAATGAAGCTCTGAAGTTCCACAGCAGATAGGAAGGAAAGCTGTGAGGAAAAACCCAACCATTTTAAAAATAATTTCAAGTTGTCTTCCTGAAATCCCACGTAAGATATCAGCAAGCAGCAAATGGTAAAACAGCCTTCAAGAAGCTCAGATAACAAAGGTACTTTTCTCCACCCCTAAAATGACATAGTATAGTGCAGCATCAGCCTACAAAGCCCAATGGGCTAAAAACTGTTGAGATTGAGGCTAAAAACATTGAGATGCCACTCAATGAACTTCCAAATGGATATTCAGGTTGCTTTTAAAGAAAATGTTGTTTCCTCACCCAGCTGGGAGCATAATCACATCCTACTAAAAAGTAACTTTTTACAGCAATGAAGTGGTTCATTTCCCAAAGGCACCAAATGCCCCAGTAGTTAATAGGGGGGAAAAAAAAAGCCTCCCTTTATCAGGTTTAGATTTGCTCTCCTCTGTATCACTCGGGAAACAAAACTAGTATGAGAGCTTCTCCAAGTTCCTCAGTAACTGACGATGCATGGGAGTTACCAGGAAACACGATCTATGATGCACATCAATGATGTAGTTCTGGTCATGGGGCTTGGGGATTTTTTAAGTCTATTTTAACTTTAAGCCACTATTCTACCTAATTTGCAAGACAGGTAATGGTCTGCACTGCAAAGATTCATTTGCCACAGGGAGTGTGCACTGCCAGGATCCAATCTCCACTCTGAATGGAGGAGAGACATGAACTAAGAACTCCCTGGTAGTACTAATCCTCCTCTTCCTCACAGAAGTGCCTATCAGGTACTTCTGGAAGAGTTAATCTCCCCTTCACTGAGGGCTGCAAAAGACTCTGTGTCAGTCACATCTCTCCCCAAAAATTGTACATTTATTGAAGCACTCAGTCCTCTCAATTCACAAGAAAGATCAGGCATGCGTCCACACTTTCTAATCATTGAGGTAAACACCTCCCAGCAGCATGACCAGAAATATCAATGATGGCCCTTTCAACTCTGGTGAAAAACTAAGATTTCCCCTTTCAGGAGGAATCCAAAGAGACTTTGGTTGCAACTTCCAGGCTCACCCTATTTATGCAGGAGTTTTTCTAGTGATGGTATCAATTGACTGAAACCCCACGACAGGAAGAATATCTTCAGCTTAAAGCATCTGACTTCATCAACTCTTCAAACAGCAGAGCTCATTTGGCAATAAATGAAAGGAACTGCAGAATCTGCTCTAGAAGTGGCGTCTTTCCCCTTTCCTTTACACAATCTCCATGCATATTTTGGATTCAAGAGGTGTATTCTTTGGCAGTTGCCGTCTGAACTCCCAAAGAATGGAGCAAACCACAAGATCATCTTCCTCTCTCTGCCTACAAACCCTCAACAACCAAAAAAGGGGGTGGCAGTGATCCTATACAGTCGCCCAATACGCCAAGGGGAAGGCATACATCCTACAGAGTTGCCTAAATACTTGGAGGGCAATTCATATAGAAGACAGCTAGAAGTTAAAGAAAGCTTAAAACTAGCTGGCAGAAAGACAAACTTTCTGTACTTGCCATTGGTTTGCCTGACACCAGCTGACTGTTCCAGTAGTCCTTCACACCACAAGCAAAGCAGCTGAAATTCATCCCTGATGCAGCTCCAGCGAGACTAATAGGTTTCCACAAGAACGAATCAGGCCCTGTATATCTAAAACCAAGCCCACTAAAGTTTCACTGAAGCGAAATTGCAGGAGTACAATCTATGGATAACAGCTGGAGAACATTAACTCTCCCCCCAGCCCTTGCCGGGGTTAATTTTTTTCTTTCTGTTCAGACAGGAAGCAGTCATATAGCATACTGCATAATATAAGGATCCTGGGATAGAAAGACGAGTAAAAAAAGATTACAAAGAGCGCTCTACAACTTTTTAGCGAAGTTTACACTCTCCGTAACCCCCGAGCTGCCTTCGAACAGCAAGCCGTGCCGCTGCCTCGACACCATGAGCTGAGACAGCACTTAAACTACGTAGTTTAAACTTAGTGAAAAATAAAAAACATAATAAAAATAAAGGGTGTTTTTAAGGGGCGCAGCGGGAGACAGTGTGGCGGGTCGGGGCGGGAGCGGTCCCGGTGAGGAAGAGGAGGAGAGGTCCCTGCCGCGGCGGCCCCCGCCCGGTCACCCCTCCCGGCCGGCGGGATCCCCAGCGCGCTCCTGCTCAGCTCACCCTCGCTGCCGTACTGCTTGCCATTGTTGGCGCCCATCCTGCCGCCTTCATGCTCGTGGCCGCTTTCCCACGCCGCCGCTCAGCATCTCTGCCGCGGGGCGGCCGCGGCTCGGACCGAGTGCAGCCCCGGGCAGCGCCTCCGAAAGTGTTCACGGCGACATGTCCAAAGCAGCCCCGCAACTTCCTCCGCTTCTTCGGCGGTGGCCGACACCCTCCCTTCCCCACCTCACAAAAAAAAAAAAAAAAAAAAAAAAAAAAAAAAAAAACAAAAACAAAACAAAACAACCAAACAAAAAAACCCCAACAACAACAACAAACTTTAAAAGAGAAAGAATCAAAAATGCGATGTATCGGTGCGCCCGCCCCGCCCTGGTTTCCAGCCGGGGTGTCCGGGCCAGGAAAGTGGCTCAGTTATAATCCACAAGCAGGACGGGCGGGACGGCCTCCGGGCGCTAGCTCCGCCGCCCCGCGGCTGCCGCTCGGCTCCTCCGATGCTTCAGCGCCGCTCCGCCTTCCTCCTCCTCCTCCTCGCAGCCGTGCCGCTGCCGCCGCCTCCCCCGGGAGGCCGCCGCCAGCCACTTGTTGCCCGGGGCGGGAGGAAAGGGAGCCTCGGCCGCAGACTTTTGTTAGCGACAGGCGCCTCCTCCCGGCGCCCAGCGCCGCCGGGCCGGGCCGGGCCGGGGAGGGCGGGAGGGGATGGAGATGGAGGGAGGATGGAGCCCCGAGCCGGCCCCGGCCCTTAAAGACACAGCGCCCGGCGCCGGGGCTCCCCTGGCCGCTGTCCCACCAGAGCGGCCCGGCGGGGGTGGCTGCGGGCTGAGACCCGCCCAGCGCTGCCCTGTCCCGGTGTCCTCCCCAGGGCAGGACAGGGGCTCGGTCTCTGCGTCCGGCACCTTCCTGCCCCGGTGTCCTTCCCAAGGCAGGACAGGGGCCCTGCATTCGGCACCTTCGCTGCACCTCCGACCCCGTGCAACCCAGCTGGGGGCTGACAGAAATCTCCGTGTGTAGGAGGAAGCCGCGCAGCAGGGACGCTTACTTCTCGTCCTCTCTGGCTGCTCCGGAGTTCGAGCTGTTTTCTCCTTGCAAATGGTATTCCTGCAGTCACAGCTCCAGGGAATCACTGCCGGCCTTTGCCGCCGCATTGAAGAAAAAATATCAAACTGTTGAATATCTCCCAAATTTGTTCTTCAGGTATACTATAGGGATATATCTCATCCCTTGGGATGAGATGCTTCTATTTAATCCGGCTGTCTTAAAAAACAGTTTCTGCTTCTTTCACCCCAAAAGACAGACTCTTAGACCACTGGGATTGGCAGGGATGGTGGACTTTGTTACCAGGGTGCCTTTCCCGAGCGCAGCCCACCCGAAGAACGGCATTGAGATGCAAGGATTTCACGGCTCTACTGCATAAGAGCCCACACCACCTCTGCCTGGCAAAAGGGGCTGGATAACAAGAGATGCTGTCAAATGGGAGTGAGGATATACTGCGTGTGACCAGGTTAATACAGAAACTGCCAGTCCCAAGAGGGTGCTTGTCCCCAGTGGGCTGGCTAAGAACATCAACTAAGTTTGCTCCACACAACTGTTACCCAGATCAAGTGGTAATTGGGTGTTACCAAAGGCTTTTTGGGGAAAGAATCCGGTGTAAAAGAAGTGAGAAAGAAGGATGAAAGCTTGCAATAGGTGGAAACACCAGAGCAGGCAGTCTTGGTTTGGTGCTGGTGTCTCACCTGTGCCTTGGCCTGATGGTGCTGGCTCTGTCTGGTGGCAGGCTGGGTGTAACAAGCAGGAACCCCCAGCCCAGGTGTGCAGGGGTCTTGAGGCATGTCTGTCAGCACAGGGAGCAGCACAGGTACATGGAACTGTACCTGAAATGTGGTTGCAAGGGTACCTGCAGGGCATGGGGGGCAACAGAGGGACCCACACTTCCCAAAGAGCAGTGTCAGCTTGTAGCCCACACAGCCTGGGGAGTGGCATGCCCAAAGCAACGCATGTGTGAGGCTAGGAGTTTTTAGGATTAGTTTCATAGCTCTTTACTAACATTTTGCAAGTATCTGTGGTTGGTGTTTATGTGTTGTACTGCTGATACTGGCCCCAGCATAGAGCTCACTGATTGCTAGGTCAACATGTCCCTGTTAAAAAGACAAAACCACTTTAATTCTGATTTGATTAAAGCCATGAGTTGAGCAGTTTTCCCTGCACCACACTATGATGTTATGTATGAAAAAGCCTGTCTTTCTAAACATATCACAACACCCATAAGATAATTACTGCACATACAGATGATTCTGAGCTAATTATATCTTTGTCAACTTATACAAATGGCATATGAAATGGCAGAGGCAAAAATATCAACACTGTCAGGACTACAGAAAAGGTGTCGAAAACATGAGGTTTTAAGGATGGGTGCATTAATTTTTTATTTTTTTTATTAAGAGGTGGGCTAATTACCAGAAGCTGAAGTTGCCAGCAGCAAAGATGACTGACAAGTAATCAGGCAATGTTTTTGAGGCTCTAATCCCATCAGATACCCATCATTAACTCTCTTTTTGTAAAAAAGTTTTGATCCTGATTCAATACTGAACGCTACAATACAATGCTACACACACCCTTCAATTCTCAAAAACCAGTGAAGGTCTAAGAAAACAGAGTGCCTTCTGGGGTCAGACTCATCAAGTGACCAAACTTGGTCCTTTGAAACAAAATATGAATCTGTCAAAAAATATAGGTTTCTGCAATCAAAGGTTAATGTCTAAAAACTCATATGAAACAAACTTAGAACTGTGCCAAAGCAGGTAGGCCTTGACACAAGTGTCTGCTTTTAGCATCTTCTACTTTCTTTTTGAGAGTTACCTGTTCAGTGGCAGGGCAGAGGACAGGAGGAGCAATCTGCCTTCTGTAAAAAGTTGTGGGGCAGTATCTGCTCAACATGAGCCCACAGGCTGCCAACAAACACACACATCCAAGTACTATTTTTCCTGCTGTGTGGCTTGTGGGGTTTGATAAATGTACCCCAAACACTTGTTAGGAACTCACCTAGGCAGGGTAGGAGGGTAAAGAAAAAAATGTAGGGCTTTCTGCAGCACAGCAGCCTACCTTTGTCACTGAACCCCTCACACCCAGCAGGGCTGTGGGCCAGCACACCCAGCCATACCATGCTCCCCACCAGTGCTGCAGGGCACTGCTAGTCCCCAGCTGTGGGACAGCACATGCAGGCTGAAAACAACACATGTCCCTGCTCCATGTGCAGCACAGCTGTGCTTAATTCCAGCCTGAAAGTCAGCTATGGTGGGAGCACCCGCTGCAAACTCCTGAGGCAGCCTCAGCTCCTCATGTCACACCGTGGCAGTGTGGGTCACAGGACAGGAAGGCCCATGATCCCACTTCTAACTCCTAGAAAGCTGTGCAACCCTTTTGGCATATGAAAGAGAAATTTCTCAGCCTTGTTAGAAACATCACTTCACACAGACCCAGGCACAGAGCGGTATGTAAATAATTTTACATCATTCAGAAATCATGAGTTCACTCCTTGAGAGCAAATACAGCAGTTTCCCTCCAAACTCAACATCAGATGCACCACAACTGAAATGACTCCCTTTGCCACGGGGTAATTTTGGTTATCAAAACCAGCATAGGCTGGTGCTTTGTGAGGCAGCAAGCTCAGCTGTTGAGGGAGCCCTGTAAAGAATAAAGATATTAGACAGACCTGTTACCACTCTGTCAAGTTTATGATATAAATCCCAGGAATACTCCACCATGACCAGAACCAAAAGGGAAGAAAAACAAAAATAATAAAAAAAACAACACCCCAATAACAAAATAAAACAAAAAACAAACAAACAGACAAAATGAAAATGAAATACACAAGCAAACAAACAAAAAATACCCAGGGGGGGAAAAAAAACTCTAATGAGGAAAGAAGGCCTTGGTTTAGGAAATATGAACACAGTTTTCTGATGAAGGACTGAATATTGCTGCTGCACATTGTGTAACACTCCTATTGGAGAATGAGGTGGAGGATATAGGGACAAAGAGTAAAGTACCAAACTAATTTTCTTATAAAGACATAAAACTCTCACCAGAAATATATCTATCACAGATGATATGCTGACAGTGGGTAACTGTTTCATGCAAGGCATGGAGGACACTCAAACTTGGAGCTTCATCAGCCCAAAAACATCAACATGAGCAGAGAAGCTGGGAAATGCTGGTCTGAAGAGGCTCTGCAAGTTCCAGCTAGGACTGAGTCATCTTACAGCCCTTCAGTATTTACCAAACACTGGGTTCATTGTGGGATTCACTCTGGCACCCTGGGAGGCCTGTTATGTTCAGACATATGGTTTGGGTCTTAGTCCCTTACAATGCCTGCACATGAGACTGAAGAAGATATTTTCTTTCAACAATTTCAGAGATGTTTCACTCATTCTTGGCAAAATTTGGTAGTAGGTTTTTTTCCTTTTTTTTCTCCTTGTCTTCCATACCTTGTACATTGTGATTATTCAGCTTGAACTACATAGTTTATTTATATATAAATACAATGGACAGGTAGGAGTCTCTCTTGGCTGTGACTGAGTTAAGCTGTCTAAATCATATAATACAGTTTCTATGTGAAGCTGTTTACAATAACCCTTTTACACACTTCCACCTTCAAAATGGTGCCAAGAATCTGAAAGCACATCAGTTCTGCCATCTTTTCAATGATCCGAAGGAGATACAGTGCTTTCTGTAAGCACAAGGACAACTTTTGGTGGTTTTGTCTCTTAATCCAAGCAGCACACACCCAGTTCAGAGATGATGATATGGAGTACCATCAAATGCTGGTTTTGCAAGACAGAAAAATGCTGGTTTTGCAAGACAGAAAGATTTGTTGTTCCATATATCTTCCTATGCCTTCCTTGTTCATAGGAGACATCAATGCATTTTTCTTAGACTTGTATCCTATCCCAGCAAGAGGAGCTTAGAAATTATTGGAGCTGAGGTAAAATAAGAAAGCTATGGGCCAAAATGTTTCTATTTGGATGTGTTGCTACAATCATTTCTCAGAATGTTTGTATTACATCTGTATCCATTATGGGCCTCTCTCTGTGGTACATTACATGTCTCATGATGCACCATTTTTCTATTTCATGAACAAAACCACAGCAATTGTTGAAGAAGTAGCCGAATAAAGGGTTCTGGACAAAGAAAATAAAATTTTAAAAATTGAAAGCAGCAGGACTATTTCCATAAGGTATCGTCAAAGCAATTCCAGGGCTAAATAATTTGGCTTTGAAATTTTTGCTACAGTTTTTTCAGTACTATTTTTTTTCCTTCAGTTTTAGTCTAAGCTTTCCTTTTTGAAAGAAAGGATGAACAAATATCAAAAACTTCCAGCTACTTCCAAGTGACCCTATGTCAAAGTTAAATTTAAAAAGCCATTTGTATTTCAGGTCTTAAAATTCCAGCAGCAAATCTAAGATTAGTTTCCTATTTGGTTAAAAAAGCTTTGATTTTTCCTACCTGCCTTTCCTTTCCTTCCTTGAACATTTTAAACATTTCGTTTCACAATCTGAATTTAAATAAAATGTTAAAAAATTCAGTATCCTTTTAATGACAGCAGAAGCCAAGTAATATTTTTTAAATTAAGTCTGCTTTTACATCACCATGTTCATAGGGCTGCATATATTTTGTGATTGCTTCATGATAATATCTGTGTTGACTGTTTTTGGGCATTGTAAAGGGAAAAAGAATCCAAAAGAAATTTGACTAATATGTTGCTGGCAACTTAAAACCATTATCAAAAGCATATTGTTTCATTAACTAGAAAATGATCCATTAATGCTATGTACCTCCTAAAGAAAGAAAAATCTAAATTATGTCTATCATTACAGACAAAAGCTATGGCCTCATTTCCCTGTGACCTGAAAGTATGTGCCATTTCCTCATTATTATCATTATGAGTGACCTGATTTACATGGCTAAAAAGCTGCAGGACCTAAGGATATCTCAGATTGAGTTTGACAGGGCAGCTTTTAGTAGAGCTAGTTCTTTCTCCTGGCTGAGAACTCTCTTAGCATCCACTTGCATGAGGTCAGGCTGCTCCAGCCAAGCAAAGGCTCTGGTCCCACAATGACTTCAATAGGCCTGATTGAAATGCACTAAATTAAGGTGGTGCTTTAGTTTTAGGACATTTTGGATAATGTGAGTTTATGTTCTGATAGGTTTGTCTGATGAGATTGCAGATCAGATGAAGTACAGGCAATTCTATCAAATAAAGATCCAGCTTTATATTAAACTTCTTTCAGAACTTCAACTAATTCAAGTCTTTAAAAGTTTTTTACCAACTTGAGATTTTAAGACATTTTTTCTGATTTTTTTTCAGTTTTATAGGAGAAACTCCTCACTCATATGTGATTTTTCCTTCTTCCAACAACAAAAGCAATAAATAAATTTCAGACTGTGTTGAACATGTTTTACATTACATGTAAAATCTGTTGAAAAGAATAGTGAGTTTGAAAAGCCAAGTTCCTAAGTCTCAAGTGTTAGAAAACACAGGAATGAAGACTGTGTAGAGCTCCAGAACCACCATCCTGAATTCCCCCGCCTTGTCCGCAGTACACCTTCCACCACGGACAAACCTGAGGCCTTCAGCCAACACTGCAAAACCACTTCAGTCCCAGGAGCACTTTGCAATTATGTAAATTGTGGCATTTTAATGCACAGGCACAATGAGACATAGTAGGACTGTAGAAGCAAAATCAATTCTGGCATTTCACAACTAATGTCTGACCTTGCAATTTTAAAGTAGAGGTTTTCCTTGGATTTAAAAAACAGTGTTGGCTGGTGCATTCTCCAAAAACTGAACAAAGAGTGAACTTAAGATACATTGCCTCATTGCATCGACATTTCTAGCAATGATTTTCAGAGTTGGAAGCCTGAACTCTGCTAAATAGGATGCTGTTGGTTGGACTAAGAGAAGTAATGATGGAAACATAAAACTTTCCAAGCACCATGGTTGTGTCTATGCTTCTCCTCAGAAAGAAGTTGTGGTCTTCTTTCCTGGTGTGGCCAGGTTTCCTTCCAGTCACAGACAGAGCAGGGTTGTGCCCAGGTTGTTCATAGCAGACCTTCACACTGTGGACACTCTCTATGCAGGGATGTGGACAACTTCTGGAAACCTCTGTTCAGAAACAGCCTGCAGGAATCAACACTGGGGAAAGACAAAGCATTTTTTCAATGCTGTGTATCTTCTCAAGAAGCAGCAGATGTTGCAGGATCACAGGGTGCTGGACAAAGGATGCTGCATTAGACCAAGCTTCTTCTGAGCATTGCATCTCCGTAAGTGCTGTTTCTTCTCCTTTGAACACTACTCCACAAACAGTCAAACTCTACATGCACACCAAATCCTCATTTCACATCCTTTCTTCCTGTCTGTCTAGTTGCAGTCTCAGCTTCTCGTGCCCCATATATGCCACACTCAACAAAGCTTCCTCTGACCCTTTGGCCTTCCCTCCCTTCGTCCTGCCTCTACTGTCTTACCTCCCAGGTTCTTTCACCAACTCAACTCTTGCATTTACACAGATTTTTTTTCTCTGCAGCACTTATCTCCACTAATTCCTTCTACATTCAAGTCTTTGTGAGCATTCCTGGAACCAATTTTCTTCTGGTCTCTCACCACTGCTGCTGCCATTCCATTCTTCTGCCTCAGTTCCATTCTTCTGCCTCAGACTGTTGTTAATGCAAAACATTCTAAGAAAATCCAAAGTGGCTTTTTAATTGTTCAGCCCTGATGAGCTCCCTCCCAGTTCTTTCTTCTTTTCATAAGAATAGGCAGTGAAATTTAGCCATGTGAAAGGGAATTTCACCAAGTTCCAATCAGAAGGTTTTATTGTGTTTCAGACATCATACCTGAGTTGTCGAGCCTGCAGCCAAAATGCCTCATTTTCCCTTGGTGGTGTCATTCCCTGCACAGCGAGCCTGGTTTTCCTTCCAAGCTTGGATTGACTTTCAGTGAAGAATTCACAGACAGGTTTGTACAAGATTTAGTGAGGAAAAAAAAGTCTCTCTGCTGACCCTAGATCTCCTCACAGGCCTGTCAGAATCATATCTTGCCCAGTCACTGGGTCACTCAACTCACAGATGGAGCTGAACTAGGTTTCTTCTGAGGCAGCTTGCACCCACTGAGAGCAAGCTGTGTGTGCCTTCTCCCAAAGGCAAAGCCAGCAAATGGTGACTCTGTTGTCACTAACACTAGTCCCACTGTCAACACATCCTGCACTCTTAACCAAGAACCAGAACTTGGTTTGTAAACAGCACTGTGCTATGCTGAAAAACCAGGAGCATGAAGAAGCATGCTCAAGAAGCTCTTTCAGTGCTGCAGGCTGGACTACTGTGCCACAGTGAAGGAAAAGTGCATGTCTCTGTAAACATCAGCATTTAGGTGTTGAAACAAAACTAAGGTGTGAACATCAGCCAGGAACCTGCAGAGGACACCAATGGCAGCTGTCTGGATGCGCAGAACCAGTTCAAGCATCAGCCCTGGAAGAGCACAGCAGGACAATCTTGTTTGTGTGCTCTGCTAGGAGGGTTTTCACATATATGAGACCAAGATTCTATGGCAATGCTTCAGTGGATGGCAAATGTCCCAGTGGAGTGATTCTAGCATGCAGTGCATCATGTTCAGTGAAAAGGTCCCCTGCATTCTCCAGTTTTCATCCCCCCCAGACAGCTTGCCTTGTCCCATATTGTCGTGGTTTAGGAATTATATTCCCCAGTGTAGCGTTCTCACTAGAACACTCCAAACCATGCACTGCTTGCTCACTCTCTCTTCTCCCTCCCCATGGAGGGCTGGAGAGGAGAACTGGAGACCCAAAAGGTAAAGATGATGGGTTGAGATGAGAACAGTTTACTGGAAGCAGCAATGAGATAAGAAACCAGCAATAACTGCAAGAGTATTAATAACAGTGCACAAGAGGCGAGTGATTCACACCAGAGCTCACCATGAGGAGCACAAATCCAGCCCCACAACTCACCTCCCTCTACGTGACCAGGAGGGGGACCTTCCTAATACAGCCCCTGAAAGTGACACGAGGTGGTATAAAATAACATAATGTACCCCCTGGCTGCTGCCAGGAAAAATTGACCCTTACCTAGCCAGAACCAAGACACTTAATCAACCAAGACACTTAATCATTGCCTATGACTAATTTGGGAATTTGCTGCAAGGACATTGTCCACATGTAAAGCCAGCACAATTAGCATGCATTTAATATTACCAGAAATTTTATGAGACATCATCTAGCAGGCTAATTTCTGGCTCAAATAAATCAGTGCACTACTTCTGGAAAACAAAGTATCATTGCTTCCTTTTTAACGTTCAGATCTACTATTCTAAAGATTTTTGCTCATACTTATTAAATCTCTCATGCATGTCCTTTGCAGGAGAATATCATAGAGGTCTTACTACAAAGTGATTCAAGAGCTGAAGCATTATTTTTCAATTTGACTTTCATTGATACTTCCATTTTATGAGACTCTGTCCTTGACCACACTTCCCACTCCCTGCTGGCTCCAGGGAGGAATCCACCCATTTCATTATCACAAAACTGTGCTCAGAGGAACACCTGCTGATAAGGCAAAGAATGCCGCCTACCACCTAAGCTTTAGCTGCAGCATATCACAGCCACAGAATAGATTTATGTTCTAGATTTTTACATCAGGGAGACACCATATACAGGGAAACAGTTTTCCAAAGTGATGGAGCTCATCTGAGGTTTTCCTAAATGTGGGAAAATGGACAGCAAAGTTTCCAGGTCTCCTTGCAGTAAGGTCTAAGAAGGATCAGACACATCTGGTTTTACCCCAAATAGATCAGTGGTTCACAATATATCCATGACTTTCTTAAATTCCTCTTCAAAGTTACTATTAGTCTTCAACACAAAGACAGCTTTATATATATTTATGTCATTTTCTGCATGGTTTCTACATTTGGTTTAGAGCAGAGTTTCTTCAATATTTCATCACATGGATCATCTTTCAGTATGGATTGGCTGTTATCTCCTACACCTTTGAAGCAGCTAAAGCAACTGCTGAATCAAAATTAAACAGCCAAGAGTGGTAGTTTGTGCATGGACACTTTTACTACCCTAAAACCCGGTAACAAGCACATGCTGTGTGTGGCACAATCCAGGGCACCAGGCCATGGCCTGACCTTCATCTCTGAAGGTCTCACTGGTGTGTGCAGCTCTCCCTGTGATGGCTTCACACTTCATTCTTTGCCCAACCAGGCATATTTAGGCTGATGGCCAGAATTCAACTTGGTAAGGCAAGTGTCTAGTGCACAGTGACACTTACCCAAATGCTGGTGAATGTCCTGGATCAACAAAAACCATTAAGACACATTTTTTCTGGAAGATTTCTACCATCAACATGGCTAAACAGAATACAATGTTGCATTTTAAAAGTGAGGCTTTCGTGACTTTTGTCCTGTTGCTTCCCCTTTCATTGGCAGAGATCAAGTTAAAGAGCCCAAGGAACTTGAGGCATTTCTAAATCCATTTCTTGGCACTTATGAACTCTGGCGACTGGGTTCAAAATTGTAGTAATAAATTAATGAATAATTCAAAACCACTTATGGAAGTCACCCTCAGCAATTTCCCTTCACATCCCATGTACTGAACAGTGAAGACAGCTACAATGGTTGGCTTTATCAGGACATTAAAGCTGTTACAAGGGTTTAAAAGATAAGAATAGCAGCACACACAATTTCAAGTAGAAGTTACATTATACGTGGTGATATCAAGCCAGTGTTCTCATGAAAGCATTCATTTGGTGAGTTTAATGAGAGCAATTTGTCAACAATTTCACACACCATTTGCCTAGAATTCTCCAATGCAGGATTTCACTGCAGGCTCCTCCCCCCCAAATAAAGTGCACGTTGTATACAGTTCTGCCTACCATTAATCATCTTTTCAGCGCTCCAAGTTCAATGCTGCTTTCCCAGTCAGAATCCAAGGGAGCAACATAGCCAAAAGAGGGAAAAGTCATGGGAAAAGAAGAATATAAATGTTCACTTCACCAAAACAAAAGTAAAAAACAAAATACAAGAGCGAAACCATAGTAGGACTACCCTTGTCTGTCCATGGTAGCTGCTTCTAACAGCAACTTCTGGAGCTCTACTTTTTCCTCGAGCTGAGTGTATAACTATCAAATCCAAATTGTGCTTCTTTCACTTTAAAAGTTCAAAGCAGAGGTTAAGAGTATCAGTCAATTTAAAATACAAAGAAGTATGTACAAAAATTACAAAAAAAGTCAAACCACTTTCCGCTCTCATACCGTCATCAGCTTCTGGAATTGTTGCATTTTGTTTTTCAACTATGTCCAATTGAAAGATAATTCCTTCTTAAAAAAAACCCAACACGTCATGTATTTATTGAAACTTTATCTGCAAAAAGCTTGACTTAATAAATAACAACTGAAGAAGTCATTAATATTGATTGTCATGCATTTTTCTCCTAACCAAGATGACTGAAAGAAAAACATATGGAAACTAATTAAAAAGGCCAGGAGTGAGGTTTGCTGGAAGTAACTGATACTGTTGGTGAATCTGGGACTTATAAATGATTCTCTTCCATGAAGGAAGAGAGGCAGATGTTTCTGCTATTCCAGCAAGGAGCTAGGGGAGAGCAAGTAAAAATGAAAAGAAAAATCAATAGAAGAACAATAAACCTGCAAATACACAATCCAGCTGGAATTACACACTTCCTTCTTTTCTCTGATGCTCATAGTAAGTTTGAAGGCTTTGAGAAGTGGAGAACAAATCCCCTGACATGACCTTATCAAAAAAATCCAAGGCACCAACAACTATAGCTTACTTCATCTTATGTGGACTTGTGCAGTAGGAATATGGGCAAAAGAAAGCATTAAGTTCACTTTTAAATATCTGAACTTTTTAAGATGTGTAGGAAGAATTGCCAGTTCTGCAATATGTTTTATGTATGCTTAAACAACACTGAAAACCTGAAATTAAGTAAAAGAAAAAGGGAAATAGGTGGAGCTGTAAGTTTACACTTAACACAAGACCCCTCCCTATTGCAGGAAAGGCATTTTAGGAAGGTTGTGAGAAGACAGTGGAGGATGGGGGGAGCTGTACTGAGCATGTCTAAAGGAGCAAGACATGGCGCAAACTACAAAGCATTTCCACGAAGACAAAGTGCTGCTGTCATCTATACTGGCAGCATTTTCAACCCAGCAGTGCTCTGTTTCACTAACTGTGCTCTCTATTGTCAGAGGCATCTGAAAGGAGAAAGGTGTTTTCTGAAGCGCAGCAAATCAAGATTTTACTATTTTGGCCTTCAGCAATTATCAATAAAAGGTTAAATGAAATGTGGGCTTGCATGCATGCATAACTGCATATATATGACAAACAGAAAACTAATCCCTTTAGACTTTTTTCTATATGTCTTTAAAGCTATGTGTGTTCTTCTGAATACTCATCTACCCACCTACCTTTCAGCATTTAAAAAAATACTTTAAAAAATTTCCACAGATTTCTGATACTGCATCTGAAGGAATTAAGATGTTCCATCTCAGCTGCTGTTATCCTACAGGCTTTCAAGAGATTGTCCTTCATGGGGGAAAAAAAAATTCATACAGAAAGGTCAGGAATATATGTATATTTTTTTAAATTAACATTCTAAACATTCTATTTTTTTTTCTTCCTGGAAGCTGTTGAAGGGTTGTCAATGGTTGTCAAGAAATAAAATAAAACAAAACAAAACAAAACAAAACATAAAATAAAATAAAATAAAATAAAATAAAATAAAATAAAATAAAATAAAATAAAATAAAATAAAATAAAATAAAATCCTGCTTCCCTGACTGCAAGTGTCCAGGTATGAACTTGTCCAGATTAGTCAAAAAGAAGTTATTGCAGAAAATACACAAATGTTGAGGGGTTTTCCTATGTCTGTCTGCTGTCTAGATTTAATCCTTTTTCTGGCTGCAGTAATACACAGTAAGCTACCATCATGAGTCTCAAATTTAGGAAAGTAATTACTTAGAAACTTCAGAACTGAGCTTTGAAAATGCACCTCTGGCCATAGTTTACATTATGGTTACAGTCAGAAAGATCATATAAAAATGACATGAGGATGATGTAATATTGTCAACCACAAAAAATTCTATTTGTTCAATTAGCAAGGTCAGGCTAAAAGGCTTTTTCTCTTTCTTTTACTGCCATGCCACAAAATTCAGTGTTGCTGAAGAGCTCCAGAGTGCATTTCTGTGTCATAGAATCATTTAGGTTGGAAAAGACCTCTAAGATCATCGAGTCCAGCTGTTAACTCAGCACTGCAAAGTCCATCACTAAACCACATTCCCAAGCTCCACATACCTCTAAATGCCTTTTAAATATTTCCAGGGATGATGACTACACAACTTCCCTGTGCAGCCTGTTCTGATGCTGGACAACTGTTTCTGTGAAGAACTTTTCTGCTATCCAATCTAAATCTTTCCTGGCACAATGTAAGGCCATTTTATCTTGTCCTGTCACTTGTTGCCTGAGAAAAGAGACCAGTGCTTACCCCACTCCACCATCCCTTTAGGCAGTGATAAGGTCTCACCTCAGCTTCCTCTTCTGTAGGCTAAACATCCCCATGTCCCTGAGCTGCTCCTCAATGGGTTTGTGCCACAGACATCTTTCATTAAAAATCTTTCCTTAAGATTTTTTCCTCCTGAGAAGCTGAGAGGCTTCACGAACAAAATGTAAACAATGGTTATCTGCTGCTGTGAAATGCAACAGGTGCATCTGTGATAGGTCTCGTGTGGGTGTTTGTAATTAATGGCCAATCACAGCAGAGCTGACTCTGACAGAGAGTCTGAGGCATCTGCCTTTGTTATCATTCTTTTCTTTTTTATTCTTAGCTTAGCTAGCCTTCTGAGATGAAACCTTTCCTTCTATTCTTTAGTATAGTTTTAATGTAATATATATCATAAAATAATAAATCAAGCCTTCTGAAACATGGAGTCAGATCTACGTCTCTTCCCTCATCCTAAGACCCCTGTGAACACCATCACAGGTTTGTGTGCCAGACCCTTCACCAGCTCTGCTGCCCTTCTCTGGACACATTCCAGCACCTCAGTGTCCTTCCTGAACTGAGGAGTCAGTAGTGGACACAGAAGTCAAGGTGTGCCCTCACCAGTGCCAGATAGAGGGGGACAATCACTGCCCTGCTCCTGCTCCCACACTGTTGCTGATCCAATCCAGGATGCCACTGGCCTTCTTGGCCGCCTGAGCACACGCTGGACCATGTTCAGCCAACTGCTGACCAGCACCCCCAGGTGCTGCTCCACTTTCCAGCTACCCAAGGGGAGGACCCAGCACTCTGCCTTGTTGAACCTCATACAAGTGTTCTTGGACCATCAATCCAGGCTGTCCAGATCCCTTTGCAGAGCAATGGGCACTACAGGAGAAGAAAGGCTAGCTTAACATTTTGCACATAAAGACATCTTGTGGACACTCAAGAGCCGCCTGAAAAATGCTGGAAGCCTTGGGCCATACGGGTCTTTTATCAACAGAAACTTCTGTATTATCAAACCATTCTCAAAGCAGAATTTGTGAGAGCCCCAGAAGTTCTAGTGGCTGTCTCAACAACAGGTTCTCCTGCACACAGACTGTGGACACTCAGGGGTGTAGAGGCAAGATCTCCATAGAACTGGCTTCAACCACAGGTGAAAATGCATATCCTCCAAGGGTATACCTATGGAGGATAATTCTCAACCCTTATTGTGAACACTGGATCAAATAATTACTCTTTGGAAAGTATAGCTTTTATATATATATATATATATATATATATATATATATATATATATAAATACATACATACATACATATATATAGCAGGAGTACTCATCATAGTTTCTTCCCCATTATACAGCCATTCCTACAGCACACAGCTTTCTGCCAAAGGATGTGATCCTGACCTGAATTAGCTATAGGCATGTGTAAAACATGTTGCTTAAAAACTAGACCTTAGACAACCAAAGATGAGAGTGTATCTGTTTACTTAATACTTTAACTAGTTCTGTTATCACATGATGAAATGTAAAGACCATCTTAAGGATACACCACATGGAAGAAAGTGGATAAAAGGCTATAAGGATGCTTTTAACTCCATGCAGTCCCACAGGTAGACAGCCAAAAGTCTACAGGTATGCACAAGAAAATTCCATATCTCCAGGCCCATGTGCTTCAAAACTGCTTTTTAAAAAGTGATTATGGGGCAGGAACCAAAACCATCTAGAAAGAAAATCAAAAAGGCAGGTTTATGATTTCCTCTGATGTAAAATCATACTATATCTCATGCCACCTTTGTGGAACTTGCTGACACAGGAGATTGTGGAGACAGAAAGCATTGTCAGATTCAGAAACAATCACACAAATTAATGTTCAGTAGCTCTATAAACAGAGAGGCAACAAGAAGAAATGCACCCTGTAACATCCCTGTGAATCCAGTGCAATCTATTGGGAATGGACCAGGGAAAATGACTAAGGTTGCACAATCTCAATAAAGGGCACATATAGTTATCCTTGCTGCTGGAGAGGAAGTGTACTCGGAAACAGAGCTGGTCGGATTTTGTGGAGCATTTTGAGAATCTTTGTCCTTCTTCACAGGCACTTAAAATCTCTACTGCTTGCACCTACGTCAGGAATCTGTGTGACATTCAGCAGACATGCCTCAAAACTACTGAAGTCTGTGATCATGTTTTCTGTACTGGATAGAGCTGTGTTAACATTGATATAACGGGCAGCCCTAGAGTTATTTCATTATTTCAAAAGTCTGAAGAAAATTAGCATTGTAGTTTTGTGTTCTTTTATCCAACTCCTGTCTGCAATGATGGTGGAGTCAGGCACCAGTCTACTGCTTAAATCTAGCATCTCAGCCCCGTCCACCCCCACACTGCAGTTCCCTAATGCATATTTGTGACAAACTTGGAACAACATCTGACCTTTGAGGCCTCTATCCACTTCCCTGCTGCCTGCCAACAAATTCTGGCTAACACTTAAAGAAGATATCTCACCACTGACCTGGCACTGTGAGTTATCAGCCCACAGTGAGGCCCCTGCAGTTTAGTAAAACAGTGCCCCAATACCCCAGGATTCCTAACCCTGCACACTCATACACCATGTTTGCCAGAATAGTGCAACTGAGCTTTATTATTGCATCATTATCAATTTGAAGTACTTGTGCTCTTTTGCCTTCGAAAATAAAATAAAAAGTCTGAATTCCAACAGAAAAGGGCAAGGGAATATAAATAATCAGGGGAAACAGTCAAGAGCTTTCTGTAAGTGCTTTATCCTTTCAGATGAGTTGGTGGAGGCAAAGTGACTGGTCTTACAAGTCATCTTAAGACTTGCTACACCTACACCTATATATATACACTTTTTCATATTCAAGATGGCTGTCCCTGCTTCAAGCTTTTCTGAAGATGTTGCTAAAACTTTGGAAACTGTATATCTTTACATAGGATATTTATGAAGCTATTGTAAAATTTAGAAGCTCTCACAAGAAAAAAGCCCTGGCATGTTTAACAAATGACAGCAGGACTGGGTGCTTAAGTAGGTACCATTGCTTTTAGGCTATATCACTGCAAGTTTTGGAAGGAAGAAACTTAGGTTATTTTCCTACGGAAATCTCAAGGTTAGTGAGAGTCTCAGAGGGTCAGTTGGGAAAGGCAAAGATTATGTGAACTGTGCTGGGCCCATGTTTATTTAATCCCATTTCAAGACTTCTGGTGATGAAGACAATTTCTCCAGTACTTCCATATGCTTGCTCTAGAGGCTTTTTTCTAATACAAAACTTGAATCTTCCTTGCTGCACCTGACCAGATTTTGCTCTACGCACCATGGACATGAAGTGCTCACATATATGACCACAGGTACCCTACCTCCTCCCTCCTCCTTCTCTGAGATGAAAGAAGCCACTTCACTACATCCTTCATTGAGATAAATACCCTTAAGAGCCCTGATCATCCACGTCAGTGGTCTGAGATCTCCTCTCCCTAAGCTGCAAGTGTCTCTAAGCTCAGCACCCAGAGCAAGGCACAATATCCCAGTTAAAACCTTACCAGAACTGACTGTCCTGCACAGTGCTGGGGCTCCTCTGCACACAGGCACTGCTCCATTCTCCCTTGGATTGGGAGCTTTGCTGTCTGGGCAGCAGCTCTGTATTGCTGATTTATGTCCAGCTTTTGACCCATCTACAGGCTCTGCGTACAGGCACAGGCAGCTGTATTCTCTTGCCTGTTTGAGTTGCTGCAGCCTCACTGGAACTGATAAATAGACTGCTGTAGATTTATAGTCAGTGAGCAGATGACTCAAAATTGCACAGACTTTGCTTTTATTTCTTCTTTACTTTATCAACAGACTCAAACTCCACAGGGTGTATAAATTCCACAAACTTTTTTTTCTTTTTGGACTTTGGAAAAGTGCAGGTCAGGCAGTGGGAGTCCTTTGTACAGGACATTGCTTATCACTACATGTGCTCATGCTCAAAAAACCAGTTTCCATTCCCTCAGGAATACACAGTTTATGCATAAATACCACCTTCGTATTTGGAAATGCTCCTCAGCCTAGGATTTCAAGTGTTCAGCTACTCAAGACTAAACCTGGATCTCAGCTATGAAGATAATTGGCCACACAAAGCAATGTGCAGTAGGAGACTCAGGACTGGGAAGAAAGGTTGGTCTGCCTTACACTGAGTAGCTTCAGATTGACACATCTGGAGCTTAAATTCCCAAACCCAGAAATTAGCACAGGAAAAGCATTGGGATAACAAAATTTCTGGGAAACGATTGACAGTTGTTCAGTAGATAGGAACAAGCATGGAAGAAATGGTATAGGAAAGTCAAAAACCCTCTTAGAGCAAAAAACTGCCAAAGAAAGTAAAGGAAAAAAATAAGTATATCTGGAAAAAAAAGTGATATTACAAAAAATATAAGGCCTGTTTTTTAAATTATTCTCTTAATAATTAAAAAAATAATAAATAAATAGGAAAAAATGGAACTTTTTCCAATATTCTACACTCTCTGAAAACAAGAAAATGGAAAAGTAAAAATATTCTAGACCAGACATCAGACATTGATTCACTGGGCTATACTGAGTCATTGATGGAAGTGTCAGCAATACATCTCAGAAAAGGAGCCAAAACCATAAGGGATAGTTCAACTTATGGGGTGTAGCTTTTAGAAAACTGAGAATTTATGTAAATCAACCCCAGACTTCACTGTGTGGGGAGAGAGGGGACCTTGAACACCACCAAGTGAAATGATGTGCTCCTACCGCATGCTCGAGCTTGTTCGGTTTACTGTAATACCCAATCTGCCAATATTAATTTCTTAATGAAAAACTTACATCTTGGAAACTACATCACCATCAAAGTGACAAAACCCACATCCTGCTTAAATTTCATTCACTTGAATGACATATCCATGGAAAATCACTGCAAAGCAAGTCAGCGTTACTAGAAAAGCAGACAAGAAAAAGCGCTATGTTTATTAAAACTAAAAGCATGTCTTTTTTTCCAAAGAAGCCAGGCAAGTATATTTGCTACAATTAGAAAAAAAAAAAAAAAACAAAACAAACAACAAACCAAAAATAAGAATACACACACAAAACCCCCAAACAAACATCAAATAAACAAAGCCCCAAACCAAAAAAAAAAAAAAAAAAACCAAACAAAAACTAAACCAACCAAACAAAAAAAAAAACCCTAAATATCCAACAAAAAACACCAAAAGAAAAAAACCCCAGCTAACAACATATCCCCCCAAGCCCCCATGTGACAGAATCACAGATTCACTGAGGTTTTTTGTTGAAACAAGAAACCACATTCTATTGAATACCTCTGATAAAGAAATAGGTGTTTCTGTAGAAGTGGAAGAGTTAATTTCTACATATCCTAAATACTCCCACCTTTCCCTGCTGCTGGAGCTGTCTGCACATAATTTGAGAAAGCTGAATTAAAGGAAAAGAATACTGTATACATAACATGTTAAACGATGAGTATGAAAAGAATGTATGTGAAAATCCTTCATATTTTCTGCTTGCCTTTAATTAGAGATGGATTCCTGATCTTGATTATCCTAAGCAGAAAATCAAGACCAGTCCCTGAAACCAAACAGTCTTCCCTTTGTGGGCCTCCTCTTGATTTATGTAGGGCTTTAAACAACACAAAAACCCCCAGAGCTGGGGTTACTGTTCTTTCACATGAGTTGCTTTTTTTGAGGCTGTAGATGGGCCTATGCTTTAGGATATTTATTTCTTGTTACGCCTTACATTACAAGAAAAGAGAGAGCTGGGAAAAACCACTACAGAAAGTGATATACTTTCAAAATCATATTTTGTTAATAATTTTATTATCTTTTGATTCAGAATCCTCCTATTTTAAGATGCTCCTCCCATCTGTTTTGGTTTGGATACTATTCTGCCACTTTTAAGACAATTAAATCTGCAGAGTATTTTCTGGTAACTGCCCTTGTCTCATTCAAAGTAGCACCCAGATACCCTGAATAGCTCATTTGACCTGATGAGGCTTCAGCCACTTTGACATAGGAACTAAGGCAATGATATTTTGGGACAAGCTACATTTTCAGGTGTGACAAACAACATCAAAATTCTGAAGTAGTTGCTTGTGTGGTTCACAGCTTGAAGGGGGAGAGATAAAAATAAGGTAACAGAGAAAGGGAAAATTATAATGCTAGGAATAAAAAGCATTGACACTGTGAATTAAAGGGTTTACCATCACACATTTTAGCTGCATGTTCTCTTCTTGCATGTACAGGGAAAGATTTGAGGCTGACAGCTCCCCCACAGAACCCTGAAAGATTTAGAATCCTCCTTCTGCCACGTGGCAACATAGAGGAAGACAGGGAGGCTGAAACCACTCTCTGTTTCTTACCCTCTTGGCAAAGCAGCCCTTGTCCCTACATTTAGGAGGTAGGACAGACTGGCTGGTCCCAAGAGAGACCAACTGACCAAATTTCACTGTCATCCAGCCCACTGGAGGGAATACTGCATGGAAAATGTTGATACCAGGGCAGAGGGAACATGGTATGTCCAAAGCCTGCTTCAGCATTGCCATGACAGATGCAATAGTCCAGCAGGTTGCTAAATTAGATGTGTGTGCTGGGTTACAAAGCTGTTACACAAAATATCCAAGTCTCAACTGTTTTCCAAAATGAGTGAAGGTAGCAGGTCAGTAACATGAAATGCCTACACCCTGGTCAAGTTCTCATTAGCTGAATAGGGAAAAAAAGAAAAACCTGGTTTGCATTTATGTTTTCTCCTAAAGCCACAGGCTAACATCACTGTACAGCACTGACAATTTCTAAAGTTATAATGAGATCAGCCATTATACCTCATCTTTGTTTTAGAACTTCTTCATCTGTTTCACATTTCTTGGCTCTTTTACACAGTACTTTCAATAGAAATCTGACCACCATGACTGCAGTACCATAGTGCACAATCAGCTTGGGGGATATGGATGGCTCATCAGCAAGAACACGTGAGGAACACAAGTCCCAGTGGACTGATAGAGTCTTTGATAGGCAGATTTCACTCTGCACAGCAAGAACATGTGCACAGGCATGACATATGAGAGGTCTGTACCAACTGCAGAGCATGCAACTCTCCCTGACTCACCTCCCCAAGGTGGCCACACAGCCCACATTTGCCACTCTGAGGAGTCAGTAGGAGTGGTTTCTTCTGGAGCTCCACACATATATGGAGCCCAGAACTCACGTGTAGCTACTACATTCCCAGAACTTTTATGAAGTTGTTCCCTTAATTGAATTTCAAAGCCCTGCAGGACTAATTGCTTGACCAGTAAAGAAACAACAAAATAATTCTGCATACAGATAAACACTCATATATATTTTTTAAATTTTAAAGTGACTTGCAGTTGAAGTTGCTTTAATTTAGACTGTATTTTTGTAGATCTTGAAAACTGTAACACCAGATGCTCCCTCAATTACCTTTAATAAGATAACTAGCACCATTAATCACATCTAGGTAAATTCAGTAACCTTGCATAGGCAAGTAACTGAATGCTTGCACTGTCTGTCACTTCCTGACATGCATATTGCTTAGCCAATTTACAATTTAGCTGTGTGAAAAAGCTGTGTAAATGATTAACATTGGTCCCCAGGTATAGAAAAACAATGTTTTACATAATGACTGACAAAAGTAAAGGGGAAAGATTTATTTGGAAAGTTGTACTGGGCAAAGGGAAAATAACAAAAGTACATTGGAAAAGGGAAAGCACCAGTCACAATCCTCTTTCAAAGTTACTATAATCATTATGAAATCTATGCATGGAAAGGGTAGACTATGCCTGACTCCTCTCACGGCTTACAGAAACACACCACATAACAGAAGAAACAGGGGACTGAAGAAACACTGAAGAACTGCATCTCAACTTTTGTCACCCTGCAAACACTCATGGTCAGGCTGGGCAGGGCTCTGAACAACCTGATCCAGTTGAAGAAGTCCCTGCTCATGGCAGGGGGTTTGGACTATATGACCTTTACAGGTCCCTTCCAACCCAAAACAATCAATGATTCTGCTGCAGGTCTCAAGGACATGACATGATCTCAGTGATGGATAGATCTGATTATTCTAACTCTATTTTAGGTGTTTCTCTTACATGAATAGAAAAAAAAAAAACTCTAAGAAATGCCAATTTCATAGATCCTTATTAAGGCAGAGTTTAAATTATTAAGTGGTATTCTATACTATTGAAGCATTTGTGAAATGATTGGTCTTAAACTCAAACCATCTTTTTTGAATGATTCCTATAATGCACATACTTGCTTATCTGCTTTTGAAATCACATTGAAATGAGCTGCATTCACTGGGCTTTAACAAATGCCAGAAAAAAGCTAGACACTAAATTGTATAGGCTTCGTTCTTAGGAACATGTTTCCATTTAACATCCTGTATTAATGTGATTTTATTTTTGCCTAAATGCTTTACTTTGGAGCAGCAGCACAAGAGATCAAAAGAAACATTAAGAGAAGTTCTCATCAGAGACTGTTTGTGATCATCTCCATTTTGCTTTGCCTTTAATTACCAAGGAAAAATAGATTATTTTAGTAAGTTTTTGTCATGCTGTTTCAAGTAACAGCCTGTCACTAAGATCCATAGGAGTCCAACAGAGTACAGCAAAATCAATACCACACTTGTTCAGGGAAGTCTGGGGTGTATTTACATTGCTGTGGATCCTGATGCTGTAAAAGTCTGCTGACTGTAATGACAGTGGAGTTGGCACACTGGTACAGATCTTGGCACTGCACCCCTTGCACATATTCACAGCTCTCGTGCACAATTCCTCTGAAGGAAGTTTGTCTCTTTACAGGATCACTTTTTCCTGTGAAAAGGGAATAGAAGAACATGGGGAGGTTTTTCATGTAGACATGTAGTCTCCTCACTGATTCCGAACAACTGCAAAATATTTGCAACTTGGAAATAAAAACAGTCCCTTCTTTGATCCCAGGATGATAGGTCTGATACAAGTCAACTGCACTGAGAACATTCTGAGAACATCTACAAAATTAGGGAGGCAGGGCGTAATTCCTTGATTCTAGATAGTGACCCTGATGTAGGAGCTGTCCTGACACTTAGAGTTGAGACGCTTATGGTCAGTGCCAAAACGAAAACAGGATGTGAAATACAGCACTTAAACACAGAGGTTAGGGACATGCCCAGCTGGGCCCCAATGGATTGATCACCATTTTCCAACTTGAGTAAAGTGTAGGGGCACATTTTATTAGAGCTGTTGATGGGGTAACACTGTTGCAAAATTAACCTTAGTTACATCTAGACAAACAACCAGAACATCAGATTAGATAATGACAAGTCCACATAATTCCCTGGGAATGTATACTGTTGAGTAGCTGCTTGAGATGACCTCCAACCATCCTACAGAAGGAAAAAGCTTACCTCAAATCCTAAATAGGTTTCAAATTTAATTTAAATTTTCTTTAAGTGAGGAAAAAATATTTCTATTTCATACAGTTCAGCGACTATTTGAGTTAAGCATCTGACTCTACATAAAATAAACTAGTTGATAATTACCAGAGAAAACCAATGAGTACACCTGTGAAGATATTCTCAGCCATAAGAAAAACAGGGCAAGGTATATTATTAATGATATATACTTTAAAAGTCTCCAGGATGAGGCAACTTTGCAGACTTAGCAAGTGAAAGTAAAGGTCAGGAATCTGACTCAATCATGCATTGATGACCTGCTGGCAATATACAGAACATGTTGTTTTAATAAATTCCAATGTTGGAACAAAAACTTGGTACAACCAAACAAATGTATTTGTTTAGCACAGTTGTGGGCTTTTTCCTAAGCTATTTTATCAGGGCAAGTGAAAAAGAGGTCAAAGCATACAGTACAGAGGCATATAATTTTCATTGGACAAATCCAATCTAATAATTATGTTGCCTGATTGATATAGTCCTGAATGTGTGAAGGCATTACCTAAATTTATTTATTATATTTATTAAATATGCTGTCATAATATCCCTTGAATACAAATCCTTAAAACTCAGAAAAACCTTTTCAATAACCTTGTTTAACCCACTAGCAGTGCAAGAGTTATGCAGAGAATCAGCAAACCAGTGTTTAAAAAGTGATAGCGTGTTGTGCAGTACTTCAAGCCTGAGGTTCTGGACATGTCATTGACATATTCCAGAGTTACTCAGAATTGTTGTCAATTGGGTCATGCAGATGTAAATTTGCAATGGCCAGAGCTCTAATGGTGCAATGATAAATCCCAGACACACAAGGCTTGTGTTCAAAGGCCTGATTCGCTAAGATTTCCCACTGTTGCTACCACTATCCAAAGTTATACATGAAAATTATGGGGAAAAGCCCATACTTACAGTCATGATCAAACTACTGCATAAAGCAAAAGACTTTCACAAACTGGAACTGGTGTAGTGATTGGTAGTAGGCAGCCAGAACAAATCTGATAGACTCAGAAACCTATATTATTTCAGTTGAATTATTTATTTCTCATTTAAAACACTGATGTTGGAAGTAAAAGGTGAAGAACCTGTGTTGTTTCCATAGTCACTTTGAATATTGGGAATGTATTTCAAAACCAGGATATTTCTCACCTTCAACATGCAAAGCAGCCAAATTAAAATAAGGTCATTATGATCCTAATCAGTTAACTGTTTTGGATAGTCATCTATTTTCATCTTATTAAAAGAGAATCTCCCACAGGTATTCTCAGTTCCCAAATTACAGACACAGCCATAGTGGTCTGCTGGTGTTAAAGTTTGTTTTCTTGATGAGTATGTTAGAAGGTAATTTCAGATATTTCAGCAGATAGAGATCTGTCTTCCATAAGAAATAAATCTAAACCAGCACAACACAGATGTTATGTATTCTGTTTAAAGTACCAAAGCAGTGCTGTGCTCTAGAAAGCATGATGAACTTGCTGCATTGCTTCCTATTTTCATCATTATGAACTCCTGATGTTACAGGTCAAGGAGTCTAGGGAAATTTCTAGCAGGAATTACAGTTCTAATTTGCAGGAAACAATGAGAACTTCCATTGATTTATTAACCTACAATAATTGTACTGGCACACATGGACAGCTGTCAGCAGAAGTTCTTGGTGGCATAAAGGATAGGGCTGCCCTTATCACTCTGCATCCAACAACATTGACTCATTTCCCTGCTTCAGTTTTCTCACCTTCTAGGTTTTGCTGTCATTTTATTTCTTAGTAGCATAACTAAAGCTAAGTTCATCACATGCAGCCTGCCACTGTTGTTCAGTTGCCTTACATAAATATCTTACTATATTTATTGAAGTAGTTAATGCTGAGGAAATTTTTTAAGCCTATTAAAAGAGCCAAGAAGTGATTAAGTATGTACAGCTACATGGGAATTTTGATATTGGGTGCTAACTGAGTGCCAGGGTAGAGGAAAGGGGTAAAAAAAGGAGGAGAATACAAAAAGAGGGTGGAATGACACATAAAGTAAGAAGCAATTTCAAGGGAAGAAAAATCAGTAATTAAATGAGAAAGCAGCAGGAAAAAAAGGCAAACGTTATTGTCAAGGTTTAATTACTTCTCAAATGTAAGTTTCCTAAGATTCTGAAGAAAACATGAATGCTCTCTGCAATTACATGGGAAAACTGAAGTCCTTGTTACAGGCAACTTCTCGCAGTCCTGTGTCTTGGGGACAGATTGTCCTCTTTTTCAGAAAGTGGATGAAGTAGTGTCGATCCCAAAGAAAAATGTGACCCAAAATACTGAAGGGACAACAATCAAGGAATATGCAGGAAAAACCTTATAGTAAAACAGCAATTAAGAAAGTTATGACAGTACTTGAGATGGATCTCCAAGGGGGTCAGTGCTTGTTAATGGGGCCAAACACTTCTCCATGGCTGACAGCTCCTGCACTCACCAAATGAGCTGAAGATTTTGGTGAGCATGAGGAGACAGTCCCTCTTCAGCAGGCACTTGAAAATGGACACAATCATTGCCAACAGCCATACACCACAGAACTCCTCATTACTGGGAAAGCAATAACTGGATGAACATGCCGAGAGAAAAAGGAAGAAGACTGATGGGCAGGAGACTCCAGTGCCTATGTTCAGAAAGGGGATCCATAGAGTAGTGTCCTCATGGACTCAGCTCAGCTACATGTGCAGGAGAGAACTGGAATCTGCTGGGGCAACCTAGTTTCTCCAGAGCAGCCTTTCCCTTAGGATAGACAGCAGAGATGCTTATTAACAGACAGGCCAATGCTGTGGCAAAACTGAAGATGAAGATAAGCATTACATTTTTCAGGTAGAGAATTAACACAAATGAGTTAACAAAAGCCTGGTTAGTTTTTGGGTTTTTTTTTAATGGGGAAGAGAAGAAATATATTTTTCTACCCTTTTATAACTGTGAGGACAACCAGAAAATGCTTCCAAAATTGATACCATACGTGCAGATTAAAACCAGGCTGCAAGCCAAATCCTCCTCTTCAGTTTCACTGGCGGAGCCCAGCAGACTGCCACAGAGCTACGCTGGAGCAAGCAGGGAAAAGAATTTGACCCTTTGACTGCTGCATCAAAAGCAGCTAACTTCCCACTTTGTTTGGTGGCCTCAATATTAAAAGTTACAAATGTCTTTGAGCTCAGAAACGTATCAATTTTCTGCTGGAATAGTTATGTGCTGATGTCCTTCTGCCCTGCTCTCTCCGAAACGACATTCCCTCTCCCCTGAGGCAGCGTAACTGGCATTCCCACTGATGTCCCTGTCTAGCTGGGGATGTATTGGATTGATTGGTTGCTGATGAAGGAAGTTCCTCCACTCCCTAATCAATCTCCCAACACGGATAATCTATGAAAATAGCAAACAACGATTTTTAAACTAGGCTGTCATTTAACTTCTTCATTATTCCACTAGTCCATACCTATGGACTCAAGTACAAAATGTCCTCTCCCATAATTTTCAAAGTCAGGCTATTCAAATGTCAGAGTTTATCTCATGATCACAGCTGGTAAAGATTTATTTTTATGTAACAGAGGCAACATATTGTATACATGAACAAGAATGTAGACTCCAGAAAGAAGAATATACAGTACTCTGCAATAAAGCTAAACCTGCAAATGCAAACGTTTAGATAGCAATACCTCTTTGTACCATGAAATTCTGGATACTCTTGATAAGGACTGAAGATGAGAATATCTTACTCAAATGATAGATATAAAAGGTATTATGACTGAAAAAAAATAAGTACTCTCAGCATGAAAATAGCTGTTTTGCTACTCTGCACTAAAATACCTTATAAGTAAACCTGCTAAAGCAAAACAATGGAAAGTTTTGTTGTTGTTTATGAAGAAGGTCACATCAAGAGCAACTTTCATATAAAAACTTGATTTCCTTAATTCTCTTGGATACAGAATTAGTTCAGGGCATTTCCCCAAACATTTTAGGGAAATGCAGGGATGCCCCTTGCCCAGAACACACACCAGCAGATGCAGAATTCAGTTTTCAGATGATTAATTTAAGAAAATGGGAAAAGGAGGGACAAGAGCAGGGAAGAACACTTTGGTGCTCTTTTTAATGCTGTGTCTCTGCTGTAGATGTGAAATCTGCCTTCTTCCTCCTCAGTGCTCCCTACCATCCAGCCCCTGTCTTTGCTTCAGCTGTAGCCCATGTTTTTACCAGATCCTTCCAACAGGCCTGACTCCCCATCTGCTTGCTGAGTGCATTGGGTTTGCATAGCAAGCTTTTGGTAGCAGGGAGGGGGGCTGCAGGAGTGGCTTCTGTGGGAAGCTGATAGAAGCTTCCCCATGTCCAGCAGAGCCAATGCCAGCTGGCGCCAAGATGGATCTGCTGCTGGCCAAGGCCAAACCCAGTGGCTTCCTTGGTAGCACCTCTGGGATAATGTATTTAAGAAGGGGTAAAAAATAAACACTGCACAACAGCAGCCAGAGAGAGGAGTGGGAATATGTGAGAGAAACAACTGTGCAGACACCCAGACCAGTGCAGAAGGTGGGGAGGAGGTGCTCCAAGCACAGGAACAGAGATTGCCCTGCAGTCTGTGCAGCTGACCATGGTGAGGCAGCCCTGCCCTGCAGCCCATGGAGGTCCATGAAGAAGCAGTGACCAACCTGCAGCCCATGGAGGTCCATGAAGAAGCAGTGACCAACCTGCAGCCCATGGAGGGCCCAGGGAGAGCAGTGACCAACCTGCAGCTCATGGAGGGCCCCAGGGGAGCAGTGACCAACCTGCCGCCCATGGAGGGCCCCAGGGGAGCAGTGACCAACCTGCAGCTCATGGAGGGCCCCAGGGGAGCAGTGACCAACCTGCCGCCCATGGAGGGCCCCGTGCCAGAGGCAGTGGGTGTCCAAGGGAGGGTCTGACTCTGTGGGAGGCCTGTGTTGAAGCAGACTCCTGCCAGGACATGTGGCCCCATGGAGTGAGGATGCTGAGGTAGTCTGCTGCAGGACTTGTGACCCTGTACAGGACTCACGCTGGAGCAGCCTTTTCCTGAAGGACTGCACTCCTGGAAGAGATCACAGTGTTTCTGCTGTTTGTGAAGAGCTGCAGCCTGTGGGAAGGACCTACCTTGAGGAGCTCACACAGGACTGCACCCCATGGGAGGGACTCACACTTGAGCAGGGGAAGACTGTGATGAGTCCTCCTTCTGAGTAGGAAGAGTGATCCAGGCAGCATGGGATGAACTGATCTCAGCCCCCATTCCCTGTCCCCTTGTGCTGCTGGAGCAGAGGAGGTACTGAAAACCAAGAGTAAAGCTGAGCCCAGGAGGAAGGGAAGGGTGAGGGAAAGGTGTTTTATGATTTTGTTTTATTTTTCATTATCATATTCTAATTTGATTGGTAATAAGTTAAACTAATTTCCCAAAGTCAAGCCTGTTTTGCCCATGACAATAATTGGAGAATGATCTCTCCCTGCCCTTAACTTGATTGGTGAGCCTTTTCTTGTATTTTCGCTCTTCTGTCCAGTTGAGGAGAGCAGATATAGAATGGCTGTGGTAGGCACCTGGTGTTCAGCCAGGGTCAAACCACCACACTGAACCAGACCCGTTCCCTTCTCTGGCACCAGGAACTTCTTTGCAGTTCCCGGGTCTTCTCACTGGCAGCATTCAAGGCAGTGCTGCTTGAATGCTCAGTAAGAGCAGAGGAAAAGTTTGCTGTCTTCCACACAACATCCAAGATCCACACAGCCCAAAAAGGCAGCACAGAGCAAGTCCAGCCTCCACAAAGAGCAAGCAGTCAATTTTCTTTAAGGCTCAAGCCTGGTATATACTTTTCCAGAAATAACCCCTGTAAAAAAATAAATCACAAAATCAAACTCACCATAATTTTCTTGTACTACAATGTCTATTCTTCATAAGTTCTATTTTAAGATGTGATTTAAGTTTTGGCTAGTCCTGAAACAATGCAGCAGAAAGCCCCCAGATAAAAAGTTTCAGATAATTTTTTCGTTTTTCGGCAGGGGCAAAACTACACACAACATATCAAAAATGAAATTCAAGCAAACACCAAAGACTGCAATGCCTGACCTGCTCAATGTGGCACAGGGGATACAAGAGAAAGAACATTCTGGTAAAGGAGAGTCACCAGTAACTTTTAGAATGGATGGTGATATTCATTGTGTTGAGGGAAAGAGTAGGCATGTTGCATCTTAAGGAGGCAAGCACTGCTATGGGCACTGCAGTTAATCAGCATTTTTGCTGATATCTGTTCCCTTACAGTTCCAGGAGCCTCCTGTCACATGGGAAGCCGCTGCAAAATTGAGAAGTCCATCTCTGGACTATTTCTGTACAAGATAAGGTAATACACTCTCATTAGATCCTAATATAGCCAAAATAGTTTCATAAATTTAGTTTGCCATGTGCTTCCAAAAAAGTCACTTAGAGAACATCAATTAAGATGACAGCAAGGCAAAAGAAAGCTTATGGAGGGTGCTTGTAGCTACACAAATAAGGCTTGAATGAGGTGACAGCAATGCTTACAATTGATGATTTAGCATTAGCATCTGGTGATCAAGACTTCCATAGAAGGTATTGAAAATAGTCAGGTCTGAGAGTACCTTCCCAGTCTCTCCTTTTTTCCTAGCTGGGGTACTTCAGCATCCTTAGCAAGTGCTCTTCCATCCTCAGAGGGAGACAGCCTGAGCTGGGCTGACATGTCCTGTTATACCCACAGCAGTTACAGATTTTTATGTACTAGTTGAAGGAATCCAGAGAAAGGCAAAGAGGTTGATCAAGCAGTTAGAAAACAGGACCTAATAGGAAAAAAATCAAACACGTGAGATTGTTTAAACAGGAAGAAAGATTTTCAAAACAGAAAGGATAAATTTGACCAAGACAGACAGCAACATTGGATGCTTACATATTATTAAAATGCAAATAATGAGGGATTTCAATAGTGACTTATCCAAAACAGAAAAGCCAAGAACAAAGTTAAAGGCCTTTCATGATCAGTCCCGTGCTCTCACCTGTAGCCATTATTTTCTAGATACTGTTTAGGTGACAGGCTCTTTCTGAATGGAAGATATTGAGTGACTGTCATTTTATACCAAAGCAAAGCTTCTGCTGTGGAAGTCTTACCTCAGACTGTTTTATCTTTACCCTTATCAGTTGCTTTTATCCTCATTTCTACTATGCGCGTCCAGCTGTCTTTATAATCTCATTTCTTTCCCACCCAAACAACAGTATGAATAGCCAGAAAACCTATTTGGAAAAGGCCAGAAAGGTAAGGGATAAATAGAATGATCTAGCAGTCAGGTTTACTGTAATCTCTTGACAAGCATCCCTCCAGCTTTCAATTCCTTGGACAGCATAAACAATGCTCAAAAATCATAGTGCTGCACCTAATGCAAATGGTACTTTTCTCACTGTATTTTTGCTACCAGGTCTGATAGTATTGCAGTGTGAAACTACAAAATAAGCATACGGGGATATTCACTATACTGATGGCTGCTCTATAATTTTTTAAGCAAGCTGTCCATAGCCCTTTTGCTGCTCCCCAGGTACAAATTTGTAGCTGCAAGTTTGGGGCTGGGCAGGGATGATGCCTGAAAGCCTGTACAATTTGCTACTGGCTTGGAATTTGCTACAGCCTAAGTGAGTCCCAGTAACTCAGATGTCTGAAGAACAATCTCCAGTTCTAGAGCCAGGGGATGACAGAAGCCCACCCTGTCAAAGCACAGTCCCACTGTCAGGCACATCACAGATGCAGCACTTCCCGCCTTCTCCCATTGCTCTGGAAGTACTCACTGCACTCTTTGCAGTTATGGTCCTTGGAACAGTCCAGGCACCAGAGCCATATTATGAGCAAAACTCTGCTGTTCAGCTACATCTGGCTTCTACAATGGGTAGTGATTTTTTTAAATTAAATCAGCATGCTGAGGGTGTGCCAGCTGGACACAGTAAAACACGGACAGCATTCTGTTGAACAAAGAAAGAAAAGAAAGATAGATATTCAATGAAGTAGATTTGACCCTCAGTTTGAAACCCACACCCAAAAAAGTGTTGTTTGCAAGGACATCTCAGAAAGAGACACTCTAAAGGCTTAAATGTCTAAATTTTCTGGCTGCCCATGTGGCCAGATACCAATCTCAACATGTGGCAGATAATCTGAGTGTAGGTAATGCATTATATATTATGTTGGCTATCCAAGAAGCAAGTTGCTTTCAGTTAGGTACCAAACAACATCAAATCCATTGGGACTTAGAATGCTCAAGCATTTTGAGAAAATAATCAGAAAGGAGAACAGTGTTATAAACTAGTCAGGACTTCCCATTATTGTACTTTTTTAATTTCAGGAACCAAGTTTTTTTATGAGTTGAAGAAAAAGACTCTGATTTACCAGTGATATTATTTAGAACATCATTTCTCCAACAGATCTCTTGTTAGGCCAGAATGAAATCAGTGCAGTAAGTCATGAATTGTCATAACCGCAGTATTTGTTGGCTTTCTGGAAATTTTCTTAGACTACACATAATTAGTGTAAGTTAATGATATATGCAATTGCTTTGTTAGTATAAATACCACTGTAGATGGAACACCTTTTAATACATAAAACTGTCAATCGGTAGTGGGGATTTTTTTGGTTTTGTTTATTGTTGGGTTTTCTTTGGTAGAGAATAACCTTCTCTTTGACACTGGGAACAGTAAGAGAAAATAACCATTTTACATCTTAAAACTTTACACTTGTCTCTGACAATAACTATTTTCCCTTGTTTTCCATGTAAAACCATTACCAGTTGGATATTTAATGTCTTTAAACAAACATATCAGGTTGTATGCAAAGATGAGAGTTAGAATGCTCCTTGGTTTTGTAAGGAGCTGATTCTTAATTTTTAATGGTTTCATGGAATTCACAAAACAGAGAAGTCATCTTTGTTCCAGTACAAAGACTTCTGACAAAAGACTTGAATTTTCAAGATTTACACACTTGGGAGAGAGCTCACTCCTTATGTAGGACACTTATGGGATCAGATTGAGACATGTGAGCCTTCTTCAGGCACAGAGCATTTAAAATAAGGCATCATTAAGGTCAAAACTAATAATCAGAAAGGATTTTCATACAGTAGCAGGTGACTGTGAGACAGGCATGAAACTCAAGTGGAGAAAAAAAAATTAATCACAGGAATACCTGAGACTTTTCTCAAAGATGTTTTACCCTCTGGCAAATTTGCCAGACATCTCACCTAAGTGTGTGCACAGAGTGCCACATCCTATTTTAAATTAATACTCTGTCAAAAGTATAACAAAAGAATGAATAGAAAAAAGCCACCAGTACAATTGCAGTATTTTTTCTTAATAGGAATCACATATAAGACAATGTAAATATCTCAAAGTTCAAGTTCTGTAGAAACAAAACAAAATAACTCCTCCCTCTCTATAACATCACATTTTGTTTCTTTCCAAAAATCCTGATATAAACACTTTTCTCAGCAAGCAAGCAACAAGCCAACCAAGCACTGGAAAAGTTTTGAACCATGACAGTGAACTGATGTCAGCCAGAAAACAGAATTCATCATGAATTAATAAATAAGGAAGGAGAGGAGGTATTGTCAGTTGGTTTTAATCACTTAAAATGAAGCAAAAGGGAAAAAAATGCAGCATGAGAATAGGAACTCTAGATCTTTTCATTCAATACTGCAAGTAATGTAGATGTACTCTATAGGTCTGATGTTCAGAAAGATTTAGCATCCAAAATTTAAATGCACTAGGAATTTTCTGGGAAACTAAGCACTTCTAAAGCCAGACCATTCTTCTCCTTTCACTGTCCAAGCACATTCACCTCCTGTAATATCCGAAAAATGAATAGCTGAGATTGACATATCCCATACTCTGTCTGTTTTTTTTTTTTTTCTTCTGTATTGTGGAAGACACTGTTGAGGGATTGAAACTTAAATCAGTGTCCCAGTTAAATTTAATCCATTTTAGCATTAATCTCAAAGTTAACGCGATCACTTTCTAGGAAAAAAATAATTTTATCTCTAATACTGGGTCCCAATTAAAATAACCTCTCTGGCTTGAACACCAACATTAGAGTTGAGAGACAAAACTAATGTGCTTTGCTTGGCTGATTATCTAAGTCTTTCCACTGGCACCTTCTCAAACTGACAGCAGTGGAGGAAGGCAGGGGCAGCAACTCAGTACTGTGGGGGTTGCTGTCAAGATGGGAGACAAGAAAACAACATGCAGTGCTATGGAAAAGGTTGAAAGTGGTTGGGAATCACTGGTGTATAACTGGTCCTGACTGAAATGTTTCATAAACATACTTAACTCAAGAAATATTTTGCAATTTCCTCAAATACACCCCCCACTCTGCACACACACGTCTCTCATTATGGACTTAATGTGCAGTACAAGCATCTCCCTTTCACTTGTGCAGCAAGAGGGTTTTGACACGTAAAATCTTTGGACACTATTGCAAAGTTACATGTGTGTGTGGCCCTCCTGCCAGCAATAAGGATATAGTTTATATTTAAAGAAGTTTTTAAAAGAATACTGCCTTGACCCTCCTCTGGGGAAGGAGGAAGTCCCTGAAGTATAGCACTAATGACAATTTACATTGTTCTTTGGGGTTTTTTTCTGCTGAAGAGAACTGCTGAAGCCTCCTAGTTTTCATTTTGGACAAATAGCAAGGTCCAGAGTCACCTCAGGGGATCTGTAGTCATGATGCTTTCCTACAGTGGACCCTGCTGCTTGCCATGAACTGTTCTTCCCTCAGCCAGTCAGGCATCAATCCACCTATCTCTCTAAAAACAGTGATAACTTCCCTGCCACTCTACTCAGTTTGTTATTTCAGCATTTTAGAAAGTGTGGATAATATGGAGAGCTAAGTACATTCCACCAGGAATCTCCCTTAAAAGTGGTTCTTTGGCAGCTGCCTTTATTTTTCAGCTCCCAGGAAACCCATAGGAAATCTTTTCTGTGCCAGAGGTTGCCAAACACTTGCAGAAGCCCATCCCTTTCCCTTCTCCCCTGTACACCTTAATCTTTCCACTCCAGCCCTGGAAGCAACTCCAGCACACAAGGAGATGAGTTTATCTCAGGCACAATTAGGGTTAAATGGCCTGAAAGTCCACTCCCTTTTCAGCAGAAAGTCCTCTCAAATTTGCTCATGCATTTAAACCTAAGATATTTTAGGTTCGCCCATTGGCCCTCCTTGTCTTCCCTATACCCCCTGAGATGCAAACAGAACACTCATAATTTTTTAGGTTTCTCTGCCATCTGCTATTTGGGCAAAGTGGGGAAGTGCAGTGTAGGGGGTTAATTTTCACTTTAGGCCTCAGCCAACAGGCTTATACATTCATTTTACAACTTGCAGGTTTCCCCAGTGAAAATAAACTGATGTAAATAACATTTTCTGCAATCACCTGGGTCCTCTGTTCAGCCCAAGAACCTGAGAAAAGATGGAAAATGCCTCTAGAGAAGAGAGTGAGTATATGAAGAGATAGTTGACCACAGCTACAAGATAATATAGGAGAGAAAGTGGGGAGATACATGACAGTTTTGGGCAGCAGGATGTTGGGCAGTAGAAACAGTGAGAAGAGAACTTGTACATTTTCTTTTCCTGGAGAAAGTAAGGAGTTCCAGTCAAGCAAAGTGCTGAGAAAGCCTATTCACAATGCACTAGCAAGGAGGACGAAAGAAACTTGGATAATTGGATGGGAGAAGTCAAAGCTAGACTGAAGTCTGGAAGAGCTGAGCTCTTGGCACTTTTTTCCCCAGGAAAGTGATGCATTCACATTGGATGTGGTTCTTGCACAAGTGCCTCAGCATGGCACTGGAAACAGCCTTGTACCTGGAGAGTCACAGCACCAACACACAGAGCCTGATCTCCTGCCATCCTCACTCTGCTGCTTCTGCCCACACCCCTTCACCATTCCCTGCTCCTCCCACCTGTAACAAAGTGCTCCCAGCCTCTTTTGCTCAGGCTAATAAAGGAGGCAGAGCTGAATGGACCCATGGCGTCTCATTTGCATGAAAGAGTACTGCAAGCGCAAAAACTTCAGGGAAGAGGCAGGGGTGGGGGACAGGTGAGGCCATGTCTGTACTCTCTGCTCCATTTGCTAAGTGTCCCTGGTGTCCCAGGGAGATAGGAGGTGTTAACCAAAGGGATGGGGCTGCACAGATATGCAGACACAGAAACTGTCACTATTTGTGCATTAAAAAAGGAAAAGGAGAGAGGATGTAAAACTCCATATTTTCTCTGGCACTTTATGAACCCCAGGGCTGGCAAAGATAAGTGTTAGGTGCATTTGGTGTGATGGTATGAGCAGAGAAAAACAGAACACCATCCCCAGTGAGTAATCTACCCCGATTAATTACCACTAAAAGGGAGAGACATGAGGAGGAATGGAAAAGGAGAGGAAGAGTACATAAAAATGACAAGCTCTCTTTTCCTGGCCAAATTTATGCCAGTCAAATACTTTCTGCATCCCCAGAACTTCTGAGGTGGTCAACTTGAGTTGTTGTTTTCTTTTTAAGTGGCCTATCCACAGTGTATGCTAGAAGCTATGTTTTACAGCATTATTCCTGAAGATAATTTTCTAGATTTTTAAAAAATTTCTGTACCCACATGAGAGAATCACGAAGTCTGTCAGTTGATCACAACCTGAAAATCCCCAAGTGGATCTGTAATATCAAGTGAATTGAGCCACTGCCCTGTGCCTCACCTTAGGACAATCAACAATTCCATGTTACAGAAAGGTTCAGAAACCAGAACTATTTTTTCTTCCTCAACATTTTCTGCAGTGCTTCACTTTGAAACTTTTGAAATAAGTTTAGAAGTTTAGTATCTCTTCAGAGAAACTATTCCCAGCTTGGTAACAGTAGATACCATAATAATTTTCTTCTGCCATCTCTTCTACATCACTTTCATCCCTTAAAAAAGAATGTCAGACCTTGCCTAATTTCTGAGAGGGTACTGTGTATCCTCTCCATGTACTAGAAACTGACCCTTTGAAGCCCGGGTTAAAGATCTGGCAGATGTAACACACATTGCCAGATAAATAAGCTGAATCAGTCACCTCAGAAAGTCTACTCAGTTTATAGCACCTCTAACTCACTGCAGTGCGTTTCCAAACAAGAAACCTGAATCAACATCTCTCGCCCACTGAGTAAAAACATTTAAAAGTTGATACACATCTGGATTATTTCTTCCAAGTCTGATTAAACAAACATAAAACAAACCGAGTCTGCTTCCAGGTCCAGCTGACACCTAAGTGAAGATGTTGGCAGGAGAGTCTGTCATGAGATCCTGGCAAGCCCAGCTCCAGCTCCAATCCTGCCCCAACTAGTTTTCTGGGATCCATTTTGTTCCTAAAAAGTTTTCTTCTTCTTGTGACTTCCACTTTGGAGGCCAGTGTTATTCCTCTCCCAGGACTGGAAGGAGAGGAAACAATGACATGACAGTGTAGGAAATAAATGCAGCCATGTTCTCAAATCCATGCAGCTCAGAAAGGGGACAGGTAAGTATTGCTTACTGCCTCTGCCTCTCTCAGAAATCAAAGGAAGGAGAAGGAGGGAAGCTCCAAGGAGGAAGGCTCTAGCATCATAGCACAGAATGGGAGCGTGGACAGAAATGCCTTGGGAATGATACAGGCTTGCTTGGCACATGGCAGTGGCTGTGCTGTTCAGACTCCAGGATGACAGTTCTCACACTGTGCCATGGCAAAATAAAATTTCTGTCTGACTTCTCTTCTGCCTGACTGATTTATACACAAGTAACCTTAGAGCTGTCAGACTCCGCTGCATATAATCAGATCCTAATAGAGAACATTTCCCCACGTACCTTTCCAAGGGTGCATCTACCAATGAGTGCAACTCCAAAACTCCCAGCCTCATCATTAGCAATAATGAAGGCACTACCAAAATCTTACGTAATATCTTTGGGATAAATTTCAATTCTCTCTGCTCGTGGTTCAATCACTTATTTCTTCCCTTCTACTGTGGTCCCTCTCCCACTTGCTTCTACACACACAGCCCTGACACATGGCCTGAATTACACATTCCCTTCTTTGCAGGATTGAAATCATCTCACCTGCCCATCAGCTTGTCATGGACCAGCCACCAGAATGAATCACCTGCTGGGAACTGAGATGACACCTGAACATGCCACCCCCTGCTCTAGGGATGGCATGGCCAAGCAGACCCAACAGCTGCATCCCTCTGGTAACCACAAAAGGAAGTCAGAAGGTAAATGTTGACTTTATCCACTGCCCCAACAGACTCAAACTGCTTGAGAGAGACACCTAGGTTTGTTCCCCCTACTTTTTATGGGTTTTTGCTTTAGTTCAAAAGATTTTTTTGGAAGATTTGCAACCAAAATAAAGTACTATAAAAAACAGAAACTATTATAAAATTACTTTTTTCAAATTATTTTTTATCCTACTCTTGTTTCTGTGGCTGGGAGAGGCAAGCAGAGCAATCACATGCATAGGCATGAGCTAGAGCAGTGTGCAAGAAGTCAGGGAGCCAAGCATCCCTCTAGAGAACCATATTGGGCACAGAGAATAATTGCTTAAACATGGAATAGTCTGGTTCCCTATCTGAGGTGATCAGTCACAGACATTTTGGAGATGGACTAAGTTTTAAGGAAGGCAATATAATGACCTGAAAAATGAAGGTTGCTTTATCAATAACTAATTTCTTGCAAACTTGGTTTACTTGCAAAATGTGTCTTACATCACCAGATTCCTACAACTTGTGGATGTAAAACAGCACAAAATCTACTTTCAAGATTTGAGATTTGCTACACCAGACTCAGATTCAGTCATTTATTTATAAATTCTGAAATGTTTGTGGTTAGTCTCATTTTAACAGCCACTTAATTAGGCATGCTCAGTCTTCTATAGAGCTTAGAGTGTGATCCTAAGACTCATTTTGAGAAGACTGGAATAGTCTTGTGCATGCAAAGATGAGGAGATGGCAGTCTAACCAAGTGACTCAAGTATTGTGTAAACAGTTGACTGTTTGGACTAATTTTCAAGAGTTTCTGTCCCTTATCCTTAGCAATATTCAAATTAGGCAAAACACTGCTGTTGCATTTGTCTCAGACTAAATAGATTTCAATCATTGCTCTACTGGGAATACAACTAAACATTAAACAAGTTAATCTTCATCTAAATGGGCTGTAAAGCAGCTTTTCTCCATTAAATATGTAAGCTACTTAAGAAATAAAGTGTTCAGGTTAATACCATGTCTGCATGCCTACATATGTCTCCCACCAAAATCTATACAATTTTTTGTGGCTTTATAAGATTTTCAAGGATACATTAAATATGTAATAAGAGGAAAATACCATCACATGTCATAATTTCTCTAATGAAAATTCTTATGCATCACAAGAGGAAATTCTACTCACAATATGAGGGTATGAGCTAGGTGTACAGTTTCCAGTGAAGTATTCTCTCTGAATCACAACCATCTTCTCTGGCCTTAAAAATTGATTAAGAGATCAAGTATGCTTAATAGCATATAACAAAGAGAGGCTTTCATGACAGGGAGTGGCAACCAGACAGATGTGACATATAAATGAAATTTTTTTTGCTCTTGAGGAATTAAGCAAAACAGCTTGGCTCAGCTAGACTATATCAGCTCAGCAGAATGGAAAAGATGTGTCCAGGAGATACTCAACAAATGGGATGCTTTTGTGGTTGTGATATCCCCTCCTCCTGTATGAAGTCACCATAGTAACTCGACTTCTTTTGCTCCAGGGATTGCCTGCAAGAAAACAGACGGAAACCTTGGCCCAGAGATTGTGCTGCCATCTGGGACCATGCTGTGGGGCAGCAGTCTGCTACTTTAATTATATCTATTTTTTAAAAACTGCTGCTGATCATTAAACAGGGCAAATCCCTCCAGTTTATCCATCATGTAAGGCTACTTACATGGCTAAGACTGGCCCAGACCTAGACTGTAAGTTAATGCTGCCCTAATTTTCTGCTGACTTAAGGCTGCCTTACCTCCCACTATCCTAAGAGTGCCAATATTTCTTACTGTCCTCAGTCTCTCAGCAGCACAGCTCCCAACTGTAAACAGGCTGTAAGAGCACAGCTGGCTCAGCAGAACTGGGATCCAGGAACTGCTATCTTCTGTGCAAAAGCCAAAAAAAGCTTTGGGGAGCATAACAGAAATGACCAGAGTGGCTCTCAGACTGTATCACTGGTCTGTTGCACTATTGAAATCCCGAAATCCAGCAAGGAATTGCTTCTAAGAAAAACTAATGGAGGGGGGAGGCGGCAGGGGGTGGGGGATGAGGGGTGGAGAAGGGGAAATAATCTTATGTTTGCAGGCTCACATGACTTGGGGCTTTTTTTCCCAGCCTGAAAGAAAATCTTCTGTTTTGATTTCTGCATGTCAGGTATTGAAGCAAGAACAGAGCACTCCGGTGCAGTACAGGGTTCTTTTCATGCACATACTAGCAGCACCCTTCTGTGCAACTTTCTTTTTTATGGGACCTGTGCCAGAGTTGTCATTAAAATAGTCTGAGGAAAAGCATGATTAGATAAGGTGTGGTTGTATCCGTTTACAGGCAATTCATGTCCATAAGCACTAATAATTCAGTGCACACCTAAAGATTTTCTTCCTTTCCTGACTCAGTAGTGCAGCTGATTCATCCCACACAGAGTTTGTTTTGCCTTACTCTAACCCCATGACCTACTTCAAAGGTTGGGCATTTTTTGTACAGGTTTTACAGACACATAAATCAGTCCTGCCCATTCTTAGTTTAGGAAAAAAAACCCCACAAAATAACCCCAAACAAACAAACAACAAACCAAACAACTCAAAACAAACCAAACTTATTTAAGGCCGCCTGTAATTGCTCTAGAGGCAGAACCTTTACAGTGCCTCTGCTGCTTCGGGCAGTGTTTCCATGTCATCCTAGGAAGTAGTTTAAGACACAACAGCACCATCTACCGAGATGAGCTTCTATAAACTCTAGCATGCCTTGCCAAGTGTGTTAGATAAATTATATAATTAATTACCTTGTTGTTAGTTACAAATAGGAAACTAATTTCATCTTGCAATGAAAACCATTTAACTTCACCTATGATGTTGCTTTTTGGTCTGTTTATCCTGGAGAAGACAAGAGAGATGGGATCTCATCAATACATACAAATATCTCAAAGGCAGGTGTTGAGAAGATGGTGCCAGATTCTTTATAGAGCTGCCCAGCAACAGGATGAGGAGCAATGGTCATAAACCAAAGCACAGGAAGTGTCACTTCAACATAAGGAAAAACTTCTTTGCATTGAGGGTGACAGCTGGAACTGGCTGCCGGGGTAGGTCATGAATTAAACAAATGTCCTCGTTGAAGACATTCAAACCCCAACTGACACATTCCTGTGTAACCTGCTCTAGGTGACCCTACCTTGGCAGGAGGGTTGGATGAGATGATCTCCAGAGGTCCCTTTCAACCCTGAAGGTCCTGTGGTCCTCAAAGCTGAGGAAAACTCTGCTCCTGTGTCAGCACCAAGAGTTAAGAACAAAATTGATTATTCATCACATAGATGATATTTTGTGGTTGAGATGCTTAATTTGTACTGTATCTTTTTTAAAAAAAGGAGGAAGTTAAAACAGCTGTTTCAACCTGGTAATTTAAAAAAAAAAATCTCCTGCTGAAATACACAATCATTTAAGCAAGTTTTTCACACAAGTAAACAACTAAGATAGCTCCTTTTTTTTTCTGGGAAGGTGGTCAAACCCAGAGAACTGGTTTGAACCAGCTATTTTATTGACTACATTCAGGTGATTCATAGTGATTCATAGTGAAGTGACTGAGAAGTAGCAATCAGGTGGCACTCAGCCTTAGATACCGTATTAGCTTAATATTCCAAAGCATTTTTCATCACCCTTTTATGACTTACAATGCAATTTCTTTTCCCCCTGTATCAAATAATCATCCACAACTGTGGCAAGATGATCTTTGAGTATTCTTTTTTTTTTTTTTAATCTCACATATATTATTTCTAGACACCCAGCTTAATATGACTTGACATTGCCTTTGAGCCAGTGCCTAAAAATGCATTCTGTCTGGCTGGCTGCCTGGCTGATTTGCTTAAATCTGCTTTTAAGAAACACTGAAGACATTGAGATTCTGTCTCACTTAAACAAATAAATACAGTCTGCTTTGTAGAAAGCAGATACTGTGTACTTCCTCTTCCTCTTTTTGTTCCTGTTTAATAGGGTCTGGAGACTGATTAAAGCAGGAAAAAAAACCACAAAAAAAAAAGGACAAAAAGTCAAAGAAAAATTCTTGTAAGAGGTTTTCAAGGAGAAAAAGCTAGATGCACATCTACAGCGGGTTTTACAGAATTTCACCATCTTTGCCCATTGCTCCTCTGTGGTTTGACACACCTTAGGCTAGCTACAGTATTAAACTGATAGATACTGATATGTGATGTTCAGAGACATTCTCTTCAATCAAACACCTGAAAATACATGAGAAAGAAGTGAACCCGGGTCAAGAATGCAATCCCACCTGCTTTAGCATTTTCAGATATATTGTTTGCATTTGTCTGGACCATATTTGCAGTCAACTGCAAATATGATTCTGCATTTCAGAATTCAATCTCACCTTACTACAATCTCACTTTCCCACCTCCTACTTGGGTTTTTTTAGGCTTTGGATCTGATTTTTTAGCTTTTAAGGATTCATCAATGTTACTTACATAGCACAACATAGTGCTATTTAAGTAGTGTGACTAGTTAGAAAAAGATCATTTAACAGTGTCCTGGGCTCTGTCCACAGGGTCACAGCCAGCACACAGAGAGGAGGAATTCTATCTGTTCAGCACTTGTGAGATTTCATTTTCAATCATCTGTGTCTAATTTTGGACCCGTGATGCAGGATGGACATCAATAAACTGAAGGCAGTTCAGTGTTGGGGGCTGGACCAATGTCCCCTGAGAAGGGCTGAGGGACAGGGGCTTTTTCAGGCCTGGAGAGCCAAACACACTGGAAACACCTCATGGTAGTTTTCTGATATATCCAAGGAAATCATTGAGAAGATGGAGACAAGTGCATTTTAAGGCATCATTACAGTCATGCACAGTGGGAAGATGGAAAGCAATGAGCATAAACTGAAGCATGAGAGCTGTGACCTGTTTATGGCAACAGTGGAGGAGTGGTAGAGATTCCCTACAGAGGCTGTGAAGACACTAACCTCACCACTTCAGAGCCGTAATTACTGTCCCTGTCTGCACCTTCCCTCTTCCCTTACCTCCAGCACTCCACAGATTGTCATCCTGCCTCTTCACCCCTCATTTTTACTTTAAATATGAACAGCAACACCTTTTAGCTATCCATATGCTCTCCTGTAACAAATTTGAGCTTCATGAACCCTCCAAGTTTAAGCTCCAACAATCTAATAACAATGGGAAACAAATTTACTCCATACTTCATTCAACACTATTGCACGTGTTAACACAAATGACAGCAACACCACTTAACCATCTACCAGAGCTGGAATTTTCCTGAAGGTTCTCCTGATGGTGGGGAGAAAATTATTATGAAAGAATTTTATTAATAAGATCAAGGCTTGGGGTTACAATATGAGGAAGCCCTCTTAAACACTGTATCGTCATCAATGTAAAATGACAGCATCATATTTTGCTGATGTCTGAGAAAAAACCTCCCAAATCTGAGGTGCAGATGAGAAAAAATATCCTATCAGGCATCCAAACAGATCGTGGAGGGTTGCCTTTGGGAGCAGGGAACACCAATTTGTCCTCCATTTGTGCAGAGCCTAACACAATAAACTCCTCATCCATGACAAGGGCTCACAAGCACTGCAGCAATATAAAATCCAAGGGTAAGCATAGTAGACTTATACTGGTGTGGATTACAAATAATGGAATGTGTCCCTTGGCAATAAAACCTGGTTCTGATAACCATCAGGCCCTGTATGTATATAATTATGCATACAAAACTGGATCCAAGTTGAATACCTGCTTTAAAAATATCCTTTGAGCCACATTTTCTAAGTTCTTCAGTTTAACATGGTAAAAGCACATAAAAAAATAATCTTTGCAACTGTGTGGTTATCCAAGTCACTCCTGTATACAACTGTTTCTTCTCCTAGCAGCAACTTATCTGTGCTAGGGGCTCATTAAAACACTGAAAGATAACCATCAGGAAGGCATACATGAACATCACGTGCAGGAGTGAGATTAAGGCCCTTTCAAATTTTGGCTCAAAGATTAATAAGAGCAGAAATTTTGAGACATTTCTGCATGCTGGTTAATGTTAAGGTATGTTTTCCATTCCTGAAGGATCCTGCCAAATCTAAGAGAGGGGAGAAGGGGGGAAGATATAAAGTGTTCATTGTTCCTGCTGAGTTTCCTTCTTGGGTTTTTTCATTTTATCATTTAAAAAGAGTATTGTTTTACTTCAAAACTATTATACAATAGGGAAGAGAACTTGGACCCCTAATTCAGCAAGTGAACTTTATCCAAGTTTTGTGCATATGAACAGTTCCCGTAACTCTTGTGTAACTTATTACAGGTGTAAATTGAGACATGATAGGACATTTTGTTAACTCAGTTGTGTTTACATAATGCTCTTTGACTTTTCTTTGATCACTTCTGCAAAGCATTCGCCGCACTCACTTGAGGATATTGAAAGAGAGGTGCCAGCATTACTCAGAGACTTATTCTGTTTGGATCATAGTTATTACTACTACTATTACTACTTCTCCTTCCTTCCTGTGTGCTTGGCATCCTGCACAGGAAAGGTCTGGGGGGGAGGCGGGGTGGAACCCATAAAAACAGCAGTATGCTTGTGGTGGGTGAGCAGTGGAAATAATGGAACAGCCAAAGAAAGAAGTAATCTGGTCTGAGAACATGCACTTTTAATGCCTTTTTTAAATTTTAATTTCTTTTTAAAATGCCTTAAAAAAAAAAAAAAGGATGGGACCTAATCCATTTTACATATGTGAGGCTCATGCTTAGGAGCTAAAAGAGAAATGGACAAAGGTCTGACATTGGAGATAGGGCTACAGAGAAGGACAATACCTGAGTCTGAACAATGGGACAAAAGGGCCAAAATTAACTGGCAGGAGGAAAGATACAAGAAGGTGTAAGCACAGGCAAAAGCATCAGTGTTTTAATGGAGTGAAGGAAATGGCAAAAAACCATTCAATCTTCCCAACAGAAAGGATTCAGCAGAGCCACAGGTCAGGTTATGTAGTCACATAACACTGCTGTCAGAGCTGCAAGATCAAGGTCCTGTCCCCACAACACCAGAAAGAAGACACCTGAACAAAGGTCACCAGATTACATGAGATATAAAACAGGTATTGCAAAGATATTGTCTTGTTTGTAATCACGCACTATTACATTTGAATAAGCATAACTATCAGCAAAAATTAGTGATAGTGAGACAAGCATAAAATTGCATCTCTCTCACAGCCAGGGTCACAAAACAAAAGATGGGGAAAAGCAATCTACAAAGGATTTGTTTGGGGAAAATAAAGAATGTTTCCATCACTAGTAGGAAAAAAAAAGCCAAAACAATTGGAGGGAGTAATTTCTCATTTAATCTTCTTTGACTTTCACCATGAAATAGATTTACCTCTACTTTACCCAGATACTGGCATTTTCTGACTGTAGCAGCTGGATTGGACATGAACTGACTATAAATGTTCTTTGCCTTGAGCAAAAAGCAATGCGGGACATGAATTTTAGCCCATGAATGGGATGCAGTTTTTCTCAGGCCTCAAATCAGGGGCATGAATCATGTGCAGTGAAATCAACTTCTACTACTAGATTACACCTCCCTTACTCTTGAGTGAGCCTGTCAAGGTGTGTGAGACATGACACGAAAACACCAACTCTGTGCCAAGGACTTCGCACATCCACTTCACCCCAAGCAAAGGAGGTTGGAAATACACTGATCTGAAAGTATTTATTGCCTTCAGTATTGTATGCAGATTCACATTTTTGAAACGAAAGGGTTTCTATCAGTTCACTGAGTCTGTGTGGGTGGGGAGCAGGTGTGGCTATTACAGCTCAAAATGCAGGGCATAAGTCTTGTGATGCTTACAGAGACTTCTTGTCATGAATCCTGCACTGATGCACAGAGAGAGCTGGCTGGACCGGCAAGAGCTACATTAAGTAGGTCTCAAGCTAGGAAGGGTTTGTTTGTTCAGACATGTCTGGGCTGTGCCAGCTCTCAGGGGACTAGGACCCCAACCACTTGATGCAGAAGTCATATATACAAGTATTCCCAAAACCAGGAAAAGAAGCTGAACATTTTTTTCATAAAAATTATCCTTTACCTGTTACATTTCATGCCAAAAAATACAGTACATACATTCTCTTCAGCTCCTCAAAGACACAGGCAGAGTGCCCCTGATCAGGCCACCAGCCAACTTTGTCTCTGAGCCTTGCAGCAGGAGAAAAATGGCACAGTGCCCAGGAGCCAACCAGGGCGTGCTTCTCCTGACTGCATCTCCATGCCACAGCCAGCTGGAGAAGGGAGCTGCTCCCACATCACAGTCACACTCAGCAGCCTCAGCTCAGTTCACATGCTCAGAGTTCAGAATATGGGATGCTGAGGAAAACACTGTTGTCACCATGACTTCAGTGCAAAATGCCCAATTAAATCACATGCAGCCCTCTGAAAACAATGATTTTCTTCACAGAGCTTTGGCAGTAATCAGCTGTCTTTTCTTTAATCTGTAATAGATAAAGGTGATGTGGGAGTGAAAAATATGTGCTAAAAAAACCCTACCAAACTCATGTTTTTGTCTCTTTTCCCTTTGCAGAACAAAAATTATATTGATGATTTCCTCACAACTGTGCCTAGAGTTTGCCCAAAGTGTTTTCTAAAATTAATGCTCTTATTAAAAAAAAAAAAAAAAAGTTTGAAACATTTCCATGTTTATTAGACTTCTTCCAGATATTGTTTGACAGTATGAAGGATAGGATTCAGATGTCTAGGTACCCTTACTAAGGAAAAACAACACAACATTTGGGCTAACCTACTCTGCCAGGAACATCTTGGGACCAAAATTAGCATTCACATTTTCTATTTTTAAACAAAAAGCCCTTTGTCCTCCACAGGTTACCTGTTACCATTGTTTTCAGTTTTCAGCTAACTTCTCAGGAAAGGCAAAGAATCAACAGCATGATATAAATGTAAACAGCCATCATTTAAAACAACAGTGAGAAATGATGTGGTTGGCCTGATCAGCCATCGTGGAACCTAAATCACAGACATTCCTATGCATTTCTGCACAGGAATGTAGGCCACAGGGTAAGCCTGGGAATTCCTGTCCATAGCTATTCAAGCAGCATAGCTGACTCCTGAGCTGTTATATTTAGGCTGAATATTCAATTTTCTAGACAAAATAGCCATAGAAGAAAGAAATTACTCCCGTGGAGTACGCATCTAAGTAGATCCCAGACCTTATACAGACCTGAAAAAGAAGTTAATTATTTCTTCTATTCCACCAGATACAGACAGAAACATGTGGTGAGGAGCAGAAATCTCTCGCAGGCCGCAGGGCGGGCCCAGCCGGGCCGGGCTCTCTCGCAGGCCGCAGGGCCATCCCTGCCGGGTCTCTCCTGCCCCCGGCCCTGCTCCCGCTGTCCCCTCGGGGCTCGCAGGGCTGTTTCTCGCTCGCTTCCCCTGGCTCAGCCCCGGCTGCCGGGCAGCGTTTTGCCCTCCCTTGCCCAGGCTTTCCCCGGGGCTCAGGGGCTCAGCCGTGCCCTGTGGCAAATGCTGGTTGTCTTTCAAATTAGTGCTGCTTCATCACTGCTGTTAAAAGTTGCAGTAAAGATGTAACCAGGCAAAGCTGTGTCTCCTGAATGCAGGCTGAAATGCCTAACTGAAAGCTTTGTCTTTACCATCCATGCACCTCCACTGCAGGGCTTTAAATCTGAGAGTTCTGTGCTTCATCTGGATGCCTGTGGATACAGGGATGTCTATATCCACAGGCATCAAGCAATTTTATGCTTGTCTCACTGTCACAAATTTTTGCTGATAGTTATGCTTATTCAAATGTAATAGTGTGTGATTACAAACAAGACAATCAATATCTTTGCAATACCTGGATACCCTGTGGATACAGGGATGCCTTTCCCGTTTGAACACAACCTAGGGCATTTGCAATGGGGGGAGGAGGGAGAGAGGAAATGGACACCCGGAGAACACTGACTGGTCTTAAGTGGGAAAGTGCCCAGATACTTGTTAGAAAGCAATGTATTAACCCTGTAAAGCTACTTATGCATAAAGTCAATCACAATTAAGCAACAAATGCCTCAACTGGAAAAAATGAGCAACAGGAAAGATTATCATATTTGTATTTTAGTTGTGACGTTAATTTAACTTGACTCCCAGGTTCAAAATACACTATTATTTTCGGTTGGTAGCTCATATTTCATGAACAGTTTTCCCTCCAAAGGATACCAGTAGGAGTTTAAACTTCTCATTAAAATTTTGAAAGATGTCAGAAGCTTGACAACAGCATGACAGCCTTCTCTTGGCATGTAGAATAACCTGGAAAAGGAAGATTTTTTCCACTGTTTGACCAGCCTTATCTCAATAGTTTAACTGATTTTCTTCTTTCTTTGTACAAACAGTTTTGTAAAATCATTCTTTCAATGAATGATTTTACAAAACTGTACAAGCAAACATCCCATATGTGAAACAATTCACATGTCAAAGAAGAAAAGGTGAAGAGACTAAGTAATTACTGCTGGTGAGATTAAAGAAAGGCCTTTGAAGAAAGTTGGAGGCAATTTGGAAGAATACTTTTAGAGCCAAGTAGTGAAAATTATCAAGAATAGCCCAAACTCCTTTACCTAGAGGCTGAGTGCATGCAGCAGCAAACACCAACTGATGGCAATATAGGCCTTGTATGGGACATAGAAAGTATTTCAGAAGTGGATGACACTTCTCAAAATTACTTAAATCTTTCTAGTGAATAGAAGTGAAATTAAAAATCCTTCTGTTAGGGTCTAAGATTTCCCACAGAAAACATTTTCATCAGCAGATGTAACAGAAAAGGCCTGAGAAACATTGGCAGGAAATGTCTCTGAATTGCCTGTCTGAAGTATTGGCTTTATGGGCCACAAAGGCAGTCAAAAGACACAGGCTGATGGTAGGTCAGCAAAGAAACAGAATTGAACTGATTTAGGGTGAGGAAGTGCATGGATGCCATGCAGCCTCATACTCACACCCTGAATCAATTAAAACCTCAGGGTACATCACAATGTCTGCTTAGAGAATAAATGAGGCCAGGATGAACGCATTCTACAGGAGCTCTCATGGCCAGTGGCACCCAAGCAAACCAGGCTGGCATCTCCTAGGGGGAAATCAAAAACCTGTAATCATTTTTGGGAATAAAAATGCTGAACAGTGCAAAATACTTTCCCACAGTAAGAAATCCCTGATATTTATTGCAAGGACTAGCAAAACAAAACAAGGGCTCAGAACAAGCACAAATTATATTTTCCTTAGGTTCTCCTTCAGAGCTAGTATCTAAATACTAACCTTTTATATTACAAATGTACCAAAAATGCAGTAACACAGCAGGATATCTGAGTTAGCTTTCTGCAGTCAATTTATGAGATATAGTTTGTATCTTCTGTTACACCAAAATGCTTATGCCAAAAAATCCACAAGAATCCAGAGGAAGTACAGAAAGACAAATAACAGCTTTTTCAGGCTTTCTACCATATTGTTATATATGTCTTGCACCAACTATTTATATTGTCATGCTACATATTCTGGCCATACAATTCAACTAGCAAATCACAATCCAAGAAAGCTATCTGCTTTGAGACAATTTGAATAGTTAAAGCGACCAGCCTCCATAAACACCATAAACACCAAAAGCAATGTAAATAAATGGGGAATGTAAAGCATGTGAAAAGTTGCAGATAAAGCAGTAGACTTACTTATTAGAGCAAAGACATTCTCAAGTGTTCTCAAGCTGTAACCCTAACAAAAGTGTGTCTTGGAGACTGTTCTCATAATTTCACTCCATACCTTCTTCCTCCCTTCCCCAAAACAACAGGGACGATGGGAAGATGACATCATACATTCTGCATGCTGGAGTCCCATAGGCAGCTGAAATATTACACGGTAGTTTTTCTTAACTATTGCTAAAGCCACAACAACACATTCCAAAATAGCCACAACCACTTTTCCTACTGGAACAGATTTTTCTTGCTCTGAGCTCACTTAAAAGGACTTTTGTGTTCACTTAGCACTGTGTGCAATCAAGCCAACATAAAAAGCCCAAACAGTAAGTTTTCATCTACCAGCACTGGGACATGAGAGAAAGTGGACATTTAACACTAATACCAGATAATAGGGCTGTTACATAAAATTCAATAAGCTCAGTGGGGAGTTTTTCATGCACAGTTCCTTCAAACCTCTAATTAGCAGAAGAAACACACAGAATGTGCATGCCCCCTGTGTTCTTCCTTCTATTGGAAGGAAGCAGTAGGGTTGATTTTTTTTTTAAATATACTGAGGTCAGCATCATTTAAGACAAGTACCAAAACTCATTTGTTGAAAATATATTGAACCCTTGTGTTGATTCCTGTGTCCATCTTTGATGTTTGTGGAGAATTGCAGAACACAGAATAAAGAAAACTATAATCTTGCCACTATTTGAGTACCTCTGAATAACTTTCATAGGACAGGTATGTGTTAATACATATAATATTGATGTGTTTTGATGCACAGAAGAAATTAATAATTGATCTAAATACAGCAGGTTTAGTTCAATCAAAACTGATCACAGGAAAAAAACCCTCAACCAAATATTCATCAAAAGCATGAAACCTGTAATTTAATTAAGCATTTACTCTGTCCTCAGCCCATAGCTATTCTTTTTTCTTCAGTGTATCTTATTGTCGGTCTAGCTTTTCACTTTTTAATATCAAATTATGTATAGCAGAGCAGTGATAGAAAACTATATTCAAGGCAGATAATAGTTTTTTGATTGAAATTTTTCTGAATCCTCCCCTTTTCATTCAGATACTGACCACATTCCCAGAAGATACCAAATAATATTAATTTCTCATCACTGTTTATAAGGTTTGTAAGAAGTTTTGAAAGAGATCTGTCAAAGTATATTAAAACTGCAGCATTTCTAAAAAATTCCCAACTGATTAACAGGAAGCTATACATTAACAACCTATTTATTGAATTTTAAACTCTTAAAATGTCATTTTTCCTGGACTGACAAACAAACCAGAAGGAAAAGGTAAGGATGGGATCATGCAAAACTCTAAATCTGGAGCAGACTCAGATCTGTGGTGTGCCGTGTGCAGTTCTTTAACTTGACTTACTCTGTAGTGAACTTTGAGTGCAGTTAAGGTCTGTGAACATCCAGAACCAGAAACCACTCCTTCACAGAAATCTATAACAAGGTTATACATGGGAATCTCAGATTCTCAGCACTAAAATGGAGGAGAAAGAAAATGTTCCTGACAGGTAAGAAACAGAGACACATCAATTCCAGCCAGCTGCTGTGCAGAATAAAACAACCCTTTTGTGATTACAGGGTTTGTGACTATAGGCTGCTGGTGCTTGGCTGTCGTGGTACTAGACCAAACAGACATTAGTGACAACAGTAGAAAAGTAGAAAATTTCATAGGTAAGAAACATTCCAGCACACTGGGGGAAGATGAAGGGACTGCATTTTAATAGGAGTAAAACCTATAGGCATGATACCAAGAGCACAGCAGTGAGGGCACTGGCCTCCACTGCTGACAATGCAGGCACTGGGGTAAAGCCCTAAGGAAAGCCCTGAGGGAGCAGAGAGAAGTGCCAAGGCAAGAGCAAGATAAACATCTTCTCTTAATGTGCTGTTTTAATTGCTCTCTACCTTTTGCACCTTTGCCTCTGTATGTCCACATACCCAATTCCCATACTTTTCACTGCCAATTTTTAACTGAGCATTGCCACCTAAGGTAAGGCTCTGCACACCTCTATTTACCCATTTCATGAAGCTTTTGCCAGATTCTTGGAGATGCATATCCCCAAATCTCCCTTTTCCAGCCAGGCCCTGCAAGCCCCAGCAATGGGCAATTCCAGGTTCATATCCACTTAGTTGGCAATGTGCTGCTGCCTTTGAAATACCCCACATTTCACACCAGCCTGGAACATCTGTCTTGCAAGGCATCTGCACTACTGCTGTTGATGGCAGACCTTCATTAGTTTTGGACACACCACAAACCCATTTGATATCAAGAGCTTCTCCTAAAACTGAATTCAGGAACCAGAAAAAAACAACCAAAACCTAATTCTGAGCATGAGCAGCAGAACAGACAAAGGTATCATTCATTTTGTTTGTATTCATGGGATGAGATCAGACAAGCTATTTTTGCCATGACTTTACTAAAAAAAAAAAAAAAAAAAAAAAAGCACTCGCTGTTCAAACAATGCACCAGCAATTCGAGCACACCTTGAATCCTTCCATTTTATCACAAAAATCAAAGCAGACCAGGTACTTACTGACAAGAATTCCAAATTTAATTAAGCAACGAAATTCATGCTTCCTTACTCATCACAGGCCCTGAAAAGGATTACTGGATTGGGTTTTTTTCATACAACCATATTTTCTTAAGCCAAGGAAAGCACCAGAGCAGTATTTTACTGTGCATATCAGGAGTCATCTGATCAAGGGTTGTAAGGATAACCTGGCTGGAAAACTGGTGGTCTTGTCAAGATAGGCACAGCTGCTTAACAGGAGATATTAATATAAATCATTCATTTATTTGGGTAACTCCTTCACTTGTTAACAAAGAAATAGATCCTATGGATTACAATACATAAAAACTCACTTTTAATTTCTCTTTGAAGAGACCATATGAAATACAATCTGCATTAGAGAAAACCAGTCGATGAAAAGCAAGAAAAAATACTTAAGAAAATACACATTCATTAAGTGAACATGCACTATTGTATCTAAGATGATAATATTTTACAGTTTATTTTACTCACTAAAAATATATCCCTCAAAAGATAAAAGTAATATTAACAAATGACTATTCATTTAAATTGAAACTACAAGAAAAAACTAAAATTTCTAGATGAGTTATTAGCAGTGTGAATAAAACCAGCACTTTTTCATCTAAAAATGTTTATTTCTCAAAAATAGAAAGGACTCAGGTGTTCCCAAGCCTTACCATATCATGAACTTTATGCTCCAGCCCCAAGAGAAAAACAAAGATCAGTAATGCAAAGAATAACAGAAGCTTTCTTCCAGTACAAACATTGTCAAGACTACAGCTCTAAAATCAGACATGCTCTTGGTTAGTGTCATCAGTTTGAATGTTATACTAAAATTAGATTAAAAAAAAAAAGCATGCTAAATTTAGGCTTGGAATGACTCTTGAGCAGAAGAGAAACCATAGGAAAGGCAGCACAGGTCTCTTACAGCCAAAGCAGAGCCCTCTTCCTAACACAGATTGCTGATGAATGTTGACAGCCAGCACACAGGCATGACAAGGTAAAGCAGTGGGAATGTTTTGAACACTGCTTGTCTGCTAAGGGCACACAAGTGTGCTTTAGTTAATGTAGCAGTCACTTCACTATTATCAGAGCAGCTGTCCTAGAATTAGTTGGCAATTAATGGAAATTCAAATTCAAACCCTACCAGAGGTTGCACAATTGGTTCATGTTTTATTTCCACAACAAAATAAACCTGCAGTTGACTTTTGATACAAGTTTAACACAGTAATTTTAGAGACAAATGTAAACAACATTAATATTGCTTAAAAATATATTTTTTCTCTTTGAAACAATATGTGCCTACCTTTCTGCACTAAATAGGCATAGGCAAAAATACTTCCATTTGGCAAAATGGTTGAAAAGCTGATCTTAATTTGCTTTTCCCTGTCTTTCTATACACACACACACACACATATATGTATATATGATACTGCATTGCATTATGTCCTCTGACTATTTTCCACAGGATGCTCATCAGACCTGCCATGGGTGAACAGAATTCCTTCACAAAACATTTATTCTACATTTTGCCTTTTCCTGGCTGCTCTGTGTACTGCCTTGGGCATATTTCCTGCAGAGTACGGTTATTTAATTCTTTTTCAATAACAGGATAAAATACTATAACTAGAAAAGAGAAATAGAACTAAAATTATTACTGGAACATAAGCGGCTCATGAAAACTACTTTGTACCCATACCCTACAGTGGAATTATCCCCACCTACCCGAGGTAAAGATGAGGTACAACCATATCAACACTGTAAGCACCACTTAACTCTCAGGGCTCATGCTCTCACCATTGTGCTTCCTAAAGTGTAGTAATTCAAAGCCTAGTGAACTGTGTTGAGAATGTATGAAATATTATCATTCCAATTTTGCAAGTCTCTGCTCTTGACTCAGACTCCATGTCCATAGCACTCTTAAAGGTCTTATATCTTAGCCAAGTTGGATTTTTTTCCCCTCCCTAGATGAGCAGCAGAATACTCAACATGAGGATAGCCTCCTATTAAATATCAAATAATTTCTGCACAGTAAGAAGATGCTAAAGTCTAAGAAAAGAGGATATAATTGTTTATCTTCATCAAAGAACTTTGAGCTCCTTTCCCCACCTCCAGGTCTGCTTGAGGCAGATATCCAAAAGGGAAAATTGTAGTTCAAACACTTAAAGCTTAGCAAAAATACCACATAAAACTTATAGAAAAAAAAACTTACAATGAGAAATACTGAGCATTATGGATTATGTTATCACCTAGGCTAATGACATGTCTATAACATTACCTTTCAAACACTCAAAGTTACACATGTAAATGATTTAAAACCTTGCCAATGAATTACAAGTCTTTTTCATGGTTTTGATGAGCAGAGTGCACAGCTGCCAGAAGGCTGGAAAGTAACCTGAAGAAAAGGAGTTTGCTGCCAAATTTTTTCAGCAGTACTGATGAGATCCAGTTTTGGGGATGGGCTGGGGATTCTCACCATCTCCATCTTAGGCCTTTTGAGTGAAACACCATTTCTAAATCTTTTAGAAAATTGCAGATTTGTGGCATCTTTTTCCCTTACCATACAACAGAATTTCTGGCTAAATGAATGCAGTAACTGCAAACTCCAAATGCACCAGCTTACACAAGAGCCCATTCTGATGGGACTGATACACATTCATATGAAACAGAAAACTATGTAATTCAAACCACATTTTTAACTGTTAAGCATTTCTTCACCAAAATATTCATTATTCTCCATGTGTGTGTTTGCATGTGCATATAAAAAACACCAGTTGTTGGCCTAGCTCCTGCAGCTGAGCTCTCCAAATAAGAGTATGAATGTGTGGGTGGGCACTGCAGACCAGGAGAAAACTTTGCAGTGAAAGGTAAAAGAGCCAATTCCAGGACAATTTACAATTAATGTAGGTATTGCCTGGTCTAACCTGTAACCCAGGGCTGATGCTAAACATCTATGTGAATGGGAGCAAGCTTTAAATGTCTTATACCAGCAGTAAATTAATGATTAATAAAATCATCTTTATGAGATGTACATGAAATATCAGGTGCTTTCCAGACAAAGAGAAATTTGTCCAGGTTTAATGAGTTTCCAGCTGAGACACCTTTGCTTTAATCTTTCATGGTATGATTGGGAATATACAGAGAATATTTCCAAAAGAATAATACATATTTGTTTGAAAGAGAAAAGCACATTTTCTGGATATGAGGCAAGGTATATGCTAGAATAGTGTGCCAGTATAGTCAGTTCTAAGATTCAAAATAGAGGGAGGGACTCATCATGCCTCTGCAGCAACAGATTCCCAGAGCAGAAAAACAGTCATGCCTCACATGCCTTGGAAAGAAATTCACAGGAAAAAAGCACATGGCCAGGGAAGTCAGGAAGATTGCTCAGCATGCTTCACATTTTTAATTGACTGCCCTACATGCAAAATCTCTCGTAACCCCAAATCATGTGCTTGTATATGCCATATGTCCACACATCCTAAACCATCTCAGTGCCAAGGACCTGCAGCAACGAGTTAAGTCCCTTCCCTTGCAATATGGTCCCAAAAGCAGACACTTCCTACAAAAATGAGGAGGGGAATAAGGCACCCACCATCAAATGGAGGACTTGAGCTCAGTGCAATCCAAAAAGGCAACTTTACACCTGTTTTCACAAAAAAAGAGGTTCAGACCACCAGGTCCTAGATCAAACTTCATACATCCTCTTATGACTGTGCCACCATACCATAGAAAATCCAAGCCACTCAGCCAGAATCAGGGTGCCTGGAAGAGAGATGGAGCCAGAATATGAAAGCACAGTGTTGAATTTAGATTGAGGACATGGCTCAGGAGGAGACATGATTCAAGCATTTCTGTAAAGAGTGAACACCACCACTGCCTAATGTGTACCCAGAGGAGTCTGCACTCTGTCTACACTCAATGTTCTTTTGAGATTGTGTTTTTAAAGGTTGACACAAAAATCTGGGATAAGAGTTTTAGTGCAGGCATCCCATTGTGTTAAGTTAGGAATTCAACACCATCTATCTGCCAAGAAGTGAAGGCTCATCACGATGGCTTTTTGCCAAGGTTGGGTAGTCACAGAATTGCTTTAACAGGAATGAAATAATCACAGTAAAAAGACAGAAATTTATCAATCTGGTCTTTAAACTGTTGGAGTAATAGCCTCTTTAAACACAGATGCAACTGGGTATGCAGCTCCCAGTCTGTTTTCTTTTGTTTTCTTTCTTTTTTAGCTGGATTTAGTGAGACTTGCTGCAGCCTTGAGACTCTTCTCACCCTGTCTGTGAAGCTGCATTATGCAGCTACTGAAATAATCAGGGTGTAGTTCATCAACCAAGTTCAGACTGTTTTTAAAAGCATACTAGTATTTTAGGGACAGAGCACAAAACAGTGAAACAAAGCTTCATAATGAAGAAAAGCAACTTGCATCTTTAACTCTAGATGGACTACTGGTATCCATAATGTACTCTACATCCATAATGGACCAATATCCTATGATGTATTCTAAAAGCATTAAAAAATACTGCAGTGCATTAAGTCATACATTTGAGAAGTGGCAGGTCACTACATAAAAGATGCCATATGCCAAATTATGTCAAAGGAAATAAAGTCCATTATTTCACATTTTTGCTAGAGAAAAGAGTGGTTTGGGTATAGTACAGGGCAACAGAACCCCCTTCTGAGGCAGGCAGAAGAATGAAATACTAACTTTGGATTTCATTGCCAATGAGTTCTCTTCCAGTTATCTTCAGCAGAATGGTGGTGGATACAGATATGTCAGACTTGAGTGAACCCATCTTAGCCTGTTGGCATGCATTGAGTAGCTATCAGCAGACTTTCTAAAATATTAATAATGCCTTCTGGTAACAGTCATTAAATCAGTACTAGAGCCTTCCTCATGAACACTCTGATCCCCAGTAATTGCCAAGCAGGGAGCTTTTCATTGTGTATCACACTGAGGGCATCTAATGCAAGAACATGGAATTGTGGACCTGAATCCTTTATAATGGTTCAGCTGAGCTTTTTTATGGACTAGGGGATGAACAAAGTCCATATGCATAAACTATAAAATCCCTTCTGTTATTTTTAACAATCAGGTTGCATTTTACACCCTTATTTAGATTTATGAATAGTCATTTCTATATTTATAACTGTTGTAAAAACTGAGCAGCTTATTGTTTTTGTAAACCTAACCTCTAACTTAAGCCAGGAAAATAAAACTTAAAGCTTTCTAAAAAAGGAACATTGTTCTTACACTGACAGAAAAGAGAGAAAAATAAAAATTTCTAAAATGAGTTGGGCTTTCCTGCTCAAGGGGAAGAAGTGTCATGAAAAGAGAAAGCATGGTTCATAATCAGATTTGCCATCTGACCTTCTCTGAGGCTTCTAAGACCTCAGGTCCTTCTTTCTACTTGGCTCACTCTAAGGGTCATACCATAATACAGAAGTAATTTTGTTCACCTCCTCCCTCCCATGTCCTTATGGGAAAGATAATTTATCACTAGTAACTATGACAAATTCAAGAACTCACCACCCTGGCAAACAGTCTATTTGTGGTTACTTGCAAGACTTAGGAAAAGGGGAAAGTGGATACTCTTGGTATGCAAGTGCTAGACTGAACAGAAGGCTTGGTTGAAAGACAGCAAACAGCTTAATACACATAATTTGTTTAGTACAGCACACACCCCATGTCCAAGACAGAAAAAATTTTCTTCCTTTCCCACTAGCTAGTACAGTAAAACCATTACAATAAACACTTCCTATATTTAATTGACAAAAGCTCCACCTGCTATGCTGTCTAGTATTCCAAAAGTTAAAAAATAGGAGCCTTAAAGATATTTGGAGCACAAGCCATATGAAGAGCGACTGAGGGAGCTGGGGGTGTTCAGCCTGAAGAAAAGGAGACTCAGGGGTGACCTCATCACTCTCTTCAACTTCCTGAAGGGTGGCTGTGGTGAGCTGGGGGTCGGTCTCTTTCTCCGGGCAACAACAGACAGAACAAGAGGACGCAGTCTCAAGCTGCGCCAAGGGAGATACAGGCTAGAATTAAGAAGGAAGTATTTTACAGAAAGAGTGGTCAGATACTGGAATCATCTACCCAGGGAGGTGGTGGAGTCACCATCCCTCGAAGAGTTCAAAGAAAGACTGGATGTGGCACTTGCTGCCATGATCTAGTTGAGGTGTTAGAACATGGGTTGGACTTGATGATCTTACAGGTCCCTTCCAGCCTTGAATTTCTGTGATTCTGTGAGTCCTGCAATTAAAATAGGATCCTGTTATGCTGAAAACAGTGCTAATAGCTTGCCCTATAAATCATAAATTACTGCTCTGAAGCCTACTCAGAATCCTTTGATAGTCATGAGAAAACCCAGCAGTCTGGTTCAGACAGCAATTATTTGCAGGAGCATAGGGATAGAAAAGTTCCCTGAAAAGGCATCACATTGGTTTCCTCAGTAAAACCCAGCTACTAAAACATAAAATATACTATGCAAACTGAAACTACAATGTTAAATCTCTGTATTTTAGGGAAGGAATTTATAAACTTTTCTAAACCTCTGAAATTCAAAACTTAACTTGAAAGGCTTCCAAGACCTCTGTCCTTTCAGGGTATCTCTCGCTACTAAAACCATCATATATTCTAAAGACTGCTGTTGCATTGCAATGAAGCTACTGCACACTAGTGGCCTGAAGGGACATCACCACATTTCAGACATTCTACTTCTCTCAGAAGAGCTGGGGCTTACCTCCAGTATGGCCATACAACTTCCTAAAACCAGAGCTAACAAAAGCTGGACTCTTCTGCCAGTATCTGGAAGTCTGATGGTCAGGATTCTGCCAGGACAAGCCAGAAGAGGCTGGAATTCAAAACTGAAAGTTAAATGTTCAGACAGGGCATATGACTAGACAAAAAAAGCAATATTTAGGAAACAAAAGCAAACAGAAAAAAATAAAAAATCCCAGTCAAAGAAGTGGGTGCATGCAAAAGAGAAAGAAAAGGGGAAAGCAAGGAAGAAATGAAAATGCTGAAATATTTGAACTACTGGTGACAATTTTAGTGGGGGACAGCAAGTAGGCATTATCCCTTTCTCCTAAAATTCAGATTCTCCATACAGCCCCCTGTCTGTGCACTGAAAAAAACTGATTAGGAAAACACAAAGAAGGTTCCAGTGCATGTGTCACCTCCCAAGGACTTTTAAAAAACCAAACATAACCAAATTTGAAACTGCAGGTCATCGGTCCAGACCTTTCAAGAGTCAGAAGTCACTCAAGCTTTTTGTTTAAAGTGGCACTGGTTTTCTTAACAGCAACAGAGGAGCATTTACAACATGAAATAACAGCAGAGGCCTCTTAACTACACTATGCAATCAACTCACCTGGGTTTTTCCACCTCCCAATACAGCTCATGTCAGAACCCTGCAATATCCCCAGCTGCAAACTGTAATAGTGATGGATGAGTTATGCAGCTGATACAGAAAATCAGAGTGCAGTTTGCCCTACTTCATCATTCCTCAGATATTTAGCATAGCTTTCACCTCCTTCCCTTACAACCCACAGAAAGGCAGATGGATATGTTTTTCCATCCTTTGATGGAAGAAGAGGACTGTTAGCTGTTTGTCTTTATTTAATAGTTGTTTCAATAGTTTTTCAACAAAGAGAGAAAAAAATTACAAAAAGCAAAAGGAAACAATCTCCTCAAAAGGCAAACCACTGCAATATTTCCAAGTCAGAAGGCACAATATGATCAGGCCACTTAAATTATGGTATGGATTTCACTCTCACCTATGGATTCTTTGACATATAGGTCAGTCTTCTAGAAATGAGGTGATTGGTATTAGTATTTACATATCAAAAATTTGGACACTAATTTTCAGCACTAGTAGGTTTTCTTGTGGTTTTGCTGTGTTAGAAAGATCACTTCATTGCTTCTTTTGGCATTACTAAACGTGGTTTTGGAATGAGGAATGCAAAAGTGGACATTTTTTAAATCAGAAACATACTTCAATAACTACATTAGTATTTGGTATTTCAAAGCAGTCAGCTTAGTGACAAAGCAATACCTATCAGCTCTCCATGTGCCTTGGAGCTCAGTGCAGCTCTGGTGTGAGTGCTGTCCCATGTTGCAGAAATGAACATGCAGCAGGAGCAGAAAAGCCAGGGGCTTCACATCTTTAGTAAACCAAGACCCCAGGGGACTGAGAGCTATTCTTCTCAAAGGATGAATGTACATATAAATCCCAGTGTTTCCATAAAGCATTTATAGTTTGAGAACAACAGAGCAAACATAGAGCAGTTGCAGGGATTTGATTGTGTTTGCCTTCTGTAGAAATGTGAAATCACAATAATTTTCTTTTACAAGAGCTTTTGTAACATGCACATGTGCCTACTGAATTAGCAGTGGTACTGCCTGGAAAACATATGTAATTCAATTGATGTAGGAAAAGAAGAAAGTCCATTCTCTATTGTTTCTAAGAAATAAATACTTACATATCCAAAAAATAGGAACCTATTGATGCAGCTCTTATTAAACCAAAGGGACAGGATAAAAGGGAGCATCCTCCCATCTTGTGCTGCCAGAGCAGGCCAGAGGGCACTGTGAAAACGTCACAGAAGAAGTCCTTGAGGAGCTAGTGGAATTACTTCATGGGGGCTGAGGGGGAGGTTCTGGAGGGGGCTGCTGGAGTTTCTCCACTGCAAAGTCGGTTTCTGGAGGGGCCATTTTAAGGCCCATCTGGTGGATGGAAATCCTGCTTCAGCCTTACAGAACAGATGCAAGCCCCTCCAGAGATGAGAACCACCAACCCCTGCATGTGCTGGGGGCTGTGGTGCCTTTTCAGCCAGGTAGCAATGGCAAGACCAAGGGAATGCTTTTTTGGGTCTCCCTTCTTGAATGCTCCTTCCTGAGGAACACTGCAGAGCTAATTGTCCTCATTCCCCGTGGACCCACAGGCAGCAGCCATAAGAAATGGGATCCAGAAATGTTTTGCAGGGGTCTCAGCACTTTGTAGCACCCACTATGCTTGGAAAGGATTCTTGCCCCCAGGGCTGATCAGGACTATGGCACTTGGCCTATCTTAGAAGGCCCTGAGATGGCTTCAGGTTGAGAGAGAACAGGGCTTGGGCATTTCCTGGGACCATGACCAGAAGGTTGTGGGATGAGGAGGCAGTCTTGCTCACATGCTAAGGGAATAGCTGATCACCAGTCCTGGGGTCAGGAAGGAACTTTCCCCTGAAGCAAATTGGCACTGGACTGCAGAGCTTTTCTGCTTTCCTCTGCAGAAAGAAGCACGACCACTTGTCACGGCTCCTCTGATCCCTTTTGGCCACATTTCTGCCTGATGCTCATGTACCACAAAGACACCTCTCATGCCCTGCAGCTACAGGAAGGAAGGCTTTTTAACCCACATGATGGACCAGAAAATGCCTCAGGGTGGTTGTGCCTTCCTCTGCTGCCTGGAGCATGGCCCTTGCCAGGGCTCCTTTCGACCATTCTATAAACAGATCCAGGATCTCTAGTATAGATATGTAATAAGCTCACATTATCTAGAATTAATCATAAACAAATTTATCAGCATGCCTGTTCATCTGTTTTCTTCCAAATATACAGCCCACTTAATTTTCTTAAGCTTAAAAGAGCAAAACATTCAGCATTTAAGTGTAAACAAAGCTAAGTGCTCCTATTGAAATGCAATACAAGTTAGCTTTCACTTCTGAAAAACATTGTGCAAAGTTATTTGTACAAGAAGAAGAAAGCTACTCAAATCTCTAAAGGAAAACCAAACATTTCAGCTGACTGCAGTGAAAATTCAAACTAACTTTCCAAGAACACTGTTTTATTTTACTGCACAGGTGCAACAAAACCTAGACCATCTGTGTTAAGAAAGGATGAACAAGAGGATTGAAAGTTGTGCTGCCTGATTTTTAACCAAATTGAATCAAACAAAAAATAACTGTGTGTGTGAGGATGAGTGTTGTATCACAAAATCTACCAGAAATGCGTGTGAATTCTAGTCCTTGAAGACATTTTGTCCACCAGTCCACCACCTCCAAGTCCTTTAAGTGCTGCAAAGTTTCCTGAGCTCTCTGATGCCTGGAGGATCATATATGGCAGTCTTTGAATCTTGTAGTTCAAAAGAATAAATACGACCCTTTACTATCCAAGCAAAATTTTCATTGCTTGTTTAGTTACTGTCTGGGTTTTGACTGATGCCAGGAACAAGTTTTTAGCTAAAGTGGTGGTCAGACCAGCCAAAAAATCCTGATGCTGAACAGCAATGTCTGCTCAGAGCCTCAGTCCTTGGGGGAAATTGCTTGCACAGAAAAAGAAGTCTGGTACACAGTCAAGGAGAGCCTTTAGTTTCTGTGAGCTAACTGTAGGGACCTGGGACATATTTGAAGGGTTTCTGGTTTTGGGGAGTTTTAGCAGAGATGAATGGATTAGCTCTTGATTGCTCTTTCAGAAGAGTATATTTTCGTCTGTTGCCAGAGAAGAACAGAATTATTTGAACAGAAATTGTTTGAAAAAGAAACACACCAAGAACGAAAAGACTGCATTTTGTTTAAAGTAATATTGCTTTCAGTTGTTTAGATTTGTCTAAGTCTTAAGCGACAGTAAGAAAAAATAAAGCAAGAATATCTGTTCTCTCCAATGCATTCTATTCTACTTGATAAATTTTTTAAATGCTCTGTTCTCTAAAAGTAAAAAAAATAAATCACACAGAGCAAGGAAAACTTCTAAAACTCAAAGAAAACTTACTTTGAAAGCAAATATGTAAAAATGCCACAAACTTCTGAGACACACATTGGTTAGAATATTCTCCTTGCCCCAAATTCATGCAGATTAAGAATATATTTCAATTTTATATGGTTTCATAAAATCATTACATTGCTTTTACAGAGTTTATGTTTCTGGACACCAACAGTTTACCATTTATCTTATGCACATCAGGCCAATGTTCTGTGTTCCACAGGGGAAAGCCACCCTCATTTTGTAGTTCAGTCCTAGCATGATGATAGGCTATAAGCATTACACAGGACAGGCTGTCCAGGGTCCCCAAACCAAAAGCTGGTGTGCCCTTCACTGCAGGTACAGAGCTGAACTGGGAGTTCAAGCCTTTTAGGGCTTGTCCTGTCTGGATCACCAAAAAACTGTTCTCCCAAAACCAGGACTCATCACCCAGTGTGCAGTAAGTCACCAGGTAATGATTTATTTCATATATGCACATGGATGATTACCAGGTGGTAAATCACAAAGCTTTCACCCTAAGCAGAGAAGACAATCATTGTCTGTTAATCTAATATATTACAACTACCTAATAAAAATTAAATGTTTGTTGCTCTATTATTGGTTACTCTAAAAAGCTGATTGTGCAAGATATTATTGAATTCATTATTAGCTACTGTGCATGATCAAGGTCTTTCGTTTGAGTCAGAGGTCATTTGGTTGTGATCTCCCCCTGTGAGAATCACCCTTTACCCAGTTGGAATGGATTTTGACACAGTTGCTGAATTAGTTCAGTTAGTACCTTCTTATCTTGGGTGCTCTTGCCAAGTTCTAAGTTCTGCATTCTTTGTGTTCATTATCAGTAACTCTCTTCTCCCTGAGCTTTGTTAACCTCCCCTTGGGCCTGGGATCTTTGGAACATGCCAAGCCCTAATCTTTAAATAAGGCAATTCGACAGACAAGTAATTCATCTTAGGATAATCAATACACCTCCTTAAATCCTGTCCCCACAGCTCTCCTACTTCTTTTCCCCAAGCAGGACTCTGCCTGCACCACTCCCAGTTCCTGCAAACTCCGGGCTCAGCCTCTTGTTGTGAGCAGGAGTCAGTCACACCGCCCTGCTGGTGGGAACTTGTGGCTGCTACTGCCAGGGCTGCAGTTAAGAACAAGGTGGGATCACATCCAGGGATTTATCTCTGAGCCTCAGCATCTCTGAGCCGGCCATGAACCTCAGTCACCACCCATCCCAGAGGGGGAGCATCCTTAAGACCCGTCAGAGTGAGTGAGTTATAATGAGCGCTGCACATTTAGACTATCAGGAACAGAAGTCGGAGTACGTGGCTGATGAACAGGACCATCTTTGAGAAATCCCGTTTCTTCAACCTCCAAATCCCTGCCAGCCATCTGTGAGACACACACAGGCAGCTAGGCAGCGCAGTAACCCTAATTAAAGTCAGACTACTGCCTCATAAGCTTCTTTTTATAACCCTTCTTTTAAAATACAGCAAATGGACTCTACTATTAAACAGCTTCTCACTTCCCTTACAACAGATGAATCTTAAAGAAACTCTTATACATTTTTCCATATCAGCTAATAAAACTTCGAAGAAGTAATTTTCTTCTCTCATAGTACTAAAACCAGCTCCTTCCAGGTTAGTATTATCTCTAAGGTGTACTTGAAGGAAAGGCTGAATAATGAAGTCAGCACCATTACCATTTCATCCATGGTTTACTTTTACCCAGAGGCTGCATCTCTGGGATGTAATGATTTTTCATGCTAGCTCTAGCACATGAGATGGCATGTTGGACTGACATGAAACAGAGAAAGTATATATTCCTGCTCAAGTGTTTCAATATGGCAGTTAGGTTTGCCAAATCCAATGTTTCCCTGTTGAATGAATCATGAGGTTGAACAACAGTGTACTCTTTTGAGCATTCTGCACACTAATTTTTGTGGTAGTAGTGACCAAGTTGGCAACTTCATAATTTCTAAGCCTTCAGAAAAACAAGATACCTCTTAAAAAAAGAAAAAACAAAACTAACAAAAAACTCAACAAAACAACAAAGAATGCAAACCCTCAATTAAGCCTCTGACAGCTATTTGGAGATTAGAAGCATCTCATTGATAAAAATTTTAATGGTGAATAAAGTTCTCTACCCGGTGTGTTATAACCTCCTAGACATAAAGACAGAGGACATAAACCGCTGTCTTCAAATTCAGAAGTCCTACTCATCCTGGAATTCTGCCCACAAACATAGGATTTTTAAAATTGACACAGATGTCATGGATTTGTTCAGTCAGTATCAGGATTTTCTGTTCTGATTTTGAGTATATTGAGTTAGCAAAGAAAATTCCCTTCTGCAAGATATTTCAAAGTAACAAAGACCAGCAGAACAGATTAATGAATGTTTAAAAGGGCCAACTGGAAAGATGATGTTATTTCCATTACAAAGTATACTGCTATGGGTGATTCTAAAATCTCATGTACTTTAATACAGGTCAAATATAAATCAACAACCCTTCTGTACTCTCAAGTAAGTAAAATGAAGCATATGTTTCATCCTAGTACTTTACCCACACTTTATCAGTTTAGAAACAACTAATAAACAACACTTCAACATTGGAGCAGCCATTGCAATATTAATTAAAAAAAAAACTAATCAACTTTCCTCTACTGGTTTCTGCAGAACTATATTGGCATCCAGTGTCCAGTTCAGTAAATTTTTAGCAGCTGCATTCTGCAGAGATGGCTTGTCTTTATAAAGGACATGAGATGGCTCATCTTTTAAAGGACATGAGAAGATGATGCATCTAGAATCTCAAATCAAATACAGGAGTTTGACTCAGTTCAGTTTTTCATAACTGCCTTTTGACTCCTGTTGATTCTTTGATGATCAAAGCAAGCTCTGAAGTTTAAAGAAAACCATTACACTGAGCCATACATTTTTTGCATGTTGTACAATCACAAGAGAAAATTTCCAGACTTCTGAATACCAAAGGGGTTACTTTGTGCTTTGGGTCCTTTCTGGTTTTGTGTCTTTACCTTTGTCACTCCATCCAAGAGTGACTCTTTCAACAACTGGTGGTTATCATTACACTTTCAACACTTTTCACACCCTCTAAACAAAACTAAATTAAGATGTATCCCAACAGCATTGCACAGTGTGGTACCCACACCACCTTAGTTTTCATTAGCCATCATGAGACTGTAAAACCCAACAGAATGTTCTAGTTGCATGATTTAAGTACTTTAAATTTGGATAAACCACAAGTTGGCCAAGCATCAATTGTTTTGTGAGGCAACACCATGGAAACAGAGAGCTCCATTGACCAGACTTTCCTTGTCAACTCTCCCTGGAAGCTGCCCAGTCAAAACTGGTGCTCTGCACAGTGAATTTGAGCTCCTACAGGCTCATCAGCTGAGCAACAGCTCATGTGTGAGCAGCCACTCAAATCCAAAGGTCAGCTCTTAACTAATCTTTATAGCTGAAGCCATCCAAATAATTTTGGTAGCTGAGGTTCCACTAGCACTGAGGCAGCTTTCTTGGAAGATAACATTAGCTTCCCTGCCCTAGGAGCATGAAAGATTGCAACACAAGCATAATGCAAGTGAAACTGTGCCTTAGGTAAAGCTGATGATCCCACATGGCCCAGCCCCTCCAAAAACAAGCACACAACATAATCCCATCCTAGTGCTCTGTTAGCAGGAGACTGAGTGGAGACCTCACCTACAACTTTCCTCGTGGGGAGAAGAAGGGGGCAGACATTGATCTCTTCTCTGTGGTGTCCAGTGACAGCGCCCCAGGGAATGGCCTGAAATTGTGTCAGGAGAGGTTTAAGTTGGATGTTAGAAAAAGGTTCTTCACCCAGAGGGTGGCTGAGCCCTGGAACAGTCTCCCCAGGGAAGTGGTCACAGCACTGACAGAGTTCAAGAAGGATTGGACAAGGCTCTCAGGCACATGGTGTGACTCTTCTGAGCAGGGCCGGGGGTTGGACTCCATGATCCCTGTGGGTCCCTTCCAACTCAGAATATTCTGTGATCATATTGGTTGCTGTTCAGTACTGGTGCCCAGACTGGTTCTCTGGCTGATTTTGCATTCAACCTGCGAAACAGCTCAGCATTTCCTGGACTGAAAGGAGATTGTCTTTGGCTTGTTCTGCAGATTTCAGAACAGATGCAGCCAGGCCCACCAGCCCCTGATAACACACACACTTCTGCACTGCAACACCTGGGCTTTTCCTCACTGGGGGATTTTTCAGCATCACACAATCTTTGGCAACCAGGGTAAATGATAATTTTGGAAAAACCCTTGACCATATGAAAGCAGTACCAAATTAAGAAGTAAACTCAGGACAGGCCACATTTTATGGGACTACGTCAGGAGCCAAACACAAGGAAAAATTCTTGACAAAATCTAGGCTGGGGTATGCCCAGTGAACATAAACTTCTGGATTTAACCAAGGTGACAGAAATGCCCACAAAACATAGGAATGGCAAGCCACATCGCCATCACAGGGACAGTCTCTGTTGGCAGCTCCATAGAATTTTTTTGAAACAAAAGCCTAAAAAGCCAAAATAATACTCATTTTTATGTTTATGTAGTTGCATAATTCATAAACAAATAAAGTTAATTAATAAACAAATAAACAAGAAAAAACACCAATAAAAATTCTGAAAATTAATAAAGTTAATTTGAAGAATTTCACTTTTCCCCCATTCCCCATCAAAATTTTATGACAGAACAGAAGGAGTTTCAAAACATATTAAAGAAAAACTGATACAAGAAGGCTTGCAATGTGTTTTCACACATAATTGCTATATACAGCACAATGGATTTAAGGATTTATCTACTTTTCTGACCCAAAAACCAGTCAGAGTTATGTATCTTTCTACAGAAGATGCAAGCGCAAAAAAACCACTGGTAATAGCAATACCCTTAGTGAATTCAATAGAATTTAGAATCAGAGAATTGCAAGTTGGGAGGTACCCTAAGGATCATCATAGTCTAACTCCCTGCTCCTCCCATGACTGCCTAAAACTAAACTCTATGCATAGCAGCATTGTTCATCTTCTTAGATAGCATCAGTGTGAGTCAAGAGGACTTCACAGCAGAAGTTAGGCCTTCTCAAAAACAAGGGAGAGCTCAGCCAACAAGGCTGAGCAGTTTCTCAAAGAGCACAGTACATGTATGTTTCAGGAGTAAAACAGGACAGTAACTGAAGTACTCCTTACATATCTGAAAGCAAAATGTCTTAGGCCTTCCCTGGGAAGGCAAATAAAGAGATTAGAAATGTATGATATACCATTATTAGACTAATGGCTCCAGGCTTTTAGGAGTCTTATTCCAGCTCCTCTTGTCCTTGAATAGCAAGAACAACGTCCTAGCACAGCTCTGTGCTACTTGTATTAACTGGCTGGCCCACAACCAGTGGGGCCATTACTTAAGCCAAGGAAGCAACACCAAAAGAACAATAAACAGAGGCAGGAGAATGGATTCACTGCTGTTACCCGTGTGAAAGGAACAGAGGCACGGGCTCTGTGAGGTTTGCTATGGCGGTGGCAAGGGCCATGCCAGACCCCACTACAAATGTGCAGCCAGTTGGCTCTATTCAAGATAAGCACATCTCCAAAATTTTTGCACAAGCCTTGAAGAGAATAAGCACCTCATTGCATATCTAATCCTTACAGAGAGCCTTCCCAGCCTGTGCTTTGGAAGCAGCAGCTTTGTAAATTTGCTTCCCTGTAAATTTTTCTTTTGGCACAAGGCACCTAGATCCCATGCTGTAACATGATATACACCCTGGCTAAATGATCTTATTATTTGTCAATGAACCATGCACAGCTCCTGCTGGCCTAAATTTACCAGCAGACTGACATCAGATTTTCAAATCATTATAATGTCATGGTATGTTGATTTAATCTGCTCTGTGCCACATTTTTAGCTTATCTTTTCTCTCAGGAGTTAAAAATTGAAGAGATGGACTGGATCACTTGTAGCAAATCAGGATAGAATCATTCCCCATATTCACATATCCAAGAACAGTTTGTTTGTGTTGTTCCTTAAAACAAACAAACAAAACAAACAGAATATTTTAAGCTGATCAGTAAAGTGCCTATAAACTTGTTATTTGTTCTAACTAAAAACTTGCCTGTTTTTCCTTGAAGTGTTGGATCCCCCACATTTTTCTAGTATCTTGCAGAACCAAACCTATCTGCAAGCCTTTTCAGTTCTCAAACTTCAATGGAAACATGATATGGCAGTCGCTTGTAAAGTCAACTAGAGTAAAATGCACTTAGATATTAACAGTGACTTGTTCTGTCCTCACACCTGACCTCTCTATAGCATGGGTCAAGCATCATTTGCAAAAACAACTGCTTGAAAACTTAACATTACAATACATGCAGAGTTAAGTCTCTTTGTATGTGTTCTGAATCCAAAGGCAGAGAGAATTCCACCTAGTATATGCTACTGAAAATTAATGGAATATCAAATTGCATCAGACACCCTTCTAAGCCAAACCAAGATAAGCCACACTCACACACTGGGAGTGTACAGTTCCTACTGCAGTTGAAAATCTCTACATGCTCTTTTTCCAGACAGGACAGTGTAGGACATTTTCCCAAAGCAAATTCTCCAAAAACCACCCAGAACCCCTTCCCTTTGGCAGTCCAGCCATACCATGCAGAGGAACACAGAGAAGTGTCCTACACATTCTTTGGCTCCTTCACACTTGCAATTGCAAAGAACCAAAACAGCTTTTAAGTGCTTGGTCAATTATTTAAACATTCAGTGCAACTACTGAGGGGCTTATAAACAAATAAGAATTAAAAAAAAAAAAAAGCCAACAAAACCACAAAAAACCCTCAAAAAAACCCCACCAAACCAAGAACTTCATCAGCATGCAATGTTTTCATCATCTTTGTTCATAGGCATGCACACACAATGTTTTAACTACCCATGACATCAGAGCTAGGTTGCTAGGCTTTTCTGCTCTGGTATTTCCACCCAGAAAGCCCTTCAGAATTTTCCTTTTCTACCTCTTCTAGGCATCTTTTCCTGATTGAAATGGCAACCCAATAATAGTTGCTCCATTTTTTGTTGCCCCTCAGCAGTGTAACAGTGGCAGAAGCTGAATTTATATTTCTGCAGACAAGGAGGACCCTAAAACATTTGTATTGACGCAATTGTTCTTCATAGACACTCAAAGAAAGGTCATGGTGATCAGAGGATATTCCCAATATAAAAAGACAAATTATGTATTCCCCTTAAAGAAGGGTATCAAAAGACTCTTGAGAGCCATGGGCAAGTCAATCAAACTCCAGTCCATGACAGGACTACTGAACAAAGTCCAATGGGCAGCCACATAGCAGGGCTATCCCTCAAAGAAGGATGGCATGCTCAGTAGTGCTTGATGTCCTTATTAACAACCAGGATGGAGGCAGAGTTCACTCTCAGCAAACAAGATTCCAGATTGGAGTCACTCAGTACATTGGAGCAAGTTGCTACTCAGGAGCCTGTAAAAGCTTGAAAAATGGGCTGGCAAGGAAGCTTGAGAAGTTCCACAGATGCATGTATCGTGCATCCCTGCACATGGGATGAAATAACCCTACACAACAGTACAGGCCAACAGCTGATAAGCTAGACAGTATCTAGAGAAAGTCTGGGTGTGTTGGCAAGCTAAAAACAGTCAGCAGTGTGCCCTTTCTTGCTGTGAAGAAAATCACCTACATACCACAATGCATGCTAGCAGGGTAATGGAATTGTTTATTCCCTTCTTTTTTCTATTTGCAAGAGCACATCTAGAATACTGTGTCCAGTTCTGTAGCAGGAAAACTAACAAATCCCCTCCCAGACCAAAGAAAACCCAAACCAACCAACCAGAAAAACACCCCCCACAAAAATTACAAACTTTAATACCCAGTTACAAAGAATTTATCCTGATGCTCTGTTCATTTCTGCTCTTCCAATTTCATTGATTTCAGATTTTCACTTTGTCATACTTAAGAGATTTATCAAAGGGAAAGGAAATGCTTTCTGCTCCCTAAAGTATACAAAATAAACGAGGAAAGAAAAATCTTCATTTTCCCTGAAGTCTCATACCTGCCATGGTAGTTGAGGATCTCTCAAAAAACCATGATGAATTAGGAGCTTCCATTCCCCAGATACATCAGCACAGAGCCATCACAAGTGTAGATAATATAAAATACATGTTAAAAATCTGATACATTTATGAAGTGATAAACAAACCTTGCCATTCCATCTGGATAACTGTCTGTATATATTACCCCCTGCTTTCCAGCTATGCTTCTACAGTTGCATTTTACAACAGGAAAGTCATTCATTATACAGGAACATTCAAATAAGATAGTTGGAACTTTTATAAAAGGGTTGGTAGCTTCAAGGCTTGTTTCCAAAAGTCCCTGCTTTAAATTAGTGTAATGTTTTACTTTTATTAAAATGTATTTTTCAACAATCATTAACAGCCCACCCCAGTTCCCTTTTGCAGAAAAAAAGCCATTTGTTAAAATATTTATGGTGAAAATGAATGGCAATAACTGTTTTGAAAATAAAAATACAAAGAACTGAAACCCCTTTTTTTAACAAAACAGGAACATTTCAATTTCGCCCCCTCACTTCCCACAGTAATTTTAAAGCACCTGCACTGGACAACAATCAGTAAACAACTTTTTAATTAGTTTCTCATAATACTGTCTATTTCTCTATGCTAGAACATTGTCCAATATTCCCAATAGAAATTTACAGTGAATACAGAGCTTTCTATAACTTTCTCCCCAGACTCCCAGTAACAGATTGTGTGAAATAAACACTAGAGAGTTACATTAGAGTTTTTGTTCAGCCTCTTTGCTCCAATCACTTGAGCTCGTTAAGTGAGACAGATGTTAAATCTCTGTGAATAATTTAATCAGCTCTACACTGAAATGACAAACTTCTTTAACAGAGAAGAGGAAGTTCAGAGAGGAAAAGAAATGTTCCTGTGCTGCCCTCCACCTTCTTCTTTCCCCTCAATGAGCTCTATCCCAACAGATCAATGGATTGAACCAAGTGCAGTAAATATCCTCTCCAGATGTTGTAAATAGCAATTTTGGCTTAATGTGCTTTTCCAAAAAACATAAATTAACATTTGAATTTAATGCAAGTCAGTCAGCGGAATATGATCTCAGTCCTAAAAGGCTTGTACTGATAGACCAACCAATTTCTGTCATTGCACCATCATAAAACACTGTAAGCAAATTTCTAACAAAACAAACACACCTTTGAGCTGCTGAGAAGTCAGAACCTCTTCATATATCCTCCAAAATAACACTATAGATAAAAAAATGCATTTTACTGCTATGAGAAACTTCCCTATTTCAAAATTCACTTCACAGAATAAGAGATTAGAAACATCAAGCCAAGCCTGAAACACATAGCAACATCACATTCCCAAATGCTTATTTAAGGTCTACTACTTAAGTGAGATCCTACTTTGCAGAATCCTTCTTTCCTTTCTCAACTTCAGCAAAGATTCTGTAATAGCCAATAGCCACCAACCCTATACAGAGCCACAAACATGTACTCTGACTGTGACCATCATTGTTGAAAGGAAACTGTGACAGTGGACATGATGTTCCTGCCGTGTTCTTGTCTTTCCATGAGCTTTCCCTAAAGAGTCCTGACAGTCTCTAGCTCCAGTAGTCGAGGTCACAGTAACAAACACAGAGTCTGTATTTACTCTTTGCAGTTCAAATTTTATAATCTACAGTCCTGACACATTCCAATTCCAGTACAAGTGGTGAGCTTGAAGCAATCCCTTCCATCAGGACCTTCCAAACCAGCACACCAAAAATCAATTTTCATTATATTCCAAAACCTTTGCACCAGTTTACTTAAACGGATACAGCTTCCTAAGCTTTATAACTGCAGAACAGGGCAAACAAAAGTAAATGGTTTGCCTCAAACAAGTTGCTTCCTTTACCAAAGATCAGTGTAACTGTGGCTGCTTGAATCATCTGCATTGCAATTCATCCCAAGACTGAGAGACCTAAACAAGAAAAGACAGCAAGGATCATTAGCCCACAAGTAAAGGCAGGTTCACTCTCTGCTTGCTGTCATTACAAGAAGAATTTGCCAGTGCTGGACAAAAAAAAGAGCAGCTCACAGCTCAACATTCTGTACCACTCCACAAGTTGCAGCACTTTTAGCAAACCACAATTGGTTCTGCCTTTCACATTATTAGACCAAAAGAGGAACTTACATGCAATACCCATATTATTGAACTGAACAGCTTTCAAAATGCCACCAGGATGCGTAGCAGCAAAAGAAATCAGACTACTTGCTTTCAGTGCCACCACCTCCCACAAGAGAATTTTAATTTTACCTTTTTGGAATATGGTCTCCTTTTATGAACATAAGAAATATCACATTACAAGTCCAGCTATATAAAGCATACCCAGCCATATAAACTATGAAGCACCATAGCACAGTTTCTCCTTAAATAAATGACCTCAACTGGTGACTGGGCCTGCAATTAATTTTTTTGCCTTCCAGCAGTTTGAAAAATGTATCCAGTGTCAGGCTCTTTCTGTGCAGCCTCAGACATAATTAGTGGAGCTCTTACTTCAATTAAACAATTTCCTAAGCCTGCCTTTTGTTTTGTTTCTCTGATTTTTTGAATTTACCACACCCTACCATCTACTTGACATAGTGAAAAGCAGCTTTACAGAGATTGGCAGGATCTCCCCTCTTGCAGGCCACAAGACTTAGTGGCAGAGGCATGCCTTTCCAAACTCACAATAAGACCCCATACTGAGGAAGGAAAAAAATCAAAAGCTTTCCAGTATAAGGCTTGCAATATTTTCCATATACTGGCTTCAGAAAGAGCTTGAAAAGAGTTCATCACATTCAATAAGGGCATAGATTTTGTCCAAGAGAGCTCTGCTACTAAGGTGGTGCCACACAGTGCTCTACTTACACAGAACTATTTGCACCTGTATGTTGTGTCACCTCAGGGAAAGCACATATTCATGCAACCAAAGTAAGAGTATTTTCCAGGGCTTTTGTTTCAGTATTTTATTTTTAAATATTACCTGTAACTTAGTTAAGCTATTAAAGCAGCCACTTGCTGCTACTACTCAGTGACTACTTTAGTGCGCTGCCACTAAAGCAGCTCAGAGCTGGAAAGCCAAAATTTCTGGTCACAGAGTGGTAGCTAAATAATACCTTTCCATGGTGTGCTGGTAGCCTCATCTAGCTCACTTGGTTAGTGCATAGTGCTAATAGCACCAGGGTCGTGGATTTCATTCCTGTACAGGCCATTCACTTAAGAGTTGGATGCGGTGATCCTTGTGGGTCCATTCCAATTTAGAGTATCATGTGATTCCATGAGTTCCCCCTGCAATAGGCAGGAGGTTGGACCTACAGAGATCTTTAAGGCAACTAATTCCGTGATTCTATGTGGGAAAGAGAAGCCAGATGTTATTGGTGTACTTGGTTAAATCTTAATTTTATAATAAATTTGTAGCAAAAAAATAATCATGGGTAAATAATAATAATTTCTAACTTGTAGGTGAGAAAGTGACTGTCTTCTTCTAAACTTCTCTTGCATAGAATCTGCAGTAGACTGAAGCTTTCAAGAACAGAGTTTAAGTCTACACATGGCTGCAAGTGCAAGAGATACTTAAAACACGCTTACTTCCACCATAGTTTATTAGAAAGCTGCAGTGATAATGAGTTAAGCGTAGACTACATCAGCTCTTGTTGCATGGCAGACTACAGCAATGAACACGAGCAAAGAGATACCACTGTCCACCTGTGAAATCTACTGAGCTCTGCAGAGAGCAAATCGGTTATATTTCTGTTTAAAGACAGTCAAGTTTTGATTTTCCAGTTTAGCTTTTCACAGCATCACATGTCCCATCAAGTCTTCCACAAAAACATAGATTCTTCTACACACAATTTTTGCCAGCTCTCCTGCCTATGGAGTTGCACAATTCTGCTGGATGCATGTTGTGGGTAAACCACTAAACTAGAAAAGAATTATAGCAAGAAGTCACGGGAAGACAGAAAGCTTATAGTTCCAAGTGGTTTCAGTGGTTTTTTATGAAAGTCAAAATGTTTGCTCTTTCTCACTACCTTTTTCTTTTCCTCTTTCCTGAACAGAGAAGACAAAAAAAATCCCCATATTTCTTACTGCTTATTTGATCAAAATAATATTCTAGCAATTAAAAACTGTCAAGGTCTCAAAACCCTACTTTTTACTGATCAAATTATGATGGGAAAATAAGCAGTTTTTTGTTCACTTGTTCCTGTCACCAACAGGAGGACTTTCTGTTCCGCTGCTCAGCAGTCCTGAAACATCTTCCACAGCAGCCTCAGAGGCCAAGAGCTACCTCTGAAAGCCTTCACTGGGGAAGGCTGACCTTCAAGGCATCCTCTCAGCAGGGGCTCTTCCTGCAGCACTTCAAGACCCCTAGAGGTAAGATCCATTTAAGGATAATTAAGAGCAGGCACCTCTCCATTATTCTATCGGGATTTCCTCTCTAAGAAATGTTTTTCAGCCTAATTTAACCCCAGGGGGTAACCTACATCCCACTGTCCTCCCACAGCTTGCACTCATGTCATAGCACAAAGCACCACAAACACCACTCCATTTGCAGCAATGCTAACTTTCTTTCCTACTTAGAGGAAGGTAATTATACTTATGACAATAATACTAAAATGGACCCACACAAATCTATTCCCCAGCAGAGCTCCCACACTTGGAAATACGCTGCAGCAGATAGGGAATTACCTTCCCCCTGGAAGGTTCAGGTTTCCATACAGGCTCCCTACACGGTCTTACACAGCCAGTTTTAACACTATTGCACTGAGCCAGCCCAACCACTCTAAGATATGAGGTCAAACACAGCATGGACAGCTTCAGCCCCTCTAATCCTACTCGTTCTTGGTTCTCCACTGGTGCAGGTCCAGGGGGGAATGCAAGCATGGAGAGAGTGTTGCCAAAGTTGCAAGCAATCACTGTCCTCAAGCTTTACAATTCATAACAGACCAAGATCACAATGCTTTTTTCAACCATGTCTTTGCAGCTGGCCAGCCGTTCCCCAGCTCATCTTCTACTTCTCAGGATAGATGGAATGCCTTGCTGATGGAATTGTCATGGCAGTGGCTGGTCCTCTTGATGTCACAGAGTTAGCAAATTATGAATGTTTGTTTAATTCACCCTCCATTTGGTTGCTAAACAAAAGACTCCTGTGATTCAGCTGTACGGTAGTGACAAGAACAAGTCATTGACCCTCAGGTTATCTTGCCAAGCACTCAAACCAACACCTCTGATACAGCAAAAATTACTTCTGAGATTCAAGTTAGATGCAAACTTGTCCTGGCAGCAGAAGTTCAGTTTAGATCATTTAACAAATTATAATCTGGGAACTTTATTTCTATGAAGATTTTTCTCCCCTTTAAATGCAAGATTTCAAGTAACAGCTAAGATGGCTGTTCTATGACTCATCAACTACAGCAGTGTTTTCAAAGATAGGAAACATCACCCTCCCAAGAGTTAAGCCTATTATAGAATTTATTAAAAGACCGAAGCAAAGAGAGATTAATGAATTACATGAGCACTTCAGATCTTCTTTTGATAAGGCTGACATAGTATAGAGCAGTATAATAAATGCAAAATGTGTATAAGGATCATTATCTACTATAAAAGTAGTGTATTACCAGGTGAACAAAGAAAGAAAGGAAGGAGAAGATTCATGTGTAAAAATGAGACAAAGCTACATTTCAGACACACTTAGGCACTGCCTGCTGGGACATTTCAAGTACCCACAGAATGCTGCACTAAATAAATAGTGCTAGAAGATTTAATTATCTCTCTTTAAATCATTATTGTTCTGAAAAAGCAGAGAAAAGTATAGAAATGACAATGCTAGAAAAGACATCAGTTACACATAGGTTTTTCAACTTTGAGGTTTCCATTTGAAATTTTACTTGGCTTAGTCACTAAGTGCTACAGAATAAGATGACAGAATAAGATGGCCTGAATCCATTCCTTAGACTTGTGTCTGTCCAAGGCACTTATTACAGAATTAATCCCACTCAGACAAGTGCTCATTAATCAGATGCCCTACGTAAACAGCATCTGATCAGATGCAGTGTTAGAGCCACCCACACTGATCTTTCCACAGGAGGCTCAGTCACAAAAAATGATATAAGCAGAACAAAAGCTTCTTTGGAAGAACAGCAAAGAGGTGAACGAGGCATCAGAGTCTTGCCACACCAATATCCATCTTATGTTACATTAGCAAGACTACCACGAAGGTAATGCAGGGGGAAAAAATTAAACATTTCTGCAGGATACAAAACCACTTGTCTAACATCAAATTCAGCAAAAGCAAGTTCATCAGCCAATTTCAGTTGTCAATAGTTTAAACCATTCTGTGTGGTCTAACCCCACAAATACAGAATGAAAAAATTCCAGGGAGACCAGACCTAATTTTTTGGCAAGAAAAATTACCTTTTCCTAGAGGTCCTGTGTTAGAGTTCCACTTCTCAAACTACCTCTACAATCAGAAATCAGATCATATATTTAGAAACACATATATACTTGAATAATTTAAAAGTATCACATCACTGTGGAAGAGATTTTACTAGTCTTATAGGGCTGAGATTAATAGGACAATTAATTATATGATGCTCCTGAGAGCAGAGATAAGACCTCAACCTGCTAACCCCTATGTTTATTGTGTAGAGCCATTTTTCACCATCAGAACACACTCCATTTGTGATATGGAACCCTATAGAAAAAATTATTTTAGAAAAATTAATTGACTGATGTGTGAGATGGTGCTTTAATCTCAACAAGGATCTTAGCTCCTGTTTTGTTATCTTAAAAATGTATTTTGGAATCAAATAACTCTTTCATAGCCATGCCTTTTTTTTTTTTTTTTTGGAGTAGGGCTAGTGCATTGGCCAGCAGTAGCCTTTAAACATTGGCACACTGAAAAGGAGAAAAAAATTGTTAACGAGGTTCAGAAGTAGGCATCTGTAGCATAAAACAAACTAAGAATTGTGGCCAGGAACCCTTGGCAGCAAAACTGCTGAGACTATTAATTATAACTTGTGTTTTCATTGGCAGAAGCTACTAAGAAGTTAAAATATATGGTGCACTTTGATATCACGGGGAGCAGAGGGAATGATGCCAACTTCAACTCTGTCCAGTCTAAAATTATGTTTCAGAAGAAAAAAAAGCACTTACCCACAGATAATGCAAAGGCTCCATTAGTTTAAAAATGATCATTAAAAAAATCACTAGTATTACAAATTTAGGCTAGCCAAACTGGAAGGTTAAGCTTGATTTCCATGAGTTCTGTTTTCAACTTTTAATATTTTTCAAGGCTAAACCATTTCTAGATTTTCAGCCAAAAGTATCACAACCCAGTAGTTTCAAGAAAACTGCTTCTACTTTTCTACTTTTTATAATTTTTGAGAAATGCTGGAGGCCACAGAAGACAATTATTGTCACTTGTACATGATAAATTTCCATTTTTAAAATGTCATTTCTTAATTATTCTCATCCATCATTATCATAACAGGGATGTCCATTGTAATAAATACTGAAAACAGTCTTCAAAAATGCAAATGACAGCAGCCATACCTTCAGCCACCTTCTGCAAGAAGTGCTTGTGTGCAGTATTACACAAACTACTGGATAAATACCAGTAAAACCAAGCAAAGGGGTGTGTGAGTTGTAAGAATGGCAGGGAAATGGAAAAGAAGCTGATATCTCCAACTGGGACAAGGAAACCATCCTGTCATCTGCAAAAATCCAATGCTGACCCCTTGTATAAGTCTTTGTTTTTACTAGAAATAGTTTGTTTTAAATCACTAGTCTTGCTAAAAAAAAAAAATTCACCATCCAAGCTTTCTCCTTTTAGACCATTTTTACCATTTTACTAATTAGAGATCTTTAAGTATCCTAATATTATCCTAATCCCAGCCCTTAAGACTGTCATCATTTTCCTCATCAAAAATACAACAAGAAAGCATTGGCTTCAGTAGTTTGCCTCCAATTATGTTTGAAGCCAATAAATATAGAATTTATGCTGTAGGAAAAAAAAAGCACACTTTTCCAAATTTCACTTTGGGAATGTCAAATATCAGTTCAAAATTCAACCAGTACCATAAATTTTAGAAATGGTAGGCCAATTTTCTCTGTCCGCATCATGCTCAGGGGCCATGAGGAACATTAACAGAATCAATAGCAGAATTGAAGCTGATGCACGGAGCAGAGACTTGAGACATTAGTGTTCATGCATTAAGCCCAGAGAAGGCCAGTCCAACAAAATGTCTACATATGGGCCATGAGGCTTGTTCTTGAAAATCAGAAAAATCCTGTCTGAAAGACAAGCAGCCTTGAATGAGCAGCTCTGTTGGTACAGAAGTCACCAGTACCCTTTCATCACTTTTTCCAAAGGTTAAATTCTTCCACCACTGAAGCGAGTCTTTTCAGTCTGCAGTAGTATGGCTTTAGTTTCCAGTTGCCGCACCCTACCATATCCTTTTTCTACTATGTATGTGTACTTACTTTTTGGCTAGTAAGCCACCTTTAATTGATCTTGGGAGCCTAAAAGTAACAGGAGCTCCTCAGGACCTCCACTGAATTACCATGTCTGTTTGGACTGACTCCCAGCACAGTAGGATGCAGCATCCCACCAGGCATTGTACAAGCCAACAAGAACATCTGTTCTCTGTTTTGTTCAAGGGCTTTAAGCAGATCCTCACCAGCTAATAATTATCAGGATCAGACTCATTCCCTCATCGTTAAAGATCTAACAAACTCTTGTTAAAGGTCACTTGTGCCAGCCACTTTGCTGCCTCAAACAGAACTGGTTACCAGCCAGAAATTACTTGAGGTGGTCTACTTTAGAAGATTCAGAAGCTTCAGAGGATATTTCCTAAATCTAGGAGCTGGACATGAGACATTTATGGTCCAATTCTCTTGGACAAGGGAAGTTTCCAGACTGCTGGGGAAGAGGGTGTTAAGGAGAGGAGAAGCAGAAAGTGAGACTTCACCACAGGAGCCTGTGTTATAGTCAAAACCACGGAATATACAAACCACATCTGAGAGCCACCAAAAGGCTTCCATGGACCTGGACAGAATAATGCAAAGTTTGCTGTAGTCCAGAAGGCCACAGCATTGCTGTCCCAAACCAACAGGCAGGTGTCTAAGCAAGAAGTCACACTGCTATGCTCACAGCAGTCTCATCAGACTATGGTGTTGGATTTTTGTAATTTTCTTAGAAGTGGGTTGAGTTACTTGGGGCAGGGGGTAGGAAGCTGAGAAATTTTGAAATATTAGGGCAAAATACTCCAAGTCCAAGTTGCACCAACAAGCTCTCTGCACCAGCCCACCAAGGTTCTTATTTTTTCATTTCAAGAGAAAAACAGGAGGTTGCCAGCTACTAGAGAATGTACTTCTCTCCTTTTCAGACACATTGAGTGCTTCTGTCATTACTAGTGTATTAGCAGTGTTACAGCTTTTACCACTGCTGGTTTCTTCAACTTTTAGGTCAATTAGAAAATATTTTGGGCAGAGCACTAACAGTGCCTTTCTCTGAGTACTTCTTTCCTTAACTTTTCTACATTGGGACTTGGCAGATATTTTGGGGGATACCATTCCATTTGCTACAATGTACTTTTCTTAAGTTTTAGGCAAGTAAAATTCTCTTCCAAATGAAGAGGCCATCACATAATTGGCATGAACTTCAGCATGGCATCATTATCCTTCTTTCCCTTTCTTCTGCAAAGTCACTCCCACACCACACTGGAGAAAGTATAGCTGGAAGCAGTAAAAGAGCATGGCATCCCTCAAAACTGCTTGCACATACTAACTTTAAGCTAACTGCTGCTTTCATAACAGTTTTTCTCTTCTTATTTTCAGGATAAATGAGAAAGACTTGAAGAGAGCAAGAAGTGAGAGGATTTTTGTACTAGTCCAAGTCAAGAGTTTCCTATACACACACTTTCATCCCAATAGTAATTCTCTGTAATTGAATAGTAATGCTCTGACTGAAAGATTGACAAATTCAGTTCAATATGCAGTACACACACAATACCTCAGAATGATATACTGAGGAAACTACACTTGCTAAGGGCAGAGACATGAGTTCGGGGGAAAAATAGTTAAAATGCTACTTTATTTAAAAGAATCCATTCAAACAGGTATTTTATACCTTCTAGAGCATGACTCCAGGGAATGCTCTAGGAAGGTGCTAGGATGATTTCAAATACAATTGAGCTTCCCCAGTCTGGTCAAAGAAACTGGTGCTTTGGAAAGGTCATAGGTGGCACAATAAGAGATGAAGCAGAAATATCAAAATTTAGTCTGAAATTGGACTGGTGTGGAGGGGTGTGTGCACTTCTCGGTAGAACAAAACAGTAAGCACCTGCTGACCACTGTAACATATCCACTCATCATTTTTGAGTCATTCCTTGGTAGTAATGTTTTGTTTACATTGCAGATATAGTCAGTGTTTCAGAGGTTCTGATCCTTGTAGCACATGTAGAACAAAACACTTCATCAATCATTTGGCCCACTTTCTACTTTCATGCAACAATGGAATTTTAGTGCCAGTAGCTACTGACAAACAACCTGGATGCTAATGCATCACATGTTGAATAACTGGGAGTAAACCAGCTATTCTTAATGAGAGAATAATGAAGTTAATAAAAATGTTCATCTGTTTGAAAAAGAATGTACTGCACTTGCACTCAGGGTTGAAAATCCACTTGCCCAAGGCAATCTTTCATACATTTTTGTTTGGTTTCAGATTTTTCAACACTGCAGCTTTTAAGAGAGGCCTTAACAAAGAAACCATGCAGCAAAACTGACTTACGTGGGGATTTATGTGGTGATGAGACCACACTTGCTGGTTTTCCTTGAGTACTTGACAATAATTTTCCTCCCCCTCTAGGTTTGGCACTCATGGGGTCCCTGTGGTGGGTCCAAAGAAATGGACTCACACTGAGACCTCTAGTAGTTTACAATGAAAAAACATCTTCAGCCTGGAGACTGTCCAAAGATAACTGCATAGCCGGTAATATTTCAGTTCCTTTATTCACTGTTGGAACTTTTGCATTAGTCTTTGGCAAGGTGACATCGCAGTCAATTTTGCAACATGCAGTCAAAAACTGCACTATTAAAAAAATTACGAACAGTTCACAGGTTATGACTCTTGCACCCTGCAGACATAAAAATTTTTAGAAGTCACACTCCAGTGTCAAGTGCCAACCTGACAACCAGACAAATGCTTAGACTGAGGGTAGAAGAAATGAATATTTAACTCAAAACTGAAGTTACATTTGTGAAATATGGACTGAACTGTGCAGAGTTGTAGGAGCCACAGAGTGGTTTGGTTTTTCATTTATTGGGCACATGCCTCACATTATGCTATTATAAAGGTACAATATTACTATAGAAAGGATACCAAATGAACCCAAACACGTTGTGGTATCACCCGACACCTTATATTTGATTTCAACATCAAAATCAGTTCAAACATAATTTCCAGGATTTTAAAAAAAATATATATTTAATTGCTCTAATAAGAAATGTGAGACAAAGACATACCAGTCTCTACCAAGAAGGAAATCAATTCCATCAGCCTTTCCTTAAATACAAGGCTGATTCTTTGCTAAAGATCAATTCCTGCCTCATTAAGCACAGAAACAACACTGCTATCTGGTGGTAGTCTCTGGGCAATACACAATTTGGCTGCTTTCCACCACTTAAAAGTTTAAAAGGAGCATTTCCCTAAGCACTGGAAAAAAGAACCCCAAACCAAAACCCTCAACAATAACAACAATACACTGCAAACCAAATCCAACCCCCCAAAAAAAAGTTTTATTTCAGGGATAGACTTGAGATAGACTTCATTCCTCAGATATCAGAAAATTCAAATTTATTAAAACAGTAGAAGATATTTGAAAAGCATCTTATTTCTCCACCCATGAGGTTTCTCTCTCTCCCAGACAGAGGAGACTTCACCTTAATCATGGCTGCTATCCACCTTAATTGCTTACTATTTAAGTTGGTTTCCTTAAAAGCACCAACTTGAATTTCCTCTAAGTGTTCCTTCCTGAGATAAAAATTGGCTGCGCCACTCAGTCTTCTGCTGCTTCAGTATTCTCATTTCAGAGTCCACAGGACAAAAATAACTCGGCTTCCCCACACTGACTCTTTACCACCACCAGGAAGAATCTGTTTGTTCTAGCAGATTTCATAAATACAGAGACAAAATTAAACTGTGGCTGTTTGGCATCCTTTGCCCCTCAGTGCCTTGGAAAACAAGTTTTCTACAAGTCCACCTCTGAACAAGCATTCAGGGAAATAGGAAAATATACTAAACAGTAAATCACATTACTTCGTGGTCTGGATTATCAACTACAGTCATGAACATAATAGTACATATGCCTAAAATTAGGGTTGTGAATATAATGTCAACTATACATATTTACCACCAATTTTCATGCCCTCTAAAGTAAAATGTAAGCTCCAGTTGTGGTGATTACAGAAGTTATAGAAATATGCAATGTAAATTACAGAGTTGCCAAGTATGCATACAGTCAATGGTGCAGATTTGTTTATAGTTTGCTAAAGTGCTGTTTAAGGCAAATAATGAATGACAGTCATATGGCAGCAATTGTGGTCTGCAATTTTTAAATTACTTTATCATTACTGTAAGGAAACAGTCTTCAGTTTTACAATGCTTTTAGCTCTTTACTGTTAGACCAGTAAAATTTTGGCATCATTTTTTAGCAGTCTTTTCTCACATCTTTTGTGGTAGAATTGTCTTAGGATATACTTGGAACCATATTTATGCCTTTTTAGAAGTAGACTTACAAGGCTTGTGACTTAAAGAGAAAGCAAACTTCTTGACTTTTGCTTCATACCAAAATGTTTCAGAAAAAAAAAAAAGAAAAAGAGAAAGCAATTGAAAAAGTTTTCTTGCAAGTCTTTCACTGGTTAAATCAATTTCTGTGAAAGTAATGATCTAAAAAAAAAGACAAAAAGTAATTTGCTTATTTTCTAAAATCAGCTGTAAGTCTTGTCTAACTACCCTCTATTTGCATTGTGGAATAAAGTAGTCCCCTCACTGATAACTTTTTCAACATAGCAACACAAGTATTAATTCAACAATTTTGATTCCAGCACAAATTTGCAAGGTAAACCATCCTTCCACCTTCCAGAAGACTGCAGTTTTTCTCCTTAAGAAGCAATATCAAAGACACTAAAGAAAAATTTCTGGTTAGAATCCCTGTAAAAGTAGAGACTTAATTAGCAGGGCAAGACCTTATTAATCAACTGGACTTTCAAGCCCTCATTCAATTGTAAAATTCCTGCCAATTCTGTTCATTTAGAAAGCAATTCAGAATTTTTTCTTTATTTTTTACAACATATTTTTGTAATAGGATATGAAATTTGAGTTCAATTCCAAAGTTAAATAAGCATAAACATGTTGAAATTATATATTAGCAAGTCGGGAAGCAAAGAGGTCTTTAAAACTCTTAGCCACAGTGGCTGAAAAAGCCAATTTATGTTATACAATGTTGAAGCTTTTTTGTAATTCAAGATTAATTTTCTTTGAATAGAAAGTACTCCAAAGGCAAGACCAACATACACAGCCACCTATAAAAGCAGAAAAGCATGCTGGCAAATAGCACAGTAAAAGCTGATGCTTTTCTCATGTTTTCACTGTTTATAAAACTTGCTAATTTTCCAGTCTAGCAGACCATGCAAGTAACTGAACTTATTCAGAGATATTTTCACCTCAACTTTGGTGCAGGACCATATCAAATTGGGGTTTTTAAAAAGAATTCCTCAAAAAAGCCCTCAGCATCCTGCACCAGAATCATCTCTTACAGGTTTTCCCAGAAGAAAATACCCCAGTGCTTGATTTCTCCTACCTATAGTAGTGAGCTGTGGTCCTTTAAAAGCAAGTGAGACTGAAGAAAGACCGAATAGTTGGTCCCATTTCTACAACAAACCTCAGCTGAGAAAGACATGAAAATTACATCTTGTCCTAATAGGCATTCTGATTTCAGCTGTCAGAGACTTGAGCAGGTGTTAAGTAAACTGAAATACATATTTACTAGTTACTAGAGATTTTCTTTACATTTTTACCTTTTGATTTAATGTCTGCACCTGCTAGACACATTTTTATAATATTCCAGAAAGGAAGGTATAACATAAACTACAAAACATTCTGCAAATATCCTTTCTGCTTGGAAATTTCCTCCTTTTTCCAGAAGGAGTGGGAAAAAATCCTAATGTGAAGTAGGATGGCTTTTTGGCACTATGACCTCTATTCATTAAGAGCCAGCTGTACTTCACCAGCACCAGCTCACGAAGGAGATTCACCTATACTTACTGTGTAGGAATGAAAAGAGGGGAAGAAACCAAGAGACTTCTGATCCCATTTCAACTCCTACACTGACTTGGCAACTGGACTCTGCTGCATTAACACTTTTGCTTTCGCAGAGAGACATAATCAAGAAGGTGTGGAATCAGAATGTATCTATTTTAGATAACCCACAAGAAGTGTTGCTGACAGCAGCACTTCAATCCCAGCCCTACAGCTGGATTCTCCTCACGACACTTCAGGAAGCCAGACATGGGCAAGATGTAAATGGAAAGTACAACACAGCTAAGGACCTGAATGTGGCACCTGAGGCATGTGAGGTTCTATGTTTTCATAAGCAGCTGTGTTATTGCTGTGGTCTACAAGCCTTACTGCCATTATTACCTTTGGCAGTTAAAACATCTAGTTATTAGCAAAGGATAAAAACTTGTCTGGTTCTCATCCTGAAGGGTCAGTACCCAATGGCACAAGTCAGGTACAAGTCTGGGTCCCAGACTGCCACGTCTTTCACTCCAGAATCTCACAAATGGGTTTTGGGGCACTCCTTCATTGAAAGGAATTGCCGCTCCTTCCCTTCCAAGCCACTCTTCCCAGACAGCCTGTAGGCAGTCACACCATCTGTCCCACAGTGTCTCAGTCACCCCAGAGCCAGCACAGCCCTGCACCAGCACACCGAGCTCCTGCACCTCCTTTGTTCTGCACTTGGCATGCACTCCTGCCAGTGCTTGGGGCTGGCCTCTTGTGAACATTTTCACTTTCCCTGGGAGCTCTCTTCAGTCACTTTGCTCCATGCATTTGCCACCCTAACTTCTGATCCTTCTCTGTTGTTAAACTGCTGTCACCCCATGTCTGCTTTAAAGCCCTTTACACTATGTTGTCAAGTCCATAGCTAAGGGTGGTTTCATCTCATTTTGTCAGAGGAACTCCATCTGTGGTTCCTTGAAAAGGGAAATATAGTCACAAAAGCCAAAGCACCTTGTGCAACTCCAGCAACACTACCACTTGGTAATTATTAGAGGCATCTATTCCTACACCAGTTTTCCCTTTCACACTTGAGGCTGAGGATGAGACAACCTGAGCTCTCACATCCTTCACCTTTGCCTTCAGAGCTTCTCAATCCCTCTTAATTTGTTCTAGATGTCTCTTGGTGGTGTTGTTAATGCCCTGCAGTGAAGGGTAGCACTCTGAAGGACAAATAAATTCTGGCAGTCATCTAAAACACCCTAGATCTGGGTCCCACCAAGTTACAAACCTCTTTTAACAGCATGTCTCACTGGCAGCTCTGTGCTTCTATTTAATGTAAAAATGAATCTCCAACCACTAATGGCCACCATTTCCTCTAGGTACCAGTGCTGTTCCAGCCCAGCTGGCTCTGATCTCTGACTCAGTGCAGCTTGTTCTCATACATTGGCTATTGCAGCACAGCACCCATTTTGTACACACAGATCAAAGAGAGGAAAGAGCCTTCTCCTGCTGCTGAGCCTGAAGCTTCCAGCCTCCCCCTTCTTGGCAGTCACTATCCATCACTATCCTTCAAATCTGATGCCTACCTGGGTCACCTTCTTTATATTGTGTGCTTTGGGCCTCACCTCTGCAAACACTCTGTGGGGACTCTGTCACCATGCCTCCCCTGCTCATCTCCTTCCTCAGCTAGCAACTCAGTGCCTCAAACACAGCACATGCCCCACAAGTAAACCACTATCACAACCAGGTGTGGCTCCAGAAATCTCTCCAGCCCTAGGTATGGAAACTGGCATCCGGTTTCTGGAATACAACATGGTTGGGATGAGTAACTACAGGAAGAAATCAGTTGATCCTATCAAAGAGAAACTGTCCAAATGAAACCCCACAAATATGGAAATATCCTTTCTAGTGGTGTAGAAGGCCTGAGAGCTAATATAGGTCTCCTACTACTGCTCTTCATAGAAGAAATTTTAGCTATATCACTTTTGTAATCAATGGCCCTGGGCTGAATGTGAGACCATCTGCAGTACAGAATTACCAACAGAGGCTTAAGTATTTCAGACAGGATAGAAGGGTAGACGTTGAATGACTTGAATGGAAACCTCAGAAGAACATGCAGATTGTGATATAAGAGCAGAGGAGAAAATATGGTTTATGAAGTGGAGCCACTGCCTCCTGGTGTTTGGGTTTGGGTTATAATTTAAATACCACAGGGTATTGAATAACTTGTCTCTCTGGTGTTGACCTTGCTGAACCTCATACAACTGGGTCTCAGCACATAGATCCAGCCTGTCCAGATCTTTGTGCACAGCCTTTCTATCCTCTAACAAATCAACACTCCTGCCCACCTCGGCATGGTCTGCAAATTTACTGAGGGTACAACTCTGCCATCGCATCCAGATCAGCAACAAACACATTGTGTAGCACTGGCACAATACTGATCCCTGGGGAACACCGCTGGTGATGACCACCAATTGGATGTAACTCTACTCCCCACCACTCTCTGGGCCCAGCCATTCAAGCAGTTTTTATCCCAGGGAGGAATGCACCTGTCCATGCTGTAGGTGCTCCAGGAGAACGCTGTGGGAAGCCGTATTGAAGCCCTTGCTGACATCCAGATAGGCCACATCCACAGCCTTTTCCTCACCCACTGGGTGGGTCACTGGTCACAAAAGGAGATCATCTGGTCTAGCAGGACCTGCCTTTGCCTTTCCTAAACTTGTGCTAGCTGGATCTGATACCCTGGTAAAAGGTACTGTACTATGGACCGAGTTACTTTATCCAAATTGAGTGATGTTATCACTCTTCTTTGCCTAAATGCAGAAACCTGCAAGAAGCTATAGACACTTTTTTTCTTCCAAATATATTATGTAGGAAAAGATACCACATATCTCAGCAGCATCTTAGAGTGTGCAGGAAAGCAGTTTTACACCCTTTGTATTTGATTCTTTTGCCAGGGGCATTGCGGGCATAGAATCACAGAATTATGGAATATACTGACTTGAAAGGGACCCAACAGAATCATCAAGTCCAACTCTCCAACTCCTGGCCCTGCACAGGACACCACAAGAGTCACACCATGTACCTGAGAGTGTTGTCCAAACGCTTCTTGAACTCTGTCAGGCTTGGTGATATGGCCACATCTCCTCTATTAAGTATTTAATTCAAAAAGAAGATACAGTTCCTGTAGGGATAGGAGAAGGTAAGCTCTTCTGTAAATGACATCCTTATTAAGATACTCAAGTCAAATATTTCTGTCAAGAAACATAGACAGCCCCTCAATTTAATTAAATTTCAACTCGGGAGATTCCAATAGGACATCTAGACAATCACTAGCAATTAACCAAACAGCTTTCTCATAACTGCATTAGGAAACTGCATGGGTTGCTGTGATAGCCTAATTATGTGTTAAAAGAGCATTAAAATAAGCTCTCCTAAAGGAAATACTTGGCACGCTTTGCTGTTATTTATTGGCCTGCTTGCATATTCTGTAATTTTCCCACCAAGTACCACAGCAAAATGCACAGCTTCCCACAGTAACAGCATTCAGGGTGCAGATTTTTATCTAGACAGTTCAGATGTTGGGCATTGTAGCTTAAATAGAAATAGCCAGAAAGAGAGTATTCAGGAAACTAAAGCAACTTGTACTTATGAGAAAATTGAACACACTAGTGAAGCTGCAAGTATCAGGCAGACAATGAGTTGTAAGAGTTACCTTCATACATAACTACTAAAGGTAGGTCAGGAAATAAGACTAAGTTTTCTCAGCAAATTAATTTGGTTAACAAAACGTATTTCTCTCATAGCCCATGGGGAACCACACACTGCAGCAGGTGGGTTCCCAAATGAGGCCGTGACCCTCTGAGAAGCCCTTGCTGGACCAGGTTTGCTGGCAAGACTTGTGATCCGTGGGGGACCCTCACTGGAGCAGCCTGCTCCTGAAGGGTTGCCCCACACAGAGGGACCTTATGCTGAAGCAGTGGAGCAGTGGAGGAGTGTTCCTCCTTCCCTGAGGAGAAAGGAGCAGTGGAGACGAGTGATGATCTGACTGCATCCCCCAGTCCCTGTTCCATTGCACCACGTGGGGATGGAGATAGAGAAATTGGGAGTAAAATCCAGAAAGAATCGAGGGGTGCGGGGAAGGTATTCTAAGATTTGGTTTTATTTCTCATTAACCTGCTCTGACTTGATTGGTAATAAGTTAGATTCATTTCCCCAAGTCCAGTCTGTTTAGCCCATGATGATAACTGGTGAGTGATCCCTCCTTGTCCTTATTTCAGCCCATGAGCCTTTCACTATATCTTTGTCTCCCCTGCTCAGCTGAGGAGGGGAATGCTGGAGTTGCTTGGTGAGCACCTGGCAACTCATTGGGTCAGCCCAACATATCAGTGTGCATAAATACCTGAAGAGGAGGGAAAAAGAAAATAAAGATGTTCTCTTCAAAGGTATGCAGCAAATGGAAAAGACAAATTGGGAACAAAATTAAATACCAGAAGATCAATTAAACTTAAAATAACAAGAACTTCTTTGGTGCTGGCCAAGCCTGCTGGAGTAGGCTGCCAAGAGAGGTTGTAGAGCCTCCGTTCCTGGTTGTATTTAAAATCCAGTTGGACAGTACCTTGATAAACCTGATCTTATTGACCTGCTTTAAGCAAGGAGGTTGGACTAGATGTCTCCAAAGGTTCCTTCCAACCTCAACTATTCCTTGATTTTGTGAAGCTATATGAGACATTGATGTCTAAGCTTGTAATTAGCTTACAGTATCTTTGTTTATAAAAATTTTCACATCACCTAGGCAGAGAAAACAAGGCTATAATTAAAGTAAGAATGCTAGTACAAGCCTTCTTCAGAAACCATTCTTTTAATTAAGCAGCTGAGAGCTAAAACTGGGATTCAAGCCTGTAAGCCTTGTTTTGCCCAACGCTACATATAACACTGTATATATATAGTAAAAACAGTCTTTCTAAAAGTTTGATATTTTTCTATATTTTAATGACAGAGGCTTCTCTTACTGCGAAATGCCCTAATGATAATTTTGTCCTCTTCAGGCATAGAAGTTTCCAGGCAAAAAACCTTTCCAATATTGCAAACATATATAGTTATGAATATATGGAAAGAATTTTCATCACACCTTTAAATTCTTCAGCCTACAGGGATTTTTTGGGTCCAAAAATATCATCAGTTTATCATATAAACCAGAAGGACATCTAATTCAGCTGCAATTCGTTTTTACCTCCCTAAGATTAGCCATTCAGATAGTTGGCTAGCCCCAGGCAACTTAAGCACCTAATCACAACACACAGGAACTATTTGTGCACTTTGCTTTTCCAAACATCTGCTTTGTGCCTGGCAGATGAGGGAACTACACGTGGAAAATTGTGGGGTCACCATGTAGGCTAAGATCATGAACTTTTGCCTTCAGTTTCATAGACATAAATTATTATGATTCTACTTGCCACATTCTATAAAATCTTAGCCAAGAGATAATCCTAAGCAAAGTACTTCATAGCCTCATACTTGCCAGTTCTAATAAACAACAGGTTTATGTTCATAACAATAAAAAACCCCCTGCTGTTTATCTAATCACTCCCATTTCTTTAACTGCTGCTTAGCCTGGCATTAGAACTTTTTTGTCAGCAGTTTATCTAGCACTACAGGTTAACTTAGGTATTATTTTATACCATCTGCAATGTTTGGGATGCCTGCAAAGATGGGGCTCTGTCCCTAGAAGGACAGAGCCTCTTCTGTCTTTATTGAAAATGAAAGTAATCTTTACCATATCAAAATATCAACAATATCAAATTTATTCTATCATAGACTTTGCAATACAAAGGTTTTGATGAAGGACCAAGGAGAGACCCATTACTTTTGCCAAAGAAAGTCAAATGACCACTAAAAATGTTATAGGGCAACAAGAGGATTAGAGACAAGTTGTTTTCTTTGAACACTCCTATGTCTATAAACATGAGGGGAAAAAAAAGAGAATGACATTTACTGCTTCATTCTATATACAACTGAACTCGTCTTTTTACTTTCTTTGTTGAAAAGCACAGATGAAAGTCAACCAGGGCCACAACAAATGGTCCAGAGAACAATATTCAGCAAGACTTTTTTTTTTCTGGAACATTTGGATAAGTTCAAGAAACATTTTGGAAAGAGATTAGTGAGTGTCTGCCAAGGCTGTGCAGTAACGTGCAATATATCAGATTGTGCTTGAAGTGTTTTGTATCCATCATATGGACAAAGCCATGGGTTAGTGCTATGGCACTGACTTTGATAAGCAGACAAAAGAACAGACTGTTTACCACAGCAGGAGAAAGAAAACTAATTTGACAACCTAGCTATTTGAAACAACTGAACAATCCCAGAGAAAATAAATTCACAGGAATCATCTGGACTTAAGGTGTCAATATAAGTCCCAGCCACCTCTTGTGAGCGAATGTAGGGAATTCCTTTCAGCATAATAGAGCATTGAGGATTTCTGCTATTGGTATCACCATGTCACTGTTGCATTAATACACTTTTGCCTTTAAATTACTTATCCAGATGCAAAAATATGCAAACAGCCTTCACATTCAAAGCTAGCAAGTTTTATTCAGTTCAGCCTCTTTCTAATCAACCTCTGTACCTTATCTATGAACAAATGCCTCATGTCCTGGAGCAGGCTTGTGAAACACATACAGGATTCCAAATTAGCAGCAGGCTGCTCCCTCAAACCAGCCCAGTTTCTCAGCACTAGCGAGAACACTACATGCTTCCAAACTTGCATTTATTGTGTTTCTATTTGGGTTCATGTTTTTAACCTTTGTAATAGCATCTCCTGCTAGCTGGGATAAGCACGCAGGCCTTCCAGTCAGCTGCTCCTTTACTGGACTACTTTTTACACAACAGCATCTTGAGGAATCTAAGCTCTTTAAAATAGCACCAGGGCACATGAGATTCTAAAAAACCACCATCACAAAAGAGGTAGCCTGGCCAGCCATTCATTTCTACCCAGGATTTCCTTCCCTCTCCACCAGCTGCAGCCTTAGCTGAAACTAGACATGACCAGAAGAGGCAGCCTGTATCTCCCCTTCCAAACATCACTGTAATTAAGAGTCATAGAATAGAGTTGGAAGGTTGTCACTATAGGACACAAAAGAACACAAGCTCACACCCCTGTTCTCAAGGTGAAGAAAAAGGGAAGTTTATTTTCTGACTCCAACATTTATAGTTTTCCAAAAGTGACAGTGGATTGGAGGGTGACAGTGCCACTTCTCCAATGACACTGGTCAAACCAACAGTCCATCAACTTTCTCATCCTCCATAAAGGAAAGCAAAACAATGAGTTATTTACAGAAAGTGTGTGAGAAAGTTCACTACAAGAACGTCAATATCAGAAGGCTTAGAAAATCTTAAAAAACCAGGGTGACAGAAGGTCATCTAGCTCAACCCCTGCTGCAATGAACAAGGACATCTTCAACTAGATCAGGGTTCTCAGAGCCCTGTCCAGCCTGACCTTGACTGTCAGGCAGAGGGTGGGGCACCCACCACTTCCCTGGGCAGCATGTTCAGCGCCTCACCACTCTCATAGTATAAAATTTCCCTCTCGCATCTGATCTAAACTGACCTTCCTTCATTTTAAAACTGTTATCCCTTCTCTTGTCACAACAGGCCCTGCTAAAATGTATGTTACCATCTTTTTTTTAGGACTCCTTCAAGTATGGAAGAGTCACAATAAGCTCTCCCTTGGACAGGGCCATCTTCTTGGACAGGACATCTTCTCTTCTTCAGGCTGAACAACCCCAGTTCTCTCAGCCTTTCCTCACAGGAGTGGTGCTCCATCCCTCTCATCATCTTCATAGTCTTTCTCTGGACTCACCCAAGAAGATTCCTGTCCTTCCTGTGCTGGGGATGCTAAGGAGAAGCCCCTTCACAGCCGGTGGCTGCAGTGAGCTGAAGGGTGCCCACACGACTCCCTACACACCCCACCCACACAGTCAGACCAGCCTTCCTTATCAGTTTCACCCCAAATTTGCCATAGCAGTCTTAGATGTCTCATTACACAAAGCAATTTAATTACAGTGCAATAACACAGAAAAAGTCCAAGCTGGTGCCTCCAAGGAGGCAAAGGACCCAAACGAAGGTCACCTAATCTTTTGTACCTTCACAGTCTAAAGGTGCAAAAGTCTTGGCTCTTCCTCCTGAGTCTTTGGCTCCTGTTGTGTCTCTGAGTGTCCCATCACCTGGATGAGCCACAGGTCCCTGGGGTCTGTTATGGAAAGAGTCAGCTCCTCATGGCCTCTTGCCTGGAGCTCATCCTGCAGCTCCCACTACAGCTGCACCCCAAGCTACCTGCACTGAAGGTATTCCTCAACAGGGAACTCCACAGCTGGACACAGGACTCTGGGTGGGGTCTCACCAGAGCAGAGCAGAGGGGCAGAATCACCTCCCTTGACCTGCTGGCCACACTGCTTTTGTTGCAGCCCAGGGCAAGGTTGGCTTTCCAGGCTGCAAATGCAACCATGGCTTAAATGGTTCTCCAGCAACTTAAAGGAGTTGCCTCCCAAAAGTCAGCTTCCCTTTCTGTTCAGGTGCTAAGGGAAGGCTTCCTCTTCTCCATGGGGCAACTCTGCTCAGCAGAGTCCTCCAGAGCAGCTCTGATCATCTGAAGGTATCACCTATCCTCAGAGCTTCCAACCCCCAGAGGCTCACAGAGTGTGGGAACAAACACCACACCAAGTCAAAAAGCTCTACCAACAAGCATGGTCTCTAGGGCACAGTACAGAAAGCCTTGAAGCAACTGCAAAGTAAGTCCATACGTCATTCACAGTCCCACAACAACACTGGATTTACGACAGCTTTACCTTCTTGGGGGAACCTACATTGTACTGTGGCCAGTAAGATATATGGGAAGGGAAGTTACAGCCTTCTTTGTTTATGTTTTCCCATGGAAATCAGTTTCACCTTCCCTCCTGCCAAAATTGTCAGCATTTCCCCTGTAAGCAGAGCTGTAGGCAATCAGCTTTCCCAGAGCACCCTCTGCAATTTCTTAGCATGGGGAATCATTGTTCATGAAATCTTCACAGCTCACAGCAACGCTCTGTGCAGAGCACAAGCTGTGTCGTCTCTCTTGTAGCAAGAGAAACAGGGAGTTTCTTCACCCTATGAAAACATGTTTCATGCATGGTTAGTGACAGACTTTGTTTCTTCTGGAGAGGAAAGACAGGATAAGTAGCATCTTTAGCATGTCAGAAAGACTCAGTTTGAGAAGAAAATTATCAATAACATTGATATTTCTGTATTCAGTCATTTCTCTAGCACTGGCTCTAGAAGAATGCAGCACTGCAAAAGCACCAGTACAAAATTTAACAAAATAGCCCTTAAAAAAGAAGAAGAAATCCTTACATTATAAAAGACCAGCTGCAGAGCGATCCCTGGACACATCCTTCTCTCGTAAAAACTGAACACATCAATTCTCCCTTACTCTCCTGGGGTTCCCACGTCAGTACCTTCACTGAAGAGCCAAGAGGCAGAATTCAGATGCCTGGGCAAGACTGCTGCAGGAAACACCAAATATGAGGAATGTGGACAGCAGTTTTATGAACATTCAAGGGACGCCTAGTACCGGCAAAAAAACTCCACATTTCTGCAATAGATTATATTCCAAGTAATATCCTACATTGAGGCTCTTCCTGAATTCAGGAAAGAGAAAAAAAAAATGAAAACAGGACGTTCTCTGGTGAAGTATGTGAACCACAGTCCTTGTGGGTCTCATTCGTGTCACTTCAGCCTCTGCTCAACAACTGCTCCAGCCCACAGCTGTGTGCATGACAGCCCAGCCTTTTTTCCTCTCATTCTCTCTAATTTAAGAGGCCCATTTTCATTAATCAGGCAATATTGCAAGCACTCCAACTAAACCCTTTCATTACATTACTTGCCCTGTGTCACCTCTGCATGACAAAGCCAGTTGCCAGGAACTAGACCTTTGGTACTTCAGTGCTTTTAAAATGGTGAAGCAGGGAAATTGTTGCTGTGTTCCTTGGAAAGCACCAGTCATGAGCACTTCAATAAACATTAATGTCTTTTCTCACCAGTTTATCTGAAAAACCTTCATCCAGGTCCTGTGGTTTCTGTTGGTATTGCACTTTAATAGCCCAAACATAAATATAAAAGCAGTCAGCCGTGTGACATCAGCACAGCTGCGCAGCTAGTTTAATTGCTCAGCATGATGTCCTTCATCAATTCCAAACCTCTCCTGCTAGATACCATTTTCCCTTACAAGATAACTTGTCCAGTACTGAATTTATATCCCAACTATAATGTGTTCCAGTGAAAATTATTCCACTCAAACCATATGTCAGGTTTTTGTTAAAGGCTGTGCAGTTTAATAATAGGGCAGTTTAGCTTATTCACACCAATAATGGCTCTTATTTGTGTGAGTCACAAGACAAACTTTGACAAGAGCCAGGCAAATCTCCCCGTTTACATGGGAACACCATCTTTACCTCCTACCCGTAGCGCTGTCCCATGCTTTATTCCTATTTCCTCTCAAGGGCTTTCACACAGCTCCTGTTTACTTGCACAGGTGTCTGGGGAGAAAACTTACACATCTTTATAAACATTCCTTATGCTTGTGACAGCTCAGTGCTCTGAATGGGCCTACTGAAGTACAGTTCAGGTTTTTTCTTTTAGAAAGGATGCTATGGCTATACTGCCTTGAAGAACTCATTATTGCCTCTTAAAACCCACACACACCACTTCTGTTTGCTTTATGCTTAAGGTGCCCCAAACAAAATTATCAATTCATGTTAAAAAAAAAAAAAGGCACAAACGGCACTAGTCTAAATCAATTATAGCTATGCATTTAAAAGCAAAAACTGAAATAATGAGATCAGAAAAAAGGATTTCTTTCAGCTGAATTTATTCGGCAGCATCATTTATGTTACCGGGGTTGGCATCAAAGAGTTACCTAAAATAAATCCTCATTATTTCAATACAATGCATTACTGAGCAACAACATCAGTACACATTAAGTAGCATTGCAATTACTGATACTCTCTCACTAAATAAATTCTATAGATCTTACAAGTCGCTCAAAAGCAACTAAAGGCAAAATTACAGAATAAATGAAGAAAAATATATCAGCTGGCACAATGATCCTGTGATTTTTATGTTTAAACCAACAGTCTTTTTGTTATAACTGCATCACTGCAGAAGGAAATGTAAGCACAGGATTCAAAGTCTCTATTTTTTTTCTTAAAATAATTTTGTGTTAAGAAATTATACCAATCTAATCTCATTATTCTTACAAGACTCTGCAGCTCTACCATTTCTGAAAGAAACATCTCCAATGACAAAATTGTCAACATCAAACAAAGCTTAGTTTGGACAATTCATAGCCACACAGCCTTTTTCTTTAACATATATTCTGCAAATCACACTTGAATTTTAACATATGAATTGCTGTACATAAACTGTAACTTATCAGCACTGTTTTCCCACCCAAGGAAAGCTTGTTCTATTGGCACTTGGGGAGCAGCAGACTGACTGGACAGCTATAGCTCTTCTGTGAACTGGCAGGCAGCCAGGACGTCTCAAAAAAGTCTAAAATAACTTTCCAAACCTCCATTAGACAAGATAGCACCTTTGAGACAAGGAACAACGATTTAATACGGTTCACACAAGAATTCCGAGGTCTGTAAGTCTCCACACAGCCAAATGGGAGCAGAATTCAAAGTAAAGAAGCACAACAAATAGATGGGGTTTGTAGTCATTAGTACATGGGTAATTTCCCCTCTGTGCAATATTTTGCTCAGTCACTGCATCTGGGCCAAGAATAGAATGCCACCTAAGAGGGGAAGGGTAGCATGCAGTCAGCAGACCATTGTATCACAATGTTCCTCTTGAGAAGGGGAATTGCCTTGAAAATATCTCTTCCTCCCCACCAAAACATCATCTTGATCCAACAGGCAGTTGCCAGATATTTTTCCTTAACATGAAACACATGCTGGTGTTCACACATGCAGAGCAATCCTTGCTGCTGCAATGAGGTGAGCTACCTTTTATGTTTGACCATAAGCCAAAAGCATTTTGGTGCCCACAAGTCTTCAAGAAGAGAATTTTGAAATGCTGGGCTTAGAACTGAACCACATGTTGTAATCAGAAAAAAAAAAAAAGCATAAAATAGCCTCTCAGTGTTTGCCCATAAATGACCTTTATCAATGAGAGCAGACTCATTATTGCAAATACACCTTGCATGAATGACATACTTGGTCTCTATTTATTGATCAGTATACTTTCCTGACCAAAAATTTTCTATTGTACCTTAAAGAATTTTCTTGTTGCTTGACTCACTACTACAGATGCCACAAAAGAAAGTTCAAGCTTTGGAAAATGCCTGCGTTGCCTTCATTTTTAGTCTTTCTTCACCTAGAAGAAAATTCCATCCCCAGTGGGAAGCAAGTAGAATTTAGCCTTTTTTCTTTATTTAATTTGTGCTATAAGTACTTTTAGAATTACACACTAAAGATTCATTAAAATACACTATCATTCCAAGGAAAAGAAAACTTGTCAGTCTTGAAACTTCAGCTGCAAGTCAAACAACACTTTATTTAACATAACTGCACATGAGAGGCTACTACAGTACTGGATTAGGTATGAAGAGAAATTTCTAAAGAACCATGTATGAGGTATTTATCCATTGTTTATGAAGAAAGAGAGCCCATCTGCGACAAAAATTTATTTACAACTCTGGAACAATGAGATTTTTGAAGACAAGATAAACCTTAGCAGAAAAGTTTCAATAAGATTAATTGAAGTCAGTAAGACAGAATCTCTCACCTTGAAGCTGTCTTTTGCAGATTGGTGCCTAAGGAATACCTGGAAGCAGGGTCTGCCATTGCCTCAATTCACTGCACTTTTATCATATCCTTTCATCACAAGCCTTTCTCTTTCACTACTGTAAGAACTGGGAATTTCATAGGTGCTCATATTGGTAGGGAGACAGCAATTATCTTCCAGTGAAAGTAGGTATTAAAAAAAAAAAACAAAAGCAAAAAGCAAAACAAAAACAAAACCGCAAAAATACCCGAAAGCATATAAAACCCAAAAAAACCCTAAAGGGACACAAAACCCACAACACAAAGAGGACTTAAATCTTGCTCTTTCATTTTATTGCGTCTATTTTGCAGATACTCTGAGCATCTGAACAATAATCCCTTTCAGTCAATGAATAATTTCATTACTCTTCTGCTGTTAGTGTTAAGGATGTAGTGTTTACACCTCTCTCACAGGGTGACAAAAATTGCCTCCAGGACAAAAATTCACTTCTTCCAAGGATTTTTCTCACAAAAAATACACTGAAAATAAATAATAATTGCATGTTTCTGTCACTAATATCTTCCCCAGTCTTTCATCCAAACTATTCTGTACTAACAGCTTGATTGACACCTACAAAAGCAAATTAATCTGGTATTCTTAGTCTACAAGTAGGAATGGATCCAGTCCAGATTCAGTTACATGTGTGATCTCCATAGATAACGTAGTCAAAGTGCTAAAAAAAAAAGGTGTTCCAACACAGCATGAAGTGTTCAGGAAGGGATGGCCATTATATTTGAGAAAAGGTCCATTTCAGCTTCCAGATTTGATGTTTTGCTCACTTTGGTATCTGCAAGTCTCACAGTTAACCAAATCTCTAATTTTGAGTTCACCAAAAGGGTTATGTCCCCATGGTCCTAAAATTATAAACCCACCTTGCATCCTGAATTCCAGATCTGATAGCACATAAGACCCCTGCATCATCACTTTGGATCTATATATTTATATTGGATTTATGTTTTCAGTAGAAATCAGACTTATAAACAGCAGTGGTAAATCTGCTGAGCAGTCCCTGAGACAGAATAACCTTTGTGCTCAGGTAATGCAGACCATCCTTACCATTTTCTCCACTATTTCAAAAAGATCATTGCATACTTAGTAAAAATCCACCCAGCTGCTCCCCCTGTCAGGAGCTACTGCTCAATGTCCCTGAGGTCACCACTGAATGTGACAACTGAGTGCTGCTGCTTCCTCATCACCACTGACGCAGCAATCACTCAGGGACTGTCTAGACTGACTGTCACAGATTCCCATCACATCTCCTTGATGAACACATTTTCTCTTGGGCACAAGAATCTTTGTCATCTGAATGGCTTTGGAGCCAGTTTAACAGCCATTTGGAGAAATCAAAAGACTGATATTAAATGCTATAAATAGTAACTCTGGCTCACAGATAGAATTTTATTTTTAACCCACCTCTTCAACAAAAAGAATCACTCAGGAGGATGGTATCTATCACTATCATAATTTAAAAGCACATGAGAGAAGTGATAAGCAAGGGACAAATTTCATTTTCTTTCTCAAATTGAAGTTTGATCAAAACCCAGTAAATGTCTGAATTTGATGCAGTTGTTGTGTTTTAAACCTCCAGCCTGGCCTTTGGACATACCTTAATGATCCCCACCCAGTGTCCCTAACCACAAAACAAAAAAGGAGTCTTTTCCTGATCACATACAAAGTTTTATCTGCAACACAGTGTTTAGAGTCAAAGCACGTATCATCAGATAAATACAGCTTGGCCAGTGGTACGCACCCCAGATTCCCTTGTAACTGGTTACCCTTGCATGAATGAGGTTAAGAAGAAACAGCACACATAGCTTCTTGCCTGTGCAAGACATCCCCTAGTGCAGCACAGTATTTCAAGTGTCAGATCACAAAAATCCCACCTAATGCATACTCATGCATGTGTGGATTTTTCCCAAGATTATGAATGAGCAAGATTTGTCAAAGGAATACTTGACTGTGAGTGGATGAAAAGCACATGATGTACACTACAATGCAATTTCTGCTAGCACCCTAAAAACATTTTCAGTTCTCAGCACTGAGCTGGGCCTAGCCTCATCATCCACTTCAGTAGCTCAGATCTCTTCCAATTTCTGTGGATAGGGGACATTTCACAGTTTGCATATTGGTATTTCAGCCCCATAAGAAGTTTTGGTAAATCTATTTGTATGCTGCATCCTCTCTTTGATGGTAGAGCAGAGAAGCCAAGGAAAATGCAGAAGGGATCACTCACCTGGATACTGAAGAACTTCAAGTGTCTTGAACGAAACCAGTCCTGCAGAATGAAAGGCTTTGTAACACCCTTCACTTTCCAGTCACATTGAATTTTCACTGAAATCAACTCATTGCCTCCTTTACCTTAGCTTTTGATGCCAGCTAGATGTCAAATTAAATCAGGCATCTATTTAGTAAACTTTACCACACAGCTCTGCATTTCAGTACACACTCAGCTCTTGCTGTAAGAAGGATTGATTACATTTGGGAGCTTACACTCTCTTAGCTGCTATGAATTCACATAAACCCATTACGTGAGCCAGAATTTGGGTTCTTTCTTACAGCAAGCTTGACACACCATGCATTTGCCTTCATGCTCAGTTTCTGTTTAGCCACATCCATGAGAACACGTGAGGAAGAGTAATACAGCCAGGTTACTTTCTTGGTCCCTTGCTCACCTGCTGCCACCAAACGCTCCGGCTGCAGCCACATCGGGACACGCTTCCTCCTGCTGCTCTGATGCAGCACACGGCAGCTTTGCAGCCAGAAACACTAGAGGGCAATAAATGCCCTTCAATAAGCTTAGGGGAGCCCTGGGGTGTGTTTAACTCTCGGTCCCTTCCTAGTTTTGCCATCGGTGTTCTCCTTCCTCGGCTGCTCGCTCTAGCTCAGATCTCGCTCAAAGGAGGGGCACATCGGACTAACTACAGCAGTACGGGTGTGCTCACAGAGCTGCTTTCCGTCCATCCATCCATCCTTTCCCCACCGCCATGCCTTCTTCCCTCTAGAGACTTATCCAAGTCTTTCCAATGATGTAATCTTTTCCATGTGGAACGTTTGTTTATCGGCTTTGCCATACTAAAGTACCTACCCATTACTGGAAAATATTGCTTCAGTGTAAGACAGGATTAAGTCTTGACAGTGGAGAGGGAGGAAGAGGGGAGTTCAGCTGATTTCCTTACAGGATTCTGCTAACCCTAGTGAATAATCTTACAGATTTGTGATTTTTGATAGACAAATCCACTCTTAGATCTGATATGTTCTTCCTATGAACCATTTTCACTTCTTGCCAATAATAATCTGAACAGAACAAATGGAATAGTCTCTTCACTTACATATGAAGATACTGTTTTTGAGAAAGGGTGGGAAAAATAAAACCTGAGAGCACTTCAGCATGTCACTCACCAGTAAATTTGCATATGAAACTACATAAAGAGGAAAAATTCAAGAGGAATTTGTAAGCAAGCCTTCTTTTTAACCGCTTGCTAAATTTGTCCCAGGTTTTTAGGGAGAATAGTTTTGCCACTTGAGAATTTTCATCCCAACTGAACAAGATAAATCACAATCTACTGGGATACCCATACGTCAGGTGTTTCATAATTTAAATTTGCCAGGTTTTCTCAGTGCCTAAGAAGTTTAACAGTTCCCAGATGGCACAGAAAGAGCTGTAGAAGGATTTGTCAGGGTTCATAATCCTAAGTATGGTAGCAGCATTTAATAAAAATAGTAAACTGTGATAACCTGTTTTGCCTATCTTCTTGACTTCTCTGTCCACCTCCATTTTCCACCTACCTCAACTAACTCAGAAGTAATACATAAAGAAACATGCAAAAAACCTTCTAACAAGCCATAGTAAAATCAGCTTGGTCTAGACTGCTATGAAGTTGTGACTTTTCAATAAAATAGAAAACATTAGTGGCTGTTCATTTAACATTTCCCATTTAATAAAGTGGTGGGGACGAGCATCCCAAAGAGGGTGGGAAGCCACACTGTGATCTTACCTGCAAAGACTACATGTGTCAATGAGCAAAATTTTATATCTGGTTTGTCTCAAATGTCTTATATTTTGACCTACAAATTCATTAAAGGTTTTTAATTGAATATTTGTGCAATCTGTATTTGCTGCCAAATATTTTAGGAATGAAGAGTTAAAAAGGCTCTTAACAATTCTAAGATAAAATGTTATAGCCATGTCATAGCCAAGAGAAGCTATATTTCTCTACTTCAACGTGCTCATACAGCAGAAATGAGTCTTATTCTTGATGGGACTCAGTCCCTGCACAAAGAACAAAGAGAGGCATGAACTGTGAGGAGTGTGTAGGAGCAGCTGCCTAGCATAAGAACTCTGGGATGTGGACAGGCTTAGTCCTCCAGGTCTCCTGGGGCTGCAGATCAGCCCAGGTTGTGGTGCTTTATGTTCTATCTCTTGTGTTCAGGCTGTACTAGTATTTCCAAAAAAAGGGAAATAATTGATATAGTTTTATGTCCATCTTTCCACTTCCCCCACTTCAATGCCTTTTTTTTTCCTTTTTTTTTTTTTCTTCTTCTCCTTTCAGGTTTCTCCGAGCCCTCTAAAAAACTTGTAGATCTTGAATACAAAAGTTATTCTTAATTAACCTGATCAAGACAGAAGCATAGAAAATGTACCTTCTTATGCAAGCCTTGTCCTGGCTGAACAGACCAGGAGCTGTGCATGTTCTACACCCAGCCCTAGGATTTGGGAAAAAGCATGTACACACACAAACAAGGATGATGGCAATGGGGGACCCCAAATAATTCCCTGCCCAGCTAATCCCAGGCTCATCCCGGGAGACATCAGCCCATCAAAGGCTCATATCTACAAGTCCCAGGAGAGCCTCAGCCCCACTGCCCAGACTGTGACCCATCAAGAAGGGACAACAGGAGCATCTCCTCAGAGCGTGTCTCAGGCGCTGCCGAGGGGTATAGGACACATGATGGGATGCAAGGGAAGAGCACTTTGTGATTGCACAGGACTTACTGTAGGTTTTTGTGAGGGATAGGGGAAGCATGAAAGAATGGATAAGGGAATCAAAAGGGCTGATCACATGTCAGCAGGTAGCTTCTCAGGCTACTTGTCCAGCAGAGTCTGTCCTGCCTTCTCACAGAAGGGGCCAGGGACAGCTACAGACTAAGCTGGTAGCTTAGTCTGCATACCTAAGTCCTGCTGCTGGAGAGATCCATGGGGTACATATATGTGTGCATATATAATTATATATATTTAATTATAACTGGTAATAATTAATGGTAATTACTGGCCATAGCCCTATGATTATTAGTAGTTAATACATATTAGTGACATAACATATAATTAATATATTGATAATATATAATACATGGGGTGTATATCTGGAGGGAGAGAGACACAGACATATAATTAGGTATTGATGCTTCACACTGAGAGACCTTCATCTTGTTCAGCCAAAGAGGAGAACAGGATGAGGCCAGTTCTGTGCCTGTCTGTGTTGACCTGCATGGTCAGGCCTGTTGTACACATGCAGGGTATGTGTGTGCATGCACATTCCCTTACTGCAAACACACGCTCAGCCTCAGCACTGGCTGGAACCAAGGGTAAAAGCTGTGGCAGCATCCCCTCTGCTGGGTTGCTGCCCCCTGCAACATACGGAAGATATCTAGAATTCTCTATATATTCTAGATGTACTCTAAAAATAACTAGCCAGCCACGACATCACCTTCAAAAAGTGCATCTATTCCCAAAGTCACTGACTGCTTAGATTAATTTTAGACTCTTCAATGGCTGTGCAGGACTAGACCCTCTTCTCTGCACCAACACTCACTGTAATTCATGTGCCCCACGAGGCTTGCTGGAAAATAAGAACTACAATATAAGTTACTGGTACCTGTTAAAGAAATAAATTTGAAGTATTAGACTTCAAACTGGCAACTAACCATATAGTTTACTGCAAAGGCTGTGGTGTCAACCACAAAGCACTGAAAATTGGAAAAGAAAGAAAAAAAGAAAGCCCTGCATTTTGTTTACAAAGGAGAGGTAGAAACTGAAACAAAACTATAGATAAAAACATTTGGATTTTGATAAACTGCGTTTCAGGAAAATCAGCTAAGATAGATTATCAGAGAAGTACACCAACAGTTCTCAAAGAGCCTAACCCACCGAGATGCCACTATCAACAGCCTTATCAAGAAGGCCAACTGTAAGCACTGACAGATGTCACCCAAGTGACCACTAAGCCAAGTGACCTTCTGCCACCTTCTGCCACCATGGGAGCACTGTGCCTGGGCTTCCCAGGAAGGGATAAGGTTCTGTACAAGGAAATATTTCTTCCTCACCCTTGCCAAGAGAGTGAAGACAGACCTCAAAACTCTTCAACCAAAACTAAAACCATCTCATAAGGTTTTCAGACAATTTTCATATACTACTTTAATTTTTCTTCAACATCAGTGCAGAAAAAGTATTTCCAACCTGTACTCCAGGAAGCTAAAAAAAACTCTTTAGTTCCTTAACAATAATCACATTAGGATGAAAACCCCCACCAGCTAACCTAAGGACAGAGTTAAATACTAAAATGCTCTCAATCAGAATTTGAGAGAGGGAAGAAAATATTTCCTGCTGATAAATCCTGCCTTCGCAGGTAGTGCATTGTGATCATGACAAGTAAGAAAATCCACCAGCATGATATCAAGGAACCTCAAACCCAGTTTTCTTTCTTTACATAATGTGGAAAAACCTAAACAGCTGTCACTCTGCTCATAGTTTTCTGTTGTCACCTCCTCTCCAAGTGATGCAATTGGTATATATTTTCCAAGTCACCTACCACCATACTTGTATCAGGGTCCTGGCAGATTAAAATACTTTCTAGCTTCTCAGAAATCCAATAGCAAAATTAAAGCACTCCATTGCCATTTTTCCATTCAGGGACATATGGTGAGAGTGTGTGCAATATAGACACCTGATGCATACCAGTCAGTCATTTACATTTAATGGTTTTTCTTTCAAGAAACCTTTTGGCTGGACACAGTCTGTCACTGCCTGAGACAAACGCCTCCCTTACAAACTCCAGACAGTAGACACTTGTTAAGTCTCATTACTTGCCTTCTCTAGCAAGAAGTATTTTTTTTTCCCCTGACTCTTTCATCCACTGATCAGATTTCCTCCTATTTTTCACCAGGCTCAAGAAACAGATTAGAGAAAACTTTCCATAAGTATTGAAAGGCTTAAAGGGAAGCAACAGAATGGAAAATTCTGTCAAAGGAGAAAGAAAAAAAAAAAAAAAAAAAAACAGAAACCCAACATTTCAGGTGGCATTTTGTTTTTCTAGCCAAGAGATTTGGTTCCATTACAGACACTGCCAATGTGAGCTAAAGATATTTTCCCAAAAAGCATGCTGTTACACGTCCCCAGCACAACAGACTCCAGAGCTGCAAGAGAACAGTGGCAAGCGGCTGGTCTCAGTCTGTGTACTTCAGCCAGTAGATGTAATCTTTCTGGACTTCAGCAAAGTCTTTGATAGCATCCCTCACAGGATCCTTCTGCACCAAATGTCCAGCACTCAGATGGAAAAGCACATCCTGCAATGGGCGAGCAACTGGCTCATGGATCGGGCACTAAAGCTAATAGTGAATGGGGTGACAGCAGGTCACTAGTGAGGCTCTGCAGGGCTCTGTCCTTTCTAACATCTTCATTAACCACTTGGAAGGACTGGCAAGAACGCTAAGTAAGTTTGCTAATAACACTAAATTGGGAGGAGATGTCAACTTCCTCAGGGGCAGAGAGACCTCAACAAATTAGATAGATGAGCAATCACCAACTGTATGAAGTTTAAAAGATCAAGTGCTGGATTCTGCACCTGGGATGGGACAACCCTGGGTGTGTGCATGGACCAGGGAACGAGATGCTGGATAGCAGCACTGAGGAAAGGGCTCTGGTTGATGGCAAGCTGGACATGAGTAAGCAGTGTCCTGGCAGCCAGGAGGGCCAATCCTGCCCTGAGGGACATCAGGCACAGCATCACCTTCTGGGCAAGGGAGGGGATTGTCCTGCTGTGCTCTGGTGAAGCCTGATCTTGAGCACTGTGTGCAGTTTTGGGTGCCCCAATATTAAAAAGACACTGAGCTGCTAGTGTCCAAAGGCGAGCCATGAGGATGATGAAGGATCTTGGAGAGGAAACCATGTGTGGAGCAGCTGAGCTCATTTGGTCTGTTCAGCCTGGAGAGGAGGAGACTGAGGGGAGACCTCATTGCAGTCTTCAACATCCTCACGAGGGGAAGCAAAGGGGCAGGTACGGACACTCTCTCGTGACCAGTGACAGGACTCAAGGAAATGGCCTGAAGCTGAGTCGATTGAGACTTAGGACAGATCAGGAAAAGGTTTTTCAAACAGAGGGTGGTTGAGCACTGGAACAGGCTCCCCAGGGACTTGGTCACAGCACCAAGCCCGAGAAAGTTCAAGAACATTCTGAGACACATGGTGTGACATCTTGGCGCTGTCCTTTGCAGCACTAAGAGCTGGACTATGTGATCCTTGTGGATCACAGATCAAATCAGGCTATTCTGTGATTTTATCTATTAAATATTAGAGTTTCACTGTACTCCTTTCCATCTCTGTTCTCCTGTTACCTGTTCCCCAAACATAAATTTAAACCCTGCCTGGCTTTTAATCAGAAAAGTCTGCACACCTACACTTCAAAACACTTATACATGCATATGTATACATGCACATATTCAACTCATTATGTGTGTGTGTGTATATATATATATATATATATGTATGCATGCTTAGAACTACAAGCAGACTTGCTCACTGTCACTGTTTTGTCACCATCCCACTATAGTGAATTTAAGAGAAAAACAGACAAATTATTTAAGGCATAAATAAATGTTAAGCCTTGCCTTAAAATGGAAATTGCCTTAAAAACCCTTTTAAGCCTGAGGACTTGAAACAGATGGCTAAAACCCAGTCTAGAGCATTTGCTAAACTAAAGCTTTGACCCACTGGAAAAGCAGGTTTCAGTTCCAGGGAATAAGCCAGGAGAAGATATGGCATCATACGTTGCAAGAAGCATCACACACGATTGAGCAGCTGCATTTTCAGATGTCACAGGATCTTTCCTGACTAGATGAGGCTTAGATCTCCCACTTTTGAAAATGACAAATCCGAAAAGAGTTTTAAGTGCCAGAGAAAATAGTTCAGCTCTGGGTGTGCCTAGGACTGTCCACATGGATCAGGTTCTGATCCTTGGGTGTCATTCCCAGAATGATTGCTTCATCATCTTACCTCCTTTCTCTTGCTCAGCTGAAAAGGCAAGTTACTTAGCCAGAACATTTTTGAATCCAGAGAGACCCATTTCCTTTGATCCCATCCAGAATTTCAAGCAGCGTCTCACTACAGAGCAACAGTTACATCTGCACAGGGATGACTTGAGCACAGCATACAGTGTAGGCAGACTGATTATTTTGGGTAACTTTTCCCTCCTCTGTCATTTCATGATCCTACATAACAGTATCATTGTGCCTCAGCAAGACCAGTGACAATATCACAGGCAGCTTTTGGTCAAAAGGGAAATCAATCCATGCTGATAAGGTGATTTTAAGGCTCAGAGGAACCAGACCAGCTGAATTTAATCCCCAGACTGCTACCACAACATTTTCAGAGAGGTAGAAAAAGAGTGCAAGGTATTTGAGAAGAGGAATGAGGAAGGACTAGCAGACACTCCTTACAGTCACCTTCCTTCAGTTTTAGCACACTCCAAGAACTACAGGGCACCTAACCAGGAAGCAGAGCCTACTCATGTGTGAGCAGCATGGTGCAGTGAAAGGCGTCTCTGCCCAGGGCAGGGGGGTTGGAACTAGATCATCTTCAAGGTCCCTTCCAACTCAGATCTTGCTATGACTCTATTGTCCTTGTTCTGGTTGACCTAAGTGGTAGAGCTCTCAATTGAGCATATTCAAGAGTAACAGTGACAAAATTGAGCCAGGCTTTGGGCATGATAGCTTCTTAAATCTTTCTTGAAGACCTTAAATCAATTTGCACAGAAAAGCCCCAAAAGACACAAAAATGTCTTTTCCATATCTCCCTTGCTATCACTTGTTTATCACTTCCTATGGGAAATAAAGCATCGGTTTGTAGGACTAGACTTCTCCCAGTGTGTGTTTAAGACTTGAAGAGCAAGGCCTAAATCTTTGCATGGCAGAGTCCTAGACAGATGTCCTGAGTCTGAACAGAGACCCAACACAATGCCAAACCCTCCAGGGCCCAAACCAAACCCCACCAGCTCATGGCAGGCAACAGCAGGCATACCTGAACTAGTGGCAATTACATTATTTGTACTCCATTCTAGTACCCCACACCAATTAATCCTTAATTTCCATTTAAAATTACAATATTAGAGTCAGGCTATTGGCTTGCCAAAACCTCTGCAAGAAGCTTGGAAACCCCTTCAGAAAGTCAGTCATATCACATCTGCAGTTTTGGGTGGTCTCTAGCTTTTCAAGGTTTTCACAGCCCTCAGAGGAGTATCAGGGTATTCACCTTGTAATTAATTAATTCCATAACTTATAGGAAAGGATGTTTATACCTTCGAATAAAAATACTCATTTATAAACTTTCATTACAACAGGAAAAATTAAGGACAACACATGCCTGGGTGGCCAAATCATGCATTTTCATGGCAGAAATAAGTTTTAACTTGTATTACATGTTTTGAAGTATCTGAAATGCAAACTGTCAACAGTGGGATGCTTGTTTTGAAAGTTTACATTTTTAAAAGGTTGATTATGACAGCAAAACTTTTTACCACTAACTCTGTCATTCATTATGTGCAGTCACCACAATCATAATTGCAAGGAGTTGTTTTCCAGGACTAGTGAGCAAGCATATTTATTGGTGTATCAGAAATAGCTTATTTTTCATAGTTATAATCAGAAGAACTCCAAATGGAAGATGAGCATCACCATGTGGGAAGCTGGGGATACAGAATAGAAACATGAAAACCAGCATTAAATTTATTCCTTTCGTTAGCTACCAATACAAACTGTTTACAAGAAAACCTCATCATCTTTCTTGTCTTTCACCACCACTGTCACTGAATGTTGACCTGTGCGTGCCCTCTCTCTCTTTTTCCATTCAGCTCCTACGCTTGAAGCTTTGTATCAGGCTATCCAAGTGGCAGCATCAACAACTAAAATAGAGCAGTCAGGGGTATTTTTCCACAAGGATGACACAGGTAGCACCAAGGATGTACTAGTATTTAAAACTCAGGTGGAGTAATGCTGCTGTTAGCCAAGGACTGAGGAGAACAGCCCCTTAAAAGCCACCAGCATATTCTTCTTTATTTGACATCAGTATATGAAAAAACATATTTAACATCATAATTATTACCAGGATTTGGTAGACAGACGTAAAAGTGGGACTGAATTTCTGAGTCACCACATGGCTCACATCACCCTGTAAGTTCTTCCAGTGCACTGAGTTCAAAACAGCCTGGAAGTGGTGATGGCTTCAGTGCATGGATCTACGTCCCCTATGGCAGACAAACCGTACATTTGCTCCCACACACGTATACAGACAGGAAACTAAATATGCAATTACCCAGCCTGCAAGTGTGACACATGTGCACACATCTTTGAGGACACACCCTTTCAAGCTCCATCCTGTATTTCCCCAAATTTAAGTCAGTTTATTTCCTCCCACAGACACTGATCCTGCCTGCCAAATAAAATTCTGGAAAAAACCAAGAAATGAGCAGCACTGGTCACTCACTGGTTGTTTATGATCCAAAGTGTTTTTTACTCAAGTAGTGCTTTATGTAGGTCCATTAGGGAAAAAAAAAAAAAAAAAAAAAAAAAAAGATAAAAACCTACCAAAAAAAGATGGTAACAGGAACAGAAAAGTAAACATCAACCTTTTTTTTCTGGAAGTCAGTTACTCAGAGAGGAAAAAGTAATGAAAAACATTATTTAAGGGGAAAACAAGTCCAGGGAAGCAGCCCATTCAGTGATGATATTTTACTGTTACAGCTTATTTTAGGACAAATCAGTACTGCTGGAAAGTAACAGAGATTAGTTTTCTTAAGTCATATCAATGATAAATTATTAAACATTTAAGCCAAACCATACCAACAAAACCAACAAGCTTCTTTTGATTATCTTCCAGCATTTACAGCAAGATTGAGGAGGAGAGAAACTACCTACACAGTACAATTATAATAATATTAGCTACTATATCAGCCTATCAGGAATTTTAGCTACCCCAGTGGCTGCCAAAGATAACAGCTGACAGAAACTTCAGTATCAGGGATACAGAATAAAACAACAATTGTTGGAGTGACACCAAACAGAAACACCCTTTTTTCTCAGGAGCAGCTACTCAAGTGTTCAGCAAACCATGGGCTTTGGCAACATTAGTGTGCTGGTTCCAGTGGGTGCAAACATGGGAGAGGATGAAGGAGGCTGGCCTGAGCCTCGGCCCCTGCCCACAGAGGCCGTGCCCTGCCTGGCTCCCTGCCATGTGCCACAAGCACCTCCAGTGAGCAACAAGCACCATTATCCCCTTAGGTGAAACTAAGTGGCACTGAAGTGTTTTGTTTCATTTTTATTTGGGAAGGTCACGCTAGGCCACTTGAGTTGAACACGATAGCTGAAATATGTAAAGTGTACAGTTAGAGAATTAACCCCATGATGAATTCATGTAGGTGAATTAACTTCATCTACAGAAGGCTCATGCCAAGGCAAAATGCTACTGAGAGAAAAGTCAATTATAAAGCCTGTGCTACCTTGCAAACTAGCCAAGTCACTGACCTCTGCTGCTATAAGGGAACCAATCTCAGTGCAAGAGCTGTAGAGTCACATAAACACACATAGATTAGAACCATGAGTTTATAAACAGAGCTGGAGCCTTGGGGTATCATCTTGAGGTCATCCTGCTAAAATCCAGCCTCAAACTCTACCTGAAGTCATGAACCAACATGTGGACTTTCAGATTGTCATTGTTGTTATGATGATTATTCTGTTTATGATCCAGTACTGGGAGCAGAGGCTGCAAAGTTGAAGACTGTCTTTTAGATGGAGACCAGACTGCTGTGCAACAGTAGGCTCTCCCTTGAAATGAAGGATTCCAGGCACCAACATGACTTTAAAAAAAGCAGCGTCAATGCAATACTGGATTCTGACCTGCAGGAAAAATTTCTGGAATATAAGAAAATTAGACCTCAAACTTCTCAAATCTTTTTGGAAGGCAGGCCCTGAAAATTAAAGTCAGCTCTAAACTCCAGGACAGGTGAAACTGAAACTCCATAGAAAGGCAGGCATAACCATCTTGTTTAGTGTTTCCTGCCCTCTGCACCCTGAATATTGTGTGACCTTTACAGAGCAGCTATCAAAACTACCATCTAAAAAAGTCTAAGCCCCAAATAGTTGTGAGTACTTGTTAGAGCCTAATGATCTCTCCAGATTTTCTAATCTTCATACACACATACGTAAGCAAACACAGTGAATCTGAACTATGTAATTAGCTTGCATTCTGTGAAGTTTTTTTTTTAAATTTTACTGCTCATTATTCAGCATGCATACATCAATACTAATGAAGCAACAACTTGACCTGTACAAGAGGAAGTGGGTTGTGATTTGCCACCAACAAACTTTCTGTTATCAGAGCGCTGATCAGCTCAAAACTTTTTGTTGCTTACCACAAAATGCTTTGGGGCACACTGAGGACTGGCTGCTGCCTTGGGAGCAGAGCACCAGGGCCAGCCCGTGGCCCCAGCCAGGGAGCAGGGCAGGCTGGTGGCAGCCCTGGCCCTGGGCTCCTGGCACCTCCCTGGGGACAGGCCTAGGCTAGGGCAGCACAGGTCAGGAACAGCACTGCCCATGGCCAGGGCAGGAGTGTGACAGACTCTTGTGGAGCAGCAGAAGGCCTGGAGATGAACTGAAACTGAGGTTATGGGCCACTCCAGCTAAGTCCCAAGTGGCCTTAAGCAGCCTATCAGTCCCAGAAAAGAACAGTTTGTAGAGTCAAAACAAGCCACATGAATAAATGAACCGTCATCCTACAGCCTCTTTCGGCAGTTAACGGCACATAAAGTCACCTGACATTAAGACCATTTTCAAAACTTTTGAGATTATGGGAGGAAAAAAGTTAATAAAAACCGTCTCTTCTCCCTCTTCATGTGCTCCTATCTCAGGGAAAAGGCCAAGCAGATAACATCAAACTTAGGCGGAAATTACTGCAGAAGGATGTAATTAAATATGACTCTGGATGGGTCCATTTCAAACACCTGGTTTTCCACTGGATGGCATGAAGACCAGAGAGGCATCTGCTCTGCTTGCAGAGCTCATTAGCAACCTGTCTGTCCCTCAGAATTAACACCTTCATGCTGAGTTTTGGGGTTTTGCCATGGAGGTTACAGAAGCCTCACCCCAATTTCAGCAGTTTAAGTGCACGTAGTGGTTCTCTTTCATCATCTCTTTCATCAAGATACAAACCAAATTACTGGTCCATCCTTGTTGTCTATCAAATATATATTTAGCACTATTTTTTTAACCAGCTATATGAAGTTGACTAGCCTATACTTATCTTTCCAAAGGAAAACCTCCTCCAGCCAGCTCAAAATCTGGAAGTTTACGATATGCCAGAGGAAGGCAGAAATCATAGCTTCTAAGTATTATGCCACATTAGCTGTAAGGAAAAGAGACTCATTATGGCTATTTTATACAGACCAGCTGCAAAGGCAGCAGCCAGAGCACTTGCTGCCACATGGCTATTTCAGGACTGCAGATGTTGGCCTTAGAAGCCACAGGAACCAGCTGCAAAAAAGGATCCCCAGGAAAGCAGTTTCTCTCTCTTCTCAACGAGAAGCACTAACACAGAGACCTAAAAGCAGCCAGAAAGTTACCTGTGACATTTCTGCAGAAAGATACTGCTTCTGCTAAACTTCAAAGGACTCTGGGTTTGCACATCAGAAACTGGAAAGTACTTTTGACAGAGTTCAGCATTTTTAACAGAAAGTGGCGGGGCAGATTTTCTGTAAGAAAGGGTGAAATAGCACTGACCCAGCCTAAACACAGTGCCTGAAAAGGCCCAGGTGACGTGATGGCTGAGGCTAAAAAAAGCTGCAGCCACATGGTAGAAGGGTAAAGGAGTAAAGGAAAGAGGTTTAGAAGCTCAGTTTTTCTTTTCCTGACTGCTAGAGAGGATGGGAAAGGCTGTAAAGAAATCTCCCCTGGGTTATTAAATACTACTATAGTGTTATACAGAAAAAAACATATGGATATAACTGTGAGAGAACTTGAAAGGAATTTCCTCATTAAAAAGTAGGTATTTCATAGGTATGGGGGTTTTAGTGCTTTATTTGGAGCAGGAAAATTTGGGGGGAAATTAGAAGAAAGGAAGCAATGTGTACACATTTAAACTGCTCAGAAAGCAGGGAATCAGGGATGCGAGAGAAACCTCTGGCAGTTTGACTAGAAGGTAATTCCCATAATATACCTCTCTTCTTGAAGGGTGGTGCCAGCCTAGTAGAATTAGCTCAATGACCCTTTAACCTTCTCTTTGCTCTCTGGTGCCTCCTACTGAGACATTTTACTGACAATGAAAAACTTTTCCTTCAAGGCTTTGGCACAGTTTGTGACAGATCATTAGCACAAAAATGCAACCTCTACACCAATAACTTCATTTGTTGATCATGTGAGGGCACAAAAACATAATTTTCTGGGTTTGAAAATGACAATTCAACAAGCAATATAAACTTAAAAGAAAATGTTTAATTACTTTGTTTTACCTGTGTTGGAATTTAGGCACTTCTGCATATTAATACAAAACTTGGTTTTGTTAATTAAAAGACCTTTTTCATAGTCAGAGCTCATAAAAAATAGAATTTGTTTTTCTGACACAAGGTTTCTCTACTTGCTCAAAATTGCAATGAAAAATGAGTTAAGCATTCTTAAAGGGAAAAATAATTAAATACTAGTATACATTTATGGTACTTAGGTGTGAAAACCAAATTAATTTCAACAGCAATTTATGTAACTTGAATCTATGCAGCCCACACACTACATAAAGCACTGTGTCCCCTCAATGATGGGACTGAAGTATCTAATATCTCATTTCCCTACTGGAAATGTGAAAATCTTGACAGAGTACATTTGTGAAATATCTCCTCTACAGATATAACATATTTATCTGGAAACAAATTCCTTGACCATCTGGTCAATCCTGAGGCACATTTCAATGCCAAGCTAAAAAGATTCGTTTGTCCCTGTGTTGCTGAGCCCAGTGGGTTGCAAGGCTACACCCACTGCTGCAGCCTCTGGGGAAGAGTGTTTGCAGCAGTGTGCTCAGCTTTGAGCCTAAATACCCATTGCACAGGCAATGGATAGTCTGACATCTCAAATCCACTACTGAGGTTACCAAAGCTACTCAGGAGAGGACCAATCTTCACATATTGATGTCCCTGTATAGCAGGTTGTGTAAATGTAACTTAGAACCTCACCAAAAGCTTTTATGTCTTAGTGAGCCTGGCTATGCCTGCAAGACAAACAGGCTCAATTAAAACACTTGAAGGTATTTTCTTGGCACATGGGAAAATGTGAAGTTTTAGACAAAGTTCTTAATCGAGGCTCTTTGGTTCAATTGGTGGGTCTATGGTCTTCTGGTACATAAATTCTGTGTGTGTGAATGAATATATACACACATAGTTCATATACATGAGGGGGTGGGCAGAAAGAGCAGAGACAGCCTAACTCAGTAGCAGATGTGCCAAATCATCAGTTGGGTTTATTGGTGATTCCTCTTGCCTGGCTTCTCTCATAATGTCACCTGCTTTTGAAAGACCACCTGATAAGACAAGGCTGAGGTGCAGAGGCCTCTCAGAAGACGGGGACAGAGGCACTGGGAAGCCAGGACCTGTCCCAGTACTTGCCACTGGCAGTGACAAAAGGCACACAGCCTGGAGCAAGTGTACAACGAGAATGAGCGGGGAGCAATCTTTTCCTCTAACATCCATGCACTCTCCAGTGACTCAGCTCAGACAAACTTCCTGAACAACTAATATTTAATAAAAGTGGATATCATTCTCTTCCACAAATTTGTCCGGTTCCCCCTTGAACATACATAAAACATAGTATGTTCATAATAACAAAATAAATTTTTATACATATATAAAAACCTAAATCAAAATAACATCCTGTGATAAGCTTTTCTAATGCTTAACAAGAAGTTTCAAACCTGAGCACTGCCAGTTTCATTTAATATTCCCTATTTCTGCATCAAAAGGGTCACTGAGCAATCTAACCCCACTAAGCAATCTAACCCCACTACCTGTGACATTACAAATATTACATGTGGGATCTGCTTTTCTCCTTTCCAGCCTGAAGAGCTGAAGTTTGCTGAGCTGATTTTTCATCCAGAAGTCATTGTATACCTCTGACCTTTTTTCCTTACACTTTATTATCTCTTTTGGAGATAGAACTGGTGGAGGATTAAGTGGGAAGGACAAGTACAGGATGAGAAGCAATATCCTCAGAGTACACAATGTGCCAGGTATAGGTATACTCTGAATTTATGGAGCGGTCCAGGGCTGCCTGTTCTGGACTCTACCATTACCGTTCATTGAACTGACAGAAAAACAAATGACTGCAACAAAATCATAGAATCACAGGATGGTTTGAGTTGGAAGGGACCTGATTATCTAGTTCCAACCCCCCTGCCATGGGTAGGGACACCTTTCCCTTGACCAGGTTGCTCAGGGCTCCATCCAGCCTGGCCTTGTCTCTGTGCCATTCCTCAGAAATCTGGGAGGACAAACAATGACTTATGTGAAGATGGGAGCTGTTCCCTCCATATACCCCTTGAGCATCACTCCTTATCTGTCTACAGAGATTTCCAATAACTGTTCAGTATCATGAGGACCTTCTGCAACTCTTTACAGCCTGCCTTGGTTATTACATCCTGAATGCCAACATATTGACAGCAGAACAATTAAAACAGTAGCTTTTTTACAATACTGGTACTGGTCAATAGTCTGGGTGTAAAACTACTTACTTTCAAGTATCCTCAACCCCAGACATATACAAGAAATCTACTTAAACAGTTCTGGTCTGACCACTTCTTAATTTTTAAGAGTACTGAAGGGTAAGACAGGCTGTGCCAACTTGTGTTCATACTGAAGTTGAGGGTTTCTACATAAACAGAGGCTTTGACTTAAGGGTTTTATTCCCCTTTCTTTCCATAAAACATAGACAGCACTTTAGATGCTGACTAATTTTTTTTTCCAGTCTAAACACCCCCTATTGTGTGCATCATTGAGGTCTGAATAGAGCCATACAAACAGTGAGTGTTACCACATGAAGTTCTCGGAGATGAATTTGCAAAATGGCTGGTTTATGGTTATCACTGCACACTGGCTTGTTTTAGAAGGCCACAGAGCCAAGAAAATTGGGGTTTTAAATATGTATTTTCAGCCAGTAATAAAGAAGATGACAAGTTAAAGATTCTAATGAGTATATGGACCTCTGCAAATGCAAAGCCAACATCCTACACAGTGGAGTCCTGCTGGGACAGAACCCTAGAAACATGTGCTGTGACAACTCAAAAAAATTGTCACCATTCCATCCCTGCGAGAAACTTTATATAGTAGACCTTCACTGTAAGTTAATGAGCTTATTTAACAAGCTATCTACTCCTCACACTGGAAACTTTGTTCTTATATCTCAGTCCAGCATAGTTAGCCTTCCCTATCTTGTGGCAAGCCTTAAATCTGCAGGCAGTTTTTTGACCATTGGACAGTGCTGCCCCAATGACAAATATTTTAACTTTCACACACTGATTGATTTGAAAAGGTTTTCTTAAACAAATTTGATGGCAATAGTCTCACTGACACTTCTTCAGGTGCAAGACACAGGAATATGAACACCTCTCTATACACACACCAGAGGATCTCTCCTCTGCCTCATCTGTTACAGCTAAAACCCAACAGTTTTTATGACAATGATACTGTCTTCCTATGTCTTCCTTCCTTTTCTGAAAAGCATGGCATTGCTAGTATCAAAGACATCTTCATGCATACTCTGACTCTACTTTTGACCTTTGAAGTTGACTTTCAAAAGTTTACTATTAAAAGTGAAGTGAGCTCAAAATTAATGCTCCAGCATGTTCCATATTAAAAAGTGTTCGTAAAAATGGGGCATAAACAGCTGGGAAAGTCAATCATATTGGTGCTGCATCACTTATTAGCCACTATGCTGCACTTCTTACTCCCCTGGTTTTTTTCCACTCATCTGTTAGGTTTGGTCTTATTTAGCTGCATCATTGCAAAAACAAGGGTCCATCAGAATTTCATGGAGGAGAATTTTCTGAACAAACACAAAACTGTTTCTTGTACATAAGAGGTGGGAGAAAATGGTGCTACCTACCTGAATCAAGACAACTGTAGCCATTGGTGACTTAGGTGATTTCATTGCCATGTGGCACACACTAGACATGGCTACAATTGGCTGTTAAATAAATTAACTTTGTGTCTTAGGGGGTTTGAACAGCAAACCTTTCAGCCTAAGGAAACAAAACAAAAGACTACCTTAATGCATGTGGACACCACTAGGAAATAGCAGGATTCACTTCTTCATAGCTCTTCTTTAACAGACCAGACATAAGGGAGTCAAAGTTACTTCTATTTTCATACATAAGGGAATAACCCATAATCAAACTGACAGCAATAGCTTTTGAATGTATAACTGCATCATTTAAGTAGCAGCTGAAAACCCATGTTTATTAGATAATACCTGCACTGTCAGTCTCAGATACATTGAGCAGAAACAATTTCTTAGCATTACTCTTTTGCTCATCTTAAGGAAGCTGTTGCAATAGAAATATGGACAGTAGTAACTGCTATATACCAGTGACTGCTGACCTCACAAGATCAATCACCTCTGTCTTCCCAAGAAAGAGCAGCAGAGGCAACACTTAGAATTTGATTGAGCAATACACATTACTTCTAACATGAAGGTCAGAGATCAATCTTCCTAAAGAAGCAAAGTGAAAATACGCACTCTCCTCTCTGCAACAGAATCAGTGAACATCACTTGTCTTCCAAATCAAAGACAGATAAGCCAAGCACTGTCTTTCCATGCTGTCACCTTCAAGAATTTCTCCTTTCATATCACAGTTATGCAGGTAGCTGCCTAAAGGATAAATCACTGCAGTCCACATGAGGAGCGAGGGGAAAAGCATTGAATCCTTATTTCCCTCAGTCTCAGCAGCAAAAGAATGGGTGCTGAGACTTTATTAATTATTTATGCAGCTGCCATTAGTTCTTCTGCTCTTTATTCCCCAGACTGAAATACCTCTCTCTTTGGACCAAACTCCGTCTTCAATTATTCAGAATTAGGCAGTTTTTTTCTTTTGCTCATTTAAATTCTTTTTTGTTTGTTTGGTTTTTTTTGAGTTGAATTGCTGGAAGAGCAGTGATTTGTAGATTAGATAATACTGAGTTTGAAAGTTAGCCAAGAGCAATAGGGTGACCTGCAAAGTAAATCATCTAGACTTGGCAAGGAGGATGAGCAAAGAACATTGCTATGCGTGCCACAGGCTTTGCATCATATCACAGCCATGCTAGCCTGATCCATTTGCATAGTGGCACCCCTAACAACTGGATACCTAGTCCAGCTGAAGTACCTGTGCAGTTTGCAGAATTCAGAAGTTACAGCAACCTCTATATATGCTGCGTATAAATCCCAGATAATTACACAAGCAACAAGTAAAATACCCAAAGAAATGTGCCAGAGAGTTCCCAGTGCTAAGATTCCAGGCTACAGCTCACTCTTTTATCTTGAGAAGAAATTTCTTATTTTGCTAAGATATAAAATTAAAACTGAATCAGCTTTTTTAAAACTAGCTCAACAAACATGTCCTCATTTCCAGCCTGTATTACACATGCAGGGTAATCTAAATTGCTAGAGAAGGTAAATAAGAGGAGAGAAGGATTTTAGTTTCATTTACACCCACAAAGTCTCCACATCTTCTCTAGAAATCTCTTTGAGTCTCTGAATTTTATGCTGAACCTGTTATGCTCTTAGGGCCTCAGAGACATCATTTATGCATCTTTTTTTGAGGTTTTGCATGCTATCTTTAAAATTATGATAGCATAATTTTTTTAATACTCAGGAAATAATTTCTCTCTCTTCCTTTTCCATTCTTTGCATGCAGCTTGAAAAATCTTGTTATTCATATACAACCATTTTGTAAATTTTGTAACCACTAAATATGATATTAAGACAACTAAATGTAGAATGTGAAAGTTGTGAAATGAGAAGGAAAAGCACCAAGAAAGCTAATGACTCTTTACAAAGACAGCTGTTATGCAATAGTTAATTATGGAGATACCAGTGTGACACCATGCCTAAGGCTGAATCAAAAGGCTTCAAAAAGGTGGATTTATTTACATGAAGTTCTGGAAATTTAAATATGCAATATATAAGCAATCCTTCCTATGTTATATATTTTTAAAAAATTTTAAAAATAAAAGGATCCTGTCTGGAAATGTCATTGTCTTAGAGATTTTGTTTAGTGGTAATTTCTCACCATGCTGGATAGCAAACAAGGCAAAATTTCTGTCTTCTGGCCTACTCTGCATCATCATACTCTACTAAGCAGAAGTTGTTTTCCCATCCAACATGGTCCTGTGGAAACATACTAGAAGGGCTTAAACTCTGTTTTATGCTAATGAATTCTCTGCCTTAGATCTCCTGGCACCCTTCAAAAATGTATTTCCAATGCTAAACATGAGATAAATCGGCCAGATAATGCATATCAACACACAGATGACACAGAGCTCTTTGTTGACAGAGCATTAACTGCTACACCCAGGGATTCAATATTTGGAGAAGACCACTTACAAGATGAGAGAAGGCTGGTTGAAACTGAAGCTGAGGTAGGTGAAAGGATAGTCACACCACCAGCAGCCTTATTTTATAAAAACCCACCCACAGCTTCTGGCTGACAGCTGGAATAGATCACCCTGCCTTTGTGACTGCCATGAGTATCTCCTGGGGAGAGGAAGGAGGGGGCCAGGGAGGAAGAAGTGCTGGTTGTGTAGAAGACAAAGTCTCACATTCAGCCTGTTAAATAAATATCCGACACAAACCTCATCTGCAATTCTTTGCTTTGTTTCTTCTATAAAACTGCATGTAGTAATTAAAAATAAATGGGAGAAGCCACACACAAGGCAATCCACTGCACTTCCCCCTCAACAAGGTGGGAAGAAAAATCATGACAGATATTAGGTAGTAGGTAGTAGAAGGTAATAAAGAAATATGCAGGGCAACATGCATAGAATACAGAAGAATAAGACAAGTTAATTCAAATGCTCACTAAGTGGCTTGCAGTCAAATAAAATTATTTGAACCATTAATTCTACAACAAAGGAACATTAGCCAGACATTAAATGCCTAGGGATTTTTATTGGTATAAATCTGATGCGAAAACTTAGTAAAGCCAAAATAGATTTATGTCTAACACTCATATCTGTTAAACTGCTTCTATTTCACACAGGTTTGGTTCAAATAAATGTGTCTTTATCTTGTATCCCAGATAAATTTTTATAAATTTTAAGGTGTTACTAACATGGCTACTACTTCAAAGTTACTTTTATGCTAATAACCCATGTAACTAAAACTGCTTTAAGAGATTCAGTGGGAGCACCAGTACATATTAAAGGCTAAGTGTGTAACTATTATGCACTCCCCCACATGACTTGAAAAAGTACTAAAATAGACTCACTTCAAACACCAAAGCACAAGCCCTGTCCATTCTGACAGGATCAATGTATTTTGTGTCACTCTTTGATTATAGCTTAAGCACTAGATTAATCACTACCACCAGGAAATTATTTTATTAAAGGTCTTCATCTAGTATCTTTCACCATTAGGTACTTTATACAGTTGCATAGATAAAACAGTCCAACTTTATTTGATTACAGCAGCATTCAGCTTTCATAAATAAGGGGATAGAAAAGACAGAAATAATTTGCTCTAAACCCTGCTCAGCAGAATATGGTATTTTCAGAAATACCCTCAGGGGGTATTTCTGAAACTGCTAGTGAAGTCAAAGGGCTGTGATTGCAGTGCATTCATTTAGTTTCACTTGGTTTGCGATTCTGCCTTTTCTCCTCCCAAGAAGAAGCAGTAGCTCATGCAGTAACTTCTCGGAGCTGCTGAGCCCAAGGCCATCAAGAATTACAGGTGTGGGTTCTTAGTGTCTCGAGGAAACCCTCTGTCTAATTTTGAGACTTCTTGCACATGCAGTGTCCAGGCAGGCTGTATGACTGTTAGTGCATCTCTCCCTCCTCAGTGAGTCAGAACCATGGCTACTCTACAGGAGCTCAAGAGTAGCTACCTATTTCAAGCTGCCATTTATGACAGCTTCACAAGAACATGGTGAGGTGAATCAGGAAGGTTGTCCCTCTCCTTGCTTTCCCCTCAGGCAGTAATCCCTTCCTACAGAGAGAGAAGGGTGTTCGATGCCTCTAACAGGCCCACTAAATACTACTGCAGGCAGTACTTTGTTTAACTTCTGCATGCTCTGAGGGTGACTGATGGGCATTTTGAATTCCATGTTGAGAACACTTTGTATTAATTATGATGCTGTCAATTAACCACTGCTATGACTTCAGTGGATATATGCTCAGGACCTTTTCATCTGTAAGGACTTGTTTGCTGTGGATTCAGCTGACCATTAAAACAGCAGTCCCTCCAGAAAACCTCAAAAGACAATCTCTTCTTCCCTTTTAAATTTCATTCTGTAAATTTAATTCCAGTTATTATGTGCATTGACAATAGCCTTTCTATGCTGTTTGTTTATAGAAAGTGACATTACTCCCTTTGAAAAAACAGGAGGTGGAATCTGTGGAAATAAATGTGCTGTAGCAGGGGACCACTTTGGAGTAAGGCTCCTTCACAGAGGGCAAGCAGCTGGACAAGGAGCTTGCTGAGGGACTGAGTCCTTCACAACTGCAAACCACCAGCAGGAAGCAGCCTCTGTGTAAGGAAGTGATTAGGTATTTATATCCTTCACTGTGGCCAGTAAACAGAATTAGTGTGACTTGGACCAAGGTTTAATTATACAGGAGCTTAATGATCTAAGCTGTTGTGGGAGGAGAGCGTGGGGGAAGAGAATGAAGGGTCAACAAAGTGCATCTGTCTGTTTTCTCTCCTTCCCTCTTCAGAAATGGCATTTACAAGGCTGCTTTTCTGGGTTTTTCAGGGTGTTTTTCCCCCTTTTTAGTCCAAGGGATACTAGATTCATAACTGTCTCCTGAAGAAATGAAAAGCCAGGTGATGTTCAGTCGTATTTCAGAGTACAACACCTTACCAGCCTGTAAATCACTAGGCTTAAAACCCCAGCAGCCTCATCTCTCAACACACATCCTCAAACCTGCTCGGCAGGTGAGAACATCCTCTCTGAATGGCACCTGACCACACTCTGTGAGCTGGCAGAGTTGCTCTGCTGCCTTGACCAACAGCACAATTTGACTGGCTCAGTGAAGAAGCAATGCTGATTATATTCCTGCCTGCTCTAATTAGAGCTTTCAGAGAGAATGGGTCTGTTCCTCCCTGTCTAAAAGGAAACTAATCTCCTGCATACTTAACTTCAGGAGCTGTAATATGATTACATTTGACTCCTTATTTTACATACATCTTCACAAATCAGAACCATACTGAGGCAAATTGAACATTACTGTTTAGCTCCAGCTACCAGAAAAAGCTCTGAAAAACATTCACTTCAGTCTGAACATTTTGGTCCTTTCTGATTTTCTTGGGCATAGAGGGAAGATTCCATGAAAATACCCAATACTTAGCTTGCCTAGGAATTCTCCTCAGGTCTTTTGTTGCAGCTACCACGGCAGGGAAATGAGAACACTTGCACTATAAAACTCATATTTTGCATTTCTAAATATAGTTTAAAATCAAGGTCTTGGCTGGTCTTCCTAGGCAAATGGAGTGCCTGTACAGGTTCAGATCTTACAAAAAATTAATTTAGAGGGATGTCATCAGCCCCTGACAATCATTTTTAGTCTGCAAATAAGTAGCGATAACCAGAACACATGCTAAAGTAGTTAAACTCAGAGACTCCTGTTTTCAGTCACAAATACTGATATTTCTTTTTTTTGTCTTTCAAGTGCTAATTGCTACACCAGCTTCCAACATGACTTCCAAGCTGACAGAATACACATTATTGTCATAAACAAAATATACTGCCACCACATTAAAAAAAGGCCCTCGGACACATTACATTAAAATGCACTTGCATTAAAATAAAATGCTTTTATGCAAATAGTTTGCAATGCCTCAGGAAAAAAAGCAAAGGTGATCAACATCATAATGCCCATTGTGAAGCTGAAAAGCAGCCTAACAATAAAGGTGATCTGAAATGTAATTTTAAGACAAACAACCTATTTTCTTTTACATGTGGACTGAGTATTGAGGTATCTATAAACAGAAAGGTACAGCACAAAAAATTGCTATTTACTGCTATCCTTTTTCATCACTGGAGCTCATTACGATCCTGACTAATAAACCTCCCTGTCAGGGGTAAACCACTGCTTTGTCAGCACAATTGCCACTCACCTGACCAGAGCACAGTCCTGCAATCAATCAACCCTGTCAGGACAGAGGCACCAAGTTAACAGACGGAGGGGGATTTGAGTTGTAGCAATTTGCCCCACGAATGCCCAATTGGAGAAATTTCAAACAGAATTGAATTACTGCTCCTGTGCCTGTGCTGAGAGGACACACACTGAAGAACTTGCAAGCAATATGCAGAGCACAGATGTGTGGGCAAGGCATTGATGCACAGCTCAGGTAAAGGTTACACAGATTTAACAGCTGCAATTACAAAGCAGCTATTCAAGCACTTAAGTGCTCCTCACCCTCTGCTGAGACCGCAGAACACAGCTTCACGGTCCCTACACTTCTACTGAAATCAATTTATCAAAGGTGTGGTTTGCTTTTCAAAATGGCTGGTGCTAGTTTTCAGCCTAACAAGGGATATCAGCCTGTGTAGTTAAAGCAGCCTTAAAACTGAAGTTACCATTTTTAATGTAAAGAGATTGATAATAAAGCAAAATACACCATTTGTACTATCAAGCAGATAGCATTATTTTGATAATCCAGCTGATCATCATTTAAGGGATGATTAGATGCTTTCAAGTGCCAAGAAAAGAAAAAACCTCTAGTTTACCACACTTGAATACACAGTCTCATACATCATCATCTGTGAGTCAGATACCATGGAAACCCAAGTTTTGTTCAGCATGATAAAGTTTGGTACAGCAAAAACCTGTTTTATATCTTTATGCCTAAAGATTAAAAAAATGAAATGTTGAAAATAAATAAGAGAGTTTTATTCTGTAAGGAGCTATCTACGATTTTATGCCAGACATTTGCAGTTTATCATTCTGAACTAGACATCTTTTGCAATTAAACTGGCATTCCTTTAGGCTATGCTGTTGATAAATATAATTTGTGAATATGCTAAGTACCATTTCTGCAGATTCCAATTTCTTCACAAACTGAAGCAACAGAAAGGAAAGTCACCACTTATTCACCTAGCATAAGTGCCACACCAAGAAGTAATCCTTTAGATTTCAAGCCAAATAAATTATTGAAAAAACCCACATTGTTTACAGGTTACCTCCTTTCATAAAGGACAGAGACCTACCTTCTTATAGACATTATTATATATATTTATACAGAAACCATACAGCAGAAAACAATATTGTCAGTTCCAAACGTCAGCTAACCCCATAACACCACAGTAAAAGAAATGATCCAAAACTGATATTCCTTACTCCCTGAAGAGCACATGCACGTGGGTTATGTGCTGTCCAACTCTATTATGCCTATCAATCACAGGCACCAAGAACAGGGCCTTTCAGAGTTTTCATTCTTGCATGTAACACCACCAGTGCAAATCTGGAGGGCAATGCCTCAACACAAAGCAGTCAGCAATGTGTCCATCTGGGATTTACTATATTCCATGACTCCCATTCAACTTCAGTGAATGACAGTTTAAAAGGCTGCAGTCACATGGAAAAACACTATGATGAGAGATATGATAGAGAGCTTCAAGATGGATTGCTTCATATCATGGAAAGAGTTTTTACAAACAGAAAATCCCAAAGTGAGTTATTTAACTTTGCAATAGTAAGCAACACTTGACCAATATTTCCAAACTACTGACAGAGGGTCAAGAGGAAGGTTTTAACTAACACAATTATAAGGTTCTAGACCTTCATTCAGATGCAAACAACATGCACCTAGGCTGTGTAAAACAAAACATATTTGTGTATTCTGTGGCTTCTGGCTAAAATACTTCTACATGTACCCACCTCACAGTTCAGCAGTGTGACTGAGAGATAGCTTATTTTAAATGAAACTGAAACAAGAGGGGAGGAGAAAGAACTTATTAAGCAGAAAATAGAATTTACCAACAAATAACTTTTTCTTAATCAGGCAAATCTGTTCAAGAAGCTTAAAAAAATAGCAGAGTCACTCAACTCTAGATGTTGAATAAGGAAGAAAAACAAAAGGCCATTTGAAGAGAGATCCCCTGCCATTCCCTGCTACAATTATTCCATTTACAATGAATTAGAATGCTCTGTAGTACATAATAAAATGGGAGACTTGGAAAATATGACTATGCTTTCAGAATACCCATCAGAATTATTTTAGGTACCATTTTTTAAAGCAAGAAATAGAGATTAAAGTAGGCCAGTATAAAGGTTTCCATTTCTTTGACAACTCATCCTTTATATGTGTTTTTCAGAATGCCGATATTTTTCTAATTTCAAGAGTTTTATCATAACACTTCAGGCAAAAACTTTTACTCTCCAGGAGAACAAATGCGAGAGCATTCAGTATTTGACTTTCCTTTGCAAAATTATTCACCAAACTGAAACTTCACTCTTCAAAGCTGTTTGCTCTACAACACTCAGGTTACTTTAACTCTGTTAAGGCCACCTGGCATGCAGGGCCAGGTGCCCAGAGCCATCAGGAAAGAAAGGATGCTGCACAGGTTAAAACACAAACCAGAGAAAGAGGGCAGGATGAGAAATGGGACATCACTGAGAGCAGGGCTTGTTTCTGGAGAAGAAAAAAGCAACCACTCAGATCATCTCAAGGTAAAGGCCAGTAAAACAAAAAGACACAAGCAAGCATTAAACCATGCACTGTCAGTGCACATCCTCACATCACACAGACCTCACAGAATCAGCGAGGCTGTCCTGCACATCAAATGTTTACAGCACAGGCTTTTTCCATTATTTTTCCTTTAAGCTGAAGGGGGAGGGTGGTCTGGAAACTACAAGAGTCAAATCAGGAAGAGTGAAATCACCATGAGTACTACCCATATAGTGTGGGTCTTTTGATGTCAGAGCACAGTATTTTCCAGGGAAGGAGTTTCAGACAGTTAGTCATTGGTGATAGAGCAGGACAGCAGGCTAATTACAGCACTATTTCTGCACAGAAACTTTCTGCCTCCTTGTAGAGCCCTGTAATGAGGCAGCTGGCGCCATTTTTAAGGTACCCAAGGTGAGAGAAGACAGCTGTTTTGTGCTGCCCCTACAAGCACAAATATCACAGGGGCCTTGGAAACCGTGGTTAAGAAAGGAACAGAGTAAATTTCTTCAAGATATCCTGTTCAGAGGATAAATGGCAATGTTAAAATGAATTAAAGAGAGTTTCCTGCTTGGCAATCCATGTTCTCAGCATGAATCCCTGCTATGGACAGCTATGCTTTGAGAATTTCACAATACAAGGGAGAAAAAAAATGAGAAATTGGGAAAAAATGAACACCATGTTACACAACTCATTGCAAATCAGGTAGTGATCCACCTGTAGTCAACCCACTCGAAGTAACAAACTAGCAAAACTTCATAGATGAAAGAAAAGATGAATAATAGTGTTTTAACATTTATCAGCACGGAAAAGAGACCACTCTGACTTTCATTCAGGTAAAGAATCCAGACATTTGTGTAGGTTCTCCAATAATTTCAAGGACATAAACTACCATACAAGATATGCACTGAAATACCTCATGGAATTGGAAACCTGACTTGTGACAAATAGGTAAGATTTTTTTTCTCTTCCCCAAGAGCTTCTCCTGCCATATTTTTCCAACTCCACACTTCTTTCTTTATACCAGTTCTATTCTGAGTGCTTACTCACAGGTTTCTATCAGGCTTATCACTTTACAACATCCTGAATGCAGGATGTAAAGTGAAGTATGCATGTATCAGTTAATGTTATTTTAAACTCATTGTACAGCTTTGACCACACAATGATTAGCAGTTCAGACAAGAAAAAGATAAGAATATGTCATATAGGGTTTCTTACAAAGCTAAAATTTTAAGAAAAAAAATCCATAAAATTGCTTAGCTCACATCCACAGAAATGTGAACCTGTTTACAGAAGGTTTTGACCCAACTCATGGAGAGAACTTATCCATCAGTGAGCCCAGGTTTTTACACTTCAGCTGCTCACAACTCAACTTCCAGCATCTTACCAAGAGAAACAGGAGTTTCTTTCATCCCCTCTGTGAAACATTGCAGCAGCAGCTCAGGATCACATTTAGCATCTCATGGCATAGAACACCCTCCCCTTCATTCTTTCCAGGATATCTTCAGATATAGGAATCTAGGCTCTTCCTATTTCCTTCCATCAACTCACTCTAATATTACAGGAATTCTACTTTTTCCTCAGCACACACAGCTGCCTCCTGAATTTTAAGGGGGTCTTAAGAAACAAGAAATAGTCAAACTAAACAAAAAGTTTGGCCTTTGCTCAGCTGGTGCTCTGCACACTGTAGAAATTTGCTTTCATAAGTCATCTTCAACTCATAATGAAACATCTTATCTATATCTTTTTTTCATACTTGAGATGTTCAAGGAGTATGTGAGCAGTCTGCAGAAAGGAGACTTTAATAAAGATGCAGCACAAAGATCTCTGAAATGTAGCTTGTGGGAAGGAGGGCCTTTGTTAAGAATTCAGTATATTAAAAGAATATCTTCCTACCTGTGCTGTTTTCATATACTGGTGTGTCCATTATGGAGGAAGGGGATAACAAAGGAAAAATATGTATCCATTTCCTTCAAAATTTTTGAAGTGCATTGCAAGATAGCCCTGGTCTGCAGACCCTGAGTGCACTAACACACCATAAATAGCTGTGACCAGCCTCAGCTGAGGCCACTTCACACCCCTGAGCCCAGGAGCCCACTCAGGCTCAGCCCTGGGCCTTCCCCCTTGCCTGGGTCATGACAGAGGAGTGCTGCTCTCCACGGCCCTGGCTGGCCATTGAAGATCCTTAATTTAGGCTCTGCCCCACAGACTGTTTTCCTGGCTCAACCTAAGCCTAGCTTTATTGCTACATTCCTGCTGGGTGATCACCAGCCTATGATCCTAACCCTGACCTATGGATTGACTATGGATCTTTGTAATCTTGTGGAATAGTTCAGAGTATGTAGAATAGTTCAAAGTATGTGAGAAAGATCTATTTTGCATGCTTCTTCTGGGTAGATGTTTATGTTTTGGTTGGTTGGGATTTTTTGTTCCTAACCCTGACCTACGGATTGACTTCCTGGCTTGACCTTCAATCTGCCTATGGCCCTGACATTGTTTGATGATACAAAGTCTACCACCTACAGATCCTGCCTGGCTCTTGTGGGTACTGAAAGGTGGGCTAGGACTAGTGAGGCCCTTATCCTGCTACTCCAGGGATCACCCTTGACTTCCATCTCCCCATCCCTTAGGGAACAGCCCTGATCTCAAAACAGTTTGTAGGCACAACACAGTACAATCAATGGGCACAAAGCTTACTTTTAGAAAGACAGTCGAAAGATGATTTGCTGCCAGAATACTCCCTTTTGGGAGAGCAAAGCACAGGGGCTGAGAGTCCTCCTGCCTGTTTCTTTAAGTTCAGCATTTCCTTGGTTCATCGCATGTCTAATCTTTGTGTGCATTAGACATGCTTGGCTCAATTATTTGAAGACAAAAACCATCAGAAATACAAAGTAAAATGAACTTCAGAAGCTCATGACACCAAAAGTCACACTCATTCATGTGGAGTTCAGTGCCCAAGCTCTGGTTTAGTCCCAGACAGTATTACCTGTAGTGCAATAAAGGCGACTTGCTGTAGCTTACCTGGCACACCTTTGGCTGTCCCCTTCCTGGAATTAGACCTTTCTGTCCTGCACCATGATTAAAATAAATTCTTACTAACCACTCTACAGGGAAAGAAAGTCAATGGATGAGAATTACCTAGAATTTAACTTGGAGAAGCTGAAGAAAAGTAATAGGTATGCAGCGGGTGTTGTATGAAGTTGTGCTACTAGCTGCTTTTCACTTCTGTTGTAAAGGTGCATAACAAATTAGGGACAGACATCTCCCCCACAAGGGAAGAGGAGAGCAGCACAAGAATGGAAATAAATAAAATTCATATGCAATTAATAGTTTTTATCACTTTAAAGTAGATATAATGAACAAAACATTTAATTCAAAACACCAAAGGGAGAGTTAATTTTACAGACTTGAAGGATCATTTTTTACAACCAGAAATAAGATTTTCATATGTCACATCATCAGTCACTGTCCTACTAGTACAGCCACCAGGAAACCTTGACTTGTACAAATGACCATATGGGAGTTTTATATAGGAGACAAATATCTGCAAACTATAATATTTTCCTAAAATAAAGAAAATTTATTTGTACATTTAGAGCTATAATAGATTCCTGAAAAATAAGAGAATTTTAATTTTTTGGAAGTATGTTCAGGTTGCATTTAAGAAGCAGGCTGACTTGGGGTACACTGACATGAAGGCAACACAAAATAATTTTTTATTTGTTCATCCTTTCTTAAGAGCAGATTGTTGGACTTTACAGTGGGCCTTGTTAGACAATTTAGGAAAGTGTTGGCCACCACTTGCATGAGAGTTGGACAAATGATTTATTATTCACTACAATACAAAGGCCTTCCTTTTATAGGAAACAAACAAATAAAAAACCCCAACCAAACAAAACAAAAACATCTACCCAGATGAAGTATGCAAACATAGATCTTTTTCTTCGTACTACATATCTTGAACTATTCCACAAAGTTACAAAGATCCATTTGAAAGTAAAAATGCTATATGCAGGAAATCTACGTACCAAACAATTAATTTTAGGTAAAGATACTTAATTTTAAAACAAAAACTATGTAGATTGCTTTGAAATTTTTTTAGATCTACAACTTCTATTTCTTTTTACTCTCAGATGATGAGGCTTATTATAGAAATAAAAAAATATTATTTTGTACAATCTCTTCCTGCACTAGTTTAAACTTCATTACACAATATGATGAAGTCAGAGTCCTGTTTTCCAAAAGAAGGCAGGAAAGACCTGACCACAGCAGAAAGAATTTTGGGACATAGGGGGCACAGGGGAAACATCATTATAAATCCCTTAAATACTGCTAGAAAAACAGAGGTAGTGAAGTACATGTTGAGTGAAAGAAACAAGGCCTCTGTTTGCTGATGAAGGAGAGAGTCATCTTATTTTTCTTGTGTAATCTGTCAAGTAAGAAATGCTTGACTTGGGCAAAAGCCAGCAGTAGAAGAAAAAAGAGTACTACTGATCAGTATCAAATCACATTACATGTAGACCTAGACTAAATTTAGAATGAGACTTCTTGTACAAAAATACGTGAAAACAAGGGACTTTATGTGTCTAGGAATTAAAAAATTGATGTTTTGTTCATCACACTACCAAAAGAACTTAAAGCAATTAAATTGCAAGAAGCACATCTTTGGGACACACTTCTTAATCCACTTTATCTCTACAATAAACCTGGAGCTCTTGTTCAGACTCCATTTGGATCCCTGTAAGTTTTCTGTCTCCTTCTGTTCTACTACCACTTAATTCCATTTTTTCCATACTGCTGCTGGTGCAATATGAGAAATACTCTTTGAAGTTCTTGACTTGACTATAGCATTTTCTAGATTCTAAACAGGAACAAGTTTTGTGTGATACTGTAAGGAAAACAGCCACACTGTGTAGCTAATAATTTAGCCAGCATCTCTCTTGGTTACCAAAAGACAAGCTACATCTTCATTACTGAATTCTTCCTTGACTTGCATGTTTTTGCAGCTTAGATTGACTAAAAATCAATTCTATAATTCCTAACAAGTGGGAGGAGCCTTTCTTCCTGATTTAACAAGAAAAAGAAAACCTCTCCTTTTCAAAGATCATACTCAGTGCTTTCCAGCAAGATATGAGGTCTGCTGTGATGGGATTACAGCCACAGGGGTGAAAGGAATGCACAATCACTGTGAAATCCAGGCAGAATACAAGTCTTTGTACTAGCCATAATCTATGCTTTCAGAGCAGACCACTTCACTGCAAAGCTCATATCTCCCCAAAGATTTTATCTGTACTGTGTACAGTGAAACCTTTCACAGGCATACCTAGTGATTCTACTTGTTCCCTGGAATGAGAATGATGAGGAGTCAGAAGATGCAGCTGCAGGGAAAATCACGCTGAGGTTGAGTGATCTTCCTTTAACTGGACACTGGTGCTGGAAAAGAAAATGCTGAGCCCATCTCTGACACAGCCCCCATGGGATGTGGGACACTCATGCAGGACAGAAATTTCAAGAGTGCTAATTCCAGACACTCACAGGACACCCATCAATCTGGCTTAAAAGCTCTCAACATACAGAGCTGAATATGTCATATAGTATATGTGGGCTTTTGACATTCAGATTTTAAAGGCTTTTCAGATCAGATATTTCAAGTCACCAAAAAGCTTCGAATTTAATTTCTCTGTGTTTTGATTATCACCTCTAAAGTTAGGGCAATGCCCTTTACACAAGTAAATGTGTAAAGTACTTTCATGCAAGGATCTATGAGAGTTAATTTTCATGGAACACTGTACGAAGTACACAAGAGAAATGTTCACAAAAGTCCTGCCAGCAGATGTGGCACACTCTGTTGTAAATGGAGTCCAGCATTATGAAGGGAATGGGACTAAGAGAACCTCTGGCAGCTTTGCAACAGCTTCCCGTGAGTCCTGAGTCACCCAGACACACGTCAACATCTCAACCCTTCTATCTGCTCATGGCCACTGGGGGACACAGCTGTCTCCTCTTGCCCCACCGTGCCAGCCCCTCGCTCAGAGCCCATCAGGAGGGAGGAGAAGAGCTTGCAAAGTCTTCCAGGGTACTCAGATACCTTACAGGGTTACTATTTCCTCTGTTACAGGGTTATTTTAAATTGTCTGGCTATTGAAGAAATTGCCTCAGAGAGGGAATTTATATTTTTGGGGCAGAATTACTGGCACCCTTCTGTGTGAAAAGTGGTTTACTGTGGACATTATGTATGAATGTATATTAAAAAAGTACTGTTTTGGTCGATGATACAGGATAAATATACCCAGTTTTCATTACTGCATCAGACACAGCAGTATTAAGCCACTCTGGGATGACAGCAGTCTTGGGAGGGCTGATTCTCAGTTTTGCCTCAGAATGAAAAATAGGATATGACGATCTAAATAAAGATTGCATCAATGCCCACAACCAAGGAACCAAACTAAAATTGTTGACAGGAATGGAAAAAGACTGTCTGAACAATCCCCACACCTCTATTCCTGCCCCAATGACCTCACTTACTGTAATGTTTCAAACAGTTTAACTGCCACAGACTTTTACACATACACACCCCCAAAAAATAATCACAGGTGTCAGAGGAAGCAAAAGTTACAAATAATTTACAAATAATGGATTATACTGGATGTCTTCACTTGGTTGTCACAGAGGCTCAGGACTATGAAGCCTCTTTTACTGATAAATTCCTCCTTTAATACATGGTACTGAGCTTGGTTAAATATAAAGCACTACATTTTCAATAAGACTTGAACTTATGCTAGGCTGTCTCAGATTTCCCTGCCAGTGCTTTCCCCAGATGGGGAGTCTCAAGGAAGCAGAACTCTCATTTCTCCCTTTCAGAACTGGTGTGCCATTAGACTAACCAGAGAGCCACTCCTCAGTGTCAGGCCTATGGCCAGGACACGTCACAGAAAGAACTCAGTCACTGCAAAGATGCTCTGGGTGAATATCTTCCCACAGAATGAAAGTCTGGCCCATAAAATATACTGGGGAGAGTTTATGTAGTGAAGCTCCAGATTCAATCATCTCAGTCTACCCTACAAGTAGGGAGCCCACTCCCTTTTGACAGATGTCTCCAGCTTTGAGGACTCTCATCAAGTCAAAAACCAAAGACTAATCCCATCCAAGCAGAATCACAAGTAAAATCTTTCTCAAGAGAATAGTGCCTTTTCAGATAGAGTTATTACAATTTTTTAGAGCATTTGCAAATGCAACACACCAAAATTCTCAAAGTAAAAAAAAAAAAAATTAAAAAAGAAATCGTTGCATATTTCTGAAGTACAAAGAGCCCAGTGTATTATGTTTTCACAGACTTTATGTGTATTAGTGTTAAAATTTTCCCTTCATACAGGAGATTCCAGACCCACAGTCTTACCACTGCTGTTTGAACGGAAGCTCCAGTCTTACTCAGCATGAGCTGTTTGGTTTTGTTCAGAGGAATAAATCTAATAGGATAACATGCTCCTTGTAGACACTGGTGACACTACTGAATGTAAACATCTGGATTTATTTTACATTTTCAATAAAATTACATATGTTATTTCTGATTCATTAGACAGTAAAATACAGTGAAAACAGAGCTCCAAATTTAAACAGCTTTTGTTGTATTTTTAAAAGTACTTTTTTTATGGAATATACCTTGTCTCTCTTCCTTCCCTACCAACTACTTTCTGGTATTTATCATTTCTACAATGATCATAGACAAAATCAAATAATTTTTTTTCATTTTAAAGGAATATTGTACTGACAGGTTTTAACCCTAAAATGCCTGTGTTTTAAAAGCCACTGGAAGGGTTCTGTTCATTAAGGTATGTGAGTCATATGCTGCAAATCAGCAATGGCAGGGGGGTGTCTGTAAGTCTCTCTCTGCCCCATATACAAATGGGGTTTCAGGGCAGGCTAATGTAAAGCAGGGAGAATAAGCTGTTAAAGGCTTAAGTCACTTTATACCGTGTAACCTGGGATCAGATAGGACTAGCCAGACAACAATATGCAAGAAAGAAACTATAGAACTGTAGAATTAGTTGTGGACTGGTTGTGGAAGCAAACTCCAAATGGTGGTACTGTCAGCTGTTCAGCCTTTCTGCCGTGCCAGTGACATGCTAGGTTTATATTTAAGCTACCTATCCACCTGCAGGACAACCAAGAACAGCAGCCTAAAAGCCAGCCTAGAATCAATCCTACTTCTAGCATTACTTGCAAAGACAGCTATTTTGTGAAATTCTGTACCCACAGGTACTCACTCTGCTGTGCAGAACCTCCACAAGGCCTAAGGGCAATGTTTCTGGACAATGTTTGCAGAGCACTCAAGCACACTGTTCTCTATGTCTTGGGTAACATGAGCCTTTCAATTTGATCGAGTTACTTCTCTTGCAGATGGAGACATTTATAATTTGTTATTGTTATTGTTAAAACAACTGAGGTTTTGAAGGCAGGAAAAACCCTTATGGAATGAGGTTTCTGAAACATGACCAAGCCAAAGCCACCAAAAATAAGTCTGGCCTGTCTGCAAAACAAAACTCTTAGTCTGTCTCAGTCCATTCCCTGTGTTGCAGCTATGCTTCCGGCAATATGAACTCACCTTGTCACTCAATCACAAGAGGGAAAACAACCTAGACACCCCCAGGTCAGCAGCTGATCCCCAAGTAATTGGGGTTCAACAGTCCCAAACAGTCTGGAAAACATTAGGAGAATAAGGTTTTATTCTCATTGTATTCCTATTAAAAACAAACATACCCAGAAGGTGGAGTTTAGAAAAATAATCTGAACAGCACAGACTACACAAACCTGCAGTGACTTCAGCCACAGGACTCTAGGCTTGTGGCAGCAGAAGTGGGGGACAACACAAGACCAGCTGACACTCTCCAAACATTTTCAGGGAACCCGAATGTGAGAGAGATTGCCGAGATGGCCGTGCAAAACTTAGTGAAGGTTCAGACTACTGTAGTTTCCTTCAACGAGTTAGCAGCAACCTTTCTTAAGTAACTGTTGGTTTGAAGTCCATCAACAACTAATCAAACTGTGTAGTACAAAAATAATTACATCAGCAGACTTCAGAGTGGCACCTGAAAGGCACTCCAAAGACGGTCTCAAAACACTCTCCCCTTTTCCCCTTGCATCAAAACCACACAAAACATCAATTACAGGGAAACCATGATACAGAGAAAAGGAAGGGATCTTTGAGTCTTTCTCTGAAGGATCCCACACAGGATATTTACTTGGCCAGATGATGACTATGGAGAGAGAATTCCAGATGTGTGGGTCTCAGCTAGGAAAACCTTTCTCTTGCCTACACACCCACACATATCCACTTTATGCAACTCTTAAGCAAGCTTTGGAATGAAAAAATAAGAATTATGGGTGAAATATTTGACATGAACATACACTCTTGGCTTACACAAGCCTCTTGATGGATTCTCAAGAGTAAATATGTACCATGCAATTTTCCTTGAATAGAAGGAAATGCCAGACACTCACACAATGATCAAGCTGCCACTGAACCTCTCTGCCCCCACTAAAGACAGCTGTATATTTGAGACTTGTAGAAGAGGTTTGCTCGTTAGGTTTTGGGCTGTGTGCTAGTAACCATTAAGAACTCCACATTTACCTTGCAGATCTTAGCTGATATAATGCCTTTATTTCTCATTCCAAACATTGGGAGCAACTGAAGGAATCATATATGAGGACTTCTTGATGGCTTTTTCCTACTGGGTATACCAGTGTTGACTGTGACACTCTCACACCCTGCATGAATACCAAATCATCATGTCAGGCTTCCTCCATTTTTCTTCAAGTAAGAAACTTTGTTTGAACCTAAAAAATTAACCAGAAGATAAGTAGGACTAAGGAACTGTGATTTCTATACTAATAAGAGAAAAATAAATATCTCATGCCTCTCAGAGCTGATTAAATCTATTAGTGTTCAAAGTATTAAGAGACCATGTGAGGCAGACAGCTGTGGAAGAGACATGACTGCAGCAGTTTTTACTCTGTATTGAGCTTAAATATCCTGTGAACCTAGTGGCCTTTCAGTTGAAAACACTGTTTATTCTTTTTGGTCTGAGAAGGCAGCATTCACTGCAGTTCACAGCAAGTCATACGACCTTCAGGAGAATGAAGAGCTGATATTTGCACTTCATCATCATAAGTCAGGAAGGATGACTCCACTTCCCGATTGCCAAATTTACCATAAATCCCAAAAATTGACTGTGAAAAACAGAAGTTCCAGGAGCTCAGGTCTTCCCGAAAATTTATCATAATGGAAAAACAAAGTAGTTTACCCTTTTCCACACCCACACTCCAAAGGAAAATAATATTCTACCTACTGATCACAGAGCTGTGCCAGCTGGTCTAGCCATTCTATTGTTCTGCTCTGGATTGCTTTCCTTACTGGCTTTAGTCTTGGAGAAAATTCATCACTGAAAAAAAAAACATGAAAAAATTCTCTTTCATTTATCTTCAGAGAACATATATGCATAGGCCAACAGGAAATTTAGACCCATGATTATAGTTTAATACAACACCTTCTCAGATGGAAAGCTCAGAAAAGAAGAGTCCATGTTCCACGTGGTCCCCTCATTAGTCCCCTTATATAATTTTGATTTTGTTGCTATTGTAAATTATGGAGCAATTTGGTATTTGGAGCGTGCATCCACAGGCACTACAGTATCTGAGTATCACACAGACTTGATAGGACACATGGTATTCCTAAATACTTTTAATTGAATGTACCAAAAGAAAAAAAAAATCACTTCCTCTGGTAGAAAATAATCAATTTAAAACATATGCTTTGCTTTTTCAGCTTGAATACTCCAGTTTGTGAATATCGGTGTCTTGGGGAGTTCGTGTTTCTGGCCACTGTGGGACAGAAAGAGAAGCATGCATGTTTTGTGCTTGCAGGTTTAATCCACAATAAGATTTCTACAAACAAGATTTCTACAGAACTATACATCTTGTAATAGCCACACATCAATCCATATTCTGTCCCTCGTTACAAGGCTGAGGCTTCCTGAAGCTTGGCTGAAGACATCCCTCAATTCCAACTAAATAAACAGCTAATTATAGCCTATAGAGATCTGTCAATATAGAGTGACAGACAGATCTGTAAGGGAAGACTTCGGAAAAAAAATAAAATCAGTGGATAAATAAATGCTCAATTTCACTGAGAAAGCATTCGCTTTAATTGCAAGCTATTGACTCAGTATTTTAGTACTGCACAGCAATGGCATGTGGAGATAACAATCATAACCAAAGAAATTGACCTAAAAATGCTTTTTTTCCTCTTAAATACTGAAACTACAAAACAAAATTTGCAGGTTGTTTTGGAAAAGCCCCATTATTTTTTACTGATTGCTGACCTTCATGACAATTACCTCACTGTCTCAGGAAAGGCAGCAGCACACCATCATAAAGTGTTCTGAAATTTACTGGTATAGAAGCAAAGCTTGTCAAGATGGTACCATCAGTCACCTAGATTTTAACCCCTGCCTGTTTGTTTCCTTCCTAAAGAATGCAGTTCGGCAACAACACAAGGACTTCCTGTTTTAAAATTACTATTTGCACAGTCTGATGGAAATGTAATGATGGGTCTGTGCTTCTGGTCACTGTGGTTTACCCTGTCATAGAAGTTTTGCAAGGGATGAAGGCAGTGGGGGGTAAGTGGGGAGGATGTGGCCACCCCATTATAAAACAAAGCAGTGGGAAGCTGTCCACCTTACTGAGGATGCTTCTCAGAATAAGTGACAAGCTGCTGAGATTCACCACAGAGGCGAGTTTATTTCTCTCATGGCACTGGTAGATGTTCAGTGCCATCCTCACCCTCTCCCCAGCCAATATTTCCCCCATGTACTGTATGATCTTGCTGATCAAAAACAGAAATAAAAAGAAAGTCCAGATTTTGAATGTAAGTGTAATGCCCCACTGCAAACAGGAAGGTGTGACTGCATCCTTGGTGATTAACATGGCTGGATTCCCTTATCTCTAGATAACCATCAGGGTGAAGCATGAACTTCACAAAGGTGAGTCATCCACATTTTGGAACTGCCTATCTCCTTCCACCATCTCAGGAGAGGGGTAGAACAATTTTCATCTGGCATTTTGAAGGGCAGAAACTGCTCTACCACACTGATGCCACAGCCAGGCCGTGTCTGGGTTCCTGTCCCAATTATCGCTTTTGAATGAGAACGCCAGTGACACGTGAGATACTTTGGCACAGATGCCTTCCAGAAGAGTACTGTCTAAAAAAACCTCACCTCAATAATGCTGAAGTTTTCTGCCCAGAACATTTGAATAATCCTGAGAGAGCTCAGGACTCAGGACCCAACTTTCAAAGAATCCTCTTATTCTTTTAGTAAGGCATTTATCAGTGTAGCTGTTTCCTGCCTCTGGAACAAAGGGGACAAAAAAGTAAAGCATATGAGAGACCCTAAAATCTATTAGCATTTGACATTAAATGCATCAAAATTATGCTATTTTGTCAAGGAATGACCTCTCAGCCTTGCAGCATCAGAGCCTTTTTTTGGCAGCACACATAAAATTCAGGTTTCACAATGGTAAAATGGCACATCTGATTGTAGCTGCAGATAAAAGCACAATACAATTCTTCAGCAATTCAGATGCTGCTGATTATCAGTATAAGCTTTTATTATTAGTATAAGCTTTCAGACTGCTAAAGAAAATGAACTTATTATCCTGTCTCTGTAGATTTGTACTATCTCCTTCATCTAAAAAGAAGACATTCCTAAATATATATTTTTAAAAATATTTTATATTGTTGCTGAGAGACAACATACAGTGCAATCTTACAATGTTAAAATTGTGTTTATAATTACTGCCGTATATTTTCATTGCTGTTGAGTGTTTCAATGAATGTTATATCTAGTATTTGGGGCAGAAAGTAAAAAATCACCCTGTTTCATTGGTGAGGATTTTTGTGTAGATAGACATTATTTATCTGTCTCATTCCCTGAGCTGACAGGGTCCCCATCTCTAGAAAGATGGCCTAAAATGTTGTGAATATGCAGATGTTTCTGCTGAAATCCTTGCCAAGCATTTTGGCAGCCATGAAATAAATGCTCAGTGTGTAATTTTTGATGAAAAGCATATCTGACAGATGGATGAGCATCTTAACTTCATTCTCTGACACTGCTTTAGCCCAAATGTTTTTATATAATTTCTCAGAATAAGAGATAAGTACTCTGAAGAACAGAAAATAACAGAACATCACAAGAAATACATGAAACAATGGGCATTCTTCTAATGACCACAGTTCAGAGATTTCCATGCATTCATGTCTTCACTACTAGAGCAGGAGACATTATTAAGTGAAGACAGCTGACAGACTCCTAAAATTTGCCAGCTTGGTCAAAATCTCCAGAAGCTTTAAATAGCATTTATATTGTCAGCACCAACCAATAAAGTATAATCAAATATTTAGTCTTCATATTTGCTTTCCAAGAGCTCATTTTCACATTTTCATAAAATCCACTAGCTACAGCACAAACGATCATTTTTGGAGCACTTTTCAATACCAGCAGGATGTCATCATGGAGGTAAATTGCAAAATAAAAATGTAACTAATTAACTTTGACAGTGCATTTATTTGATGAAGTATCATCTTGCACATCATAGAGTCAGTTACAAGCACCTGCTGCCAGAATGAAGAAATCACTGTTAATCTGCTTAACTGTGAGGCTCCCTTAGCTCCCAGACTCCTTCTGATGCAGACTCATGGGATCCCAGCAGTGGTACCCCCTTGCCTAAAGCATGCAGGCAGCAAAACCTTGCCTCTCTCCATGATGAAACAGCAAATGGATGTATTGATTAACAAGAACTGTTCCTCCTTATAACATGGAGGTGTAAACAGGATGGATTAATAGTGATTTGCAAAAGATTAAAAATGGGAAGCAGATTTAAAACTCTATTCAATTAATTAATATTTGCAAAGCATGTTCAGTAACTAGCAAATCTTGGATTATTTACCTTTGATAAAGCGGTATCAAGGGGAGAGCCCTGTGCTGGGGCCCCTTCTGAAAGTCTGGCTCCCTGAGGCTGAGGGCCAATGTGGGCTGTCCATCTCTAATGAATGCATTTACATTCAACACTGCATCTGGAAGAATTAGTATTTTCACTTATCCTGAGATGGGAAATAAATTAATTACTCTCAGCAGATGCTGTCTGGCAACAAGGGATCTGCCAAACTAGAATCAGGTGCTCAGAGAGGGTACAAGCAGACTAACATCCTCCCAAGCCAAATAAGAAACCTAAAATGCTGCTGCTGCACAAAGTGCAGCCAGTGGACAAACACTGTGACTGAGAGGCCGAAGCTCCATGCATGCAGGATGGCCTGGGCTGAATAAAACCAGGTATTCAGGATGCATCTGCTCTTACCCACCCACCCCAAATTCAGCTGCTTCCATCCCTTTGCTGTGTATCTGAGGTTGCAGTGCTCCTACCCGCATCAATCCCCAGATGGGTACTGTACACTCTTTCCCAAATCCCATATCTGTTTGCTTTGGAAAGAAGACAAGCCTGCCTTGGGAAATGGTGGGCAACCGAACCAATGGACCCTCTTTGTACAGTACAAAACACCTACAGACCTCACTTGGAACAAGTTTTCACTAACTCATGCATTTTGGGGGCCACTTTTGTGACAGTGAAGAAGAACTTCCATTTTCAGAAACGAGAGAACACCCTCCCCTTGGTGCAGTACCTCTGTGTCCTATGCCCACAATAGTGTCCTATGATCCGCTATCTTTAAACAAAAGGTTTTGCTTGCTTTACTGCAAAAGTGCCCGAAAATGCAGTGCTTTCTGACATATTGCTGGCAACAACTAGATGGAAGAAAAATTTGGAACAGCTTCAGCACTTGAAGGACAACTCCAGGTCAAATGTCCCCATGGCAGATTTAACGGCCCATGGTGCTTCCTGCATGAATGAACAATTTTATGGGCTAGAAAGACCACACTTTACATGTTCACCCATATCCTGGGAAGATCACCATCCCTGGTCCAGACAGCCACAAGAGGTCAAGCCTCCAGTCATAGCCAGGGATGCAACCAAAATTGGAAGATTACTACCAAGAACAGCTATCACAGAATTTCCCATATGCTGCGTTAGCAAACTAAACTAAAAATGTGTTTCTTCTTCAACAAAGGAAGCTTGTCGCAGACATGAGACAAACTTGATAATGAAAAGAGGAGTTAATTTTAAGATATTTTGTTCCTGGTTATGTGGTAAAAACATTGACAAAACAATCAAGGTAACAGCTGATCAGGGCAGAACAAAATCTTAATGCCAACAAAGCAAAAGCATCCCTCAGGGCAAACTAGCAAACATCTTCATTTATATTTTTTTCATTTAACAACAAAAGAGAAAAAACATGGTTTATCTGTACTATTGTTTATGTACCAGAAATACACAAAGAAATTTAATTTAATACATAAGTAAAAATAAAACCAAAATATTCTGGGTTTTGTCTGTTTATGCCTTCATTCCAGAGATGCCCAGATGTGTATGAGGAATAATGAAATGCTAGGAGGAGGTATCAAGCTTTGCTCAGAGAATTCTGATAGGACTGGAAGTGTCTGACCTATTGAAAAATATACAAACATTTAGTTAAGTTTCATATGGAGCATTAATAAAGATTTCAGTGAAATCTGGCACCCCTGAATAACCTAACCAGGTCTGCAACAACATCTGGGAAAAGTGGGAATCAGATGGACAACTTTGATATATGTTTGTAAATATTTCTATTCTCAAAAAAACCCCAAGAATATACAGGGGACTGGTTATCAGCTTCAGGTGATTCACTCTTGAAAAGCAAATGTTAAACACTTTATTTTTTTAAGTACTGCTTGACAGAGTAACAAAAGAGGGATTCATTTCAGAAGAATGATCTGATTAGTGTGGTAAAGGGGACTATAAGAGGCAAAAACCTGGGAAATAAATCTCAGCTCCATCTCCTCAGGGCAGCTGCACACCTGTATCTCCAGTTACCTCAGTGATAACATGTTGTGTACATAGAGGCTCAGGGTGAATAATTTAAAAAGTAAATAAAATAATAAAAGTTAATGTCAAGCTCTGTTATCAAGCAGCAAGTCTGCTCGAGGATCACATATACACACACAAATACCAAAGTTTCATAATTATGGATTTCCCTCTCAATAGCTAATCTAGCCCACACAGATCAGTATCATCAGCCAGGATCTGAAAGTACATTTTGGGGATCTGATCACTATGAGCAAGTGATCAGCTCCCAATTTAATGTTACACATAACCGCTTCTCCTGAACCTCAAAGTCCAGCACAAAACTTCCAGAGGGATTTTTCTGTCACATTCTCAAACATAGTAAGGAACTGCCATTCCACAGTGCTGAATTCCCTTGCCCAGTTTAGTCCATATTTTCATGAGGAGGAGAAAGACTCAAAATCCCTTCCTCTACTCGTGTGAATTCTCACACAGAGAGAGGACTGTAGCATGGTAACTATTAAGTGAGTAACTGAAATGAGGCATGCATTACACCATAAAATAAGATTAAAAGAGTTATTTTGCTTTGCTAAAACTTGTAAATATAAAAACAGAGGTACCCCCCAGCGGGAACAAGCAGCAATTGCTGGCTTGCTGGTGACAGGTCTTAATTTGTCACAGAGACTTGCAGGCAGCACAGTGATGTGTTTGCTCTCACACTACAAAAGCAACTATTTTTGCAAAAATGAATCACTTTACTTTCTGGAGCTATATAAATAATTAAGAGTCAACTAAAGTTGCCAAAATATATAAGCACAACACTCTACAAAATTAAAGACTCTGCACTATGCAAGAAGCTTCAGCTCAGAGCACATATTGAAACCTCATCATTTTGTCCAAAGGATTTCTGAACCCTGAGGAGCTCAACTCAGAGCTGGGAGATCAAATGGCAGGAACCTGGGGTTGGAAAATTACCTCATGGTACTTGTAACAACTTCCACTATCAAAGCTCTGAGCTAAAAGAAATTGTTTAGGCACTTGACATGCTGTGAATCAAAGAATGCTTAAACTTTACAGGGAGATTCATCTTCAGGCAAATAGCATTGATTCTAACTTTGTATTCCCAGGGCTTCATGTCAGTCAAACAATGTTCATGGGTTTGTTTTTTTCTATATACCTTTTATCTGCACTAAAAGCTCATAGGGATCCATTACACCTTTATGAAAACCTAATTTGAATTTTTCCAACATTTTTGCATAAGTTAGTAACCAGGCAGAAAATATCTGATAAAAATGGGGGGGGGGGGGGGGCAAGAAATTTTTAATTTTTTTCAGTTTATTGAACAATAAAATTTTTCAGGCTCAGTTGTTACAGGTCATATTTAGCTGATTAAGTTTTTTCCTAGGCACAGGAGGCAGTCTGATACTCTGCTGTTTGCCAGTTCATCCATTTGTCCTTGCCTGACATTCTTTAAGCTATCCGACCACCTTCAACTATCTTTTGCTAGAGGAGAAAAAGCCTTGGAAAATCTGAGTCCTTCAGGGATTAGCAGTTAGGCACTTGGGAATTGTAGAAGGATACAATAAACCAAATTTTATTTTCTGGGCATTTAAAAATGACAGATAGCTTCCCGGCTGAAAGAAAACCAGACTTTACTGGGAAAACACAAAATTGGAAAAACCTGAAAAAATAGCAGCAGAAGAGACTGACATCCTTCAGAACATGCTGGTAAAATTCCTGATCCAGTCTGATACTGTCTACAGCAAGTAGAGAGAAAAGGATTCCTTCTTCATCCTGAGGAAGACCAGACTCAGTGGATATCAGGTGAATGGGAAGTAAATATGCTGTCTTTGATGGATATTTGGTTTTGAGGATTGCACTTTCTAATCCATCTGGCACGGATACGATTCAGGCACTGGACCATGGTGACATCTGTTACTTGCATGGATCAACATCTGTGCTTTCTAACTGCATTCACTGCTGCCAGTTTGTTACAGCAAAGGCTTCAGTGCCAAACAGGTCTCTCATCAAGAGATTGAGGGCAGATATCATCCTCACAAAATCTGCATTTCAAAACACCTTTCACATGGTGTCTCTTCCTGTCTTTTAACAAACAAGGAAAAAACCATCACACCCACCAACAAAAACAACATTCTAAACTGCAACGAGGATCACAGCATCCTTCAGCAAACTTACATCTGTTCTTCTCAGCAGGGCTGATCTTAAACTGCAAGGTACCAAGGCACTGTCCACCATCAATGCAATCCTGACCCACTGCAGATGCTTTCACATATTCTTGGACTGATGCCCCAAAATTACCGTCTTCCCCTACATGCCCGGATGAGATGCTGCTGCTCCCCCATCCTAACAGGTTTCAGGCCTTTAACCTCATCACCTACTCAGGTTCAGCTCCCAGACCCTTAGGGGCAATGCTGTTACATCCAGCAAAGGAAAGATCCTTAGGGGAAAATAAATTCTTTACCCCGGTGTCATGCCATAAACTCACAGCAGAACCAACAGAGCGCTGCATCACTGGTTTCACCACTGAGCTCCACCCATGCAGGCAGAAGATGAGGTTATTGTTGTCATTGCCACTGACTAAACAAGCCCTGCTCCAATTGTGAGACTCATTTTGATTTACCCATTCTCCCCCACCACCACTTCCAGCAGATCCTCATTCCCTTGCACCCAGAGCACAGTGATGGCTTTCTGTGCAGCTCTCTGGTGTCGTTGAGATGTCTCTGCTGTTGGGATGCATCTGGCCAGCTTGATCCAGCAGCCAAGCTTCAAGAGAGGAGCATTCTCAGCTTCTTTCCATAACAACAAAGGTTTCCCAAACACACCAAGCCCACCCAGCCACATGTGGTTTCTCTACTACCTCCTTTCACCTGCTCTTCCCTCCAGTCCATAGCTTGGCTGCTGGATGGAGGATGGAGAAGACGCTTTTTCTGGAAAGGAAAGGAAAACATCCTGATCGACTGCTGAATACATTGGTTGGTCTGGAACCTGTCTACACCAAATTCCTTGCAGTTCATGACCAACTGAGACAACACACTTGTTACTTTTAGTGAGAAATTCATTCAACATACAATTTTTACTTTCAGTAGTAAATGAGAAAATAAATTCTGGTTTACTCCATTGAATATGACACATCTTTTTTGTAATTTAAGGTAGTAACATGTTAGTCTGAATTCTCACAGGCAGAATAGACTGTGCTACAGTGTTTTTCTAAGTGTGCTAAGTCTCTTTTTTGAGGCTTATCCTAGCACAATGGGGTTCAACTCATAAAGAGTCTCATTCTCCCCACGTGCAAGAAAGAGTTCTTTGTCTTTATCCAGATACAAATACACCTGGTTTAGATGGTAAGCTGTAGTCTGAAGGGCTTAAAAGCTGATTGTACTACAATCAAAAAACCAAGCAAACAATTGATAACTTAACTAAAAATATTTATTTTTCCTTGTCCTAGGAAGAATGAGAATCCTATTAAAGAATTATCCAGAGTGGAAGGTAGAGCAATTTTGAGAGAATCCTGCCTAAGATAATTCATGTCCACATGCAAATGACAGCCAGTGCTGTGCCCAGTTTCTTTTGTCTCTTCACAATACTCCTTTGAAACTAGAGAAAAAATTGACAACAAACTATTGGAAGAAGGGCAAATGTCAATAGCTATGTCATATATTATCCTTCATGAAATAAAAGATTTCTACACTCCTTCAACAGGTTCACAGGGGCTCTCATAGCAGACTTGAAAGGAAGTGCAAGAAAGTACTTCAACATTATATAAATCTCAGACTCATCTTTATATCATAGATTCAAAGAATCACAGAATGGTTTGGGTTGGAAGAGACCTTTAAAGGCCACCTAGTCCTGCCCCGCTGCAATAAGCAGGGACATCTCCAACAAGAGCAGAGCCCCATCAGGCTGGACCATGACTACAGGGAAAGGGTGGCATCCACCACCTCTCTGGGCAATCTGCTCCAGTGTTTCATCACCCTCATTGTAAAAAAATTTATTACTTATATCTAATCTAAATCAACCTTCTTGTTGTTTAAAACTATTACCCTTTGTCCTATTGCATTTGATAAACACAACATTTATCATTGGAGAACTTCTGCTGAAATTTATGCTCAGGAGATACTGGCTTTAGGCATGCATATCCCATAGCATTTTCAGCCCTTCAAGCACTAATAAATAATGCTTATGCATTTGCATATTACTGCACTCTCACAAATACATTGCTATCACATTATTTTACTACAGGCTCTGTATAGGCTATTTTATGGCTTTCTATGGTAGTACAAAAGCCATGTGTGGCAAGACACATATTCAGGATGGGCTGAGGCCCTTCTAAATAAAACTGGAGAGGGGGAAATATGGGAAGCTTGTAAGTGCATATTTCTAAAATGTTTAAACATATTCTCAACAATTAATCTAACAACCAAGCTCTACACAAAAGAAAATTGAATACAAGAGTTTAAAATGAGAAAACACCATCTCCTCCCACAAGTTTTAGTTAAATGGCATTCAACTGCATCAATAATCTCTAAACAGCTCAAGTCCGGTATTGATTACTGTTTTAATAAAACACAAAGCCATAAAGGTTGACCTTTGTTGGTGGCATTGTGTGTTATTAAATTTCATATACAGTGAAATTACACATAGTTGTTTTAGTGAGAATCAAACAGGCTGCAAAAAGTACATCCTAATGCTCAAAGCAAAGATGCCAAATCTAAATTTAAAATGGATTCTGAATTCCAGGCAAATTCACATAAATACATTTTAATTTATTAACCAGAAATAAGTTCTAGAAAACATTTTAAATTAGCACTTGCATTTTTTTCAAAATGTTTGAATGCCCAAGTTATAATCATTAAATAAACTTTAATTTAGAAATTAGGCAAGGTAAAAACCTACACAAAATGCGTAAGATTTAAGATAAAGGATTTAATTTCTTCCATGCTGAGAAAATGCAACATTTGTACACAATTGCTTTGACAAGGAGAAAGTTTCTCTCCCTCTGATCATGAAGCAACGCTGGAGCCTCAGCCTGATGTGAGTGATGCAATTCCCTCTGTAGAATGCAAAGTTTATAAGCATTCTGGTCCCTCAGGATCCCAGATATCATGGTACAAGCCTTCGAGAGACAGAAAACCTTTAACTCGGGCAGCGCCTGGTCCATGCACCCTTCTGCAATGCCATATTTACCTTAACACCACTCCCACACCAAGGAAGGAGCTGTTTGGATTAATCAGCCAAGAAACAGCACAGCGTCATTTCCTGAGTGAGCAGGGCTCCAGCTGGGCATCCCTGAGCATCCCACCAGCAGCCCAGCTGCTCCCACCAGCTCTCTTGTGTCAGAGCTGCAGCAGAGTCATGTGCCCCAGGCTGCATCAGAAGAAGATACAGTTTTGGGCTCAGAACACAAGCCCAAGGAACAAATAACACTAATAAGGCCAGTGCCACAAGTGATGCTTACAGCTGGGATCACCCCCGGCCGCGAGCCTGAGTGAGCCACGGATGAGACACCATTGTAAAGATGGGGGTACAGAGCCAACACTCACGGGTGCCCTGTGACAGAAGGCATGTCCTGGACGAGCCCTCCACCTCAGGTGACCAGGGACAGTCTCATCTGAAAAATAAGTCAGGCATGTCTGAGAAACCCAGGTCTCCTTGTGCCCCTGAAACCCAATACCATTTTTATCTTGGTCTACCAAGAATTAATAGGAAACTTCTTCTGCTTCATCAGCTGGGAAACAATTTTGCCTGAAGCTGCTGCCAGGGTGCTAGTGCCAGCCAAAAAAGAAAGACATGGGTTTCCTGCAGGGGCACTGTCCTTATCATCTAACCTGACAAACCAGCTGCGTACAGAGCAGACTGAGCTCAGGGAAGGGGCATAGGTTAGTTGTAAAGACCATTTTTATTTTTCACACAGAGATGCAGCTAAATCAGAACTGTATTAGTCAGACACTTGTCTGACTGACAACCCAATTCCTTTGGCTGTTTTCTGATCTTTCAGTTCAACCCTACCAATTCACAGAATAAAACGCTACATAAATATTCTTTGCCTGCAGCTTTTCTGTAGTCTTTCCAGTCATGAACTGCAACAGCCTAGAAGCCATGGCCAGGCACACAACCCAAGAACCGAGTGCCTCTTGATCCTAAGGCAGATAGATGCACAAGGAGTGAGACAAGGAGAGTTCCACTAACCCTTTGAGGTAAAGGCCTTCTGCCCAGCTCACAGTGACTATAGCGATTCAGGATTTGCTGACCTCTGGGTAAGAGAAAGTGTTGTGCCTCCAGCTCTCTTTTGTCCTGTCCTTTGCAAGAAAAGAAACACTAGAAACAGGCTTTCTGCAGAACTCAGGTCCAGGAAAAGAAGAGGATCTTTAGTTGGGTCCTTACAACTGTGTGTCTGGTCAGACCCCCAGAAAAATTAGCGTGTAGAAGAATTTCTTTGTTTTTATTCCTCAACACTAAATGGGAAAGAGTATTTTTCCATTTTGTGCACAAGACTCACATTCTGAGCATTCCTTCAATAACATCCAGTCATAGTTTGACAACATTTTTAAATGACATAATTTTTAAATTTTAAGTATCTTATTGTTTTAACTACTGTGGTGTAAAGGTCTGGAAATGTGCATCACACTCAGTTCCAACTTAAAAGTTAAATGTGGAAGGGGCAGCTGTTGTTGGGGGAAGAATAACTCAGGACAGAAGCAGAATATGACTGTGGAGGTGTCCTTCCACTTTATCTGATAAAAGACAGGAAAAGACAGTCATCATTTGCTCTCTCTGAGGCCAAGGCCATTCAGGGACCAGAATCACTGGCCATTCTCCAGGCTGGGAAATACAGCTCATCTGTCCTCTTATGGGATGACTGGCTGACAAATTTTATTACTTGCTGGTTTGAGTTTCTTATAGAATGAGTGATTTTAAATCACCAGATAAAAAGAAAAAAAATTCCTGTCTAGAAGAAAAGGTTTGAAAGAAACCCAGTAGCTCCAAAAAGAAGGGATGACAACTAAACAGCCAACTAGAGATGGAAAGCCCAAGCGCAGTGATTCAAAAAACAAACCCAAGACTGGCTTTCTCTGGCAGGTAATTAGCAGTAGCCTCAACAAGGAAAAAAGAGGCATGGTTCTGAAGTAAGGCATTACCACAGCAGGGTCCTTTCAAGATTCCCACCATGTGTTTGTGGTAAGAGGCCTCCTTTAAGCTCAGGACAGCAGTGGGACTCTAACACATTAAAGCCCATGCGCTGATCTGCATGCTGGGTTTCTGACTGTGTGAGTAAAAGTAATGTCCTGATTCATTCTGCTACTGGGGACACCTTCAGGCTTTGCCCCCATTGCCTAAGCAGCAATTACATTTCATTACCAGGCACAAGGCAGTTTTGTGATGCCTTTCATCATTTCTACACTGTAACACATTGCAGCACTGCACTCTATTCATGTGGACTTCTCCAGTGAGATGGCTCCATTTGAGATACTCCCGGACCAGATGATTTTTCTGTAAAAAGCAGTGAGATTATGGCTATTTCCTGCTGTCCTCTCTGTCTTTTTTATTCCATTAAACAAACAGACAGTGTTTGGTATATGAGTAAGAAATGTAGCGTAACAGAAAATATGTTAGAAAGGAAATGATTACTAATCACTGCTTTTTGCCCAATACAGCTAAAATGACCTATTTCCTCAGCTCATCAGCTGAGCAAACTACTGACTCCAAGATGTGAGAAACCATCCTTGTTCTTTAGTTGCAAACACAGTCTTGTTTTTGTAATGAATTGAAGGAGCAAATATGACCTGGGCTGAAAGAGAGGCACACAAAAACTACAGTCAGCACAGAAATAGAAGACATGAATGGGAAGCAGAAAGACAAACCTAAAACATTGTCTAACAGTTTATTAAGTAGGTCTAATGATTTTAAAATATGGAACTCAAGAAAGCATCAGTCAGGTTAACACTTGCCCAGGACATTCCAGTACACATGAGGAGGTAAAATGTAAAACTACTCTTAAAATAAAACTGTACTGCTTTGAGCAGCAGGAAGATAAAAAGTTAACCACAGCCCTCAAGTGACCAATCAGATGGAAATTAATTAAAGATGTAAGGGGCATGATTCATTATCTGGTAGAATTAAAAAGTATTAACTACCTTATGAACACATTAAAAAAAACCCCAAATTTATAAACTTCTCTAATACTGCATAAAGTACTTGGGTTTCTCAGTATTTCCAAGACTGAACATGACTTTGGGACAAATAATCACTATGAATTCTTTATAGTTTGCACTGTGAGACACATAGAGTCCAAATGTTTTGATTCAAGAAGCTTTAATTTTGGGGTGGTTTGTTTTTGCCAGGAATTAGAGGAGGTAGCTCTCAAACATCAGGTCATGTGGAATTTTCAAATGGCAACTTAAAATCATATATTTACAAGTGGCTTTGGGGATTCCCTTTTACTTTTCTCTGACTCAAAAACAGCACTAAAGATTTCTTTCCCTTAAATAAAGAATCTCTCTAAACTGAAACAAGGGGCAGACTTTGCAAAGAAAGCATTTTAAAACATAGAGTTTTAAAAAATATTCTTCCATAATTTCACCTACAAGTTGCTCTCAAGACCCAAGGCAGGGAGGAATGAGCTCAATGGCAATAAAATCTAGTCCCAACAGGAAGAAATTAGTTACTGGCAATACAATTATCTAAAACCACACACATTTTCAGGAAGAAAGAATGTAATATTGAATTAATGCTTCAATACATATCCACCCTTGAGTTCAAAAGGCATAAGGCCTGCTTCAAAGAAAAGGACCTGCAACTTACATCTAAGTGTACATAAAGGCTATGCCTAAACTGGCAGGGAATTCAGCTCAGTGCAAGCAAACAAGTAAAACAAGGCAGATGGTGTAAGGCCTCTGCATCTCTAAGAGCTCCTCCTTCAAGTCCAGCTTTAGTTGGGTTGGCTGGAAGACAAACGTTCCCTCTCACTGGACACAGGTCGAAGATGTCCGATGGATGAACCACTGCTCCATCTGGAGATGATTAGCTCTCCCTTAGGGTGATGAAGATTTGGTGCTGTTAACCCAAAGACACTCTTAGGCAATCACAAACACCTTCTGCTTCCCTCTACTCAGTTCATGGTCCTCTCCTGGTTTTCTCTGCTTCACTCCAGGACACCATGCCTGTGGCATTGGAAATGATCTACAGGATGAAGGCAGGTTTGCTCTCTTGTAAGCCTTTGAGTTTGCTCTTCTGTGCCTCACAGCGATGGCTGCTCCAGCTCAAGGGCTGCTAGGTGAGACAAACTCCAGCTGTAGGAGGGAAAAAGCCTCCAGCACAACTGGAGCTGACTTTGCCAAAACACCTCAGGAATCAGGGACTCCTTTTCTCCAGCCCCACCCCACAGCCTGTCATTTGCCTACCAGGGATATTCAGAGCTGTTCTCCTGTTGACTCTCCAAATATGTGCTTGGTCATGGGAACACTTTAATACAGTTGTCTTTGGGAGAGGGAGGCTTTGCAGCACTCCTCTGCTAGCCACTGGTCCTCTGAGGATCAGATACAGGTATCTGACTCCTCGTAGGGTTCCCACCTTCCCAAAATATTTGCCAACTCTCCTTGAAGGGGACAAGGTGAAGATAACACCATAAACCTAAATGACCCAGCGAAACTCAGTTACAATGAAACCTTGAAACCATCCTGCAATTTTGAGAAACTTCTGCAAGTTAATCAGAAGGGGGTTGCCTTCTCTTCTTTCTCCCACCCTTAGACTGGCAAAACCTTGTGGGATCAGAAGCAGCGAGGGCCCTCCTGCAAGCTCCCTTGGGCCACAAGCACATTCCCTTGCCCAGAGCTCTGGCAGAGATCTGTAAAGATGAAGATGTTACACTGCCAAACGTTCACGATTCATTTATTCCAGGGTTTTGACCAGAAGAGCTGTGGGTCAGACGCCGTGTTCAGGACTCCCACCCTTCCTGCAGCTGCACGAGTGCCGCTGCCCGAGGCCCGTCGCCCACGGCCCTGGAACGCCTTCCCGCGCCCCGGCTGCGCGATGAGGCGGCGGCCGTGCGGATGGGGAAGCCCAGGGCGCCCACCGGGACCCGGTGCGGTGAGGGAGCGCGGACAGGTGCCGAGCCCGGCCCGGCCCCGCCACGGCGGCGGGCGGGGGGCGCAGCGCGGCCGCTCCGCCGTCGGGAGGAGCCGCTCGGTGCCGCTCTTTCCCCCGCCGCCGTCTCCGCAGCGTGTGTCAAACCCACGTGCTCCGCCAGCCCGCGCAGCCCGGAGCGGCGCCCCGCGGCCGGGCCCCGCCGCCGGCCCCGCACGGCCCCGCACCGCCGCCGGCCCCGCAGGGCCCCGCACGGCCCCGCACCGCCGCCGGCCCCGCAGGGCCCCGCACGGGCACCGCCGGCTGCCGCGCCGCACCGCGGCCTGCGCCGTCCCCGCAGCGGCGGCGGGCAGGAGGAGGAGGAGGAGAAGGAGGGCGGTGTTTTCCTGCGCGGCGCCGCGGCCGTCGCCCCGCCGCCGGCGAGCGTCAGGCGGGGGGGGGCCCGGCCCTTCCCCTGGCCCCCGCGCCCCGAGGATGGCAGCGCTGCCCGCACGAGTGGCTGGCGGCGGTGTCCCTCCTCTTTTTTTTTCCGGCAGCGGCGGCGGCGGCGGCAGCGGCGGCGGATCATTGTTGTGTGGGAGGAGGGCGGCGGGGATGGACTTGATCTCTCGGGTCTCCTGCTAAGGCGGCAGCACAGCGCGCCCCGCCGCCCAGCCAGCGCCGCGCCGGGCAGGGAGGGACCGGACCGCCCGCCCGCTCCCCGGCTCTTTATTTTTAGGGGGCTCTGCTGCTCCTCTCCCTCTCCCTTATCTCCCCCCCACCCCCTCCCCGCCCGCACACACGCACAGGGACACGCACGCACCCTCCCCGGTGCCCTTTCATCCTTCCCCCCGCCGTCCTCCCGCGCCGGCTCCTGCCGCGGCAGATGCGCCGCGGGTCACCGCGCAGCTGGGACTATGGTGAAATTTCCAGCGCTCACTAACTACTGGCCCCTGATCCGGTTCCTGGTCCCTCTCGGCATCACCAACATCGCCATCGACTTCGGGGAGCAGGTAAGGCAGCGCCTCTCCGGGGAGCGACCCTCTCCCTCCCGCCCGCCCTCCCGCAGCGCCGGGCTGGCGCTATCGGTGCCTCCGCCGGGAAGGCAAGGGACGGAGAGCCGAGCCGAGCCGTGCCGAGCCGAGCCGTCCTGCCCCAGCTCATCGCTCCGGGCGGGGACTGCGGCCCCTGTGCCGGCGTGCCTGCCCCGGCGGCCGCCCGAGCCCACGGGCTGCCCCCACCCCCAGGAGATGCCCGGGGAATGATGGCAGGGTTTGGGTTGTTTTGAGGAATTTTTCCCCCTCTCATTTCAGGATTATATAATCTGAAATTACATAATGCGCTGGCCGGGGGCTGGCAGGGCTTTATCCCCGCGCTGACACGGGCGCTCAGGTGCAGCAGCCCCTAGCGCAGTGCAGCGCGGCTGGAGCGGAGCGGAGCGGAGCAGGGCGGGCGGCCCGGCTGCCGCCGCCCGCTGCCGGAGCGGAGCCGCGGCCCCCCCGCCCCGCCGCGCTGCCGCTGCCGCAGCGGTTCGGCCCCGCCGCCCGGAGCCCCCGCCGCGGCAGGGCGGGAGGAGCGCGGCGGCCCCCGGGAGCCGCTCCGCACCCTGCGGGCAGGGGAGCCTCCGGCTGCACCCCTGCCGGTGCTCCGGGCGCCTCGGCACTGCTGCAGTTCTCCAGCGGTGCTGGTGACCTAAGGCTGTCCCCTGGCACGGGCACCGAGTAGATAGCCCGGTGTATCCGAGCCCGCTGTCAGCCTGTCTCACTGACATGCCGCCACCCCATTTCGTCCTCCCAATCACCGCTTGCTGCGTTTGCGCCGAGAACATGTTCAAGGCTTGATGTACCCACTCCCCTGCCCAAGCTAATGCTCGTTTGCCCCTGCACTGGGGTGTGGGGGGAATCTCTGCTCTCACGTTTTGGTATTTATGACAATCCAGGCCCTGTCTTGTGTTAGGCTGCACTATATGGGACCTGTCATTACATTTTTAGTAGGATGGCATACACTACTACTTACTTGCAAGTGTTAAGCTAGGCAGCCGCCCTAAGTATTGCACCCCAAATAGCTTTATCCTTGTCCTAAGTCACTCAGTTTGGCTAAGAAGAGCAGACACTTGCTCCTGTGCTTCTTGAGCAAAGATATCAAAAAATTAGTTGGTACTTTCAAGCATTTGTAAAGAAGAAAGTGAAAGGAAAAATACTACAGTGGGAAAAAATAGCTAACATTAATCATATGTTTGTCATGGCTGTGTGAATCGCATTTTGAGTCCTAGTCCTTTAAATAAACCGTAATACTGAAAAATACAATTCCATCCTTGTCTAACAACTATGTGCTTTCCTACTAAGTTAGTCTTCTTTAAGCATACTGAGGGGGGGGGGGAGGGAGGGAAGGCAAATCTAAATATAGAAATGACAAAGGAAAAGGAGATTTAAATGCTAATAACTATGCCATGTTAATAACATATAGTAGAAGTTAAATTGAAAGCCGTGCACTCAGGAAACTGAGTATGACAGGTGCATTCATACAGTTTGCTTCGTACAAGGTCAGCTTATTTCAAGGTAAATGTCAGCCTATAAAAAAAACATCCCCATGGCTTCAGTGTGCTCTGAACCAGGATTTCAAAATTTGCAGGTTATTTTATAAGCGAGGGTCCTTCTGTCTGGCTGGGTGCCAGTGACACAGGAGGGATGTGAATCTGTGAATGATACATGTAAACACTTTAACAACTTTGACAGTGTTAGGGACAGAAATATCTTAGAAAATGTGTTTTGTTTGATAGCCAAGTCATAGGATTGGGTTTTCAGGAGAGTTGGGTTTATCCCTCGTCTCAGATGGCTGCCTGGGGAGATATTTAATTGAATAGTGAGAAATCCAGCCTTCTATTACTCTTGCTTATTTCAGGACCAGAAACTGGAAAGATAGTTTTTTACCAGCCTTACCTACATGGAAATCAGGAAACTGAAGCAGGGACAAAGCTATTCCATGTCTGAAGGGTTCCTCATACAGAAAAAAGGACAGTGATTTTATTTTCCTCTATGTAATACATGAAGTTACTTTTTGCACTTGTACGACGTTACTGTTGGACTTGGGAGACTGAAAGTACATTGCTGAGCCAGTCACATTTCTGCTTTACATTTTCAAAACATGCGAAAATTTTAATGTGAGGGATGAATGGAAGCAACATAGAAGAATGGGTGTGCCAACAGATAGCTCTGCAAAGGCTGCAGTACCCCCTCCTTTGAACGTATACTGCAGATAACACAGATTTCTAAGAATGATAAGGGAAGGAAAATTTGTATGAAGGAATATTACTTGCTCTGGGCAGTATTGTAAAAGAGACAGGAGAACTGCAGGTCAGAAGTAAGAGATGACTGTAAAAAAATTAGAGAGAAAATGGATCTTGCCTGACCAGGGAAGAAGAGATGTGTAAGAAATGCTTATAAACCCTTTTGATGTATGGCATTCATACTTCACTCCCTCAAGCAAGGAGAGTGTTTGGAAGTAGAGCATTCAAAGCAGAGCCTTCTTAGCAAAACCTTATACTATTAGACACCTCAGGCTGAAAAGTGAGAAACAAAGATAACTTTTTTTTTTATTATTACCTTGAGAGGCTTTTCTGGATGTTGAGTAGTTGAAGTCAATAGCAAACATCACTAGAAATTTATCAGATCCCTGCTATGCAATTGCATCTAGGTTTCTTGCTAGGTTAAGGGAAATTTACAGTAAGGCTAAAGATTGTTTGCAGAACATAGGTTAAAGCTGTCACCATTGCCCCAAATAAGATGCTTGGCATGGCAAGACTGTTTGGTTTACAGGAAGTAAAAAATGCTGGCACAGGGCTTAAGAACTAATAAGCTCAGCTCCTGAAGTCACTTTCAGAACTGCTGCAGCCAGTGAAGAGCCTCCTGTTGACCCTGGACTCTAATCCAACAATGCCTTAGGACAAGACCATATTACAGAGTTACTCCAATCTAGTGAGCTGACCTCATTTCTTCACCTCATAAATTCTCTCAGACAAATACCTGATATTTTTTCCTTTACTTAAAAAAGTAATCCTGATGCAGGCCCAGGTAAATTACCAGAATATTAGAGAGATAAACCATTTCTAACTTACTTTCTTGATTTCCTTCTGCAACTCATTTCCAGTTTATTGACCGTGCTACATGGCTTTTATGAAATTAGGTACTACATACCTTTCTTCTTAAAAGTACAGCATTCGGGAAAATAGTCCCAAGTATTTTGGCTAAATGTTCCTTCTCCACTCAAATCTGTGTCTCTGTGTGTCAGTAATGTGTGTGTTCATGTGAACACCTCTATATATTTTTTTTCTCCAGCTGCCCTCACAAATGTACAAATATATATATATATATATTTCACTCACAATGTACAAATATATATATATACATACATATATATATATATATATATATACACAAATATACTCAACACAGCATTTCCATCCCAAGAGTTTAACACCACCAGAAGAGAGATAGTCGCTTCTATTCTGCCATTGAGAGGAGCTTTCAACTCTCAACATCTTACCCTGAGATTCACAATAATTACTGTTGTATTTAGAGCTCAGTCATTGGAAAACCAAGTTTGCATTAAAAGTTCTGGCTCCCTTGAAAAATGCTGGATGTACTTTCTTAGAAATAAATAAATAAATGCCTCCTGTGTGATGGAGAGCAACACAACCTCAAGCAACTCAACCAGCAGAGTTGCTACTCCGTGGGCTCAAAAATCCATCACCACCCACATCAGTTCTCCTTTTAACACAATTCCAGAGCTGCTGACATATATTCTGGTGGCCTGACTTGTAACATAAATGTGCATTTGCATCAGCATTTTTACAAAGGGAGCAAGCTGAGGTGGGCATGAATTCGCTAACTTTGTCAGAAGCACGGACTCAGCCCTAGGCAGTGCTAAATACAGTTTGCAGGTGTGGCTGGGAGCTCTCCCTGATGCTCATGGGGTGGCAAAGGCCAGGCAGAGAGCAGTGGTTTGATCTCGAGGTCTGTCTGCAGTAGTTCTGTAATTATCAATGGGAAGGAACACTAGTATGGTTTTTTTGTTTGGGTTTTTTTTAACTTTGTAGCTATGATGTAGCCAGCCCACGGATCATTAGTTTGTGTCACTGTCAGTAGCTGTTGGCCGGGCAGTTTAGCGTGCCAACATAATTTATGTATGCCTCCGTGGTGTTCAGTGGCCTTTGGAAACTAAAACTGAGCAAGCACAGCCCTGCTGCCTTTCTCCAGAGGACACTCAGGTGTATGGTCTCTGCAGAGAACTTGCCATGCATTGCCCATGTTGTAATGTTTGAGATCCAACAGATAAGCCATAAAGGAAATGCTAAGTGTTTGGCATTCCAAATTATTTTTATAGTAATTGCTGTTTTTTCTTATATTTGGATTCTTTTGGACTGTTTTTGTTGTTGTTTTTTGGTTTGTTTTTTTTTTTTTTTTTACATAAGAAGAAAGTTGCCAGAAAAGGAGAACAAGTCATGAATAATGTATCAAAAAGAATTAGTGAGCTTATTGTCTGCCCATGCCATTTGCAAACTTGGTAGGGGGTTAAACATTTTGATTAATGCCTTATGAAGCTTGGTTTTGGGGTAAGCATTATTGTCTGGACGTTCAAAACAAGTAATGGGAGAGTTCACATTCCCAGCTGTTCACCAGGGCTTTGTGCCAAGTTGTGTAACCTTTCTATGGCACAGTTTCCCTGCCTTTGAAGTGTGCCTAGACACCTACCTGCATGTAGATGTAATGAAAATTCATGTGTCAGAAGCACTCTGAGATGAAAGGTGCTGTATGAGTGCAAAGTACCCCTGTTATTGATGTTGTAAGAGGTCAGGGACTTGTTTCAATTGTGTAGGACTTTAGTACCAATATAAACAAGAAAGCTAACAGCGTCCTGTAATTGGTGTACAACGTGGCTGTATGTTATTACCACAACCACATTACTAATAGGGTAGGCTGACAGAAATGTCCTATTTATTTTAAATGAATGTGAACTACACAGCTTTTTAAATTACATTTAGATTAAATTATGTTGAAGAAGGAAACATATACAGAGTATACTATCGACAGAGTTTTTTTGTTGTTATTATTTTCCATGGCATTATTTTGAAGTAGTTTCTCTTGCAGAATTCACAAGCCAAATGGTCAGGGAATGACCACTGAAGTATATCTTACTTTTGTGTTTTGAGTGAGTAGATCCAAGTGAGACTGTCTATGAAGGATTAAAAACCAAACCATATACACCTGAAGTAATAACTTTAAGACCCATACCTCAGTGCTGTCTCCGGAGACTTTTTTGTAAGCAGTTCAGCTTTACTTCCCTATGCATGCCAGCCTGAGCCTTCCAGCCCTGGCTCCTAAATGGTCATCTGCCAGGCTCTGGGGATTTTCACACCCGTGCTAGATGGGCTCTAGACCACGTGGCCGGCTCTTGAGACTGCCCAAGAGATTAATTAGGCTGCTATGTCAGTGTTGGTGCGGCGGGCGTTGCACACCGGGCGTTGCACTCACCGCTCACGCAGAGCGTTTGCTGGCATTTCACAGCAGGCGGTGCATGCTGAGATCTGGGAAGAAGTCAGAGATCTCATAAAACATTTGCAGATAAAAGCCAAATCTCCACAGAGCGCTAATGTTCTTAAAGGGTGACAAAGACTTACTCCTGGCAGCTAAACCAATATCTATTTGCATTTTATAGCACGCAAGGTACAAAATAAACAGGTTATGAAGAGCACTGGGGCTATCACCACTGGAGATTTCACATGGTACCAGAAATTATGGGAATGAACCTGCACCACTAATGAGGTGTCCGTTCCCTGCAGTGCTCCATGTTGCCATACTGTAAAATACATAATCTTGAGCTAGGACCTATTTTGCTTAATTTGCCAGTACCTTCCCCTTTTTTATCCTGCTCTCTCCTTCCTTCACAAACCATCCAGTTCCCTGCCTCCCACCTCCCGTGGCTGTGTCAGCTCTAAGGACTTCTCTGGACTTTCTTATGCTTCACTGTTAAGAGCAGGCAGGTTTTGTACTTGATGGTAATCTTAAGCATGTCTGAAGGCATTTTCTATCTATAGAGCTGTAGAGAGAGCTTATTTCCAGGACAGGTTGGAAGGGGAGGTGAGGGGGAAAGCGGAGGACAGCAACTCCATGGAGCACCAACCAGCCACTTTTAATGAAGTAATTTAATTAATCTCAAAACTGTAGGTTCAGATGATATTTGCCCGCCAGGCTGCTGGAAAATAAAACTTTGAGGTCTGGGGGTTGATAATTATTCTCCCCACCAAGAAGTCTAGCTCATGCAGTGGGAGACAAGGAACATTTACAACTTTGCCAAGCAGTCCCAGTTCCCAGTCTCTAGGCTGGAGGGCCCTCACTGGAGATACTCCAGTCATATTATCATTTGATAGCCACTGAAAAAGGTGCATGGGGTAACCAAATACTTCTCATGCTTATTTCAGAGATAGGGAAATTGGCTTCTCCTCCCTATGCCAGTGAAAATCTAGAAGACTATGCTAGAAATCTAGCATCAGGAATTGAAATCAGGAGTTGAAAATAACCCAAGTCTAATTTTATAACCTGGGTTCAAAACTGAAAATTTGAAAGGGGTTTGAACCACTGTATTCTACATCGTGTTGAGAAATCCCTGAAGTAAAACTTTTGGATGTGAAGTGGACTGACCATTTGCTTTGTTTTGGGGCTTTTCTTGTTTGTTTCTTTTTACTGCCTTTTTTCAAAGCCAAGAAAGCTGATTTCTCTTCACATTTGCTTTGGTTTGAACTGATTTCTTTTTAATCATTGCTCATTTTGCTGCTGCCTGAAGAAGTTGGTTGTATACAAAAGCTTATATGACATGGCCAATCTTATGACAAAAGATAAAGTATCTTTTTATATTCAAAGAAGGCATACACTCAAAGCTCTAGCTCTAAAAGTGCAGATTCTATCTGTTCCTATCTTGATCTTAGACAAGACATATCTCCTTATGTGAGTTTCATCAGTTCTAAAATTGTGATGTGTTTCACAAGGCACTTACAAAGTATATTCCTTCATATTTGTAAAACATGGATGTAAGTTGTTGTATAAATAGAAAATTTAAATATATCTGCCAGCTCATGCAGAAAACTCCATGCATAAAACTGAGCAATTTCAAACAGATTTTGCTTTGCAGCTACTTTGAGAAATCTGTGATGTTTTTAAATAACTGATATTACTGCTGAGCTCAATTCCAGTTTAAATGACATATCAGAACATGTTTTTCTTTTAAAAATATGGGTAATTTGTAACTATCTTATATTTTAGCAAGCTAATTTAATCAGCCATTGCTACCTCATGCTCTTTGTACTTGGATTTTTGGGTGAGGGAAGCAGGAGTGTTAATATGCAATTAGATCATCAGATTGCACTTCTTTCTGCCTGCTTGATTTTCTACTGATATGATGTTGCTGTAGCTATGGCTTGAGACACCACTGTCTTTTCAGATTAAGATTAGATAGAGAATTAAAAAAGAACCACCATAAGAGATGTAAATGGCCTGTGCACTTCGGTGTCCGAAACATCAAAGCTCTGCAGTTTTCCCATGTTCTGCCTCCTTTATGGCATCACCTCTCTTTCAGATTTTCCACAGGATGTCATTACCTTGCTATAGAGTTTTTCTACGTGTGCACTTTTTCTTGATGAGTTCCCTCCCAGTGTAATGCAGAATAAAAGAGCCTGCGTGAAACATTAACTAAGAATAATTCCAGGTGTAAATATGCATTTTGTTCCAAAGAAGGCTGAAGTAGAGCATTGTTACTTGCAATAGCACAGTTGATTTCCACCGCCTTTGCAAGAGCATTCTAAAAAAAGGACAAAGGAAAAATACTGGAGAGAAGGGAGGCGTTCGTTGAAAAATAAGTGCCACAAGGGTGTGAAATCTCAAGTGCCATTTAAATTATTTTCTCAAAGATGATGCAAAAAATTCACTGTTCCTGTTTTGGCTGGAGTGTTACTTATGGAGAAAGGGTGGTCACTATTGCCCAACACGTCCAGTTTGCTTTACTGATGGAGTGGTTCAGCAAGAGTTCAGCCTTTAGTGTGGGAAGTGAATAAACTGCAAGACACTACTTATTATCAGATGTTTTGCTTCACATAGTATTTCTGCATTGTTAAGGCAGATTTTTTCAACCCTTTTCAATTTTTACAGCCCAGAAAATTTTCAGTGGAGTGCAGAGAAAATTCACAAGCATAGGAGCTGGAGAGTATACATGGTTTTATATTTCTTCATTACCTGTTTCCAACTCTTTGTGAACATTCCCTAAGGTACCGGGTTCTGTAGGCTGAAAGCTCACTGAACCAAAGCATGTGCCAGTCTGTTTGCTGACAAATACATTTGAAAGGCTTTTGGCTGGGAGATGGTCTGTCTTCTGGCCTTCATACCTGTGTTTTGCACTTAAATTAGTGAATGAAGTCAGATGCAGGGTGCACCTGAACTTTAATGTGCTGGCATGATTATTGCCTGTGCTGGCTGAAGAATGCAGTGGTGACTGTCAGCCATTACTGATTTTTTTTCCTTCATCAAGTCAGATGTGCAGCTTGTGTAGTTATAAAGGATGCAACCACATCACCCAATGTTCTTCCTTGTTTTTTTAAATATTATGTTCGACATCTACTTTCCTCAAAATGCAGGGTTTATGTCTAGATTTTATTGGGCTCTTTTTCCTGTTCACTCCCTACTCACCCCTCCTTCCTTCTGCTGCATACCAGTGACCAATATCTTATTTTTGTGACCTCTCTGTGAGTATACAGTCACTGCTGTTCCTGTAGCTATGGATAGTTAAGGTGAGGTACCTCTGATCCACCTCAGGCATCTTCACTCCTCAAGACAAAGGCTTTCCTTGCCACAACATACCAATGTGCTCCTAGAATTTGGCAGCCTTTGATCTCAAATCTGCTGTCCTGCAGATGGAAGACAGATACTTGAGCAAGCCCATCATTGCCATTTCCTCTGTCAGCATCTTACCAATTAAAAAACCTTTAGGCCATTTGAAAAGAAAATTAATTGTTAGCAGCATCTTGGAGTGGGAAGACACTTCACATTTTTGGTTCTGTTGAGAGGGGAAAAAATGTCAGTTACACAAGAGGAAAGATTATAGAAGTGAAGAATTTATAGCTTGGACGGAAAAGGGGGTTTGATAACCATCTGCAGTTGTATGAACTGTGGTGTGGTCATGAAGGAGAGGAAAGGGGAAACGAGGTTAGCTAGGTCACTGCTGTGGAGAAGAATGTGGACAAGAGTGGTGAGAAAGACTGGGGTGGTAAACATAGTTTAAACTGAAAAGATTTCCAGATTATTTTCCAATTAAAAAGCAGAAGATTTTCCTTCTCACACTTTACTTCCTTCTAAACACTTTACTTCCTTCTAAAATGTGGCACAAAGAGTGCTGACCTTCAGACAGGATTTGGTGGTGGTGGTGGTTGTGTTTTACATAGGCTCAAATTCAGTGGGTTACCAAAAAAAAAAAAAGTGTTGTGATCACTGTAAAGCGATCACATGATGGATCAAACCCAAAAACCCAAAGACCACATTTTCAGAGCTTGAGAACCACATCCTCCTCAAAGGCATTCAGTACACTCTAGAAGGGCACTGTAATTATGGGCTCTTACTAAGGTGCAAAAAAACCTGTAAAAACCCCGCAACTCAGAGGTGAGAAATTTCTTTTATTAATAATCAGTGGTCATGATACAGTTTTCTCACAGAACCCTGTTTTTCACATGCTGCCTCCCAGATTCAGCATACAGAGAGCACTTGCTGGGAGGAGAACCAGAGCTACCTAGCTAGTAGAAGTATTGACTGTGAACCCTTGTCTTGTTCCTTTTAGAAGCATTCACTGAAGGCAGCATGCCCTTTGCTACCCAAGTGGAGGGGAAAAAAATCCAAACAAAATGAGCTTACCAAAATGCAGGAGCCTTTCCAGTATGAGAGAAGTAGAGTGTGGAAATGTCCTCAGTGTGGAAGTAAGGGAGATCTTAACACTGCTTTTTGGCTGGAGGATTGCTGAGTTTTCTAAGGCATAAGCTGTTGTGGGACAGGTCTTGGCAAGCCCAGGGGAAGTTTCAGTCCTGTGGTCCCATATGGTGTATGCCCACAGCCCTGTACCCTTTCTTGACCTTCCTCACTTACCCTTTCTTACTGCCTTTCCAGGGCAGTTCTTTGGGTCCTTTGCTTGGCTGTCCCACGGGTGCAAAGGTGGTATCGGTCACACAGACATCTCTGTGGCTGTGTTGCCCGACTGGAGCTGCAGTTCAGCACCTCTTCCTGGCTGCTACCAGGGAGCCCATCCATTACCCTGCAACTGGCTTGGGTAATTTATTCTGTCAGTCCATTCCCCTTCCTCCTCCACTGTGGCATTTTGGAGATGACTTTGAACATAAGAATTATCCGCAGCCCACTCAGCCCAAGAGGCCAGCTAAGAAGATGAGTTCAAATCAGCCACCAACTCTCCCCAACAGAAGTGAATGCCAGGTGGATGTACTTGACATCTCTGGTCATTTTTCTCTGCACTTAGTAGCACATAACAACTGGTAATGTGGGCCTCCAAATTTAGTGTGACAGCACTGTCAGTTTCCCCTGTAGTTATGTTGGGTCATAACGATTTTGGAATCTTAAGCATTCCCTTTAAAAGAGGAGGAAAATCCAAACCACAAACATTTTTCAGCACATCAAAACACCAAAGGCAGTCATCCACTGAAAGCTTTTTTTTTGACACAGGTAAACACATTTTTCACATGCTTCTTTAAGACACACATGCATATGTATGTGGTGTATTGTGAGAAGGAGACTGCCTTTATAGGAGAATTATACACGGAGGGGTGCTAAAGGACTGTCTTGATTACTACTGACTTATATGCAAGACTAAATAAATGGTCAAGGAAATAAGGAGATGGGCTGTAACCGCTCATGTACCTGATTTGTTGCTTATAGCCTGAGCCATCTCTGGTTACATGTTGCATGTGCAACTGCTGTTTTGTTTTTGAATCCATGGTTTTGTACATGGATTTTATCTTTTCAAAATGTGATCTTGAGAGCCGTCCTGATCACTGCACCGCTGTTCTTTATATACTAGTGGGCAGTCATTTTGCTTCAGACTGTTTTATTTCAAGGCATGAAAGCATGACGACCTCTCAGCATTCAGAGTCTTGTTCTTATATGAGCTTTCTGAGATGCAGTCAATGGTCTGCTGGTTAGGACATGCTCCAGCATTGTAACACTCTTGGGAAGAGCTTTCGTCAGCAGTGCCTTCTGGATCTAATATATAAGTAGTGTGGGCTTTTTTCTGTTAATACTGTGCAGAGGCCAGTGTTTCTTTCCTAAAGTAAATTCACAATAAATCACAGCAGGTATCTTGCTTGACATTTTCTTATTCCAGGCTTGACCTGTCGGTCAGCTTTGAGTCTCTGTCCAGAAAAGGCTGGTGTCATTTTGGGCTAGCTTTTCCAAATCACAGCATGCAGTTCTTGTCAGCTGCAAGCTCCTACCACGTTGTGGGTGGTTGCATCACTGAGGAGAAAATAGCTAACGAAGGCACAATCATTGCCTCGGGACTTTGCCAAGGAAACCTCATGTGAAGTTACATATTTGTGACTTTGAGCTCCAAGGGTTTGGTCATGCTTGCAGTAATCTGCAGATGTGGGGTCTGCTGTACTCTGTGTGCATCCAGAGATTTGAAAGGGGAAATGAGTGGTAAGAAAAAGGGGTTTAGATCAAGTTGTCTGAAAGGAAAAGGCCTGGCATCCTTGGCTTTAGAAATACCACCACATCCCAGAAGTCTTGGGTCATGAAAGCTTTTCACTGCACTAGAAGGTCTGAAATGCTCCAGTCAAAGTGACTGCAGGGCCATAATTTCATCACTAATATCTTGCTGAATAACAAACTAGAAACTTTTTCCTCTGTCATTCTGCTGAAAGTGTAAAGTAGACAAAGGAGGCATGCCAGTGCAAGTTTAGCTTAATGAGAAAGCCGTCAGGTTCTTGTTGAGACCAGCATTGAGAAGAATGTTAAATCAATACATGTCCAGCTGGTGATAAAAGATAACCTGCGCTTAACTGTAGAAATAAATAGAGGAAAAAAATTACTTGCTAAAATATGACCTTTTTTTCAAGAACAGAGAATAGTAGCAGCACATGAAAGCATTAGATATGAATACATAGATATTAATACAGTCTCTTGAGAACTCTGAGTATGGAGTGCTATGACAAGAAATAAGCAAATTGGCTGGACAGGGAAATGATTCTGTCTGCAGCCAGAAGAACAAAAAATACTTGAGTTTGTTGTTTTGGGTTTTTTCACTCTTACCACACCTATAGCATTAGGGAACCTTAAGCACTGTTCTGCTTTTCTGTTGACACAGCATAGGGTGAGGGATGCACAGCGAGGCTGGAACAATTACAAGAAAGGATTAGTACTTATTTGCAAGAGGTTAGTATTGCAACTTTTGGGAGTTGGTTTCAAAGGCAACTTCAAGCATGAGTGTCTCTTGTTTGCTTTCCTTGAAGAATAGTGCCTCTATAGTCTCTTGACATTTAGAATCAAATACCTCTATGCTTTCCTTCTTTCTGTTTTGGCCAGATAAGATTCTATAACCTCAAATCTTCTGTGTACATCCCTTTGTTTTGCAATTCCTTTGTGAAAGAAAGAAAACAACCATTGAGAAAGAGAGAAACAGGATATAAAAATAGGGAGCTGCCCTCAATTCAATTCTTTTTTTGTCTTCCACTGAATCCCTGTGTGGCAGTGCAGTGATGCAGCACCATAACCAACAGTCTGGCATCTGCAGCCTGCCAAGCTGAACCCTGAAGGATCAAGCATCGTCAATCTCATCTTTTACTGTCTGTTTTTGGCTCTTTGATTGTACATATATATATAAGACAGGGGAGTTTTTGCTTTCAGCCCTTGGCTGGAGCCTCCTCTGCACTGTTCTGTTTGGCAGCCCTGGACAGCTCCTGTCCCTTCACCTTGTCATCCTGCCTCCTATTTACTGCCTTTTTTTAAAATCCACAGTAGTCTGTAAGCTTCAAATACCTGTTCCTCTTCTGTCTCCTCTGCTTTTCCTTTTCTGTGGCTGTCCACAGGCTGGCTCCAAGAGACATCCCATTGCTGTTTGCAGACAAGCATCCCACAGTAAGTACAGCAGCAAGGTGCCCACTGCCTGCCCCCAACAGATTCCTTCCTTGCAAGAGGCCTGATTCAGCAAAAGAAATGCTTAATTAGAAATCTTCTTTGTGTTTGTGGCCTTTAAATGTAGGCCTCACTTCAGCTGGTGTGCAGGTATTTATGTCATATGAGACAGCCAGACTTCAAATGAAGAATGTGAGCTTTGTGAAGCTGCAAGACTTTTATCTAGCAGAGGGTCCGTGCTTGCCGCTCGTTCCTTCAGACATGCAGTTGTGGTGCCAGGCAGCACATTCCCCAGCTGTGAGCGTTCCTCCTTTCACACCCCACCGTGCCAGAGCCAGGTCCAGGTCGGTCTGGTTCAGATACTTTTTCTCCAGGACTGGCATGGCACAGTGCTGTCACACAGCAGTCACATGGCTGTGACTCCTTCACCACTTGACCCGTGGCCTCCCTCTCGTCCCCACCCAGGTGGCCTGCTTTGAATTCCTGCTCAGCATGATGCCATGTAGGAGAAGCAGTGAAATTTTTGTCCCTGCATGCTGATGTCTGATGACACATGGTAAATGCCTGGTGTCCTCATTGGTGGCTTTTTTCAAAGAACCTAGAAACCAAGGTCAGAGTGATTATTCTCACTAAGTCTTAAAGCAAATTTCTGGATCACAGACAAGAATAACATTGCCTGCATTCCCCACATGCCCGTTCATCCTGCTGTTAGGTCTCATGGCTGTGGTTAGGTCTCATTGCTCCTGAAAGCAGGAATGTTTTCTTACCTGCATGGCCAGAGATAAAGCTGTTGGAGTGCTGAGACAATCTAATCTCAAAAAGCCCCTTTTGGATCAGAGAGCACTTCTTTTCTTTGGTGTATTCTTTCAAAGAGAATCCTTTGAGGAAACCTGGGAGAAGCATGCCAAGCTCAGTCGGTTGTACATGGGCATGGATATAAGGTGCAGAGAGATCCAGGTGTTGTGAAGGTGGTCTCTGTAGGCTGCAGAGAGAAACGTCCCCATTGGGAACCTGTGCATCCCTTGAGGGACTTTGATGTTCATGACCATTTTTAACATTATAAATATTTTTTAAATGCTATATATAATTTGTCTTCAGACATTTTCAGGTCATAGCTAAACTACTAGGCTTGTTCCAAATTAGGGATGGATGGCATGAATAGCACAGTGTGAGTCAGACCCATCACATGTTCCAAATTAAACTTGTGCTGAGCCAACATTGATCTTAAGACTCTTTCTGAAAATGTCTCTACCTTACAGATATTGCTGATAGTGTTTCTACAGAGGTTGATAAGGAAGAAAAATATAAAGCAGAAGCATGGAGGAAAACTGTATGATGGAAGGACTCAAAACATGTAACTAGGAGAAAGTATTTTGAATAAAAAAGTTAGTGGAATTACAGCTTCAGCAGCATATAGGTTTTGGCTTGCCTAGCACTCTTAAAAGTTCAAATTGCAAACCTCTAGTGTTGATGAAGCAGAGTTGTCTCCTAATGACTACAGATTGATGTTTTCCTACCTAGGCATTGCAAGCTGCCTGAAGTATAACCACAAAGGGCTCCTGTTTTCTGGGGGGCAGGGGGGAAGAGGAGTTATGAGGGTAACATAAAGATCACAAGATAGAAGGTCTTGGAGGATTTATCTGATGACCTGTCCCTCAGTAGAGGTAATGCATGCTCTAAGTCAGATTTCACCTGGGATACTTTGCACAGTTATGGCCATACATACTTAAGGCAGGTTAGTTCAAACTTGTTCAAAAGATTAGGCAAAATAAACCCCGGCTATTAATTTCTCTTTTTTTTTTCCACCATCTTATCTGTGAAGGTGAAACTGAAAGGTTTTGGTTTCTGTAGCCCAGCAAAGAAAGGTAGAGCATGATTAAGGTGTTTGTGAGGGAGATGGGATCATGTTTTCTGATGGGAAGATGGTAGCCTACCTGCAAACAAGAGGAATTTGAGTAGCAACATATGACTGTGAACAGACAATGAGTGCTTTTAAACTGGAAATGAGGAAGGCTCCCAGCTAGCAGAAGAATGAGGCTCTGGAAAGAGCAGGGTCAGGAAAGCTGACCAACTTGTTTTTAAGATTGCATTAATGAAAGTCATGCTGTTGCAGGTGTGCCTGGAGCACCACAAAGGATTGACTACACCCCTGCAAGTAGTTTCCATTCCCTTTGTGAAGGGAAGGTAGTAAAAACTTCTTAATCTGAATATGCTGTGGTTCTAAAGTACTTGTTTTTCAATATTTCTGCCTTCTTTAAAACAGGTCATTGCTCACTTGAGACCTTCACAATTCCTGTTCTCTCCTAGGAATGATTCCCAAAAATGGAAGGTGGCACAGAGGCAGGGGGCTGCTTCTGCAGGGCTGACATTGCTGCCTCTGCTGCCTCTGCTGCTGCTGGTGAACAAACAGAGCTCTGTTCACTCTGTGCTCCAGCAGAACGAGCAGGGGGCGGGGAATGGGACAGAAGAAGGATGAGCTCGGGGAACGAGGTTGCTCAATAGAATGAGAAAAACATAATGAGAGAAGACAATGTATATTCTGTTTCATAAAGAAATTCATTCAATTATACATGTTAAACAAAATTTGGAAGGGTTTGCTAATGCCCTTTTATTGTTGTTCATGGGACAGCTTATCTGTTAATTTTTTCTGTTTTGCATGCTAATGATAAATCAAAGCTGATCATCCTGTCATTGCCATTGACCCTGATTTAGGAAAATCTAAAAACAAAAAATGCCTTCCATCATTCTCATTGCTTATGTCTTCTCCCATGCCTTCTCCCAGCATTCCAAATAGCAAGCTGTTGTTGTGATATGAAAACTGTTTTAAAGACTGAAGCTTCCAGTACTAAGAGCACTGGAAGAGACATGCTTGTCTTCTGTTGGCCACTTTGGAAGTCTCAGTCTGTATATTTCCATACATTTGAATTATGTTGCTTTGGTCCTTCTGAAAGCAAAGCAGCTATTATTACAGTAATGAAAAACAAAATTACAAAAAAAATCTATTACAATCTACTACAAGTACACAGTACTTTCGAAAATGTGGCATTTTAGAAGTGTGGGCATTACATTTCTTGGCCTCTGCATGATTGGGCTGCTAAGAAGCTGTATTGGTGTTGTTCTAGTAAGTTAAACATGTGATTTTAAATTGTTTTTGTACTGTCACTAGAACAATACATGACATAAAAAGAGCAAATGCTGAAACACGAGAGTCTCAATTCTGTGTCTGAGAGATTCTGCATTTTCATTTGGGTGAGTTGAGGCTGAGGGAAGAGGGACTTTCATTTTACTTGGGGATTCTGGGATTCTTTTTACCGCATACACGTAAGTGTTTGAGCACTGATGAAGCACAGTCCAGTTATTCTGCTGACAGCAAATGAAAGCAAAAAGGCCCAACCATGGTGTGTGTCCTGCCTGCTCTGACCTGTGACCGTCATCTGTCCCTACTCCTTCTTCAGCCTTGCTGAGGAGGGATAGCCAAGGAGAGGGGCAGGCAAAAGGTTTGTCTCACCCTGTCACTCTGTATGTGCAGAGAGGTGAATCCCTATGCCTTTATAAAAGCTGTTGGTGTTTTTTTGTTTTTTTTTTAATCAGGGCAATGTTCATTTTTCCACAAATATAGTGGCAGATCTGTTTACTTTATACTTACATCCTAGACTCAGGAAGGCTGAAATCTCATTGCAGCATAGCTGTTCCCTTTTCATCTCTATGATCAGTCCTCGTTGCTAGACTAATGCATGGGAAAATGGGTGCAGATTTTGTATTTCCCTAAATATCTTCACTCCTTGAATAATCATGATGATCCCTGCAAACATAGAAGGTAACAATGCCCTTAGAAAGTAGAAAAGAAAGTAGAAAACTGATTTTCTTTCTTCCCTAGTCTTTTTACAAGACTGGTCTTTGTCATTCACTCTTGGTAGTGAATTAGGAATTTGCTGTGTCATTGTTAACTAAGAGGAATAAAGACAGTCTGGAAATAGAAATGGGTGCAGCCTGTGCAGATAGATGTCAGCTGTTGCTCAATGTCATTGTGAAACTGTGAAGTCATCAGAAATAGTCCCCCCAGGGAATGTGAATATTGGGCACAATGCTGGGTTTCCAAACTGAAAATAGAGAGACAGAAACCGGGGTAAGAAAAAAGGAGTATCACATGACATAAAAGCAGCTCCAGTTCTCTTTGGCTCACTGGAAGTTTTTGGCTGTCTGTAGTGTCTGATACTGTATCACAGAAAAGATATATGAAGATCCATGACCAATAAATGCACTCTTCATCCAAGATGGCCTGTGGAGTTTCCCTGTGCCTAGTGGGAACTCTGTCCACATTAACATTGAAGCCATGCAAAAAACATGACCCTTGAAAGTGAACAGGAGGAGGAGATTTAGGAAAGGATAATTTATCTTGTTAATGACACCAAGGAATAAGACACTCAAGAGAAATCCAATAGCTTCAGCAGTAAAGGTCCTGTAAGCACTGTCAAGGATGAAAAGGAAAACCTTTAAGAAAAAAAAGGCAATAAATTTGCTTTCCTACTCCTTTATCACCCATTACATAAAAAAGCCTGAGGGAACAAAATCTTACAATTGGAAAGAGTCTTAATGGCCCAAAACTCAGCCCAGACATTGGAACAAAAGCTATAGTCATCACATTTCTTTGCTTTCTGGACAAAGAACTTATTATGTAAAAAGCAGAATAAAACTCAAGAGCCTGGGATATGCCAATAAGCAAACCTCCCTTTACTCAGTAAAAAACCAGCCTGTTAACCCATCAGAGCAATGTGGATTTGAGGTGAAGATCCACCAGTTTTTCACCTACAGGAAATGACACCATATGTGCCCTTTGGAGTTTCGCTTGTGACATCAAAGCCAAAGATTGCACAACTTCCATCAGAAGTTATTGCTGTTGTAAAAGTGAGGGTATCTGCTTATTCATATAACATGATTCAGCTTCTTTTGCTTCCAGTAATGTTGAAATCACTGGTGAGTGCTTGTTCCATAGTAGTAGTGATGTTTCAGAAGAAAAAGAAAAGAATAGAGAAGTTAGTAGTTTAAATACTTGTTATTGTATTACTGCTTCAGCAATATTTCTGTATCACTTGTTTGCCATAGACAGAGAAGTCAGCAATGAAGGAGAAGGCAGCTGGCACTCATCATTGACAGAAGAGGAGACAGTGTGTGAAAAAAGTATTTTTACTTACAAACTTGTACCAGATAATTCTAATAAAGCTGCAATTGTCAATTGTAGAAAGCAGCAGCCAAATCTCATAGATTTTCAGGAAACTTAACAGAGTAATGCAAGGAATGTTCTTTTCTTTTAATGATCCAATAGCCTGGTCTTTTTTTGTAACTGAAGGGTAGTCCCGTGAAGAAATCGTTGGCATTGTAAGATGCAGAGCTCCCAGGAGAGATAAGAAAGCCACTGCATTTGCCTTCACTGCATACCCAAGGAGTGCTGTCTTTGATGCCTCCATTGGACATAACTTTTGCCCACTGACAGAAGACTACTGCTGGGAAGAACAAGCTCAGACCTGAACAAGCAAAAAGAGGATTTTCACTATATGGCAGTGTGAGACATTTTCTGGGAATAAAGCTCAGATCAAGCTGATCCCTCCTAACATTAATCCCATGAAAATGAAATTTAAGGCAGTGATTCAGGCAAGTTTCTGTTTGAAACTAAATTGAGAATTACTGTCCATGAATAGTTCTATTTTCCACAATTTTCTCTGGTGACAAATTTTTATGTTACCTGCAGAAGAATAACAATACATATGGCTGACTATACCCATTCTTAACACAGTTAAAGGAGGAGGGCTAGTTAAGGCCATGAAGCAGGCTGCTCTGAAGCTACAGATAAATTTTATCTTCCTACTTTAAAAATACATAAAGAACCAATGTTTCAATATTGTGTTGTCTCAATCGTATTTATTAAACTAATAGGAGGTATAGAGAAAAAACATTAGTCTAGCCAAATCCATTAACAGGTATTGAGCAAGCCTCAGATAACTCAAAATTGTGGAGGCTATACAAGAGCTGCAGAGAGCATGCAGCATCATTTGTAGTATTATGTTTTGGGAAAAAAATTAGACAAAAAAATTCACAGGTTATAAGATGATATAATCCCACACAAATGTACAGTTACATTACAACAAACAAACAAACAAACCCACAAATGGTTTACTTGGTTTTTCTACATTTCAGTAGCTTTTTACTTCTGTTTTTTACTATAGAATTTCAGTATCTCATAGGTAGCATACATGCAGACTTAAGGATACCAGAGGAAAGTTTAAAGATAAAAATTAAGTGTGCTTATACAGTGAAAGGGAATTTTTCATTAAAATATCTTGGCTGCCTTGCTATGTCTCTCACCAGAGAATTTAGACTTGAAGAAAGAAGAGTTTTTGTGTTTCAAACAAGCAAAAAACAAAGAAGTTTTGTTACAGCATTCTGTGTTTTAACACCATGTTTCATTCTGGATCACCTACACTGTAGTTACTTAATATTCTGAACACCCAACGTATTCTGTTTAAAAAGATCAGAAAAAAAGAGAAAGAACTGTTTTCTTCTAATGTTCTTTCTAGTTTGCATGACACTGCCACTGTAATTCCATATTTGCAGTTATAGTAGTAGTAAAAAAATTTTGTTTTCTCCAGAAACCAAAGACCCACCTTTTCAGTGGAGCTCATTGCTCCTAAAGTGTGTGCTTTGCCTGCAAGCAAACATCCACCTCCAATTTCTATGCAGATGCTCTTGATCACGTGTATCTGAGTCATGTTTCTTCTGGAAATATAGGCAGTGAATTCTCCAAATACCCAGCCGACCCGATGTACTGAATGGCCACGTATTTGCTGCTTCCTGTGCTGGGGTGCAGCTGATGGCAGCAATGCTGCTGTGTTATCAGCTCGGTTGTCAGCTGTGGGGTTGTTCATAGCCTGATGGGTAATAGCATGCAAGATGAAAAGTGATAAAAATACGTTTTTCAGAAAGCCTCACAATCTTAAGGAAGTTCTTTTTCTTGCACCAAAACACCTCCCCATCCTCTTGCCAGGTCTCAGCCCTTTTTACTCAATCAGCACCTAGTTTCTTCCCTTCCACAGCCAGGATCCACTGGGGATTATTTGCAGTGCTGACACTCTTGCTCTCATCTGGTCCCAAAGCTATCCCTGGCAACTTCAGCATAAGAGGGCAGCTAAGCTTGGCAGAACTGTGCTGCTGAGCTGGGAGGCAGTGACAAATGAGTGACAGGGGACATAGTGACACCACAGTCCCATGCAGCTACTTCCTTTTAGAAAATAACTCATTAGTGTTAAAGCTAAATTTTACTTAAGTAATTGATATACTTTCGAGGTCATCAACTGAAGAAGTAAAAGTTAGGGACAGAAATGCTGTAAACAAATAATATGATAATTATAATTCACTGCTGAATGTTTGTCCCAGTTAAGAACTCTGTTCAGATTTTTCTTCACTGTTAGTGACTGTCAACATTTCACCTGCCCTATCTAATAGGTGCAGTTCTGTGATGCAAGTCACTTGCTCCTTTGCTCAGTTATTTTTTCCTTGTTCAATGAATAGGTAGCCAATCTAAAAATAAATGTGAATTAGTCTGTAAATACTATGTTTGAGCTGCAGGCTATTAGGTAAGAAGCAAATTCAGCCAACCATTGTGTATTTGTGATAAAATGAAATCTGTGCATTGATTTTCCCCCTGCTTTGAACTCTAGGCTGTCTTGTATTTCTGGCTGCTGCTAGAACAATGAGGCTGGATCTGACAACAGAAGTGGACTTTAAAAGGCAAAATATAAATATTTGGAATGTGCCCAGGGAGACGAGTCTCGCATCTTCCTTTTAGCAACAACAGTCAGTCCCACTTTTCACTGAAAATTTGCCAAAATTCAAGTTAGTGTTTTTGAACTGAAGAAACAAAGCAAGTGAGAAAATGTGCCACCTTGAAAACAGATCTCCTGCTGTGAATGCAGCAGTTCAGTAGCAGGGACTTGATCCTGAGCGCTCTGTGGTGTCAGGGGTGGTGGAGGCTCCTGCACGACTGAGCTCTGGAGATCCCTGCAGATGTGTTGTACTAGACCTGGTACAGGGAGGTGAGCTTGCTCTGAAGCTGTCATCCTGCACCTGCTCATGCTGTTGAGGGGCTCATTCAGGTTAAAAAGAAAAACTCAAGTAATACATGCAGTTAAAATCCGTCCTTTTCTCAGCACACCGAAAGGAAAGCAGGGTTTGCCTGGCCTGAGGCCGGCTATGGCTGGTGCTGCACCATTGCTGTTTCTGTGCTCTCCTCACGGCCAGTGCGGGTCCAGCTGCTGTGGGCTGCACAAGTGTGTCTCACCTGCTGCTGGCTGGGGACAGTGCAACCTGTGAGCTGCACCGAGAGGTTATGGGCTCTGTGTAAGCACCTTTAATGTCCACCAGGCTCCCATTTTGTTTGTAAGCCCAGGCTCTCCTTCTGCTATCTAAATTGCCTCCACATTCCACATTTGGTTGCAGTTGCAAGCAGTGATGTTGCAAGGGTTTCCATAGAAGGTTAGTAAACCTTGATGACCCTTGGTTATCTGGAAGAACTTATCTTGCCAGCTGTTTTCAAGAGAAGGGATGCAGAAAGCAAAGCTAGGTCAGTCAAGGTCCCTGAATACTTTAAAGGCCCTCAAATTCCTTGGCAAACAGTGATCAAAAGGAACAATTTCCAATGCTGGGAAAGGCAAACAGCATTTTTTGTTTTGCCTAATTCTGTTCATTTCTTGTGCAACTGTAACCAAAACTTCTGCAGAATCTCTGCACTGGATCTCAGTCATATCTGCTCCTGCATTTTACACACCACCAAATGCATACAAAATGGAAATATAGTGCTCGAACAAATGAGGATGGTTATGTGTGTGTAGGTAAAGGCAGGCATGTAGAATCGGACAGGGATAGCAATTGCTCTGACTGGACACTTGGACCACAAGGATCTGCTTCCTTGCATGTCAACAGACTGAATTTTTGTGTGGAAGAAATACATCTTGGGGCTGCTGGAGGGAGGGAAAAAGGTTCATCCCTAAACCTTCCTCAGGCCAAGGGAAAATAAAGAACTAGAGGTCCATATACAAACTCAATTTTTTGGCAGGCATAAACCCCTGAAAACTTTATAAGTCTGCATCATCATCATCTAACAAAAAAATCATACAGAAAAGTTGTCTGGGCACACAGGAACTCTGGGGTAGCAGCAAGCATATCCAAATTTGAAATCCTGTTTATTCATTTTTTTTCTCTTTCACATGTTGATGTTATCAGCAGTGACTTCAGAGTCAGACTTTAGGTTAGTATTTATTAATATGTAAACCTGCATGTTCAAACAGGTCATTCTCAACAGTTAACTAATTACTAGCATGGTGTGATTTGTGCAATGTTAACATCACTTAAGGAAGATGTGCTGTACTCCCCCTTGTGAAGTATTCTTTCAAGAGGTAGGGACTTTGTCTGAGTATTTCTTTCATTTTACCTAAGTTCTTATTCCATCTTTGCTTAACCTGATTTTCATAGGACCCTGTTTGTATTTGTCTGTTTGGACAACCTACAGATAAATTAGTGTCTGTCAGGCAAGGTTATGTGATTGCCTTAGGACTCTGAAAACTCCATCACTCAGCATAAACTGAAGAGTTGCAGCTCCAAGAATCTGGAGGCTTTCTCACTAGATAAGTGTTTTGATTCCCACCTCAGAGCCACCAGCATGTTTGATACCACTGAGCATCTCCATTTAAGTGAAAAAAAAACCACTTGAAATCTTAGAAATATAACAATATTAAGCTACAACTTTTGCCAATGAAGTCTAATCCAATAAATTATGTGAAACTTCTTCCTTTAACTCCCAAGTATCACAAATACTTCTAAAAGGATAATTAAATCCATCAAGTCCATGACTTTCCACACCATGCAAGAACCATAAACCTCAGAAATACTTTAGGTTTGTCTTCTACTAATTTAAAAATAGAAAGCAAAAAGGCTTTCTGTGTGCTTGAGTGGTGTCTTACAAGTAGTCTGCAAAGCAATCATGGTCAGCGTCAGTGTGGTCCTGGTATGATGCATATGGGCAGATCCTTGTAGTGCTCTACTACTTCAAAGCAGCTTTGTGTATGCTTCAAAAATTATTTCATGGTCAGGCTTGGAAAATCTTGGTAGCAATCAAGTGTTGAATGTGGCTCAAAGGTAAAATAGCAAAAAGCACTGAGCATAGTGTAGGGATCCAGTCTCAGGTGAGCACTTTCTTGTGTCACAGCCTGGGAAGCCAAAATGCATATTTTTTCTAGCATGGTCTGGCATGAGTTTTACTAAAATCATCTTTCTTCCTTTTTTGTGCAGCCCTTTCTGCAGCACTTCCTACTCATCTGTGCTTCTCTGTTCTTTCCTTCAGTACCTTCACCTCTTTCCCATTTTCCTGATGACCACTGTATATCAACTATTTTACAAGCTGCTGGCCTGATAGTGCTCTGAACTGCTCATTTGCAAGAGCGGATTTGACTAATGTCTTCAATTCATTATCATCTCTCTACTGACATCAGTTTCCTTTCAGTGCAATTAATTTCACCTACAGTGAATACTGCCTGGCAAAGCTTAAAGTCTTGACTCTCCTCTTGCATTCTTTTTTCCTTGAGTCTGTATTGCACTTCACTGCTCTTTACTGCATACCCTGTCCCTTGATAGTCTCCTTCACAACTTTTGTTCATTCATTTTCTGCTTTATCATAACCATCTGTTATCTTGGACTCCTCTTTCAACATTTTCCTTTGTAATCATACCTGTTGCACAGGCTTTCTTATTCACGCTGCCTGATGACTGCACTTCTGATCTCTCAGCCTGCTACAGAAGAAACCCAGCATCTGCTCATGCAAATCTGTGCCAATGCTGTGTTTATTACTCTCTCCAAACCACAAAATTTTTCCTTGAAACAAATATTGTCAAAAGAGAAACGAGACCAAGTGGGACAGTTGGTTAGAAACAACACATCCAAATGAACATACATTATTTTGCAGTGTATACCATATCTCATTCAAATACCTCTTGGCACATGTAAAAACTGCCCAGGACACAGGGCTCTGCTACCTTGCCTTCTGCCCAGCTGCCTGCCTCTGAAGCCCTGCTCGCCCTGGTGACAGTGTTTGTGTTGACAGTGGCAGTGCCTGGTAACAGGATCCGCTATTTACGCGTACTGCAGGACATGACTCCTGCTCTGGCCCTGCTCTCCCAGTAGGGTCTCTTGCTCCATACACTGAACCTCTGCAGTTATTTAGATGAAAGATACCAAGAGTTGGAGCCTTGTTGAAAACAGAGTAGGCCGCTGTTGATTCGAATTCTTTTAAATTAATGCTATTCCCAAGTTTCTTTTCATCAGTAAGAAAAACATCCACTTTACTGCATCTGGGTAGAATTCATGGGGATAATCAGCAATTACAAACAGATCACAATTACTAATTCACTGCAGCATTCCTGGAACATACTGTTTCCATTCCTGGATTGTTACACTGGCATTTAAATTATTAAAGCTGCCTAATAACAACTGATATGTTCTCCCTGGAGGACCTGAAATATTCTGACATTTCTATTAATGAAAATGCTTCAAAAAGTTGTTTTGAAAAAAGCTGTCATTAAGAGCCATAGGAACATGCAACCATGTTAATAGGCAGCTACATGTCCACTCAATTTAGGAAAAGATTAGAACCTTAAAATAAAAACAGCTTATTGGGATGCTTCTGAGAGCATTTTTCATTTCTTCGTTGAGAGATAATATGTGTTTATGCAGGCTTCTCAGGTCAAAATAAGTTTTCTTGAGTTACTCTTTTTAAGGAGTGCTTAAGATTAGTTCTTGATTTAGTACAAATTCTTTACAGCATTGCCCTGCAATGTGTTTTTCCAGTCTTGCTCTTTAACCCCCATACAAGTGACTTGGTTTGGATGAAAACTGAATACAATGTCCATGTTTCTGGTGTCCTGTCCCAGCCTGCTTCCTTCCCTCCTCCGCACAGGCGGGGCTGTTGTGCTTGGCTGCCTCTTGTGGGAGCTTGAGAGGCACAGAGGGCCAGTATGTCCCCCCATTTCCATGGCTGTGGAGCTGGGGAAGGCAGCTCCCTCTCGCCACAACAATCATGGGGGCATGAGTGCCGTGCGTGCCGCTTCTTACTTTTTCCACCTGAATTTAGGCTTATCCCGAGTACTTTTTTTGCAAATGTGGAAGCTACTCCAGAAGAAGTTCAAAAATAAGTTCACTGAGTGATAGAGGACCTGGTGCAGTGTGTCAGTTGAAGGCAAAGAAATGTTTCCATTTACCTAAGAGGAGGCTGGCTGTGAGGAGGAGGAGGAGGAGGAGTGCCAGAGAGGCTGATAGGCAGCTGCTGTGCCTGCAGCCAGCGAGGCCAGCTTCTGCTGGGCAGCTTCCAGCATCTCCACCACCACTGCTGGGGTTGTCCATCTGCATTTTTAAGGAAAGAGCAGTGGTTGTTCATGTGCAATATTGCAATTTGGAAAAACAAAACTATTGTGCAAGACATGATATTTATTTTACTGTGAGATTTCTTGTCACACTCTGTCTCTGTATTAATAGGGTGCACATCAAAACATAAATCCACTGGTAAAGGCCTCTCTTTTGGGACAGACATCACTGTGTGATGTCCCTTCTTCCCTCAGGACCTGGGTTGTTTTTAAGCATACTTCTATCAGGTAGTTCCTCTCCCTGAACTTTCTGGATTATTTTTCCATGCAGTATTTTTAGTTTGTGTGCCTGTTGTCCTTCCTACGGGAAATTGCTCAAGGTTTTACACTGAGAGCTGAGGGGAGAGGTGAGCAGGAGTAGTGATGAACACCTTGATGGGATGGTTCCTGCTGTTGAATGACAAACAAACAGAGTTTGCTTCACACCTGAGGTGAGAAGCAAACTCTGTAGCAGAAACCAGAACAAGCTTGGTGCTCCTGCCTGCTGATGGAGAGCAACCCACCATGCCTGGGTTCAGCAGTGCAAGGGAAAGTAATAAATACCCTGACCTGGCATCATCTGAGGGATTTTGGCTGCCTACTGCTGCTGCTGAGAATCCATAGCAGCTGGATGCCTCATCCTTGGGAGAATTTTGGGAAAAAAGTCTCTCTCCTAATTGCACTGAGGAAAATCAGTAGCCGGAGCATCAGCACTATAAAGCCACATCAATTAGTTTGATTAGTTTGATGTCAATTAATTAATTTCTATAGCATTTTATTATTTGGTAGAAATTCTTTGGTTTGCCCATTCAGAAGGTATCTGATAGCTTACAGATATAACAGTGTGATTCAATGGCATTTTTAGCAAAACAAATTAACCCTGCAAATGCTGAATGATACAGCCTTGTTATTTTTCTTGTCAGCATTGTTTTCAAGCAGATACAGTTCCAGATATAGTTTTCTTATTTTAAATACCTTCACAGAAAACAGATTACGTTCCATAAATTTAGCTGCATGTTTTTTACATAGATCTCTTATCTCAAAGATATCGGTAACTATTTTCTGAGGTAGAGTAGTAGTATTTCAAATAGCCTGAATAAGGAGTAAATTTGTGTTACCAACACCAGATCATCCAGTGCCCTGCTAGTTGTCCATCAGTGTCCATCCACTTGCATGTCTATCTAGTCTAGCAGCTCCTTCAGACAGCTGTTGCTGGGGGACTTTTGTGGAATGACTTGTCCATATGAAGGTATTGTCTGTCTTCAGCAGTGAAAATGCAGTGGACGTGGCAGATCACATGCTCCCATATTGGCCAGAGGATCATCCTCTTTGTTTAAAAGCTCTCACACTGCTTAGTAAAAGTTTCCTTTTATTCAGTAAAATAATAAAGAAAATCAAGATTTAGATTTGATTAACTACAGTTTTGCTAAACCTGTATTATGCAGAGGAGTGCACAGATCTTGTTTTTGTTGACTGCACTCAATTGTGTTTCCTCATGATGGTGCCGTATTCCTCCAGCCAGGGTGAAAAGCCTCCAGTCATTTTCTGAAAATACATATAGAAATTGGATATCTAAATCCACACAGTGAAGGTCAGTATGGAGTGTTCTTTATTTCTCTGCTACTACTGCATTTCTTGTGGTGTGGTTTCTACATAAATTCTCAATGCACATTGCAAAGATGCCGATACAATGGAGGTCACTTAAGTCCACAGCTGGGTGAGAAACATGACCCACTTCTTCACTTCAGACAACATCCTTAACAACTCCAGGCCATGTTTTGTCTCTGTTAAACATCCTTTGGGAAGGTGCTGTTATTTTTTTTTAATAGTCTTTGCTTCTTACCACTGACAACAGAGTGTGGGCATCCCTCCATGTCTGTGTCTATTACATCCATATTGGCTGTGGCCTCTAATTGAGACTTGGGTTTTCTCAGCAGTGAAAGAGCCACAGAGCCCTTACCCTATTAAAACAGTAGTTAAATTAAAGAGAAGCAAATGCTACTTTCTGGCAGAGATCAGCCCTTAAATACAGAGCTCTTCTTTTGCACATGGGGCCTAATTGGTTTATATGAGGGTTACCCCTGCAATATTTGCATCACCTCCCTCCCCCCTCCTCCCCAGGGCCACATCAAGCTAAAGGTTTTAGTTGTGACAGCCACCACTAGCATCTCACTGCCTTTTATATAACATTATACCTCTGAGCTGTTGTGGTGTACTCAGAAGGGGTTCAGCCTGGCTGAAAGGTGCAGCTCTGTCCTCCAGGACAGCTGTGGCACGGTTGTTGTGATTTTATTTTTTTTCTCTTTTGTCACATACCCAGTAATGAGGCTTAGTTACCCAACAGCCATAAAGCCATAATCTGTCTGCACAGAAATGCCAGACCAAGGAGAATGAATTCTTATCCCCACAGCTGTCAAAGGATGTTCCTGCTAAGATAAGATATAACATAATCAATTACATCAGTAGCTATTTCTAGGTAGAGCTACCTTTACATGTAAGCTACAGTCTGAGAGGCTTGCATGGAGGGTTGTTTTTTTCCATTATAATTTGTATTTGTGCTGCTGGTGCAGGCAAATCAATTCTGGCTCCTGATTTTCTTTTATCTTCTTCTTTCTTTCTGCTATGTCACTGCCCTCAGTTTTTCAGACAATGTGCCAAACTAGAAATTAATCCAATGTCAGGAGAGCAGTAAGAATTACCAACAAGAAAGATTAAAGCACGATACAGTTTGTAAACACTGCTAGCAAAGGAAGGAAATTCACTTTTTCTTCCACTTCAATCTAGCAGGTCTCTTGGGTGAATTATTCATGCTGTTTCCACCCCTGGCTGTATTTAAAAAGGTGTAGCAACAGCACGGCCTCGCCTGAGAGTCATTTTATTCCTACAGCCTTTCACAAACACTCCAAGGGATGGCTTCTCAGGAATGACCTTTTTTTAATCCTGTGGCCTCCTTTCAGGCAGCTCAATCCCTGCAACTGCAACACAAATCTGATAGAATAACCACAATAATTAATGTGGCTCAATTTCTGATGTTACTGTGTGCTGTATATCTGCTCCTTTTGCTTTTTTCCCTCCCCTCACAAGGAAAGCAAAGAATAAAGACCAGCTGGGAAGACTCTCATCACTTCATGTCATTTTTCTAATTAGCCCTTAGGATTCTTCCAGGAGTCTCCAGGGGCTGAGCCTAATCAAAGGCTGGAGATACTGTCAGGAAGCAGTGTGTTCATTCAGGTAGTGAGCTTTCCTCCTGACACTGCTTGTACTGCCTTTCAAGTTCTTTTAAGAATCCTTTTAATTCCCTTATTGCTCTTTTAACCTCCTTGTTTTCCTGCTACTATCAAGGAGCAAAGGAATAGGAAGTCTCAGCAGTTTCTTCACATATCACAGTAGCGAGGGAGAAAAACTGAGAAGGACTTAGAAAGAATATCCTTCTTCAGTCCAAGGATGAAGCATCTGATTATTCAGCCTTTTAAGCAAACTGCAAAATGATGAGCCAAATTACCCTCAGGTTCCATATATTTATATTAAAGCTGTATCTTTTGAAGCATATGTGTTCAGTGTAATGCCAGTGGTATGTTAAAGTTGGGTCAGTAAGATTAGGGCTCTGAAATTATCCACAGAGTTATTTTGCAAATATCTTTTTTGCATAGAACTCATCTCAAATCACACTTCAGATAAATATCATGTGATATATATGCTGACATATGTCATTCTTGTCCCAGTACTCTTAGTGAGACTTTTTAATTGTGATATGAAGAAGAAAAATTTAATGGCAATTTTGAATAAAATTTTATTTAAGAAAGAGCATTACTAAAATGGAGCTTTGTCCCACAAAACCAATCTGGGTCATTTCTCAGCATGCACCAAAAGCAAAAAACGATGGACTTGTCAGTCAGGGAGCACAACCACTTTGAAAGCAAACACCGCTTATCAAACTTCATCAGCAAGGAATGATGCTCCTAAGTGTCTAAGCACCATGTACTCAGTTTGGTCAAGAACCACCCAAAGATAATTCTCATGCCAGTTCAGTCATGAAATTAGGAAGAAATCTGTCTGTTTTTAAAATAAAATAAAAACTTGGGGATTACAAACTAAAAAAAAAAAAAGTAAGCTAAAAATCATGAGTTCCTTTTGTTATTGTAGGCTGGGCATTCATTTCCCCATCTAGTATCTTCTTTACAAGCGATGTTCCTACTTTGTTTTCCATCCTTCTTGTTTTATTTGCACTTTGTGCCTTGTCAGGGGCAAAGTATAGGAGCAGAAAACTTTTTAATAGCAATCAGCAGTCCTCTCTGACTTCCTATTTTTGTAGTACTCTCTGTTTTCTGAATTTAGGAGGACTAATGAGAACATTGGAAGAAAAGAGGTGGCAACATGTGCTAGAGCTCTTTGCAGAAAATTGAGTTGGTTTTGCAACAGAAGAGATTTGTGTGCTTAGATAATCTTTACCTAGAGGCTGCCATGTTTTTATCATCGTGATCCCTTTGCAATGACTATCTGGCATTATTTATTTATTAAATTATTTTTGTTGTTTCGCATTGTCTGAAAGCCTGCAGCCCATAGGAAGGACATGACATAAGTGTTTTCTCTTCCTAAAACAGGCACAGGCTCTTCTGCAGTAGGAGCCAAGTTTCCTTCAGCAACAGCAGCAATTCAGTTCCACATTTTCCCCTCAGTTTTCTGCATGACAAATTTGCATGCTGAGGTTTCTTTCTCCCTGGTTTTAACTTCACTCCCGTCTTCACCCATCACTTTTGGCAGTGTCTAAGAGGCTCTGGTATTTAGTTGGTGCCAGTTCCCTGTTTTGTACTGTTAACCTGCTGCAGACACCTGGTTTAGGGTATCAGCTTAATATGATGCAGTTTTTATGCTGCCAAAAGAGGGATTTGGTGTTGCTACAGTTATAGCTTTAAACATGAGAAAGAAGATAATTCCCAAGAAATTATCACTTTATTCTTATTTAGCCCTATTGTGCTTTTTCCCAAGGAATGTGCACTATATGCTTTTAGACTTTATCTGGATAAACATGAATCAGCAAAGCCACATATGCTTTCAATACAGCAGAAAGTTGTTGACAGTATTTATTTTTTTTAATCAAAAAAGGGCCCAAACCCAAGTTTTGGCAGGCTCAGCAAGAGAGTTGTTTAAATCACCATTTTGGGGCATCCTGCCATCTTTCTCAGTGTACGCTGCCTTCCTGTTTATGCCCTTCACTCCCCCAGAACCACTGGTGGTGGGTGGGGGGGGAGGGAAATCAGGCATAATTTGAAGCCAGCCTATGGAGAAATATGTGAGATTAAAAGTAGTTTTGTGGTAAATACAGATGTCCTGTTTAAAAATAAGTAATTTCTCTCAGCGATGCCTTTTCGGCTTGCTGAGCTTCCAGAGAGCGTTAAGGGCTATGATAAGTTGGCATTGCTGCTGCGGTATCGTAGCAACTCCAGCAAATCAAGGCTGCACCCTCAAACAATGAATCATTCATTTAGAAACCATATCTTCTCTTTCCCTTACTTGTGAAAGATTTATTCCTTTCAGGAGGAAAATTTATATCCACCATACAGACGTAGGCTGCACAATACCTCGTGGAGCGTGTACAATAGCTTTGGAAGGATTGCTCAGGGCATTGCCTTCTGCCAAGGCAGTCATTTTAAAGAAGTCTGAAAAATGCAGCAGTGGTAGCTGTTTGGATAGCTGCCTCTCTCCAAAGCTGCTTGCCTTCAACCTCTGCATTTTACCTGTCTTGCTGAAGGGAATTAACATCACGTCATTATATCTTTGGGTTTTTGCTGCTTCTGGTAAGGTAAGTGAATCACCCAGTGAGCCAGCAGCTGAAAGTGATGATACTGCCAAGTTAGTTACTAATGATCTGCCTCTAACAAGCATCTAAGCAATAAGCAGGGGGAGAAAAAGTAATTATTTTCTTACTAGGAAATCCAAGCTGATCATATTGCTAAGAAACACATCAAAAGAGTTGGCTTAAAACACAGTAAGTCAGATTTCCTAAACTCTGCTAGACAGCTAAAATGTCTGAGAACCACTGTTAGAAGCCATCTGAATGAGAAAGCTGTGAAGAAGAAAAGTGCCCTTCCAGGTCTGTGTCCAGTTGCTGAATTAATAACAGCATCAGGGCACAGGCTTTCTTTTCCCTTTGATGTGCAGATTGAAAGAGAGGACTTGGCTTAGAACACGTGAGCCGGTTTAGTTAAATACCAATACAGAAGTGAACTGCCTTTGCACAGTAAGAAGGTCTGAAATTATTCTAGCTGTGGACTTAAGCCCTTTAGAGAAGTAATATATTGAAGTTATTTGATTAATTTAATAAATACAGGCATATGCCATACTTAGGCTTGTTGGCAACAAAGTAAATAATAAAAAATTTCTAGGGCATCCAGTGTAATCAAGTTTTATTACAATTCTAGTGCTAATTCTTGAATATTAGTTCAGGGTTTTCAGAGGTGATGAACCTCCAGATTCAGAAACTGAAAACCCTGCTTCAAAGGGTTAAAATACAAACCTTTATTTTTTTAAGCTAATAAACAGAGCTTTTTTAGATCAGATATAGATCTTTTCCTTATTGCTCTAGGAATTCTAAGGAACTAGGGCTGCTGTGTTGCCTTTTTTTCTTTAATTGGCGCATGGCAATTTTTTCAATCCTCACTGAAGGATTTGAAAGATAAGGCGAGAGAAAACTTGGCAAAAAAACCTTTCTTCTATGTATGGCTGAAATTGTCAATAAAGAAGTCCTCATTTCCCCTTTCTCTGCCTCCAGTGTTTTTTCAGAGCTGTGCAGGGAAACAATGATGGGTGAATAAATGGGTAGTTTCATTGGCAAGTACTTTCTTTTCTTTATTGGACACAGAGTGCCTGATAATTCAATTAAAGTACTTTACATGGAAGATTTTGATACCTGCATGTGCTGGTTTTGGCTGAGATAGAGCTAAATTTCTTCATAGTAACTGGTATGGGGCCATGTTTTGGATTTGTGCTGAAAAGAGTGTTGATAAGTGAAGGAAGATTTAGTTATTGCTGACCAGTGCTTGCCCAGAGTTAAGGCCTGTTCTACTCCTTACTCCACCAGCCAGGAGTCTAGGGGTGCACAAGAATTTGGGAGGAGATACAGTCAGGACAGCTGACCCCAGCTGACACAAGGGGTATTCCAGACCAAATGCCATCATGCTCAGCATACAGAGGTCTGAGGAAAGAAGAGGGGATATTTGGAGTGATGTCACCTGTCTTTGCAAGTTACCTTTATGCATGATGGAGCCCTGATTTCCTGGGGATGGCTGAGCACCTCCCTGCCCATGGAAGGAGGTGAATGAATTGCTTGTTCTGCTTTCCCTGTGTGTGTTTCTTTTGCAAATAAACTGTTGTTATCTCAGCCCCTGAGCTCTCTCCCTTTACCCTTCCCATTCTCTCCCCTATCACAGTGAGGGGATGGAGTGATCCAGGGGCTGTGTGGGCTTGACCCAGCTGATGGTCTGGTGTCAAACCACGAGCACTGCTCCCTCACTGTGTGCAAACTTTAAACACAGCAGCTATTTGTGCTTTGTTTGAACCATGAAGCAGTGGAGAAATAAAATTACCTCAGCCACTGACTGCTGTCTTAAGGAAGCATCAGGTTATCTGTTGCACGTCACTGTAGAAGAAAATAGTAGTCAAGTGATAGATAAGCTCTTTTGTAAAAGTTCATGGTGATACCTCTCAAAGCTATAATGTCCCACTTTGTTTGGGGTTTTTTTACATGAGGGCTTTTTGTTCCTATTTCAAGATGAGGGAACTAATATGTACTGAAAAAGACATTATTTGGGTTGAACCTACTTTAAATGTAGCACTTGAAAAGGACTTCTGATGCACACAGAACTATAAAGATATGTCTCTGGTTATAGGATCATCACTGGTATGCAACCAAATTTCAGTAGTGCATTACAGCCCTTAGTTTATTTTCTCTCTTTCTATTATCAGAAAATACTGGAAACAGTATTTTTTGTTATCATAATGTCTTAATTAAAACAAAATAGGTGCAGCACTGCCCAGCAAATATAGAGGAGGCACTCTCTATGCTGAAAGGTCTGGTCCTTGAGGAACAAGGAGATTAGAAGAAAACATTTCCACAGTATTTGCAAATAAGTGTGGTCTGACTTCCAGTTCCAGTTACATGGTGCATTGTGCATTATTTTCTGTTCACCATCTGGAAAAAAGTTACTGGCTTTCTAGGGAATTGCTTGTATCCTCACTCTTTGGCAAATAAGTGAGAGAGGTTTGAGAGGTTAACCTCTAGCAGAAAGGTTTGTAAAGGTAGGACTGTTCACCACAGAAGGAGGCAAACCACCTCATTTTCCATTTCAGATCAGCTCAAATTGTTTAGTTGAATTTCAGCCTTAGTTAAATACAAGTTCAGAGTAGTGGTTTTAATCACCACTGTCTGGTTTGGCTCCCAAATTCGAAAGTGCTGTTAAAATGCATGAGAGAATTGCAGTGTTTTCTTACATCTGGATGGATTTTATTTTTTTTAATTAATGCCATCCTTTATCTCTTGGCCTCTAGTACATTACAGTGCCATCTCTGAACAGAAGACAAGAAGCACTAAACTTCTCTAGCCAAAGGCGAAAGCAATTTCCCTCTGTGGAACCCATATGACTGCTTAGAACATTCTCCTGTCTTCACTCAGAAGGAGTGAATACTCCTTTCTCTCTATCAGATACCTTCTAAAGCTGTTTATGCTTTATGTCTCTGGGGAAGAGAATGGTAGGTTTTCATTCCTCATGTGCCAAATTGGCTGTATCAGAATTTCAGGTCTGGCATTTGAAGTTATGACTGCCCTCGTGCCCATGAAAAACTGAGGACACTTTGATAGATTAAAGGAAATCTTAGTCTTGGTGACCTTTTCCTTGTTAGAAGAGATTGTTTTTTCGGATTATGGCCTCTGGCCTGCAAGTGCAGTATCAGATTTTTCCACTTGTGTGCTGTGAGTACTTAGTCATCAGGAAATTCACTGCCAGACAAATCTTAGCTCTGCCTTTCCTGTTGTCACTTTTTAGTACCATTCTTTGAACTATTCATGTGCTGATGAGTTTTTCAGCAGAAAATACAGGGGAATAAATTTTATGATTCCTCAGTGAACTGCCCACCACATCTACTTCTTCAAAGAACTGAAAAAATTGAGAAGATAGACTCAGTTTTTAAATACTCCAAAAAGGTCCGATTTACTTCTCCTTCCTCCAGACATTTACAGGATGTTTATCCTCACTTTAGCAGTCATTTGCTCTCAGACATGCAGATGAACACCACTCCCAGAGGGGCAAAGTGAATAAACTTTGGTTCATTGACTGGTCTGTGGTAGGAAGAGGAGAAAACTGTAAGAAACCTTCCACCTAGGTCTATTTGGCAAGAAGGAAAAAGGAAAAAAATACATGAGTTGCTATCTTCAGGAATTCAGACCTTCCTGCCCTGAAGTATATTAAATTTAGAAAACATATTAGTGTACCGCAAAACCCACAGGGCAGATTTCAATTGACTCCACCTAGATTTTGGTGGCAAAACATCCTGGCCACATAAACCAGTGGAGCATTTTGTATGGAAATGTTGGCTTCAGCAGTTATTACTCACAAGTCAAAACAGAAAGATTTATTCCATTTTCCATTTCAGTTTTCCTCCATCTTATAAACTCATGAGGAGAGCTTCTTTCTTTTCAGATCATCCAGATGCAAATACCTATAGAAGGTAGAAGGCAGTGAAGAATTCTTCTTGAAGCTTCTTCCTGCTGCATTTTTCACACAGAAGCTTGTTGGAAAAGATTTCTAGATTCAGAGAGGATGCTTGGGATTCACCTCTGAAGCATCTGCAGCTGCTGTGGAAAACAAATGCAGCTACTTTTATGATCAGGCATTTTGGCTAAGTTTGTTCCAGTAAATACATTTTCTAAAAGTAACACTTTAGAGCAGATAAATGCATTGGAAGGGACTGTGGTCTAACGTGGTGAGGCTCTGTAGCCCTGGAAGATCAAAAAGTGTAATGCAAACAAAAGAAAGTCTGGCAAAACTGAGTAATGAAAACACCAAGGGGGTGGTGATAGATAAAAGAAGACTTTCTTTCCAGTGGACTGAGGTAACAAACTAATTAGGGTCTTTTTTCATTCCTAGCCTATTTTTTGAGCAAGGCTCAAACCATGTGGAGGCACAGCACTGGCTCCTACGCCTAGCTGGTGTAGGAGGTCTCGTGCCTTTCCCTGTCTTTCTGAGGTTTAAGCAGGTGAAGAAGAACACAGATCCTGTCACACACTCTTACCAAAGCAGACTCTGCACCCTTACAAGCCTAAGCACCTTATTAAATGCAAAGCTCTCCAGATAGCACACGTTAAAAAAAAAATAAAAAATCCTTAATCCTATTTCTCATTATCTGGACTTGCAGTGCACATACACTTATCTTCATTGTATCTTTTAATATATATTCATCTGTTCTCTTTGCACATGTAGTCAAGTAAGACAGTGATACTGATAAAATATTGGTTTAACTGATGCTAAAGGAGATAACTTGGCCATGGCTAATAAAAGGTGAAGGCAGCATGATTAAAAGAAAAAAAAAAAAAGAAGATCTGTAAGCATAACAATATTGAATGGCTCTGGCTGGTGCAATGTAAGTGCAGTGTACAGAGAAAGAAGAGCTGGGTGCTGTGGTGCTTGAGAGCACAGGAAAGTAGGGGTAATATGGTTGTGACCCATCCCTCCCTTGCAGGCTTTTGTGAAAGACTGTACATTCACCCTGTTACTTATTAGAGAAAGGGGACATGGGCAGGCAAAGAGGAAGCTGTAACCATAGTGTGGGGTGGAAAAACCAGGACTATAAAATTGTTGGGGTTTCCCAACAACCAAGTCCAAAACCTGCCCTTATGTAACAGAGATGTTGCACACACCTACCAGGCTTTCAGCAGCACTGAAGCATACTGCCTCAGAGACTGGCCCAGCTGTTTGGTGTTAGAAAACAGCTGGAGAGCTGAGGGAAAGCACTTCTGAGATGTGACCTGGAGGACTTAAGCAACAGCCCTCTGCTGAGGTTGCCATTTGGAGCATCCCTTGCAAAAGCAGGTGAAGACTCCTTGTTTGAAATCTGATGTACTGAAATAGGGGGTGAAATGGGATAAGAAATCCAAACAACCTGCAATAATAATTTAAAAATAAGATGTAGGCACTCCTTTGTTTTTTCAGGCTGTTTCCCTACCTACAAGTGCACAAGATGAAGATATTGCTGAAAGGGGTCATGCCACATATCTTTTTGCCCTCCTTACCTCTGGAAGGAAAGTGGTTTTCTGTTTCAGTTGTTAGAGACCCATCTTCTGAACTTCAGCCAGATTGTATGCAAGCCCTGTTTATACCCATTTGTTCTAAAGCCAGCACTATCTTCTGAATTAAGTGACACTTCTTCCCTGTTTTTTCCATCATGGTTATGTTGAAACAGAGCAGCTTCTCAGCCTTCCCTTTGCTATGGAAAACAACCTCTTCTGGTTTCCACTCACTTGATCAGGTTTCTCTGTACCCCTGGATCAACTTAGTAACCTTCCACTGAACTGGGGATGCTCTGAAAGCCTCCTTGATGCTGTGGAGGAGGAAATATTTCTCAGTGTCTACCAGAAATGCCTCACCAGTTCTCCAAATGCATTTGCCTTTTTCCATGTCTGCATCACCCTGCTGGTCAGTCATTTGGCAGTGTGTTCATGCACCTCGTCCAACTGACAAGTTCCTGGCTTGTGCCAGAAATTCTTGTTATTAGTCTCCAATATTTGGCTTGGCATTTTCAACTTTTTATTACACAACTCTCAAAGCTATCTGTGCCTGTGGTACTTACTAGATTTGCATCCTTAGCATATGTTATCTGCCTATTCTCAGTGTTTGTGATGTGGAGAATCGAAATTAATGAAGATGCTAAAGAATATCAGCTTGATCTTCAGTGCCCCACCAGTAAATTCCTCTGAGGCCTGTGCATCTCCTTTCAGGATTGCTGATTGCATTTCTCTTTGAGCCAGCCCTGTAAGAATTTCAGAGGTCCTCTTCTAATCCATGTAATTATTCAGTCTGATGAATCCTCTCCTATGTGATACCATATCAGATGCTGTTACCTAATCAGATTGTACAAACACCAGCATGACAAATTAATTAAACCCCCTGCAATTTCATGCACTGCTTCTTTCAAAGGTTTGCAGTGTAGACTGTCTAGCTGTTGTTGTCTGGACCCTGCACAGAGCTTACTGAGTATGGTTTCAGTCCTCAACTTTGCTTGTGTTCACTGTTGTTGCATTTGCTGAAAATATAGTGGGAAGTATTCTTTTGATTTTGGGATAATGTTTATTCCAGTTTGAACCATTTCAAGTTAAAACAGAAGGAGGACAATAACCTACTTCATTGGCTGTTTTTTGAAGTGTTCATCATTACTTTCTCTCCTACGTAAGCTTTGCTTGAAGATTTTCTCTCTTCTTTTTTGTTTTGTTTTTTGTTTTGCTTTTGCTGCTGCAGTATGCAAGTTTGGTTGTTTACTGGATGAGGGCAAAGTACGTAATGTGGTCAGAATGCACTGGAGTAGCAGTGCCAGCAGTACTCCCACAGACCCGTGCAAAGGCGTCTGCAGCAGACTGGGAGTTTTTGTGAGCTGAAACCAACAGTCCTGCTTCCCACTGCCTTGGTAGCATTCCACCATGAGATCTACCATCTCCTTGAAAATAAAATGTGTCTGTATGGCCAAATAGGCTTATCTAAAGAACATTTGCAATAGGCTTGCAGCTTTGTTTCTCTCAGGTGACGTCACAATCTCCTCTGTGGTTAATACTCTTGGAGGAGATGTACAAGTAGAGATGTGTGTCCTAAAGGAAAAAAGAAAGATGATGAGTCTCTGAGCCACATCCTGCAACTCTTTTTTGGTCTGACATCTTCAAGTCATTTCCTGTCTAAGCCTGAGGAGTCTTTTCTCACAGCATCTTTCAAACCTGGCCTCTCCCACTGTTCCACATCTGCCCCCATAGGCACAACTGCCTTTATAGTTCTGCATGGCTGCTGCCTTCCTGCTAGCAGCAAACTGCTCCTCTCTGTCACAGGCAAGTTTGGTAAGCATGCCAAATTCAAAGTACTGAGCATTCCAAAGAATTCACTGATTTATCAGCAAATCAACACACCTTAGTGTACAAAAATATTTTAAATGTTGCGAAGCATAAGGATTTGGACTGTACAAAGTGCTTCAAAATAGAATATCTCTTGTATCTCTGACCTGGATTTCACTTTCCTCTTTCAAAATCTATTTATTCCCAACAACTTTGCCCTTGATCTGTGGCATGACGGAATGCTGGCACTGAAACAACCAATAAGTGTGTGATAATAACATCAGGTTATTTAGGAGCAGACGTTTTGGTATTTTGGTCAAGGTCTGCTGTAGGCTTGCTTTGCAGTTTATTAGTTTGCTGTAGGCAGACAAGCCAGCCTGAAATCAGAAAGTTGGAAGGGCCCTGGGTCAGGGCTTCCAGGGTCACAGGACAGTGGGTCACTCAGCAGCCTCTGTGCTGTGCCACTGTAGCTGTGACACTTTGCCTTGCTTCATATGTTGCACTGTCACACAGTACCAAACCTTTTAGAACTAAACTCATGGGTGCTTTAAGGTACTTCAGTTCTCCCAGTCTCTAGAGATGAACAGTAATCCTTGTATGAACCAATATTTTAAAAATTAAATAAACAAGCAGATGAATAAATGCAATTTATACAATTCTTCCATCATAGCACAATGTAAACTGTGAAATACTGCAAATAAACATTGCCCGGGAATGTAAACTCGCATGGAAGGTTACAGCACATTTGTGCTCTCAAATATCCAACACAGGACAGAAAGCAAAGAGTATTACTCGACTGAAACTTCAAGACTGTTTCACCTAACAGCTGTAAGAGAAACATGTGCAAATTGTATAAAACAGGACTTGTGACTTCTGTCATGACCACAGCAGGGTTGAGGGTTGTTAGCACCCTTTAAAAGATGCTATCTTTGGAATAGTAAAAGCAATACTAAATTCAACAAAGCCAAACTTAGTTGCACCACTTCATGTAGAAGTGTACCATTCCTTCTTTCCATTGCTGGTGTAATTTCACCTGTTTCATTTTGCGAAGGTGGAAAAAAAGAGAGGAGGAGTCTTGACAGTCACTGCATCCTTCCATGTCTTCTGGTAATACACCTGGAAGAGCAGAAGCACTCAGAGAAAGCTATTGCTCAAGGAAAAAGTACTTTCTCATTTGCACTGATTTCAGAGTCCCGATCCACTGCATCAGGTCCTACCACCTGCATATAATAGCACTTTAAATGCATTTACCTACCATTTGTGAAACATGAATTTTGAAACAGCTTATATTATCACAGTATTGGTTGAAACCCCATCTTAAAAGGGCCTGTAGCTCTTAAAAAATTCTAACAAAAAAAAATACAATGGCCTTTTTCAGAGGCTTTTCTCTTTATTTTGTACTTTATAGCCCTTGTTTCTTTCCCAGAGGTGTTGGCAGCTGTTCCAGTGCTGGCTGCAAGAGTGCTTTCCCAGTGCAGGCAGTAGGGATGGGCCTGGCTGAGGAGCTGCCCTGCTGCTTCCCTTTCCCAAGGAATGAATGCTGACTGCTGCAGTCACTCAGCGGGCTGGAGTGTGCCCTCCTGCCCCCTCACTGCACTGCCAGTTTGGAGTAAAGGCTGTCCCTCCACCATCCCTGGCCAGAGGGGCTGTGTGTCCCTGAGGCGCCCTGTGCAGGGCTGGGCTGAGCGTTTGCGCTGTGACGCAGGCATGAGGAGCGCGCCGCTTCATCCTGCCACAGCTGCCTTTGCTCAATAGCAGAGAATGTTGGGGTTTACTGCTGCTGACAGTACATCCATCAGTGCTGTAAATCTTTGTCCACAGTCTGAGAGCCAAGGGGGAACACAGTTGTCCTGGCGCAAACTGGGGCTGAAGAGCTGATCCCCAAATTGGGGGTGAAATAAATGGCATGACCGGAAGAGATTCAAACAATTCTTCTTTGTCCTATGCTGTTTGGGTTTCAAGATAAGCATGCAACAGAGCTTCAGAGTAGAATTGCATTTTAATCTTACAATGCCTATAATTCAAGGCTCTTTGGTTATAAATCCCACCAGTTGCAAAGAGAAAAGGCTTAATCCACTAGACACCACTGTGACAGGCATCTGCTTCCTCAAAGGCATCTTTATTTAAATGAATCAAGATAGTCTCCTGTGGGCAAGACATCACGAAAGCTCTGTAATAGAAAGAAATACCTTATTTTCCTTAAAGTCTTCTGATCAACAGCCACAGAGGTATTAGAACCTGCAAAAAAAAAAAAAAAAAGCATAGAATTTGATTATGGAGTGGGCCAGTCTTCTGTTCAAAATGAAATAAGTCATATAGCTAACATAATAAATTAAATTCTTCACCCAGATTTGAACTGTATTTGTTGAAAAGATTGTTGAGTTACAGAATTATTGCATCTCAGTTCCTACTATAAAATAAGGTTTTTGGCACTCTTCCCTGGAGTTGAGAAATCAGTCACACTGTTGCTTAAATTTGCAGTGATGGCAACAGTTCTGCTCCAGTGTAACCCCAACAAAGGATTTTCTCCAATATCAAACACTTAAAAAGGGAAGTTGAAACATAAAGTCAGAACTTCTAAAAAGAGAACACAGTAGTAGTAAGGGAGTTGCCTCAGAGACAGGGAAATATACACAAAGAGATACAATAATTGCCTCTGCATCTAAGTTTATGAAAATACAGTCCTTATGTTTAAGGCAATTTGGTTTTACCCCATGGCAGAGTGGGAGGCAATTTGCTGGGCTTTTAAAGCCAGCTCAGCTATGTGTGATGAGACCCAGCATGTGAGATAACTGGAGCCCACCAGGTTCTGATGGCAGGCAGGCACTGTGTACAGACCTGCCCCATGCCTGAGAGAGAGCTGCCAGGGATGCATCCAGGGATGGAGGAGGCAAGAGGAGGAGAGTGTTAAAGTCTAAAGCATCTGACAGTGGGCAGCAGTGAGAAGCTGTGTTCTGTGATGCCATTTACTGCTCTTTATAAAGTGCATGGTGACCTAAAGAAGGCTGAAGTTGCTGTTAGATCAACCCACCAGGGACAAACCCACTGGGGTTTGTAAGGTGCCCACCAGCAACAGGCAGAGACTTACATGTTCCTGGGGATTGGGCCCAGGGCTCACTGGGGTTAGGAGTCCTGTCCCACTTTGTCATCACAGTAGAGTCAGCACTTTCAGAGAATTCACTGCCAGCAGTAAATCTGGGGTGATCCGAGAGAAAGGCTCTTTTTTGGATCACCTGACCCCCAGTTTAGACTATTTAAGAGAGGTGTCATGACACCTGTGTCCACTTTACACTTGTCACAGTCATGGATTTGACTCTTTGGACCAAAGAGTTCCAAATAGACAGTTTAGAAAATACATATGTTGTGCAGCATCACCAAAGCCTTTAAATACCTGGCATAGGAAAATATGCTTTTACAGTTGTAGTAGGCTGGTTTTGAAGATCCACCCCTTTACGATCACAGTTGCCAGATTACAGTGCTTTGGAGGATCATCCCACAATACTTCTACAGCTCATAAACTGCAGTTCCTAAGCTAGATCATTTCTTAATTTCCAGCAGACCTTGTTTAAGCTATAGTTATAAATTTTCCTTTGGGACCTGTGACAAGTATGAGCAAGTTTCTTCCAGGCTGCTCAGAACAAACATAATAGATTATCAGCAAGAACATGACCAAAGGGAGTAGCAATCAAAACCATCATGTGGCATTATCTCAAAGAAATTTTAATTTTCTTTGCAAGCATACCTTCCAGTTTTTATTGTAAGACACAACCAGCATTGGGTGCTTCAAAACATTTCAGGTGTTTGCTCCCAGTATGACTCTGCAAGGTCTGTTTGAGGACCTCATTTCCCTGACGTTAAAAAATTTTATTCGTCAAGATCAGCATGAGCTGATTTGTTCCCAACCTGCACCTGGTGGTCTTAGTGCCTTCCTGGCACTTCGGTCCCAGAAGTGCTCCACCAGTGGCTGTGCACATCCTAATTTCAGTTTTTCTACCCTGCAAGTAGAAAAAGCAGAGTTCTGTAGGGATTGCTGTGTGCTGTTGGCTTCATTCACATGTCTGCAGTGTTTGCATTTCTGGTACTACACACCACCCCTACAAGAGCTTTACTCCTAGGGTGCATGCCACTGCAGTGCAAATTGGTGGCCTTAGCATCAGCACATTTCAGAGGCTGTTTTGGGAGCACTTAATGCTTTTGCCCAGCTGCCCTGCAGGCCTTGACAAAGCAAGCCCAACAGCCATATTTTGTCCTTCAGTATTCAAGATTCAGCAAATGATAAATTGTAACCTGTTTTGCTGGTAGACAGAGAAAGGTAGTGAAATATTCACTCAGGTTACAGGGTATGCTGTGCTATGAAAGCCAGCCAGCTCAATTTTTCAACCCCCATAATGGCAATAGTGTGACAGCTCTCTCCCCCTGCCTAAGAATCTTGGCAGGATGCCCATCTGAAGCCAATTTTGTATTTTGCATTGGAGCAAGTCAGAGATAAATTATAGCTGCTCTGAATTAATGTTTTACATCCTCTGTACTTCCCTGCTCATCAGCAAGAGAACAAAAAACCTCACGTATGGAGAAGATAGAAAAGAGATTGCATCTCATTTGACTTTGTGGAAATAGAGGGATAAATGACTCAGAAAGTGGAACAAGGCTGGTCTGGGGGCTAGGGAGACTGTAATGGAAGGCTGTTCTCCTGATGAAACCTCAGCACAATGTAGAGAAGTGCTGTAAAAGAGTGGTAGCTAGTCTATCTTCACTGCATTTCTTACCACTTTTGAAATCCCTGAGTAAAGACACCCATTATTTAAAACCAGTGACTCAGATAAAGAACCTATTAGGCAAAAATTACCTGTTGCACTATGGTGTACCAGCATCAGTTTCACTTAAGCTTTGAGAATTCCTGAGTGTTTTTCCTGAACTTAAAAAGTTGGACTCTCGTGTCTGTATAAAACAAATGACAATGAATTACTAAGTTTTACCTGTGCAATTCAAGTTGAGGAGTTAAAGGGAGCAGGGTGGTGGGAAAAATGTTAAATGCAACTGAAAGAATCACTTTTAGCAAGGAGGGATCACTGCATCAGGAATACAAGAATGAGAAAGGATGTCAGTTTTAAACTTGAATTTAAGTTGGGTGGCTAAGAGAGCCTTGAGTTTGTCAGGGGTGTCATGATGGCAGATACTCTGCTGCTGAAGGAGTCTGTAGAAATGCTGTTAGCAAAACCCAATTTAAGAATTATTGTGGCAATATTAGCAGTTCCTCAGTGGAAGAAGCCATCCACAGTATGTCTGGTCACCTCTTTAGCTGGAAGATGTTTTTTTGTTTGTTTTTTGTTATTTTGGTTTTTTTTTTTTCATTTGAGTTTGGTGAACCCAGGGGTAGACACCTTTGAAATTAGATTAAGCATCAAACTATAACACATATTTGGCATGTTATCAAGAACAATCACAAATTTACTTGTGACTGCACTTCTGATTAAGACTCACCCATGATGGACACATAGAAATCAAAGTAACAAGACTTGCTATAACTCCATGGGTGTTTCCAAGGCTCTCTTTCTCTGTGGAGAAGACTGCCAAGGTACCGCTTAAAGAATTCTAAATAGATGCACTAGCTAGAGATTTGCTGAAGGTATTAGGCAAGTAATTATTGCCAGGCATTTAAAGATTGCTCCAGTGGACCCCTGTCTCTGTGGCCTGTGTGTCCCAGTATATTCAAAAAGAATGGTTTTTTTGACTCTCTCTATGAACTTATGTGTTGCCAAGAGGTTAAGATGATACATTTTCCAAATCTCCCCTTTTTCATTGACTCTAGTGAGGACAGAGTATATCTAGCTTGATTGCATTTCAGATGGTCTGGTATTTCACCTTATTTCCATTGTCACAGAAAGCCACTTATTATAAGAGCAGCAATTTGGCTCCCAGCTGCCATGAGGTAACATAAGCAGCAGTAATCAGGTTCTCCCATGGATCCCACTCTTCTAGGTCAGAAGGGTACTTCATCTTTGCTTGTGTAGAAATACTACTGTGCTTCCCCTTGTGAAAGATGGGGTGCTTCAAAAAGAGTGCATGATTTCTAGAGAAACTTGTTTGTTACTTGTGCTGCATATAGCCGCCGTTTGGAAAAACCCATGTGCAATACTTTCATTGTGGGATGACTTGTTGACTTTGTGTCATTGGATACTGAGAGAACCAGCCGAGCTATTTTTAAAAGGAAATGTTAGCCAGTCCTGTCAACAACACCTGCAGGAACCAGGCAAGGAGTCCAAGGTTCTCAAAACTTAGGATGAGGACAGAGAAGGCTAGATTTTCTGAGGGAAAATTTTACTTTGGGGAAAGACTACGTCTTCTCCTTTCTGTCTTCCTCTATCCCACGCCTTTACCACCCACTTTCCATTTATTTTCAATGGATACATTAGGTTAAATTCTAGAGGCCAAATTACTGATTTAGTGGAACTTTCACTCTCTGCAGATACTGAAGTATTGCAAAGTTCTTTAAGAATTGAAAATACTTTAAAGTGTGTTTTGCACCAGCTTTAGAGAAATGAAACCACAGCCACTATCCACAATTTGTTTTCAAGTCCACTGAGTAACTTCAATCTTATCCTAATAAAGCTGCTACAAAGAATAAGAATGGAAGAGAAAAATAAAACAGATACAAATGAAAGGTTTTCCTACTGTTGTGGACTTTATTTATGATGGGTGTTTCCAACAGAGGAAACACCAAGTTTGTATTTAGGCTGGTGATCTGGGTGCCTTCTATTTGTCGCTTCTAAGCAATTAAGACATGAGCTATTCTGGCAGCTCTCCCCTTGCAGTCACAGGCACTCACACCTAACAAACTCAGCTTTGTGTAGCCCAAACTGTGCTTTGCCCGGCCGTCAGCGTGCTGGAGGGAGCAGCTGCTTAATGACAGCCCTTAACCAGCCGTGCTCCCTGCTCCCGACACAACAGCTGAGGAAAACAGCAGACCTCAAATATGTTCTGCTGGGCTGAGAATGGGCAAAGCCCTGGAACACGAGTAACAAGTCCCTGCTGGGCCACATGGGCAGATAAATGCTTCCAGAGCAAGCTAATGGGCAGCAGATAATTGCATGGCACACTAAGTGCATGTAAAGGTGGGGCTGTACTGCGTGTTTGGTGGACAGCTGGTCAAGCTCCAGCTTCCAAAGTCAGGCACAGAAGCCTTGTTTGATGGTTATGTGTATTTTTTGCAATCACAGTAGCTTTGTATTTTGTAGATTGTTCAGGGGTTTTTGACATACTGCAGTATTTAGGCTTCTTCCTAAGCCCAGTCTTGGACAAGTCGAGAATTTTATGCGTTTGCTCAGCAGGGTCCTTAACGTCTCCTGAGTGAAGTGGGAGAACATTTACTCATGCTGAATGAACAAAACCTGCAGATTTGCTTTGGTTTGCTTTAGCCTTTTACCACATGCAAGAGATGTTAATTAAATAGCAGAAACGCAGTTGCTTTACATATTTTGCCTAGCTCCACTGACAGCAGAGGAGGTGCAGTTTGTGAGGTTCCCTTACTTTGGTCTGCTGCTGGCTACTGATGAATTTGAACCACATTAGGGGAGAGGAGGAGCAAAGAGCAGATAACAAAAGCTAGCTCTACCTAATTACCCTATTTTCAACTTTGAGTAACAAATTTGTTCTTCTTCTTTACATGAAACCCCAAAATACATGTTTGCATGACCATACTCCAGTGAAGCAGCCCACCTCTCCCAGCTGACTACCAGTTCTGGCAAAATCAGTAGTTCAAAACAACAGCAGCAGTAGGCTGATCTCTAGAGCAGCCATGAATTGGTAGAATAGTACATGTGGTTATAATAAAAGGTTTTGCTGTAGTATTGATGGCCTTGAATTTTTTTGCTGGCTTTCACACAGTTTGATGGGTGTAATTAATACATCCCTTAAAATCCAGGCAGAAGGGGAATTGAGAGGATATGTCAATTATTTGTCTTCCACGTAGGAGGACGTGGGCTCTGAATCATTAGTAAAGAGTGGAAAGTGTATAGAAATAAGAAAAATTAAGCAAATAAAGTAAAATTTACTGATCTTGCCTTTAGTGTCCTTTCCAAAAGAGGCAAAGTAGGAGAATCAATCACCTCACAATTCTTGAGAGAAAGAATTCATAGTAGGGTACTGCAGCTTCAGTCTGTAGAATGAGAAATAACTTTCCCTTTGCTTTAGGCAAACATGGATAGTGTTCTTATGTCCTGGTTCCTTAAGGACTTGAACCTGTGTGGTCTGTGCTGTGTGCTGGTGCTTGACCTTCACTGCTCTAAGCTTGATGCCCAGGAGCACACAGCACAGCTGAAATATAGGCAAGATTTCCGTGCAGTTAAAGTAGTTCAACAAGTTTTACTGAACCTGTGCAACTCATATTTTGCAGGTGCTTGGCTGAGTTTTGCTCTGGCTTAAAGGCATTTTTGATGGCTTCTGCCAAATTTCAGAAATTTTCACCAAATGCATCAAGACGTTTTATAATTTGAAAGATTTAAGGAAAATGTTTTTAAAAATCTACAAAGCCAGGGACAAACCCCATTAATTTTCCCTAATCCTTCAGCTGGAAAAAGTACTTTTGCAGATAATGTTGAAGTGTTTGCTTGGAGATTTTTTTCCCTATTGGAGTATTTTCTTTGGTGGGGAAAAAATGGATTTACACTACATATAGGATCTTTTAATTATGTGTGTCAAGTGACCTTATGTGAAAAAATATGACTTAAGAAAGCTGCTTATGTGAAAACATGTGAAAGCAGAGGCCTGGCTTCATATGCAAGGCATGAATGTAGAAATACAAAAGAAACAAACACAACATCTAAATTACTGAAAACTGCTGAACAGGAGGGGTGAAAATTAAAAGACAAGTGGAGCTAAATATATTTTTGCTGTGAGGTAAAAACATAGGTGGTTTAATGTGGAGGACAAGATCTTTGGTGAAAGCGAGGAGAAGTGGTACTGAATGATGAAACAAAAGATCTTTCAGGGAGAGAAAGGAACACGAGGGAAGTGGAGTTAGGCTGATGCTAGCAAACTTTAGTGTGCAAGGGAGGCAGATGTGGACCTTCAGATGCCAGTTTTGGTGACATGTTAAAGTTCAGGGTGAGAGTGGCCTCTGAGGTGGGTGTCTAGGGAAGGTGTGGGTTCTCCACAACATCTCCCAGATGTTCAGCCTGCGGCAGCGCTCTAAACTGGCCCCAGGGCCCCTTCCAACCTGAACCTGTCTGTACACTTTGGAGCCTAGTGAGGTGCAGTCACAGAGAAAGTGGCACTCTGCATTTCAGGATGAGAGAGCCATGAGCAGTCCTTCAGCAAAGACTGAGTTAGTGCTAATAAAAAGGCAATATGCCAGAGTTGTGAGACTGACGGGTGTGGGACCTGTGTGGATTAGATTTGCCGTGTGCATACGAACAAGTCTTATAACAATCCTTGCAGAGATTTAATTTATAAACATGAGAAAAAATGATTTTATGAAGTGTGCAACTGATAGCAAATCAGCTTACTTTTTACTTTGGGGATATAATGTGTGGAAGAGAACAGAGCCTGTTTCTGTGGGAAATTGAAAACAAAAGAAGGAGCACCACTGTAGATACTGTATCATTTGTGATTACAGCAAATATTCTTTGTGTGTAGATCCATATGATATGCATTTGTATCCTCCCCAGTGCTTTCTGGCACTTAAAAGAAATCAAAATGGAATTTGGTGAAGAAATGATAGCTATTCCGCTGGGCATTCTGAAGAGATAGGGAACCAACCTCCTCCTAGTTTTCTGTGTCTCCATTTATGTCTCTATTTTATTTGTCTGTACTCCTAGACTTAGAAATAAGCTTTTGAGAGGAGAATGAATCTTTGGCATGAAGATGTGAAGACAAATAACCTCAGCCCAGACTTTGCCATGCTTATGCAACATAATCCCAAATGCTTCTCACCTTTGATGATTAGCTCCAGGGAAACCTGAATGAAAAGCTTGCACACTGCTTTGGGAACAAAGCATTCCCTTGCATGTTTCCCCTTGAATACATTTTGGACAATTGATTAGCATCAGTCAGAGGAAACCAGGAAAGTCACAATGCAGAGGAATATCTCTGATGATTTTGATTTTGTCCTGTTGCCCTAGAAGCACTGCTTGCCTAAAAAAGGCCAGGAAAAGTTAAAGCTTATGGTCTCACCTCAGGAGTCATGTTTCTCTGCAGACATCAGTGGAAATGGCAGTGGTTTAGGTCTCTTTCATGCTGCTGTCAGGCATCCGTGTTCCACAGAAGGATGTGTGTCCTGAAGGGCTTCCCACAGTCATGGCTCATAGCTCTCTTGGCTGCAGGATCAGTGTTCTCCACATCCCATAGGGAGGCAGCCATCTGCAGCAGCTGATTCACCTCTCCGGGACTGCTCCCTGTCATAAATGTTCTGGAACTTTGTCAAATGTAATTTGAAATGAGCCACTTTTTGGCTTCACTGAGTCTGGTTTCTTTCCTGTGGTCATGCACCACTATCATCTGTGGTTTCTGTATTATTCTCTGCCTCACTGTGCTGTAACCTGTTTTTCATGAACCTGTACACAAGCAGTAGGTGCCCTGGGGCAGCGTGCCACAGCTGCTCCTCCAGCTCCCACACATGTCCTCCTCTGCCTTAATTTTTGCACTGGGAAGGATTTTCCATTTCCACTGAGGTGACTGTTGCCACTACTGCTGTAGTTATTCCTGCATCTCTTAGCTGTGCCTATTTAAAGGTGCGGTTCCCTGATACATCCCAGGTCAAGTGAGAGCTGCAAGTGCTCCAGAACTATGTTATTTTGGATTTAAGATAATTATTTAAACTTCTCCTAGGACACACAGCCTGGACATTGGGCAGTAAATGGCTAATACCAACAAGTACAACTGAGATCCTGATCAGGGTCACAGGCATTTCTGCTAAAGTAAGAACCTTGCGGAAATGTTCATTCTTGCTTTTCTTTGCTGCTCAGGAAGGTGAAAGGGGGGGAAAAAGTTGCAGCCAATGGCATTCTAGTTTCCACTGCAACCAATGGCATTCTAGTTTTCATGGCTTGGTTTTTGTTTCACATGGTGTGTGAGCTTTCTCCTCCTAGGCCATATTCTCATTGCTTAAGCAGGCAGAGTAAATTAGAATGACATTGTTTTTGTACACTAACTTTTTTAAAAGATAAAATGTGACACTCGCCCTGCATTGTGAATTAAAAAACAGCCAGCAACAGAAGAATTTCAGCTCTCATTTTCAGGTCAGTCCTAAAGGACATCCTCTCCAGAGACAGGCCACATTCCACAGGGATGTTGAGGTGTTCCTCTCTCAGGACAGGCATTTTGTCTTCCTTCAGGGGGGGTTCAGAGCTCTGGTCTCTTGCTGAGGACTGGCATCATTTGTGGAACTGATGTCAGCACTTAGAGCACTGTGAACAGGGGTGACTGGCTGTTCTCCCACAGCTAGCTTCAGTAGGGAGAGCAGGGGGAAAGTGAAGTATTTTAATACTAATTGACCTCAGATGGCATTTCAGACATCTGACACATGAGCTACAACAGATGCTGACCCAAAATTAGAGATACTGAATTAGGGTAAAAGCACTGCAAAACAAAACCAAACAAAACAAACATCAACTCCCCCCAGAAAGACCCAAAAAAATAAACACTCTTCAGTCATAATCCTCAAGAGACAAGGTCTGACTCCCTCTACCATTGCAGAGCTGTCTTCATACAGTATGGGCAATCTTCTTGTGCCCAAATAAATGTGTTGTGTTATTTTTCCCCAGTTTTCTCTCACTTCTATACCTGTGTCCATGGAAGTCTTACACAGGCCTGTTCAGAGGTAAAAAACCTACCTGTTTATCTCAGATTGCCCATGGGGGCTCCTGTGTTTATGAAAAACCTGTCCAGAAGCAGAGATGCAGCAGTGCTCAGGTAACACCTACACAGCAATTCAATTATGCCATGCTTTCAGAGCATCAGATCTGTCAGAGGTCTGTCCTTCTGGCAGCACAGCTCCTGCAGTGGTGACAGTGGGAGGCAGAACAGCCAGAGCCAGCTGGTACCTTTGAGGCAGAATATTTCAATGGGACAGGATTTAGTAAATGAAAACTCAGCCAAGAGTCATCAGGAGAGAGATATGGGAGATAGACTGTCCCCTACATCAGCTTGCTCTTTAAGTGAACACTTTGGTTCTCTTCATTTTCTTGGGGAATACCAGGTAGGAAGAAAGATTTGTGCAGGGAAGGGCAACACATTACAAATGTTTGCTGAACCAAATGTACATTTGGCCAAGATCTTGCCAAATAGAGCAGGTTTTTGATGTCACCTGTAAGTAGATAACTAGCTTGGACAGGCTTGAAAACATCTCAGGCAGAGTCCCAGTTTCAAACAAGCTGTAGGAACATGCCAGCTTCCATTATGTCACATTCTGCTTTTCTGAAATAAGCAATATTGAGCATTGACAAAAATTACATTTCTTGGATTTTACATCCTCCTGTTTAAAACACATGCACTGGTGTCAAGTATTGACTGCACAATCAGTATTTAACTTCAAATGAAGTAGAAAGTGTTGCATAGTTAGATACAGATTAGTGAAATGTAGGTAGTGTGTAGGTAATAATCAGTTTCAAAAGCAGAAGAAAACTTGTATAATAGATGTTGCTTTCCTGGTGGATTTAAAAAAAAAATTATACTTTTGAATCAATACTAAGTAAAATATCCAGTAGTCTCTGGGAAGGGAGGATCATGTGAATAATGGTCAAACTCTATGGAGCCAGCTTAAGAGACAGCCTTTGAATTTTTGGCAACGGAGGTGTGTAGCCCTAGATTGGAACCAAACCTTTTCTGCCAACATCAGTGAATAGTGCTAAAAGTTCATGCAAAATAGGACAAGTTAGACCTTTGACATTTTTCTCACAACTGTTGCTTTTCAAATCACAGCATTTGCATGCAAACGTTTGTTGGATTCATCCATTATGCATGTCCTAGAAATTTGATAAAGGACTCAATAGTTCCCTCTAAAAGGCTAAATCCAGCTGCAGTACCCAATTGTGAAGATATGGTTACTGCCTTGCAATGTTGTTAAGTGTATTTGATATTCCTCTGACTTGAATCTTCTGGATGGGAATTTAAAAATGCTGCTCCTCTCTGATTGTAGTGAACATTAAAGACAGCACACGATCATTCATTTAAAAAAGGTTTAAAGGGTTGCTAGCAGTCCTCAAGTAAAGATTTAATCTTTCTAGTGGTAACAAATGTGTTACATAAGACATTGCATAGAAGTAACAGTGCATCTTCGTGCCTGCCTTTTTTTGAGAAGTGTTTTAGGACTATGACTTACTTCAGCTAAACTGTCCATGTGTCTACCAGACTGTGCTCTGCCTGGAATTGTTCTGTGGGTTTTTTCTGTTATTTCTAGAGGAAGGGTCAGCAATATCTATGGCTTTGTTTTAATCACATTTGATCACTTGCACTTTACTGTGACATTTTCACCTACTACTGTATTAGATTAGTGGTTCATTAGGATTCTGGCAAAGATGATGTCACCAACATCTGCCTGTCTTCCAGCATCTGGATTGCCTAGTTATCCCATCAAGTATGGTATGAATAGGCCAGTTCAAAGTAGGATGACACCTGAAATGTCTATGATCAAGCTAACATGCTGTGTTAAATATTGTCATTAGTATTATTGCTGCCTAGTTCTGTGTGACTTCACCAACAAGCTACACAAATCTCTGCAGAGGGATGCTTGCTTGTGATACAGATGCTACTGATGAAGTTTCCTTATTGATTTCTGTTCACACAAAAAGGGTTCAAAATAGAGTCAGATTAAAGAATGGAGGCCTTGCCCTGGTTTATATTGCCTTCCTTTATGACAGATTTAATTGGAAATCTAACAGGAAATTAGACTGGAAGATTGCCAACTGCATGGGTGGCATGCCATGAAAGATCAAGTATCTGTGTCTTTCATACTGCACACTGAAGCAGCTTATCAGTTATCTGGGATTTCTTGTGAATTTTAGGCTATCAAATATGGCATCAACAGCTTCAGCAACAAAAATATTTGGAAGTACTTAGGGTAGAAAAGCTATGCAAGTTTTCATAGAGTTTGAAAACTGAGGATGAAGAGTTTTATATTGACATCTTGAAGTGAAAAAGGAAAAGGCTAAACCATGCCTAAACACAGCCCTATTGACTGTTCATTTCCTAAGGATCATTCCAAAGAAGCATTTAGAAGGACTGCTTTTTCAGGGCTAGCCTCTAGAGTATTTCATCATGTCAGCCACACATTCCACAGGAGTAAAATTAATGGCAGCATATCTCTTGCAGAAGTCCCTTTTGGATTTTGCCAGTTTACCTTACCTGGTACACAGGGTGTCTCCAGGGAAGATTACTCAGAGGCTATCTACTTGGCTGTCATTTGTTCATTCAAAAGAGATCAGTAAAACCAGAAAGTGAGAGAAAGACGAGTGCTCAAGTCTTTCTGTCTGTCCTACTTAGATGGAAAAACTTAGTTACCCTGGGGCCGGAGTCATATGGAGCTGTTTTCCCTGGCATGAGGTCTGTGCTAGGCAAAGGTTTCTCTCTGCAGAGGGATCATAGTGCCATGCCTTTCGACAAAAAGTTATTTCTTAAAGCCATGTTTATACCATGACCTTGTCAGAAGTGGATTACCATCCTCCACTGACTCTGGTATTCTGTAGTTGTACAAAGCAGGAAGAAAGCACTTGTGCTTGTGAAACTGCTGAAAATAATCCAGCTGTTTACATGTGATGAGAAGTTTCTAAACTAGCCTGCCTGATTTTGGTTAGCTGTTTCTCTTTAAATTGAAGCTGCCAGAAATATTTCATTCTTGACAGAAGAAAAAAGAGGGGAAGAGCCATGATCAAGGAACCCTTTATTTGACATAATGAAGGCTGTTTGTCTATTACTTGCAATAGCAATTGGCAGATTAGGCATCTTTTTAGCAAGTTTAAATTAGAAGTTTGTAACTCTGTATACACCTTGAAACTGATTATTTCACCATCACAGGTATCATCACAAGAGACAACTACACTTGACTATTCAATTCAGAGGCCACAGTCTTTCACAAATTGTTTGAATACACTTTTGTGCACACACTAGTGCTTTTGGCATGAGCAGATTTAATATAATTTGAACTGATATCAATGGAATAGATGGAATTATCTATATCCCAGGAAAAATCACATATAGCAGCTGCAGCTAGATATCTGCAGTTAGATATTTCATATCTAGCACGTGGCGCTTTCAGGAAGGAACAAACTGAAGCAAGACAGATGAAAATATTTGGAGCTTCAGGCATTCAGGTCAGAGCACATTAAAAGAGAGATTTGGCAGACATCAAAGGTGGAGAAGTTTGTATTTTCTACAGCTTTTTGCTCTGTTGACAGTGCAGCTTTAGTCTGAAAAATTAAGAATATCTTATAGAAAGAGTGGAAAAGAACAGTAGGAAAAAGGCTCATTTCTACATCAGGGATGCAGGTTCTTTTCAAGTCAATAGGAGTTGCTTGCTTGTATGATTTTTGGAAGGGCAAATAAAGTCAAATAACTGCAATAAAAAGTTTATGCTTACATTTGAAATGGAAGAACTTCACCACAATTACGTGATGATACTCTAGCTGGTTTTTTCATTCAGATAAAAAGAGTATTTGAACTGTGTAAGTGTCAGTGAGGTTTGGGTGGTGGCTTGGAGAGATGTTCCTGGTTGGCCTCACTGCCATGGCCCTGTCAACACACAGCTGTAACCCATAGGAACTAAATACTTGTTAAAACAAAATCATATTTCATCCTTCATGCTTTTTGAATCTAATACTGTTTCAACAGTTTGCTGAGTGTACCAGATGATTGATGCTGTCACACTGCAGATAAAATTTGTCATTCTGTCATTTTTATTCAATACTTTAGAAGCATTTTGGTTCAAGCTGGAATCTGAAGAAATGTTATACATCTTTTTTACAGCTCACCTTAGTTATAAAAATAATGTCTAATTCTCAGTAATTAATTGGCAGACATTTCTTAAACACAGACCTAGAATAAATTAGTAAGTTAGTTGTTCCTGAATATGTTTTGATAGATATGTGCTGTAGTTATTTTTAAATTTCCTACAAGGGCATATAAATGAATATGGTGTCAAATACAAATACACAAATTTGCATATACACAAATATGTATATGTCAACTACATGAAAGGAGATCAGTTATGTTTAATCACATGCATATTTGGCCTCATTAAACAATGAAAGTAATAGACTAATATCAGCTATTTGCAGCAATTACATAGAATATTGTGCAAAGCTTGTTACATGGAAAAAATTTTTAGCTCCTTAACTTTGAGTGTATGTTAGAACTTTTGCCTGTAAAAATGAGCTCCAAGGACTATGTTCTGTTGAAATCATGGCTGAAACCTCACAGCAGTATTTCAGTGATTTTGTATTATCTATGACTATTACCAGGCCATAAAATTACTCTAAAAAGCAAAGAGACTGACTTCTGGTATGGCAGAAGTTCCATTATATACTTCAGAAGTAGATATTTACTTTATCTTTGAGTCTACCTGAATTTAATCTATATTGAATTATATTGCCTGTGTCACAGGTCACAAGTTATTGCTGCTGAATCCAAAGAAATAAAGTCCAGCTTGGGGTGAAAACATTGGCAGCTAAACTTGTTTGTTCCTTCAGAAACCCGATGCAGGAGATTGTGTTTGGTACCCCTCCACATGCGCTGCATCATTTGCTCTTTCTGTGTTTCCACAGGCATTGAACAGGGGCATTGCTGCTGTCAAGGAAGATGCTGTGGAAATGTTGGCCAGCTATGGGCTGGCATACTCCCTGATGAAGTTCTTCACGGGTCCCATGAGTGACTTCAAAAATGTAGGTCTGGTGTTTGTGAACAGCAAGAGAGACAGGACCAAAGCAGTTTTGTGCATGGTTGTGGCTGGCGCTGTAGCTGCTGTATTTCATACTTTAATAGGTAAGGTCACTTCGTGTCTAGTTAATATGACTTTTAATTTGTTTCCCTCATCCATTCTTCACACTGCTTAAGCTGGAGGCTTAATATTTCATTTTGTAAGTACAGCAGGAGATGCAGAAGAGATGAGCTCTCTTGGGCTGGTATCTTGCCTATCCACGCAATTTTTATTGCTTTTTAAACAGGCTATTGAGGAGCAGATTCCAAGCACAGGGCCCTCCTGCCTGGAAACAAAGCATGCTGCTGATCTCTTTCAGTCAGGTGTGTGAGCAAAATGTTGATGAGGGTGACAGGTTGCCTGAAGCTGATAGCTCAGTGTTACTGTGAGGTAGTAATGATCAGCCAGCAGTATCCGCTGGGTTGGTTTGGCAGGACTTCCAGGTGTGCTTGGTAGGGCTGTTTGTCATTCTTGATGGCGCTGTTGGTGTACTCCTTCTGTACCTATTCCTTTGCTACTTATCTCACAGTACAAACTCTCAGCAGGCAAGAGCCAGCATCCTCATTAAACTATCAGGTAGTGCTCTCTACTGCTGCTAGGCATCATCCACTTCTGTTGAATAATTAATCTGTGAGGAAGAAGTTAGTAAGAGCAATTTGTACCAAACTGACCAACTCCCTGAGTGTACTCTGAAACAAAGAAAATACACAAGCAGACACAAACTGAACATTAAAAAAGGCAGCCACAGGATTTGCCAGTTTTTGAGAGCCTACAAAAATGGGATATCAGCTCAAGCATCAGCCACAGCAATAAAAGCCATTTAACTTGGAAGACTTTTAACTTCATCCGCTCCAAGAACTCCACAAGATTCTCTGCACCTTCTGGCTCATTCTACAGAGCTGAAACCTCTGGACCATAGCAACGAGGAGCAGGAGATTCTTCTGGAGGAAGAAGCAGAGTGCACTGCATTGAGCAGGTAAAATCCTAAAAAGCTGAGAGTTGTAAGGGGTGGGAGGGAGGAGGTAATTGTGACAGCCTATGGAGGCATGTGTTGGTCGACAGGCCAACAGATGGATCAGCACCAGTAGGGTGTCATTCCATCACAAAAAAATGGGAAATGCAAGTGTAAAGGCAATATCCTGAACTGCTGTGAAATCTCAGAGTGGCCTCAAAGACAGCATTCATTATCAGGCTGTTATTATCTCAAGGGCAACATGTGCTGCAGTTCATCATATGGAATGGAATGGAATGGAATGGAATGGAATGGAATGGAATGGAATAGAATAGAATAGAATAGAATAGAATAGAATAGAATAGAATAGAATAGAATAGAATAGAATAGAATAGAATAGAATAGAATAGGACTATTTTAGTTCCTGCCTGAGTAGGTTCAAGATCCATCTTTGTAAACACAAATGTCCCCAGCTCTTACCCTTTTTCTGGCTGCCAGCTATATTCACCAGCTCTATGTGCCTCCCAAGCACTGCAGTTTGTTTTGACCATCATATCTCTTATTCCACCACTGGTATGCGAGCCCTGTGCTATTTAGCTTTGCTCCATGTTACAGTCATAAAAAATGCTTACAGTTATGGCTCACTAGCCAGGGATTAGATATTGCTAATGTGTGCCAGGAATTAGATATTGCTAATTTTATAAACTGAATCCATGCATTCCAACTAATATAATTCACTGATTTTGATTGGTCACTTCTTAAACATGTTTACATTTGAAGCTGTTTTATTGAGTCCGTGTTATAAATTTTGGCCCATTTGTACATTTGGCTCTCATATTTCTTTGCTTGGAATATTTCTTCATCCCCCAGAGCTGCTCTTCTAGTTGCTCACTTGCTTTTCTGCCAGTGCTGGTCAAAGTTTTGCCAGCTGGATAAAAAGTTATTTTCTAGTCATACAGTATTTTATTTTAAGCTAGAATAGATTTTAAGAAAGTTTTAAGTGTAACTATCAGATTTCCAGGTGAAAGACATAACTGGATTTTCCATGTGGGACATCTTATTGAAAGGAGGTGTTTGGAAAAATGGTTGGAAAACCTGTCAGCTAAGTTTCTTGCCTTTGCCTGGAAGTAGAGCCCTGCTGGGTTCAGAACCTCTGAAATGCACTCGGCAGACACTGGGAAAAAAAGAGGCTGTGCTTACCATGCTTTAAAGTCCTGAATTAAAGGACTGCACACAATCTTTCAGCTTTTTATGGTGACAGACTGCAAAATATTTTTTGGTATTTTAACTTGTCTATGCCTGAAAATATGCAAAGGCCACAGCAGAGACTGGCAGAGCGCCTGAGGGAATGGAGTTAGTCAGATTCTAGCACCAATTGCCTGGGTGATGTTGCCAAATTTTATGTTCCAAGTTTCCTTTGAACCTGTTTCAAGTCCTGATTATTTTCCTCTGACCCACAGATCCACAGCCTGCCTAGCAGGAAGAGGAGAAGGAGCCCAGTGACAGGCGGCCTCCTAGGACCTGCAAGTGCTCCCCAGCAGCTGCAAGCCCATCACAGGCTATCTACAAGAGACACAAATACAGGTCCCTGGTGCTTGGTGGATGAAAAAGAGAAAAAATAACACTTAGGGGACTATTTTTTTTTCCCACATGGTGTAAATATAGGGTTAAGGAAGATGACATGTCTATCTGCCATGGATTGTCAAAGCCCAGGAAGAAACAGAAAACAAAAAGCCCAATGAAATAAGGAATACCAAAAGGAAGAAAACAAGTGATGGTAGAAACACAGTGACCACAATGAATCACCACATTTCCAACTGTGATAGAGACTATTTGCAGTCTACACACAAAGCTCCTCACAAACAGTGACCTCTACTCGTGGAAAATATCAAACCAGAGCATTTCACCCACCTGACTCATGCTTCATTGCTTCAGCACCAGCTTCCCACTGCTGCTTCCCCCCTGGCGCTCACACAATCCTCACTGCCAGTGACTGCCTGAGCTAAACCACTTGAACTCACAGCTGCCAGCTCTGGGCCCCTCAGTCATCACCCAGCCACATCCTTATGACGGTCTGCAAAGTCCTCACCTGCAGCTCCTGTCACTCCCCTGTACAGGCAGCAGTAACAGCTGAGAACCAAGTTGGCCAAAGGGATTCAAAGCCATGTTCTCATCCCACTTCCAACGCTGCTGTAAACTTGTCAGTACAGTATTCCTGGACTGGCTGTTTCAGATGTGATCTGGAATTCAATGTTCTTTCTGCCTTCCTTGCCCTGGGCTACTTTGAGGGCAGCTAGTGCCACCAATTAGTCTCCTGGTGGGAAGGTCACTATGGAGCCAGGGTCTAAAGTGTCCTGTTATTTCAGAGACTGGCTTTTTGGTGGCTGTAAGAGAAGGGATTCAAGATGCTAAGCCTGTCTCTGCATATTTTTGACATCTTACTAAATTGCCAGCTTGACAGAGGAGAAAAGTCATTTATATAACATTATGCTAACATAATGCATTTCTTAGTGTTGCTGGTAAGCCCTCCATACTAAGTGAGCCTTTTAACATCAGTGTCATGAAGAGTATGCACATTTCCTTTGGCAATAAAACAGCATTGTTTTATTGCTTTTCACTAGTTTACAACACAACTTTTCACTAGTTTCACTCGTTTACTGAGAAATAGTATACTGAGAAAGCTTGAATAATTCTCAGTAGTTCCAGAAATGACAGGACAGCAGTTACTTTGAGGAAATATTCTCCATGCTTTTTACTATCCCTGATTAAAACAACATGATGGATCATTGTCATCACCAGGAGAAAAAGGTTGGAACTTAAATGTAGGTTAACTTTTGCAGTAATCTATGGCAGATTGGATGGCCAAGACACTTGAGTGATTTGCTTTGTGCCTATTTATTGCCATCAGGCTGCTGAGCATGGGCCACAGGTTGCACAGGGGAACACTTCAGCAGTTCCTGGCAATTCCACTGATACTTTTGAACTTCCTAGATGCATGGTCACTGCATGTACATTAAAAATCTCCATAGGAATTGAGACATAGGTGTAATCCCAGCAATTCCAGTGTAACACTACTGGAATTTTCTAGAGACTAGGAATTACAGAGTGGGTTGTAACAAGCTGAGGTATTTCTTTTACTCAGTCTTGTTCCAACAAGATCACTAATCTTGGGTATGCTAAACATTTTGCCTTGGGAAAAAGGGACAGCACAGGAACGCAAATCAGAATATATCTGGGCTTGCTGCTTTCTCCATCCTCCTCCTCTCTAAATAAAAGTAAAATGTTATTCATTAAAAATTTGTCCTACTTCAGCATGGTCATTGCTAAAGCAGTAACATGCTTCGCTGGCTGCTCCCACCCTTTTCCCACAACAGGGGCAGTTGCTTTTCAACAAGCTACTCGGGACAAAAGAAGAAAGCACTTTTGGATAGCAGTGATTGTGTCTCAGTTAAAACAGGATAATTTTGAGACTTACAAAATGTTGGCTTATATAAAGCTATTTCAGATGCTAAAAGTCATTCATAGATTTGGGAAAATCTATGTAATGCAATTTTGGAGCTAGACCTGAGCACAGAAAAATATGGTTGCAGTAATCAGTCTTCACTGAGATGCTCCTAAGCTGTTTTGTTTTTCTTTAATTTGTGTATTACTATAATGAGCAAAGAAGAAAAATCTCAACACCTTAAACACCAATCTGAGTTTTCACATGGGAAAACAGAGGCTTTCTCTTCTGTTTTACATTCAAGCTAACCAAAGACATAAGGAAATCTATATACCCTGTGGCATCTCCAAATGAAGTTTTGCTATTGTTTTTTCACATTGGTATTTTCCTATCTGCCCAAATCCCTTAGTTGAACAAATCAGCTCAGTGCATTAAGCATGGTGCTAATAACACCAAGGTTGTGGGTTTGGTCCCTGTACAGGCCATTCACTAAAGAGTTGGACTTTTTCATCCTTTTGTGTCTGTTTCAACTCAGAACATTCTGTGGTTGAGAAACTCATGAGCATCCGTTTGGCCATGTGAACCATCTTTCTGACAAGCAGCTGAATAGATTTGTTACTTCTCAAGTTTCCAAGTTCATTTTTAAAACTGGCAGCAAAGTATGTAAATGGAATGTGTCTAGAAAGAACACACTTTACCCAAAATCATGTTTTGGATTTTTTTCTTCCAGTAAAGCTATTTTTGACATATGTAGCTCCGTGTCTGGAAGTAAATGCTGTCACTTCCTCTGAGAGTTTTTTCTTTGTGATTTAAGTATGACATGCTCAGTAGCAATCGGCTCCAAAATAACTACAGTACAGGTATTTGTCTGAGATTGCTGGCATCATTAAAAGTGTGTTGTTTTAAGGGTGTCTGTAGTTTGTGTGGTAGTAATTGGCTTGCTAGAGAAATCCATGTAGAGACCAGGACATCCAATTAGGCGTACAGTTTTCAGTGTCAGTTCTTGACCTGGGTCTTAAAACTCAACTGGAAAAACCAAAAGTTAATTCTCGCTAAGCAAGAATCCCTGCTTAGCCTCTGTAGCAAATCTGATCCTTAGACATAGCAAAACAAATTAGGTACTAGAGAAGAGCAAACAAGCAGCTTGTCTTGACTTTTCTGTTTTAGTTGAAATGATGCAAGAAGTGGGAAGTGCCATCTGCTTTAGATTCATGTAATACTCTCTGGCTCTGTTGTCTGTGTTATTAATTTTGTACCATTCTTCATAATAAGTTTGTAAGGTTGGCCAAGGTTAAGTTCTAATTGCATCAGCAATTGCTTGACTCATGGCTCAGTGACACATGCCTGTATGTTTGTCAGTGAATCTCAGCTTGCTAAATCCTTCTTTGTGAGGACAGAAACATTCATGGACATCAGGGACAGTGATTGTGTGCTTTCACTGACATATGAAACAGTTGACTATTTTGAAAATAATGTTTTAAGTTCAACCATTACATATTTAAAACCAAAATCACATTAAAAAATGCAGTTAAACTTTTTTTGATGGGGAGAGGAAAAAGAAAATCTTTCATGAGTACAGAGCTCAGTGCTGATATCCCTAGAAACCTTAAAAATGTGGTGCTATGAGTTATAATGGCATAAGTGCCTTGAGAGTGCCCTGCCAATAAACTATGACTCTTTTCTTAAAAGTGAGAGTAGTTCAGCCTCTGACCCTCTGATTCTGTGAATTTTTCTGTAATAGTAAATCAACCAAAAAAACTACCCACAATGGCCTTTAGAGACAAAAAGGTTACTGATTCCACAAGGACTTACCATGCAAAAAACCCTTCATAGCTGACAGTTTTCAAAACACCAAGTGAAGATTGGCACATGGCTAATCATGCAAAAATTCAAAGAGGCTGTGCTTGATGTTTGAACTGCAACAAGCACCTGAGCACTTAAGGGACTAAACTGCCTTCTTACAACTGAAGAAAAGTTGGAGTCCTGGCTTAAAATTCTTCCCTAAACCTCTTCAAAGGAAACAAGGCTGGGAGTGTGTCAGGAAGATGGCTAAGCAACTTGGGATTCACTGAGTCAATTTGGAGACTGAGTCTAACAGTTATAGTTCAGGTGAAAGACATATATATAGGGAACAGCATAGGGAAAGGAGGAGTTTTAAACATTTTTAGCAGCTTTTGGGCAGTCCTGGTTATCTGAAATGAGGCTTGTGTTTGTTCACAGTGCTGTCATACCACCTTCTTTTATTTTACTATCTTGTTTACACTGTCTTATTTGAACTCAAATAGTATTTTCGGTTCTGTTAATCATTTAACTGCTGTATCTCTAAGCCATCACAAAACAATGACAACCTAAACTCCTCTTTAATTGCTTCCAAATATTGTTTACAAGTTATGAAAGGCAGTTTTAGGCTAAGAGGATTGAATTTGATGACTAGTGTTAGCATTTGTCAATCAAGTTATGAGACCTGCATGCATGAAAAGGATCTCTCCTGAAATACTCTATATGAAGATTTGTACTAAGGTAATAGGGTTGTTATAAATGGAAAATTAGATAGATGTTATCATTTGAAATAGTTAACTTAGAAAATACACAGGTAGGAGAGAAGTGAAATAAGGCTCCCCAGACACAAATAATTCTGCCATTATTTGCCTTGGGGGAGATTGGCCTTACAGCCTAATAATTCTTTTAACAATTATTGCAAGTGTATAGAGGAAATCAAGTAATGATGTGCAGGTCTAGAACATGGTTTATAAAAAGTTAAAACTGATTTGTATTATTTACCTCTGCATATTATATTTGTCTTCATAGTTCAGACCCCAGTCACAGCCTTTGTTATTCCTGGTTATTGGGAGATCTCTGAGGTTTTTAAAACAGCTGGATAACATGGGTACAAACAGAACTGTAAGCAGTTCTGCAGAGAGCTGTGTGGGGACTTCCCATGTCTGTGCAGCCTTCAACCCAACACTTTGTGAAGAGAAGCCTGGAAAGAGTGAGTTGTCCAACACTAAAAGTTGTCTTGGGTTGAAACAGAATGGCGAAGAACACACTGGCAATCAGGAGTGGGAACCCCCTGATTTCCAGAGGTGCCTTGTTCTGACCTGTGGCTCTGGAGGTGCTGGCTCTAGATAAGGAAGGAATTCAGGCAGGTCAAGGCTGCCCAGGGGCTGCACAGCAAAGCACAGTGTCCTGACAGTCCTGGCAGAGGTGGTCATCAGGCAGAGTAAGGGAGAGACATAATGAGTGTGATTTGTTGCATGCCATCACAAATCACAGTATCCTTTTACAGCTTTGGGCAGGTTTACAGGTAATGTCATGAGAATGCAGTGATAATAGATGGTTTCAGCGTTTATAAGGCACTAAATCCCATGAAATACACAATGCCTGGTGAAAAAGCTTTTCTAACAAAGAGCCTTGATTTAATGAAGGAGCAGTAGATTTTCTGGAGTACCAGTGTGTTCATTTAGCAAACAGATGTGGCACTTACTATACTCATCTCCCAACCCAGCCATTTGTTTTCACGCCTCTGCCAAAGGTTACTTTAAAAAGAACCATGAGAGCACTTCTTAGTCATAAACAGCAGCTGGTGAGGCTGCAATATCTGAAGCCCTTGCAGCTGCTTGCTAAGTGGATGTGTGTCTGAGCTCCAAGGCATTACAGCCTTTCAGGTACTTCTGAATATCTCACCCAAGAGTCCATATGCAAGCTTTGTTTTTCATTCTTACCTTGTTTCTTTACAGCATATAGTGATTTGGGGTATTACATTATCAATAAGCTGCACCATGTGGATGAATCGGTGGGAAGTAAAACTCGGAGGGCCTTCCTTTATCTTGCTGCCTTCCCTTTTATGGATGCCATGGTGAGTGCCTGATTCAGAACTGAAATTTAATGTTAATGCTATGTTTTTGTGACCTTAGTTCACAAACTTTGTTACCTGATGGGAAACAGAAGTATGCAGAAGTAAGGTGTGTCCTTGGCGAGCAGTAATTCTCTACATACCTTGACTCATCTCCTACTACATGGAGAAAGCAGCTGAGTGAACTTTAAACATCCAGAGATCATGACAAATGGCAAAAACCTCAGCTGCCTTGTCAGAGTTACAGTATGTGCCTTTTGGAAAGCACTGATAGTCTTGTGATGAGCTGCACTGGTTGTCCATATGTGACCTCATTCTGATTTGTAGTGAAAGATTTGGATTTGCCACGCATTCTCAGACCTGCAGAGCTCACAAGGAATAAAATCAATCATTTCTCAGAGCAAATTTGTCAAAAAGATGTTTCTTACCATGAGTTTTTGCAAGCACAGCTAACACAAGTATATCTCAAATGCTTGAGCTAGGAAGCCACACATGGCTGCTGCTTCCCAGGACACCAGGCTCATTGAAAATGTGGCAGCTCCCTTTAATGCCTCTACCTGTGTGTAAAACTGGTAGAGGAGAACTTTCTCATGCTAATGCCTCCACCAGTTTCTCACCCCTTTGTCTGCTTGAAACAGTCGCTGACAGTAAAAAGAAGTGGGATCATTGAAAAGAAGTTGGATTTCTTTTCCAGACAGGACTCAGTGTAACTCAGTGGGCCAATGAATATTACACTTCTGAGGTGCATCCAGCAGGTGCATTTATTAGATTTATCATTTATTAGATTTATCAAATGTATTAGATTTACTATGATAATTCATCCTGTGCAGCATCTGATTTGTGAAGGGCTGCTTTCTTACTAGACGTGCTCAGAAATGTCTATACAGTCTGTAAATTTATCCCTATTCTCCCTGCCAGCCTAACAACATTGAGGAACTCAATGCAACAGTGCTTTCTCTGCATTAATGGCCTAATGTTTGCCCAGATTCATTGTGTACAATGTAGCAACCAGAAAACAGCATTCTTGGACCTGAAATCAATCACAATATCATAATCACTTCCCAAACTTTTCTCTGTGTTTTTTTCAGGCATGGACCCATGCTGGGATTCTGCTGAAACACAAGTACAGTTTCCTAGTGGGATGTGCCTCCATCTCAGATGTCATAGCTCAGGTAAAGGCTCCTCATAGAAGCCACTGTTCCCATTGGGTTATGGAGCAGATGCTTTCCTAAACAGGAGCTCTCTAGTACAGAGTCTCTCTGTGCCTTCTCTCTCTTCCACAAGCAAGACGCCAGAGGAGGCAATCTTGTGTGCTGCCCTCTGACTGTTCATCATGTGAAGGCTGTTTGCTGGCAGCTGTGGTTTAGGACAGCCTCACTTGACTGGATCAAGTTCCCAGGGCTGTTTGCCTTGGGGTCGTGTCCTGGAGCATTTCCACAGCCCTGTTCATCATGGCTGAGAAACAAGTTCTGTATGTGCACGTGTACATTTGGGGGAAAGAAAGGTCAGGCAAGGACACCACGGGCTGCTACCAATCCTGAGACTGAGAGAGTGCTTTGAAATAGATCTTTCTCTCTCTGTACATTCTCCCCAGCACTTTGCACAGTTCCACTGAAATCCTGAGCAGGAGGTGAAGGCATGATTCTCCATCTGACCTGTCAGTTGTGCACAGGGTGTCTAATCCAAGGAAATGCTGTGTAAGCCACCTTTGAGTACTTGTTACTGTTCCAAAAGGTGAAGGCTCAGAAGTGCTCCAGAAGGGGTCTGTGGTGATAACCCCAGGGTGATTCAGAGGAGACAAAATGTTCTTTTGAATTTTAAAAGGGAGTTGTTAATTATCCTGTTTTTTTGTATTAGGCATATTGAAAAAACAACATACATACACACTGTGTTGTAGCATTTAAGAACCAATATACAGCCCTCATTTGAAATCATACAAAAATATTTGGAAATTAAGAATCCCAGCAACTGTAAACAGTTGTTGTAGTGCCCCATTACCAGCTCTATGGTGTAATGACTGGATAAGAAAGGGGATAGAACAGTACAACATCTAAGGAAATATGAAGTCAATGGCACTCAGTTCAATTTTCTGTAGCATTTTCCTTCCACTAAACATAGGGAAACCATAAACCAGGTTGAGCTGTTCAGTCAATTGCTACTCTGTATTTGTCAGCTCTGCCCCACTACAGTAGTGCACTAAATCCCCAGAGATAATACCAATTACTGCAAATGACCTTAACCCTCAGGGTCTGCTCTTGCTCCGATGTGACCCACAAAGTTTCCTGACCCTGGCTCTCAGGCCATGTGAGCTAAATACAGAAACAAATTCTTATTTGGGCCCTTTCCACAGCAGCTGGTGAGGGGCTGCCAGGGTTGTGAAGAACAAGACACCTGTCATCTTCTCTCAACAGAATACTACACAGAGCAAGAGCAAATCCAGAACACAAAAAGTTGTGGCTGTCACAGCCCAGAACTCTGCACCCACATATGCACCCCACACAGGGAGTAGGGGCACAGGCAGTAGCCACTTTTTCCTGGGTAGCTTCATGTGCACACTCTTTGTGACTGACTTTGCTTCTATTTACTGAAAAGCAATATTTTTGTAGGATTGAAAACCCTCATAAGCACTGTGGCCTGCCTCAGGAACATTTGCAGAGAGTGGTTTTTCTTAACTACTTCTTACAGCTCTAGCAATGAAGGAGAGAATCTGCACCTGAACAATGTGTATCTTATTTCTTGTAACTCACTTGAAATGCCAGAATGTCCTGGCAGGATTGTCCTGGTTCTGCTCTTCACAGCACCAAACACAGTTGGCTTTCCAGTTGTGCCTCCCATCCTGAGTCATTTGGAATTTAACAGGCATTTAATGCTCTCTGTACTTAACAAAGAGAATAATATATTAATCAGTTCCTTTACATTTTATGGATTGAGCATTTAGTCTTAAGAGGCAGAATTATGAACTGTTCATTAGCCTGAAAGTTTCCATTTAATTTACATTAATGTGGCTCTCAGCTGAAAAGCAAATAATGAAATAGTGAAATTTCACTCGAAAAAGCTGAAAACTAGGTTGACATAAGACTTCCTGCTCCTAAATGTTAAAGTGAATATTTTAAAAATCTGGCTTTTTAATTGTAACTACCCTCCCCACTGCCCAAAAAACCCCACAACAGTAGGGCTTAGAAGCTGACCCTAGAAGCATGTTTCCAGCCTCAGTGTGTATCAGAATAGCACATTCTCCTGGGAAGGGTGACCCTCAGCCACATGCCTGCTGCCAGACCCTGCCAGACTTTCATGCCAGCCTTCTCCTATTTATGGCTTCTAGTCTGTCACCTGCCCAAACTTCAAGTCCTGTGTCATAGAGTATGAAGTTAACTCCTGTTCTTCTCATGTACATGACCAAATACTGAGGGATCCTGACTAAAGTTTCTGCAGAACTGTAGCCATGCAAGTTGTTGCTTAGTAGGAATCAGACAGGAATCAGCCAGGAGGTGTGTTGGCCCTGGAGAAGCACAGAGACAAATTGTTAATCATCTGTTTGTTTTCTCTGCAGGTTGTTTTTGTAGCCATTTTGCTTCACAGTCACTTGGAGTGCAGGGAGCCTCTCTTGATCCCCATCTTGTCCCTATACATGGGAGCACTTGTGCGGTGCACCACGCTCTGCCTGGGCTACTACAGGAACATACATGATGTTATTCCTGACAGAAGTGGGCCTGAAATGGGGGTATGTCTTCATGCTTGTGGTTTTTTGAACTCAATAATTTTATGTGGATTTTTTTTTTTGTGTTGTAATACTGCATTAAACCACTGTGCATGAAGGGCCTTCTCTTTGTCCTGCAGGAAAAACATTTTCAGTTTAAGAGGCATGGTGGAAATTATTCCAGCAACAGCACATGTGACACAATGCCTTCCATAGTTTGGATGTGTGAGGACCTCTGTACTGAGCTGTAAGACAGCACAGCATGAACTAAGGGAACACCTTACTTCATATGGAAGAAGATATCAAAATTTCTCTTTTTCTTCAAATGTCATATTGTTTTTCATGTAGCTTTGTCTAGTAGTCAGAAAAAATTATGCAGATAGATACCTTATGCATATTTATTGAGATCCATGACACATCTTTTGAATCAGTATTGCTACCATGAGTGAAAATATTTTAGGCTCCTCATATTGAAAATTATTGAAATTCATGTACCAAACTGACAATGGAGGGGAAAAGCAGAAAACCTTTCTCCATGCTTTTGGTCGTGTACTGCATGCTTTTTTCCAAACTCACTTCATTTTTTTTTTATCCTGTGTTGCAGGGAGAAGCTACAATAAGGAAGATGCTGAGTTTCTGGTGGCCTTTGGCATTAATTTTGGCAACTCAGCGAATAAGTAGGCCCATTGTCAACCTTTTTGTCTCTCGGGACCTAGGTGGCAGTTCTGCAGCCACAGAGGTAAGAAAGGCAGTGCTCTCTATTGCTATTGCTGCAAATGATCATTTCCATGGCATTATCTCTGTGCCTCTCTCCTCAGCCAAGCTGACAAAAAAATTGTCTTAAGTACATTTCTCTTTAGTGCTCTTTTTATGCTTGAAAAGAAGATTGCCTGGACTCTCATCATGAGCCCTTCTGCCAGGTCTACTGGGACCTCACCCTCAGCGAGACTAGTAGAATTTTTTTGCTGAACAGTGCCTGCATCCCAAGTTTTCATGCTCTACACGTGGGTACATAGAGTCTGGAGCATTTAGATCCCAGGAATTTTAGGACAATTGACAGTAGTCCCATGTCCTACTCTTTCCTGTCATGTATACTTTATGACTGTGCAAATTGAAGTGGAACTACTGTTAACAGTCAGTGCATCAGACAGAACAGAGACATTAAGAAGTACATATAAAAAAAATTGACTCCTGGTTGGGATATGAAATGCACCCTGTTTCTCTTGAGGAATTTCAGATTACTCCAGTAAGTCTCCTACAGCTGTTGGGAGGCAGATTTCTGATTGTGGTGCAGAGCCTTTACCAATGCTCACCACAAGCTGACCCATTCTCCTCAGAAGTCTGGGGAATTTCTGCTGCCAGTTTCATGCAAGGATGTCTAGATGCATATAGCCATAGGATAAGCAAAGCTGTAAGATACTAAATTAAAAGAGAAGTTCAAAGAACTGCTGTAAATTTGTCATACATGATATGGTATATTTCACTCACTCAGGAGGTGCCAGGGACTGCAAATGAACAGCTCTGAGAAAAGAACTTAGGAAACTTAAAACTTTTACATGTGTGATTCAGGGATAAATCTGTGTGTTAACAGTGGCCTTTGTACAAGGGGAGACAAAAATTAGCAAAGATAAGTTTTGCATTTCTTGGTGACTTTCAGTTTTAGATGCATTACATTTCATGGCTAGCCAGTTCCATTTTGTTGCTATTAGGATGACTCCAAATACATGTCACAGCTGGGGATTTACTGGCAGTTTTACACTAACAGTAATGGTCACAGCCCAACTTTCTCTGATTTCTGAAATAATTGCCTTTGCAAAGGGAGGTGCGGACAACACAGATAGCACCAGTGTCTGGAGCATCTGTATCCACAGGACTTTTAGAGGTCCCCTGTTCAATAACAGCAGCAGCTTTCACTGTGGGCAGGGAGTCCCTGTGAAGGACTAGGCTGTAACATGTTCATGGGGACCACAAATCCACTTGCACTGTCCAGCCCCCTCTGCTTTGTTTGGACTGCCAGCACAGTTGTGGTGATTGGGCTGCCCCTTTGGTGGTAGCTGTCATAGGGGCCTTTCTCATCTGTCAAACACAGGTGCTAGACATTTAGGAAAACTTTCATGTATGTATGTTGGAATAACACTAATTGAGGAAAAACACTGGGAAAAATCAATACTAAAATCTTAATACTTTCATCCAAGTAGAATCTAGCATACACAATATGGTAGTGAAATACTTTTCCCTTTAACAGGCACTGTGTTTTTGCAGTCTTTTTGGATTTAACAATGAAAATAAGCAGAATAGCTTTTATATTCCTTACTCAATTTAACCTAGTTAGGTTTCATACAGATGGAAATTCTGATGAAAATACAGTGATGGGAGGGTGCAATTAAAAAGGGTACTATCTTAAAATTCCAATTTGTTTTATTTGAACCAATTACTTTTTCCAGGTACATTAAACATTATTAATGCTGTTATTAGCAGGGAAGGATCTATACCAGTCTCTTCCTCTCTGTGGATATCATCACATTCCACTTCCTTTTTAAACAGCACAGGGAACAAATTAGCTTGCTACATGGTCCTGTGTTTGTATAGATCTTTTAACCAAGCAAAGACAGCAGTTATATTTATAATGGGAAAATGGGCTCAGATAATCAAGAAAATGTATTTTGAAAGTTTGGGAGTAAAACAGAAACAGCAGTAGTTAAAAAAGGTCTTTCTTAACACTACCATTGCCACATGTAAAATGAATCAGAAGTATGTGGATTGTAACAGATCTGAACCTGCAGACAAAAGGCACCTAAGTACTTTGATTTCTAGAGTTAAGAGAGTCAGGCAGTTCTCAGTTCAGATGCATACCTCAGCTCTGAGGACTAGAAAACTTGGAGTGACAGTAGATTTACAAGTAGCCACAGGAAGAGTTCCTAAATACCCTTCCTACATGAAGGACATGTATTTGGACTTTTTCTTCAACAGCCAGAAAAATCACCAAAGTCTTTCATACATAATATGGAGGGGAGCTTATGTCTTTGATAAACCTCTTGGACTGTACTTATGAGAGAGTAAAAGGGCAGTGAATTGTTAAAATTTCAGGTAGTGAATTTTTTTTCTTATATTAAAAATGTTCACCTGGAATTATTTTTGTCTGGTGTTCATTGATGAGCACCAAAGTGGGCAGAGATAGATTTTTTTGGTCTCATAAGTGCCTCCTGCCTCCAAGCAGTCATATTGATGTCCAAACTCACTCAGCCACTGAGATCCCATGATTTATATATAGTATGTCTTACCTGAAGCTATTTTATTTATGGATAACCAAGTAAAATGTATATAAATTGAAATTATGCAGTGCGATCCAAAACTACTGGGAGCTGCAAGGCATTCTGCTGCTCAGCTATCTGTAGGTAAAATAACTCAGGAGCAATTTGGGAGGAAGGTGTTGGCCTGGTAAGGGGTGCACCACAGCTCAAGTTAACTATTATCTCAGAGTATCAGAGTGATGGTGAAATGACAAAGCTGACTTAGGTAATTTCATGGCACAAAAAAAAATTAATAAGCTTAAAATTCCAGGCCAAATGACGGCCATTTTGATGGTCTTCCTGAAACAAAAAGTTTCCAGTCTCTGGTGTGGTTTTGCATTGTGCCAAGATCAATGAGGTGGTACTGGTGGGCAATAGCACCCTGTGTTAGTTTCACTGTTGTGTTTGAAGATTTGAAGTTCATATTTCTCTCTCTATTCATAGGCAGTGGCGATTTTGACAGCTACATATCCAGTGGGACACATGCCCTATGGCTGGCTGACAGAGATCAGAGCTGTGTACCCTGCTTTTGACAAGGTGAGTGTCCCTGTTAGGGCTGTCATAAATACCTCTGGCAGGGTTTTGCCTGTGTGGTTCTCCTAGTTCTTTCTATTTGTTGTTCCACTGATAGGTTTTCTTAAAACCTAGTTAAAATTAATTGGCTTTCGGTGGCTTCAAGCTGTTGTCTGATTTATGATTTTAACCTTACAAGGTTAAATACCTTGTATTTATATAAATACCTTAATACCTTGTGTTACAAGGTATTAAGCTGCCTTTTGGATAGATAGGTGCTGTATTTTTAGGGATTAAAAAAAGTTCTCACTATGAGGCAGCAGCTACTCAGGTAATGAAGTGATTTCTCACAAAGCGTCATCACTGAATGAGCAAGCAAGCAAGCTCACGTCTCCGCTCCAGATTTTGTGGTATCTCCCAAGTGGCTTTGGGTTCATTTGCTTATGTTAATGTTTAGCAAAGGGTGTTTTACAGACTGACACTAACAGAGATAACAGACATTCTTTTAGTAGTACTGACTTAGCTGACCAAGGCTATGAAGATTTTTGTTGGTAAATCATGTAATTATGTAAGAATGCAAGGACTGCTCCTGGATGGAACTGGGCACAGAGCAAAAATTAATTTTGTTTAGTCTCTTTTTTTGCTCTGATTTATGACTGGTACTCACTAGTCCATATATTATGCAAAGAACAATCCTGTCCTGTGACTCTAGAATTCAAATGCCAGATCGTCTCCTTCCCTTTATTTACCAGTTAGTAACTGAACTTTCTGGTTCCAAATACTCATGAAAAATATGTTTTCTCTGGAATGTATCTAACTGGAGCAAGCCCTGTTTAATATCATCCACCATATTTATAAGGAGAATTTAAAACCAACACAAAGTCAAATCAATCACAACCTCCTAAGCTGCCTGTGTACAACTAAATTGACCTGTCAGATAAAATACCACATGTAGGTTTTCTTGGAGGCCATGCTGCTCTAAAGGAACTGCAGATGCACACCCAGTGAGCTGCAAGATAAAAATAGTTTGGGACAGGAAACTCAGGAGCTGCTAACCTCATTTGATGCAAGCCACAATCAAATGCACTATTGTCAAGCAGTAGTAGCAGCAATTAAGACTCCTAAATTCAGGTCTGATTTAGCTGGTGAAAGATACACTGACAACTGCAGAGGTGACAGGATTTGACCAGGATTTGTCCATTTGTTTATTTCAGTTAAATGGCTTCTCACAGGGCTCTTGTGGGACACTGTGAGGAAGAAAATGCTAGGATAAGGCACAGATGGGTACATTTATCTAACTGCTGGAAAAGAACTCATGGGAATTTTAGTTCCATGTTTGAAGAGCAATTTGCAATAAAATGTACAAAATTAGGTAGCAGCAATATAAAGGGTATTTCATCCTGGCAACCATATGTGTAATTGCCTTCGCTCTACTTTTCAGACAATAAATACCAAACCTGAAACCCACAGTGGGTTTTTGAAGATTGCTGTGAGAATTGCTTTTCCCTTGGTCATGCATCACCTTGTGTCACTGTGCCTTCCAAAAGCTTTGTTTCCTTATCATAAGTTTTTCTCAGAAGAGCCCAAATAGAAACACTTTTTTATTTCTGGACCCTGTAAGGTGTCCATTGTGATTTTCAGAAGCCAAAACAGTGTGCTGCACTTAAACTCCCATTTTCTTTTGTTAGTTATTCAGGAGGCTGGCAATGCTGATGGCCATCAGAAGCACACTGACTGATGGGATTTGAGATGCCCCTCTTCAGGGGTTCTACTGGTGAAGTCAGATTATTGTCTTCACAAGGGAAATCATTATCTCTCTTCACATTTGTAAGAGAGATGCAGGGTCCTACTTCAGTCTTTAATGAGACTTTGTGTCCAAAGCAACCCCATGGCCTAGCAGTTACATTCAGGCTGAGGGTTACTACTGACATTTTGGAAGAGAGCAGGCATATGCTAGTTCTGTGCTCTCTATGCTGTTTTATATGCTGATAATGCCATTGCTCCTAATGGACCCTGCCACCTGGCTCAGTACAGCACCAGTTTTGAGATTTGTGAATGCTATTTATCTGATGACTAGATGGGAATTCTTATTGCTCCATAGTGTTTTGTTCTGAGAACTAAATCGTGTGGAAGAGTTATGACCAAAGAGTATGTGGTCAAGAGCTGGAGCAAAGGGCAGAGTAGGGCAAGGGCAGGGATAACAGCAGAGAGATACAAACAGATGAGAAAGCTTTTTCTTAGCAGCCCTTTTGGATGGTTTGTTTTGGGTGTGCTTTATTTCTTCTTTGTTATTTTAGGCTTGTTAGAAAGTTGAGCCGTGCAGCAAAAAGTTCATTTAAACAGTGGTGAGTGATGTAAGCAAAGCTTATCCATCTGTGAAAACTAACAGCAAAGCAAAGTATTTCTTCAGAAACACAATTAATAGTAGTAGATGCATGAAAAAATGTTTACAGGGAGTTTTCATAACCTGTTCCCAAAAAGGTCAGATGGAGTGGCTTCCTGCTTTAGGGTCTGGGTTGCCTACATCTTCAAGCATCCAAACTTCCAAGCAGGTATTTAGGCAGGAACGTGGGGCTATCTAGGTGCAATTGCTGCACTGATCAGAACAAAAGCCTTAAACTGCAAAATTCCATCAAGCACCTGAATGTGTGTGAAATAATGTACTGTTCACAGTGCTCCACTCCCCAAATGTATCTGCAATAGTTCTATTTCTCTTACAAGTGACTCCAGTAGAGAAGGCTGACTCTGTGACAGGGACTGCTGCTCTACCCCAGTTATATCTAGGGTGTATAAATGTACATCTCATGGTACAGGTTTTATCAGCATGTGCACAAACTTGAGTATCAAACAGTCCCAGGGTAAATGCAATATATGACCTAACAGGCTCTTCCTTAAGGGCTCCTAATGGTAACCTGCTTTGATATCCCATCCTCTCCTTTCACAGACCATTTCGTTTGGTTTTATGCATTCCCCAAGGGCAATTTTAAATCTTCAGCTTCATTTGCTATATTAGACATTTGGAAGAAGGCTGTTGTTGTTTTAAATAAAACTTTGTTGCCATGTGAGTACAGAGCCCATGTTCAAGGTGGAACATCTAATAGTCCTAATTATGTTCTGTTCATTAAACTGCATTAATGGAGTCAGCTGTTCCAGAAGCTTTGTTTATATTACCTGCTTGTCTAATTGGATCAGTAAGGATGCTGGCATTCTTGATTTGGTACCAATTTGTGGTAAAAGGGAATCAAATCCAGTTTTTCCTGTGAAACCATGCTACAAACATTAAAATAAGGTTTAAAAAAAATCATGTGGTGTTTTCTTAGAAAGAGCTACCAACCTTTTTCAAAGCTGAATTTGTTAAATAGGACTTATTATTTGGAAAAGTAGGGAGATTACTCAGCCCTCAGTGACCATAGCAGCAGTTGCTGTCAGTTTAAGCAGAAAATGTTCTGCAGTGGTACAAAGTGCTCAGAAAGCTCCAGGTTATAAAGCAAACAAGCCAAGTCAGACACGGACAGGCACAGACAGTCAGGTCCAGCACATGACCCTGGTGCCAGCAGCTCCTGGTAGTCTGGAGCCAGGCTAATGCTCTCTATCTCTCTCTCTCTCTCTTGCCCTAGAATAACCCCAGCAATAAACTGGTGAACACCAACAGCACCGTCACAGCCACACATATCAAGAAGTTCACTTTTGTCTGCATGGCGTTGTCCTTAACGGTAAGAAACCTTTGTTCAGCTCAGTGGTTTTTGTCTCAACCAGAAAATTGCCTCCTCTACCTGATGCTAAAAGCACTAGCAGTTTAAGAAAGGTGAGTTGTCTTGTCTTGGGAAGCTGTGTTGCTTTTATCTGGAGAAGGGAGTGTGATCATAGAATTGGAGTAACAAGAAAATCAGCTGTCATTAGCTCAGGCTAAAGTTGGAGTTACTCCATTTTATTTTCACTACTTTTCATTTCAAATCAGCCTCCTGTGCAAAAAGATATCAGAGACCTGCTTTTCTTTTCATCTCTTTTTGTTTCTTTTTTAAAATGAACCAAACTTCATGTAACCAATGTGTCAGGAAGACAAAAGAATGCATTTGTGTCACATGCAGTGGGATGGCAGCCTGTCCCTGAGCATTTTTCATGTACTGTGAATGGTGAGAAAGGCAGCATGAATTGACCCTGCAGTAGCTGCTCCCTGCTGCCTCTCCTGGGTTTTCATGTGGGGGTACTTTGGTGCACATTTGTTCTGTTTGCTCTCAAAATTAACTAAAAAGGGCAATCTCGGAGATGGTACTGACACTGACTAAAGGATCTAAATCTGTGTCATTTCATGAGGATGATTTTCAGGGAGAAATAAATTTTGCTGAGCCTGCCATGTTTCAAAATGACCAATTTGCACACATAAATACATTGCATTTTCCCCAAGAACACTGTTTCTGCAGTCTTCTTAGCAACAAACAGGCAGTTGTGGAAGAAAACTGCAGCTGGTGGGAATAACAAATAATGGAGCATTGCATGCTTTCCATGGGGTACCTGGGTGCTTTGGAATTCTCTTCTCCCTGCATTCACAAATTCACTACTGAGTATGGGAGTGCTGACAGAATTTCTCTCTCCCCTTCATTTTAGTGTAGAACCTTTATGTCTGAGTTGCAAGTGGTTTATGCATGAAGAGAAACTAATTTATGTCAAAGGAAATGTTACAGCACACAAGCCAGAAATGTTTGTAACCATCTCCACCCCACCTGAGAATGCAGGATACAGAACTCAGTGTTATTTCACAGTTGAAAAGTTCAATCCATCCATGGCTGAATTATGTATCTTCTGTTCTTTGTTTCCTATACTTTTTCCCTAAACAGCTACAACTTGCCACCATCAAAGACAGAATTGTATGAACCAATGTGGCATCTCCTCTGTCTTTTATTTTCCTTAAGCTTGACCTTTTTTCATGTGGCTTAGAGACCAACAGCTCTTGCTCTAACTTATATTTCCTAGAGCAAGAAACAGACATGTGCCTCCAGTGAATTGGCCATTGTCTGGAGACTTTCCATGAGACCCTAGCTCTCATTATCTACCATCACATGCCTTGAGGTTTTCTTTTGTGTCCTGTTCCAGACCAAAGTTATGTTCTCTAGAGTTGGAGCCTCCCTCAAAGTCTGTCAGTGTTGTTACAGATCCACAAAGGGGAAAGCTTTCCTTGTTCTAAATTGTTCTGAGAATACTATTTCAATCTCAAGAGTTTTCTCTGAACTGACTGTATTATTAATCCCCCATGATATTTAACAGGTTACTCTGATTCTGATAGATTACAAGATTTTCACATTACCATCACTATCCTCTTCAGAGTAATTTTTAATCACCTCAATTAGTTTTTGTTTTGTGTCTTCCTGGGATTTTGTATCCAAAAGTTCTCAAGGGCAGTTCTTTCATGAGATCATCATGAGAGATCTGCCCGCAATGAAATTCCAGAAACACTTTTGAGGTCCATAGCTTTTCCTGTGCCATTTCTATTTTTGCCCGCTAGTGACAGATTCTTAGGATTGCTTGTCAACAGACACAGCAGAAAAATAGACACGAGCTCTAAAGATTCAGCTGTATTCAAAGGCACAAGCCTGCAAATGCTTCAGCACACAAACTCAGCAGATGTTGGGATGGCTCACGTTAATCTGTGCCACAGGCTCTAAGGAAGTAGAGTTCAAATTTGCTTCTGTTGTGGCCAGGTGAGCTCCCATGGCCATTGGTGATAGCTGTGATTTTATCCAGGGGCTCTACTTCAACAAATGGCAGTCAGACTAGTGGCATCACCATTGGTACCATCTTGTTCTTTCAGGTCAGAGGGAAGGGCTCCCAGGCTGATAAGATAAAACCAATCCAGTACTTAGACATGTCATGTAAAGGCATTTTCCAGTGGATGATCTGTAGAAGGATTCCAGCAGATGTAAAGATAAAGGAAGTCCATTAACCACTCAAAAAAATAACAGTGAAACTTTAAGTACAAGCAGCAGCCCTGCAGGGAAGCACCTTCCCAATGTAAAACCTTGGGAAGCTTCCAATCATCAAAGACATGCTATTCCAATAGAACTGGGAGGAAAATGTCCTACCTCCTTCCACAGACCAGTCATGCCTGCACAAGAAGTACTGCAATCCTACTAATGTAACAGAAACACCTTGTCACTGTTGTTGGTAGTGACAGTATTAGGTCAGAGTAGAAAAAAAAGGCACAGTTTTGTTAAGAAACATAACTTCATGGTTTGTTTAAATTCTCATGGGATCTGAAAGGCTACACCTGAGCCTTTCCAGTCTCACTTTGCAACATGCACATGTGCTCTGTCAAGGATGATCATAAGTACTGTCTCATGGCTTTGAAGCTGCTATTAATGCTAGGGTATTAAGGCTGCTTCTTCAAAAAGTGAGAATTAGTTGTGTTGCTCAGTAAAAAATGTGTAGACAAGCTGTTTTATTTAAAGGCTTTAAGTAGAAAGCATTAAACTCCTGATAGGTAAGACAGCTGCTGTGATTAGTCACATTGATGTGGTTTTTGTTGTAAGTGGGGATTCCTTCCAAAGCCATGTTTTGTGATTGTGCAACTGAATGTGGAATTTGTGCAGCAGAGGGAAGGGACTCAGCTGTAGAATTTTTTCCATACAAATAAAGGACCATTCTGATTTTAAAAAGTAAGTCATGCTTGGTAATTTGCATGCAGTTTAAAGGGTGTCCATAATGCTGTTTGCCATTATCTGTTACTTCACTGACAGTAGGCACTTAGGGAAAAATGCTTCTTTCCATATAGAAGCAGAGATGCTGCTCCAAATGCCAATGCTGCTGCCATTGCAGGTTAGGCTGTTGAAGAACTAAACGTTTTGGTTCAATGCTGTTTAGATCAGCCCTGAGGTTGCTGCACAATTGTAAACTAAGGGAAGACACAGACTTAACAGAAAAGTGGTACATCTGTAGCCCATATCCCTTTGGTTGTGGGATGTGTCAGCCTCAGTACACTGCAGAAATCCCAAAATAATTTGTCTGGGTGCTAATTTACTGCATTTCTCCACTGCAGCAAAGGTTTGCTCTGTCAGTGGAGAGCACTCCCTCACATATAAGCTGTGCATAGAGGGGCAGGCTCTGTGAGGAGCAAGCTACTCAAAGGAACCTTGCCACACACAGCGGAGTAATAGCAAACAGGCTGTGTTTTAGCAAAATTCTATTTCATAGAATTCTAAGAAATTCTATTTCTTAGAATACTGGTAGTGTCTCTGAGCTTGGATACCAGAGTGCAAAATTCAGGGAATTTTCCAAGGCAGCCTGTGATGGGGAACAGATACTGCCAAATTACCTTTCTCTCTCTTTTTCTCTTTTTCTGTCTTTTTTTTTCCAATTTTCTCCCTATTTCCCAGCTGAGCACTTTTTTAAGCCTTCTGTGATGACACAGAAGTTGCAGTCAGTTAAGATCCTTTTCCCTGGCTAATGTTAGCTGCTGGCAGCCACGTGATATGCGTTTGGTCATCTGCCTCCGAACTGCAAGGCTTTGCAGGCTGATTTGACATCAGCTGTTGGTGCTGGTGTACAAAAGTGGCATTCCTGCAGCCACTGCAGCCTCAGCTGTGTGGCCACAGCTGTGCCCTCTCACATGTCTGCGTGTGTGCCCTGCGCTGAGGGGCAGCCATCGATTGTGCAGGCAGCACTGGGAAATGGGACAGTCAGCTCTCCCAGGGGAATGGCAGCGGTAGCATTCACATCTCAGAATCATGCTGGAAGGCAGGTCATGTCTTAGTTAACACAAGGTCTGAGCACCCTCATTTAGTAGCTGCCACTGGGGTAAAAGCATGGCCTGCACCAGCTCAGTGTGGCTGGCAGCAGGTCACTGCATGGGGAGCATACGGGGTGCTGGTGAGAGAAAAAAAAACAGCTTCTCAGAGAGCACTGTGGAAGCTCCCCAGCTCACCAGCACTGAAAGTGTCCCTGAATAGTCTGCACTTACTTATTTATTTACAGCAGGGAAGGAGCAATCAGTTCTTACAGCAGTAGTTTGAGAACTGGAATTTGGTTCAGCTTTGTCTCCCAGCAGCCTCAGCCACAGTGGTTTTTGGGATACAGTTCCAAACACCAGCTCCTGTTGCTGCATGGTTCACGTCAGCTGAAGTGTTAGCAAGACACATGGCCAGTTATCTCAATATTCTCTAGTGTTCTGTGGATTGCAACAGGTTTTCCCTTCCCAATAGGACAGGCTCAAGGTGCCAGGGTGACACGCTGTGTGCACCACACCATGTTCATCTGTCACCAAGCTCATGAACAGCAGGAGAGCTGCACAGTAACTCTGAGTTTTAACATGTGTTCTATTAGAAACAGCTCGAAGCTCTTTCCAGCTATTTAAAAGGAATTTCAATCCTGCTTTGCTTTTTTTGTTAAATGAACATATGGTTATGGACAATTGGGGAAGGTAGCAGTTTTCATGAATAAACAGACTGATTAAGGGAAGAAACTAATTGTATAGAATACTGTTTTATATTTAATTAGTAAACACTGCTTAAGAAACAAAATCCATGTTTTTTTGATGTTCAGTTTTGCCCTGTGGTTTTTCATTCCTTTCTATTCCAAAAGAACAAAGATAAAAGAGAGTGCAGAGAAAGTGTTCACATTTACACTCATATGTGTGTGATTTATGCAAGATTTATACATTTCATATTTACTTGTTACAAATATACTAATGAAAACTTCAAATCTCTTTAAAAATACATAAAAAGAACCATCACCATGAAGTTCCAATGAAATTGAAGGTTCAGGCACTTAAGCTGAACAGATTAATGTGCATTTTGTTGCAGTAACCAAATTCAAATTGCAGGTGACCTGCATTAAATTTAAATCTCAGTGAAAGTTTAAATGCAATATACTTAGGAGCAGACAGCTAGTCAGTTTACTGGCTGATATGCTTAACCCTGAGAGTTGAGTGTGTGTGTGTGAATACATGTCAAAATGTCAGCTACTTTACAGTCAGGGTTGGTTTATTGACTCCTCAATTATGTTGCTCATAATTGATGAGTCTAATGATAACTTTAAAATTTTTCTAGTACTAGTAAAATTATTTTCTATTTTACTTGTTAGGTAATCTCTTAGGTTCTATAAATAAAAAGCTAGATTTTTTTTTTTTGTAAATAGAGTGCAGTATTTAGATTCATAACTTGTTCTTTTGCTGGAGCATTAAAAAGTACTGATTTCTAAGGGCTCCTGCTGATGAGCAACTCTAGTTTGAGGAGTTACTACTGGCAAGTGTTGTTTCTTTCATCTGCTGGTAGTTATCAGTCCCTTAGGAGGAGCAGCACGCAGACATTCTGTCAGCTCTCCGGTGATTATAACTTGTAACACAGCAGCATAAACTACCATCACTTGGCACTTATATGCATCTCATAGGTTAATGTATAATGTATGTACCTGATAAGCATGTCATCATACTCAGTACCATTCTAAGTGAGGGTTTTATATCATATAATATTATAACCATCAGAAGGTTTAAGCTGCAGCATTTAACCTGTTTGCTTGTGTATCTTTTATTTCCCCCCAACCATGGGCAAAAAAGAGGGACAGATGCCGGGAACTATGGACTTGAAAGATTCAATAGAGGGACCCCATCTCCACCTGAAAACAGCAGGGTGAGGTCCAGAGTCACAGGGTTTCTCCTGCTGGGATCCCTGTGATGGGATCAGTTTTAGCCTGAAGACGGGAGGAGGAAAGTCTTTGTTCCATTTGACAGGAGTTTACTGCAAGCCATCCCATCATTTTCCTAATTCTCAGTCGTCATCTGCTTGGTTATGTTCTGATACTAATCATCAAGCACCTAGGAGATAAGAAAACCCTGATCAAGAACCAGGAAGCCAGTGTAACAGGGAAAATTCCCTATATGAAAAAATGAGAAGCACAGAAGACAAGACTCAGTAGTTGCTGCTTCTGCTTAATTCTGTTAGAGCAAGAGTCAAACACTGTGAAAGAGTAGCAGCTGTGTTTCATCCAGGCTGGAAAACCTTGTCTGATTAAAAGACAACTTGAGATGCCTGAGCTTTTCCTCTCTGCTTTGGATTTGGTTCTGCCAGAGCTGCCAAGTAGGTACTGGCTGCTGACTCTTCTGTCCAGTTTATCAGCAAGGCTCCACCAGCCAGTGAAATGTAGCCCTGGCAGATAATACTGGAGTCAGAATGAATAAAGGGAGAATATTCATACCAACTCAGCGTATTATTGCAACAGCATTGCCTTATTGATTTATTCCCTGATGCTCTGCAAACGCTCTATACTCAATAGTTGTTCAGTTTCCAATTGAAGTCAGCAAATCATATTTCCCAGCCTTAAGTCTGGCAGCTGATTTTTCCCATGAGAGACGCCAAAGACTGTACAGTTTTCATAGGCCCATTTGCTCTCAAATATTCAGTCTGTAGTGTAATAAATATACCATTTCATATCCCTTTCTGCACTTACAAATAAGTTCATTTTCCACTTGATAAACTATCCTGTGTGAAGCTCTTACGTGCATTACAGTGATGTATCTGATGTTTTCAACTATGCTGTCTGCTAAATAATGAGACATAAAACAGCTCTTGACAGAAGTTAAAGGAGAAAAGTTAAAGAATTCATTGCATCTCTGCAGCAAGCCTGACTGCTGGCCTAGTAGGTACTCTTAGTTTGCACTCAGGAAAACATGATTTAGGCTTGCATGTTGAAAAATACCAAGGAACATGTTCCCATTTCACTGAAATCTTTGGAAGGTAGAAGAGGAGGATCCATAGCATGAAATAACTTCATGGCAGATCCCTGCAGTGCACAGCTCCCACTGGGTCTCAGGAGTCCCATGGCATTTATCCACCATGGATGCACTTCCTGAGCTGCAGTTGCTAGAGGACTATCACACACTTCACTTTCTTTCCAACTTTGGAGATGAAATACCTGGAAGGCCAAGAGACAGAAAATTGCATTCAGGGCTTGACCTGAGATTAATTTTTAGATGCCTTAGGCAGCTTCACTGTAGCCAGGGGGTGTGCAAAGGAGTGTTTTAGAATAGAGTTTGCCACAAGCAGTACCTGTGAAGATGTTTTCACAAAAATGTGCATTGTGTTTTTCTCCTTTGCAAAAGAAAATAAGGTCAATTACCATTACTACTGTGAAATCAGTATTAGACTGTCAGGTAGCAGGAAAATGAAGAAATACTTGAATTTATCCCCTCACCTTCATGCATTTGAGCAAACAGGGGAGAAGGGTTGTGTGTTCTCATTTGATTAAGTTTGGTAAGGATCAGCCTAGAGAGGAGCAAAGTGATTCGCAATTCTGACCCGTGGAAGAAACTGTTGGGGCTTTTATTCTTTTATTCATGTTACACTCTCACAAAACCCTTTAGCCAAGTACCTGCTGCCTCATCCCCATGCTTTCAAGTGATTCAGATGCTGGAAAAGGGAGCAAGAAAAAATTAATAAATAACTGTTTCTGTTTCCTTGTGACTGATGCCATGTATTTCCTCAGTGTATTGAGAGGATTGCTGCCAGAAAAAACCACCTACTAACTGCAACTTGGATAGCTCTGGTAGCTGTAAACATTCCAGGCTGCTAATACTGGTTCTTAGTTCACAGGCTGAAATCTTGAACAAAGTGGGATTTCTGAGATCCTTAGTTTAGCCCTTCTTCTCTGTGCTTTACATCTCACCTGCATGCAATGCTAAAACCTCCTCAGTTCCCCATCTCAACTCTTATGGAAATGACAGATAGCAGGCATTCTGAAGATGACCCACAAGCACCAAAGTCTGAATTCAGAAAAAGGGCAGTACTGGAGGGGTGTGTGGTGAAATATGAGCATATTTAATACTAAAGAGAGAGCTAAATAGGAAGTCTCTGTGCATTGATGGTGCAGAAGAGCAGGTGCACAAGTAGGTACAAAAAGAAGTGAAATTCACAAAGCCTCATTTTTTCACAAATGTTTGACTCATGACCTAGGGAATAGCATCATGGTCTGAAGATGACAAGCCATACATTTAAGTTCCTTGGCATTTCAGATACTGAACACCTTCCCTGCAAATAGGGAATGCAATGTGGTATCCAGTTAGAAACCTCATTGATCTTTTCTGTCTAGGGGATTTGGCTGCTGTAAGCATTTCTGCCTTACCAGAATAAACAGCTGTGCCACACCATGAAAAAAAGGATCACGATGATTTCTTTCATGTGATCAAGGAAATCTGTGGATTTATCAGTTTTCATGTGCTCAAACTAAAACATTGCACCAACTAAGTTACTTTGTAGAAATCACAGATTTTAATTCTGGAGCAGAAAGTTTCTTATGGAAATAATGCTTTTTAGTTTTTGAAATGCTTGTGTGACAAAGCACAAATGTTTTTGGCACTGTGTTTTGTGGTGTTGTAGTTCCAGAAGGTCAGTTACCAACCACTGCACTAGAATTTATAAATGGAAGGTTATGTTAGAGCCAAATTTCTTAAAGTTGCTTGTGTTACTCCATTAACTAGGGTGAGCCTTTGCTGTCTTTTAAGGTTGACCAAGGTTATATGATTTTTATTGGCAGGGAGGGAGAGTGGGGTATTTTTAGGAAGTCTGACTGCAGAATTTTAGAGTTTTAGTTATAATTTTTTTTATGCATCCCACAGTGTCAAATTGCAGATTAATACTGCAAATCCTCCTTCCCCTTCCACATAGTTTACAGCAGTCAAATTTGATAGTATATTGTCCAGTTCATCCAGGTTGAAGCAGTGGTGGATCCTCCCCTGTCTAAGGTCATGCTTACAGCTCTCCTGAACTGGGATTTTTCCTGAATATCTCCTTTTCTGCTTGTGAATAATCAATTACCCCTGAAGATCTCAGAGTAGCTACTACAGTATATCTCCATTCCTGGTATTTGTTGCTTACTTTCAGGAATACCTTTTTATAACAAAGAAGAGCTTAGTCACGGCTAGCAACTCTTTAAGGAACAGTACAAACCGTATTTTTCTCAGAACCAAAGTCCTGTATAGCTTAATTTAGTCTTCTTTGTAGTTCTTCCTCCTGAGTTTAAAGATAAATGGAAGAAAATGAGACTAGCTGAGCTGGTCAGAGTGCTAACAATGCCAAGGTTGTGGGATCAATCCCTGTATGAATCATTCACTTCACTGCTGGATTCAGTGATCCTTGTGGGCCCCTGCCAACTAAGAATATTGTGTGATTCTATGAAATGTACTTAGGAACTGTATTTTGCTGCCACCATATCTACTTGTGACATTCTGTGTCAGAAGTTGAAGCCATTGCAGAGGCCACTGGATTTATGTTCATTTTTTCATATAATTTATTGGCTGTCTTTGTTTTGCATCTCTGCATTGCTTTATTATCAAAGGTTACAACCCAGCTTTACTGAAGTCATGGCAAATTTGGACTGAGAGACAGTAAAGTCCACAGGAATAAATACCACAACAAGAATCTGGTCATTCTCAGGGGACACAACCCCAGCTGCTGACCACACCAGTATTTGAAATTCCCTGGGTGACAGAGTTCAGTGTCCTTATCTCTTGTGAGTATACAAAGAAAGAGCATGAAAAACACAGACAACTCTCCAAACTTCTCCAAATCTCTCAAATCTTACTTCACCAATGGTCTCATTACAGCCTTAGTGTATTAAAAAGATCTCACAAGTCTTATCAAGAACATCCATACTTTAAAAAAGCAGCATTAACTTTGAAGACTTAATCTGTTTTGTTTTGACTTTATTGTTGTAGACCATACTGTTGTAGACTAAGGTCAAGGACACCTTTTAGAGTGATAAAAACTCATCTACTCATCCAGTGGAGCAGTTTGTTTTGACTTCTTTGATTTTGCCCATCCCTTAACTCCAAGACTGTTTTTTTAATCATCGGGCTGCTGGCACAAAAAAAAAAAAAAAAAAAAAAAAAAAAAAAACACCCAAAACAAAAAAAAAAAAAAAAAAAAAAAAAAAAAAAAAAAAAAAAAAAAAAAAAAAAACAAAACAAAAAAAAACAATTGAAAATGGCATGTTGGCAAAGAATACCATTTGGAAAAGGGCATATTGGCAGATAGTTGCTCAAGATGCTTTTCACCTTTTCAAGGTCAGGTTTAGTTCCCATTTCAGTAAAAATTGTTTCAGACGTGAATGTAAGCATTCCTGCCTGCACAGGAAGATGCTGGATCACCAGAGGCAGACTTTATGAAATCCTCCCAAGGGCCTTGTCCTATCCATGGTACTGCATTGAGCCTTTGTCCTGGAACAAAGGTTTCTTGTTTGCTCCAGTGAGGTGGAGATTAATGTCTCCTTCATGATTGTTCAGGTTTCACACAAAGGGTCTGTTTTGCATGAGTGGCTGGAGCAGGCAGAAAAGGAAGCATCAAAAATTGTCCCTGCAGCAATGTTTCTGCTCAGACTCCATGTTCACAGTAGGAAGAGCAGCAAGGGGTGCAAAAAACTTGGGACAGAAGAAAGTTACTAAGATGGGAGATGGACAGTTATCAAAAGGAGACCAGAAATCTGACATCTTTGGTTTATTAAGGCTTTTTATAAGTGAAGTAAAATATTCTTCTTTCTGTAAAAAAATTAGGCAGCATAATTCATTGGGAAGATATAATGACTACCTTAAATAATTTAGTGACCCAACGCAGCCTGGAAAATACCACCTAAGTACTTTCAGCAGCAGCTGGGGAGAAAGCAGATGTGGCATTGTGTTAATGCTATCAGAGCATCAGTGAATTGTGCAGCTGCTGGACATGCCTTTATTTCTAAAGAATGTAGTGCTCTGTCACTCTGGAAAGCCGGGGGAGGTGGGGGGAGATTTAGATATGTATAAACCAATTATTTCAGGAGGAGATAGAAAGTTAGGGGATATTCCCACAAGCAGGCTCTGGTTCCTCTGCCACTTGACAAATTTTATGAAGGCTGATTGCAGCTTTACACCCCCTGCCCAGAACACAAAGTGCACAGAAATCTATACTGACTTGCATGTGCCTGAGGGATCATCATTGTCAGAGAATGTCCTTGTGATTCAAGTCATTATCATAAATCAGTTTCAGATGTGACTGCGGTCTGACGTTTTTACTGCTCACAGATCCAGGGCTTTTTGTTTCATGGGACCCCACAATTTTTCAGGTTGGAAAGGCCTCAGGAGTTCATCAGGTCCAGCCTTTGTGCAGAGCAGTGAAGTCAGAACAAATTCCCTGGGCTTTGGACAGTCTGTTCCTCAAAACTTTACATTTCCCACACAAGGACCCAATTTCTGACCATTTCTGAGTTACGTGGCCCATGAACACACATCATAATGTGTCTCAACAGAGCATCAGACTACAGCAGCCTTGGCCCTGAGATTTGCTCTGTTGGTTAGAGCATGCTGCTGATAACATTAAGGCTGTGGGATAAATCCCTGTGTGGGCCAGTTGGACTTGATAATCCTTGTGGGTCCCTTACAGCTCAGAATATCCTGTGGTCCATGACTTAACGCCTCAGTCTCCAACAATTTGGGATGATGAATTCAGGTTGTTCTCTGTGTACCTGCAGGTGTGTCTCTGCAAAGGCTGCTGTCTGACAGGAAATACAGCAAAGATAGCACGAGTCTACAGGCTCACTCTGGAAGGACCAGGTTATGGTCTGCAGCAAGCTTCTGTAGCCAGGCAGTGATGCTGGCCTCAGGTGTTGTGTGAAACCCAGTAATTCCTCCACAGATTGCAAAAAACCTTATGATTCTTTATAGAACTGTGCTTCAAAAAAAGAAAAGAAAACAGCTACCAACCAAACTGAAAAAAAAAAAAACTCAAGTCTTTAGAGACAACAAGGTTTTTACTTTATTATTTTCATGGTAAATTGGATACAATTTCCTGTCAACAGGCAATCATGCCTTTGTGATAAAACCTAGACTTTATGATTTCTTGGCCCACAATAAAACACAAAAGCTCTGTGTTTTATTTTTTCTGTGTTTAAATCAATGAGTAGCTGCATGGCCTTCCTTCATAAGAGTCCTGTTGAATTCCTTCTGTATTTTTCAGCTACCTGAGAGGTGCATGGTAGCTTCAGGAGGTATTAGGACTTTGTATTCTGTGCCACACCTCTATTCAACACGGAAGCACAGTTCCAGGGGAATCTGAAAAGGGGGGTAACTATTAACTTTACTGTTGCTTCCATACGAGTAAGCAGTTAATAGTTACAAACTGTCTGTACTTATTTTTTACTTCATAAAAATACAGAAGTGCAGTTTCTTTTGACAATAAGATGCTAGAGTAAGATTTTGAGTGAAAAGCTCCAGTACTATGTAGTCACTTAGAGAACTAAATTTTTAAGGTTGATGAAGGTGTGGATTTGAAATAGCCGTAAAAACGCTATTTAGCACTAACTATTTAAACAACTTTTTTTCCCAACATCTTACAAAATAGATTATTGAACAGAGAAGAGAAATCCAGCATTTGACATGGACACTAGTTAGAACAAGATATTATCTTGACTTCAAAAATGTCTCTGTGAAATCAGCTCATCTTGTGTGATACAAGCTCTGAAAGGAGAGAGAATTATGGAAGTTCTGTTTATGTCAGAAAGAGAGAGGCCATGGAGACATTTGGCAAATCAGGAGATCCAACCACATAAGACTCAGGCTACTTTTTGATTGGTTTATTGCACAGTTCAAAAGGCTAAATCATGTGATTTATGTTCCTCCATAAAAGTAAAAGTTCTAAACTTAGCTGATACTATCCCAAAGACCCTAGGTGCAATTCAAAGCTGAGATGTGCAATAATTTTCAAAGTGGGTTTCCTCTGCCCTCACTGGGCACCATGTAGCATAAATGGTAATAGGAAATGAACAAGGCATGGGTTAAATTAAGCTGCAATCCTCAATAAACACATACAACAATATCTTTAGGGTAAAACACTTGACTTGGACAGCCATACTTCTGCAAATATATCAGGTTCAACAAATGATATGAAACATATGCTGAGATGTTTTTTGCAGGAGAAAAACAGGGACTGCATTTCATCACAGAATAACCTTTACCAGGTTAACCATCTTCCACAATAAAACCTGTTATTCCAGACTCATTCCAGGTTGGCATATGTCTAACCTATTTTTAAAAACATCCATTTTGGATTCCTTAATTTCTTTCTGAGGAACATAGAACCATACCATGTCTCTGTCATCTGCCAGTGTTTCTTCTTACTGAAGACTGCACAAAGACTAGAAAAGTTGTACTGTTGTTCATAGCTCACTGGGATACTATTTTGTGCTTTATATTTATCAATGAACGTCTCAAAAAATAGGCAGTTTTCTCCAAGTGCCTAAAAGCAAATCAGTCTGGCACCCTGCAGTTTGCTATACACATGACAATAGCCTTTGTTAGCATAATGTATTATAATGCATTATGTAGTGGGTCTCTGAGGTTTAGTAATCCCTGTCAGCAACTAGAATAAATGGAAATAGCTTCCAGGAGATGCAAGGCCTATGAAAAGACTGTTATTTTTCAAGAACTAGAAGCATTCAGACTCACACATGCAGCCTTTGAAACAAAATCTCATGAACAATCTTTCATCACAATCATTTGTGAAAGTCAAATGCTATAATTGCACTTAAGAGAATAAAGAGAAATTGAACTGAACATTAGCAGTTCTGTACTTGCCCTATTGGAAAAAAAAGATTTGGGGCATTCTCTTAGGCTTGGTGGCAGCAGCAGTTTTTAATTTTGACTTTTGAATATGTTTAGACATGGAATTTGTTAGCTGAAGATAGCCAGGTTCCACATAAAAATAGGCACACCTCTTTGAGGAGGGTGTCTAAGCCACAAGTGAGAGCATTTTCTACTTTAATGCACAACTGTATTGAAAAAAAAAAGTCACTAATATTAGATAACAGAGCATAAAACCTGCATGGGCTGAAGGTGCACCAGGATTACTGAGCTCCTGAAGCCATAACTCCCATGCAGCCTGGGAAAGAGATCTCTTACACTACACTTGCCCTGCTTTTTGTGCCCTTCCCCTTGGCATCTCCCAGTGACCTTTAGCAGGGAGATAGTACTAATCTAGCTGGAGCTTTGATGTGAGCTAGTACAGCTGCACTAGTTTCCTTATGGTGCTGTGAGTTGTTGACACATTTAGTAAAGTTTTTCAAATTTTACTAATGTAGAACAATTGAGGGCAAAATTCAAAACCCAAAACCCTTCAGATCAATTGAAATTACTAAAACATCTTTAGAAATGCTTAGGTAACTGTTCTTGATATGTAATTGATAATACAGTCTTTATGCAGAACTGCTTATTCTCTGTAGCATTCCACTCTGCTATTTACACCTTTGTTTCTTCCTGTATTTTTAAAGCACTCATCACTGGTCAGTTGACGTTCCAGTTAAATAATCAAAGTCTTTAACAAAACTATCCTTTATTAATATCATGCTGCACTCATACCATAAGGCATCAGAAAATCAAATAAGCTCTGTTGCTAGAATTCTACAAGAAAAATCCTTATCCCCAAAACACTGAAATGCTTTGGCCTCAGCAGAGTTGCCAGGTACAACACTCAACAGCAAATGCAATTGCAGCCTGAAGCTGCAGTGCCACTCTGTATGCACATTGCTTGCCTCTGCAGAAGCTTTCACTGTTTAGTCTTCATCTCTTGATTAGATTAAATGAAGGTATAGCTGTAACCCTAACCAAGCCATTTATTCTATATTTAACCTTGCAGACGTGCATAGAAATGCAATTGGGGGGAAAAAACAGGGTTAACTTAGGAGAAACATAGGAAACAGTAATAACAATTAGTAACGGTAGTAATAATTTACCTCTTGGTAAATCTACTTCCTAAAGTCTTTCCTGATCTGAGTCACAGGAAGTTGGCACTGTGTATTCCAGTAGAGCCAATCTCTAATTGTCTGTGCCACATTTTCCTGGAGTACTGTTACCATCTTCTCTGGTCTGTCAGGCATCACCTTTCACTGAGATAACAGCAATCATCCTAAGGACCAGAATCACAAAAAAGCTGACTTCATCCTATTTTCAGAACATGCCATCTGTAACAAAATTAGCAACTGAAATACCTTCCTGCTTTGCATGTTTAGTGTTATTCTTTGCATGAAGTAGAGCCTGGGTTTTTTCCACTACATTTTGTCTTTGAAACAGTAAAGTCGCAAGCACTCTAGGATTTGAATTGCAGAGGGCTCGAATGATGCAAAGCATTAATTTATTTTCCTGATGCTTTGTTCCCTCTGGGCATTGAGAATATCATCCCATAAGATGATAGAGAGGGCTCTCTTAGCAAAATGAAACTAGTTATCAGTCCTGCAACCAAAACGATGGAAGCATGCTGAGACAAAAATAGAAGGTCCTTCTGCTGCCATGCCTCACCTCCTCAAACTGCTTATTCTTGAGCTTAGCAGTCTTTACCCACCAGCTGCTGTGTAAGTGCTCTTTGCAGCCATTTACCAGCACAGCTCTCTGCTGGTCAGGGGTGGGGAAAGCTGTAGTTTGCAACAGCTGAGGGGGAATGACCACTCACCACCTGGGTGTGAGTCATTCTCCCTGACTGGCAACCTGACCTTACTCTGGTGGGAGCGGGGTGGAGATTGACTCTGTTTCTATTAGGGCCAGAAGGAAACCTTCAGAGAGCAGAATGAGTACAGTACCTTTGGTCACTCATTTGCTTGCCTCTCTAACCATATTCAACACTTTTCAGTGGCTGTTGCAGAGGGAAAGACTGCTCTGTTTGCCTTTTGCTGGCAGTGGGCAGGCACTGCTGTTAGCATACACGTGTGGAATCTGGCAGCGGCAGCAACTATATTGCTCATTAGGGCACTAAATGGCATTGTGCAGTGAAAACAGTGTAAAGGTCCTTGCTTTCATGAAAAGAGCAAATTATAAATGAAGAGTGGGCATCTTTATATCTTACTTTATTTCCTGGGCTTTGAAGAAAGATTTGACAAAATATTCCCTGTATGACTGCTTTATGGGTGATTTGCAGTGAGTGCAAGTGACTGCAGTCTGCCTAAGGGTGTCTCCAGCAATGAAAGAATTCACTCTGTTGTTGTACAGTTACTTTTTAATAACTGAATTCTCAACCATACAACCCCCTCTGCTCTAGATGTCCCCTCTGCTTCAGTCATACCCTGTACAAGTAGACTGGCACAAGAAGTGCTCAGTTCTTTTGTCTTCTGCTCTTGCCTTCCTCCACTTACTGTTCTGTGTAGAGGTGATGGAGATACACTGCAAGACAGCATCAAGTTAGTCAAGTAAAACATGCAATTGTAACAAAAAAATAGTAGTTCCTACCCTAAGAAGTGGAGAAGAAAACTGAAGATGGACCTTTATGCAGGAATGTGAAATGTTTTGTTCACCACACAGAGGGTCAGAACACAGGACCTCTCACAGGCCATTCAGTGGCAGGCCTTGGGAAGCTCCTGCAGTCTGGGTGCTTGGAGGCTAAGCAGAAAGAACAACTTCTGACACCCTATCAAAGAATGAGAATGAAATCCCAGCTGTCTAAGATGTGGTAGGACTTCAGAGACTAGTTTGAAAAGTCATCTGAACATGTAGGGATGTGACAACTGGACAAAAAGAAAAGACCTAGCTGCTATGATCCTAGGTGGTAGGCTAAATTGTACACAGAGTGGTTATAGAGTCTTACAGACTCTATTGTACAGCCAATGTGCATATTTTACAAGGTGCACAGATTTGTAACCTGACAAGAGGAGTCAGGTTAAATGCCAGAGCATTTAAGGTCCCCAGTTTTGCACCATCCAGTCAGCTTACTTCCATAATATTCACTTTACAATAAATAACAATATAAGAATAACAAGAATAATTGTCATAAGAATATTGTTACAAGAATAACAATAAGAAGTAATTTTTTATATCACAAAATCAAATTAAATTACAGAGTAGTTATACCTGAAGATATGCTTTCTTATAGGGAAAGTCCTGTAAGGACTGTTAGGACTGTTCTTCAGTGAGTGTCTTGAGCAGAAGCCAAACCTGCAGCTGCCCACACCCCCTTCAGCTCAGATGGAAACCTCAGGACTGGCCAAAAAATTAAACAGCATGTACTACCACTGTACCAATTGCCATGGGTTTTTCATGGAAATCTCCCTTTCCTGTATGGAGTAAACAGCACACTCTTTAATGAAAATAACAAGACTTAGTGGATTTGTAGCCTGAGAGCACCATGTCTGCAGGACTGTGCTGAACACCTTTGCCTTGCTGCAGACTTACTGCGTACCAACAGTACTCTTTCCAGCAGCAAATTTAAACCCCTAGTCCTAGATTCAGGTCAGATCTCTGGGTCTTGGAGGACTTCAAATCTTTAGTTACTGAGAAATTTGATAATCTGTTTAGGAGTACAAGTGTTTTAACCAGATCAAGTGCTGTAAAAATCTGCGAGTTTACTGTTTGAATAACAATAGACCATTCAAGTACAACCACTTGCAGAAACCATAAAAATTCTTTCTCTATGCATCACTCTTGGTATGTGAGGAAAATTAAGAGTAGGAATTGCTTCTGAAGTTAAGGTATCTCTCTTATGTACACACATGTATTCAAATGCAAGCTACATATAAATCTATACTATGTATATTTACCATTAGTAGAGTTATCTACTCATAAGTAAACAAATATTTTAGTCCAGGAGGGCCTACCTTTTCTTGTGCTTCCCTTCTGAAATATAAAGATTTTTTAAATTTTGTTCTTTCTAGCTCTGTTTTGTGATGTTTTGGACGCCAAACGTGTCAGAGAAGATTTTAGTTGACATAATTGGAGTAGACTTCGCTTTTGCAGAGCTGTGTGTCGTTCCTTTGCGCATCTTCTCCTTTTTTCCACTTCCAGGTAAAAAAATATAAAGAAAATAAAAGTTCTGTAACCTTGCTGGCTCCTTCAGAGCATAAGCATTATATAATAAAAGTTAATACTTCTATCAAAGAGCAAGACAAGGTGGACAACAATAATGAAATTATTTCAGATTTCTATCTCTGTAATTAAATGCAACATCTTTTAGTCTTTTCTGCTTATGTGACAAGACAGTTTCATAATAAAGATAAACTACAAATACAATAATAAGTACATGTAGATACCCTTTTTGTACCTGTTACACCATGTGCCACACAGGAGCCAGATGGAAGTTTTTCCTTGGTAGAACTTCTCTTTAAGGAAGGGGATAGTTTGGGGTTTTTTAATGAAGAAAACAGAATGGACTGACCAATAAATTGTTCTCTAAAAGAGAACACCTTTTAGGAACAAGTGCTGTCCATAGCAGATTTTTTTTTCCTCATTTTCCCAAATCAGTATATTAGGGCAATTTGAACATAAGATCTACTTGCTTTCCAGTAGGGTGCAAAGTTACCAGCAGTAAGTTTTGCAGTGGTTATTTCTGAACAGTGCTCTCTGCATGGAAAAGCTGCATATGAAATGACTGACTTTATTTTTTTACTATTCTTGCTTCTTTTTCTCCCCTGTTTATGAACAGTGACTGTCAGAGCACACTTGACTGGTTGGCTGATGACTCTGAAGAAGACATTTGTGTTGGCACCCAGCTCAGTGCTGCGGATTATCGTCCTCATCACCAGTCTCATTGTGCTGCCTTACTTAGGGTAAATCATTATTCCTCACAGAACCCCTGGATTTGCTTTCCTCTTCATTCCTCTTCCCTGTCACTTGATAGCTGAATTTGCATAGCTGGGAACATTTTCTCCAAATACTAACCATGATACAAGGCCTAAAGAGTGTCACTATCTGGAAAAGAAACGTTTACAAATGTACAAGCATGACTGCTCTAGACAGGCACAATTGTGATGTCCCTTTGGAAAAAATACACAAATGTCAAAGAGGCAAAAATGTATCCTAAGGGGAATTTATTTCCATGTTATTAAACTCACTGTTAAGAAAGCTAATGGAACAATATCTTGTTTATAAGCTTAATAATCTATTCTACAGCACTCTGTACAAGACTTTAAATTCTTAGTCCATAATTTGATTCAATGTGCTTCTTTTACTAAACAGTGTAGCCATTAAAAACAAACGAGTCCTTTAAAATACCAGTTATTCTCTTAGGCAGTGTATTGTGTCTTTGAAGAAAATATTTCTATCATCAGAGTGGTTATATGTGCCTGTGAATGTAATTATGAAATTACATTCAGTAATACATTACAGTGAAAATGTAATTATGAATCATGCACTCTCACACAACAATGACTGCTTTCTTTCTATGCCTCCAACAGAGTTCATGGAGCCACTCTTGGAGTAGGATCCCTTCTTGCTGGTTTTGTAGGAGAATCCACCATGGTTGCAATAGCAGCCTGTTACGTCTATAGGAAACAGGTAAGAATTCGTTTCTGTGGCATCTGATGAAAGCAGGTGGTGAACAGAGTGGGTTTTAGTTCAGATTAAGTTACACTTTAGCAATGAAACTCCCCAGAATCCTCACTTTGGTTTGCTTCCCTGTCAAGTCTCAGAAGTGTGCAGCTGGGAAAGTCTTTGGGTTGAAATAAAACCAAAAGGTGCCCTCCAGCTGTTAATGGGCATCTAGGCCATGGGACATGCTGGTCTGCAGTCAGAGAGCCTCTTGCTCCTCAAAACACGTGTGTCATGGATATCCTGTCCTTACCACCAGCAGTTTTGTGCTGTATATTTGCTGCTGCAGTACAACTCAGCATCTTTATGTAGGCATAGGAACTACTCATCCAAGCTTACAATATATGTATCTATATGTATATAGAATCATAGAATCACAAAATGGTTTGGATTGGAAGAAGCCTTAAAGTTCCAAGGAGTTCCAAGTTCTTTCCCATGGAAGGTGTTATGTAGTGTTACATAGTGTATACATTTACATCTGTGGGTATACACTATGTAGTACATATATCTCTGTATATACACTTTTATTTCTTTATAAAACCAGCTCTGCTGAAAGTCAACAAGAAGCACAGATGCTTATGGTTTTTTGCTGTCCAGAGGAGTGGCTTAAAACAAAACATACTCCTGCAGAAGTTGACAATTAGAGCTTATAAATAAATAAACAGGTGCTTTTTTACATACTTTAAGCACTACAATCCTGCATGTGTGGAGTAGCAGTGAAATATGGATTTTGAAGAAGATTCTACTAAATTAGGTCAAACACAGGGTAAATACTGGCTGGGTGTCTGGGTACATTACAGTACCTGCATGTTGTTCCCTTTCAGTTATGTGTTCAAGGCACCGTGTAGGGCTCTAGGTCCAGCTCCAAGCAGAACCAGCAAGGTGTGTATGTCATTCTGTAGTACAGGAGGACTCTGTGGATGGAAACAGAAAATATAATCTATGCAGTGACTTTTTTTTTTCATTAGACTTCTTAGAAAGTGCCAAGTGGAAATACCTACCACTTCTATTTTAAAACAAAAAACCAAGCTACAGAAGATGGAATACCTAAAAGCCTTAAATTGGAACCACCTAAAATCAGTTTTGATATGTGTTGACAGTGCAGGCCATGGCACGAGTTCAAAGTGTACAAGGTTCATAAGACAACAGAAGAATCATAATGTCTGTCATAATTAATTTATCATGTTTGCCTTGAGAACCAAAGAGTAAAACTTTAAGACACTGAAATGGCTTGTCTTGACCTTTGTTTTCACAACATCCTCATTGCTAGTTTGTTACCATAGTAGCTCTCAGAGTCTTTCTGGCCAGGGACATTGCGCTTCATTTTTCTCAGTGGTGAGTGCAGGTAGTAGGAGTAATAATTGTGCCAGCCTAATTTATTCTTTATTCAGTGTCACAGTGGCAGAGCCAACCAGTAGCTCTATTACACCAGGTTACTCTGACCTGCAGTTGGAGAGCTGCAGATCAAATGTTATGTAGACACCTCTGAAATTTTGGAACTCTAATATACCCATCTCGGCTGAATCAATAATACCTGTGGGAATATTTTGTCAGCGGTACAATTGTTTTCAGTAAAACTAGTCAGCCTGCTGAGAAATGGGTAATAAGGAACAGATGCTTCAACTTGTTTTTTAGGGGCCTGAACTCTTCTTAGCTTTACTAATCCAGGACATCCTGGATGAATCATAGGACTCTTGAATGACCTCCTGCTCCTTCTGGCCAAAAATATTCTAATATTACTTTGCTTTGCTGAGGCAAGAGATCACAGTGGATCAGCAACACTAAGAAAAGCCAGAATGCTCACATCTTGTAAAATTCCTGAAGTTTGACATTTGAGAAATTAGGTTGCCACCTCGCCTCCCTCCTGAGAGAAGCTTTTCTTCCCTCACATTTTGTTTTCGTTCCTTTTTTTAAATAAGAAGTCTGTGATGTAAAAGATTCCAGATGCTCTCTTCCCTCCAGTCTTGCTGAAGCCTATTTTGGATGTCGCTTAGCATAAGAAATGCCTGATTGCATTTATATTAGAAAGGAGAAAACTGAGCCCCAGAAAGGCTACAGAAATCTTCTAAGTTAAGCCAAGTCGTTAGTGGCAAGCCACAAATATGACACAAATATTCTAGTTTTTAATAACATACTCTAACAAACCATATTCTCACCTCACTTCTCCCACCTCAGTGTCCAAAGCTGATGGGAGTGTGTTCATGCACAACTTACTGATAGGTTTCTGGATGCTTGTTTCAATCTAGAAAAAGAAGAGGAATGAGAATGAGACAGCTGCAGAAGGTGAAGACTCTGCAATGACCGACATGCCTCACACGGAGGAAATGACAGACATCGTAGAAATGAGAGAAGAGAATGAATAAGAAATGGGATGCAATTGTTCTCTGCAGGGACGATTGGAGTGACGCTTCAGCATCTTGTCGTCTCTCATACTTTTTTGTTTGTTCGTTTTTATTTTTGTAATAAAGAGGCCTTGATTTAAAAGGTTTCAGATAAATTCTCTAGCATACTGAGTATGCTCTCACTGATGAGGGACCTAAAAAGAGGTCTTTGCTTCTTCTTCTTTTTTTTTTTCCAACCGAATTTTTTTTTCTCACTCCATGCACGCGTAAAAGATACAACTGCATCACTGTAGAGTCTTCCTTACTTATGCATCCACCTTCTCTGGACAATCTGCATTTGTCAACCAAAGCCCTGCTCCTGTGCGCCTGTGTGTGTGCGGACCTGCGCTCGCACGCTCACACCGCCACGTGCCACTGGCTCAATGCTACTGCCATAACCCCACTCCCTCCCCTCTCTCCTTCTCCTTCCTTTTCTTGATCAGAAATGGAAAAGAAGTTTGGAATACAGAGCTTTATTTTACTTGCTTGAAAATGACTTTGCTACATAAACTAATATACTGTGGTGAACTATATCTTTTTGTTTGGCCTCATCACTAGAGCTTATACTGCACAGGGTACAAGACAGGGAGGAACGTGGGAGTCTCCCCATAAAAAGTGGAGAAAAACAGGTTCCTCTCTCAGGTTGAAAGTGTGTGGATGTGTATATACACACACAGGTACATGAACAGAGACATACATATATATATATTTTTATATATATATATATATATGCATTTGATAAATAAAATACACACAGGACAAGAACTCTATTTAGCTTTCATTCCATCGGAAAGATAGTAATCTTTTGAAAAATATTAACATTTAATTCAGAATTTTCTTGAATCATTAAGTCCCACCTTACATATAATTTTCTTTAGGAAAAAAACATGCACTTTCCTCTTGTGAAGAGGGTGATGGCAACTGATAGACTTTGACTGTATTTGAATAAAACAAAAATAAATATTGACGAGCTTTACCAAAGTTCTTGTCCACTGACCTAACTTTAATTTTTAAAGGTTGATTTGTTCTCTATAATTATTTCTGGTGCCTCTATATTAAAAAAGAGTAAGATCAGATAACGTATGCAGGATACCATGCTAGATAACATTACTAGACATAGTTCCATGAAATTTTTTATACAGAGATGTACACATACTCACGTGTGTGTGCATGTGTATATATGCTTCTATACACATGCACGCACACACACACCAATGTATGTTTTGCTGTAATGTATTTACCTATGCAGTAGATCAAAATCCATGTGGTGAAGCTCAAGTACTGATGGTCCTCCAAGCTGAAAATTAGGGGCTTTGGTGATCTGTTGGCTCTCGAGGCAGTGTTGAGTGGGAGCCAGGAGCCATCCCCATCAGCCCTGCGGAGCTGTGCTTGTGGCTGGAGTGCGCCTTAAATTCAGCGTGAGGGGGGGTGGGAGACTCAGGTTGGGTGGAAATGAAGGCTGTGTAAGAGGTGAGGGAAGCAGGGAGGTTTTGGGTGTCACCAGTGCTGCTGTGGCAGCAGTTTGTGTTTCTGTGCTCTTCTGTGTTGGGCTGCAGGGCAGCGCTTGTTACTGGTCTGTAGTAGCTTGGGTCCTTTCAGATTTAATCATGTCAGAGTCTGGAAACCATGATCCTCCATCCTATATTCTTAAATCAATTAATTTAAACCTTATTTAGTAAAAGTATATTTTTCTAAGTTGTGGAAATTATTATTTAATTGTGGACAAATTCTGTTTCTAGATTTATTTGCCAGGTAGTCCCAGCAGTCAGAGAACTGATCAAAACTAAACATTACTTTAAATGTTTTATCAGTATATGTGTATGTAGACATACACATGTGTATAAATATATATATATATTGTATATTATGTACATTTATTTTAAACTACAATACGTTTCCTATTTTTCCAAGTTCAGCTAAAAATGTCTCTACAAAACTACTGAGTTGACTAGTAACCAGTTATGGCCATCATTAAAGGCATTGTATCAATGAACTTTACATTTTATTGGAAAGATTTGTACCAATTTGTTACATATGCAAATACAATAAGAAAAAAAAATAGAAATTACTGTGTTAACTGATAGATTTGCTAAATCAGTTTATGGTTAATGAGCAGTGGCACTAGGAGGGTAAGACTAAAAACAGTAACCATGTTTACTGTGTCACCACAGGGTAAATAGTTTTTGACAGCAAAGTAAAACAATTTTTTTTAAAAAAACCCTCAGACAAATTAATGTGTGCAGGATGTAAACTGTACACAGTCATGAATACAGGTTCTCAGACAGTCATATGTATATAAGGTGTATATAGACAGTCACAGATCACAGTGACCATTTGAGGTCTCCTCTATTCATGTCGTTTTGGTTTCTCCAGTACATTTGTCTCCAAGTCCACAAGATGCAGTTTTTCAGGAACTGTAGAGATGAAGCAGGAAAATATTTTTGTGTAATGTGTGCATTTCTTTTGGTACATGACTAAAATTCAAACAGCAGTACTTTTGAAGAATTTTGAGCCTTACCAGTGTAGGTTTCAAGGTAATGACTGCACCAAAAAGTAAAAATCTGAAACAAAAGATAACACTGAGGCCTGTACTTTAGATAAAAGATAAACAGATTTTTAAAAATTAATTTTTGGTCATACAGAGCTAAACTAATGGCACTGTAACAGATAAATTTTCAATTGTGTGTGTAATACTTACTTAGTCCTTTACTTTGCAAGATACTGAGTGAGCACAGGAGTGGTGAAATTTGGGCAAGAATTGAAGCAGAGACATAAGGACATGTGCATTGCATCTCTTTCTGCTTCCTGCAGGTCATGTATTTCTTTACATTTCTCTGCTGGATTAACAGAATGTGATGACGTTTCTGCAGGGAGCGGGTCCCAGCCAGCCCCTCGTGCTGGTCCCGCTGGTGGGCAGGCAGGCTCCTCAGTGAGGAGGGGTTTCTCCCTCTGACCCTTGCAGACACTGGGCCTGCTTCTGGCACTGTTGGCAGGAGCTTCAGCAACCTGCTGAGACCTCCTGCTGCCTGTTAGTGGCAAATTGAGCTGGGCTGGTGAAGCAGCCAGTGTGTGATGGGCTGCAGGCTGGGAGTGGGCAGACATCCTCTGTGGCCAAAGCCCCAGTGAGAGCATCACTGACAGTGTCTCTGTCAGGTAGATGCTGGCACATGCCCTGTCCTGCACTTCCTCCTTTCCAAAAGTACTTCCTTGAGTTCTAGTGCAATGGCTTAGCTGTGTTTCCCTTGTGCTGTTGCCTATGAAAGGGTTATCTATCTCTGTGGTAATTATTTTGCAATAGAAACCCGTCCTGTTTCTGTGTCAGAGAGATGGAGCACCGTCATCTCAGTGAATTCATGTGGAGACTTGGCCTTTCCAGACCGCATTACACAATCAAAGTTACAATAAAAAGAGAAAAAAAAGTTGATCTGCATCTTACATCTTGTATTGCAGAGCAACTCACACAGAGGGAAATAAGGGCAGAACACTGATAAGCTGTGGATTAATGTTCCTCAGCTTTTAATAAGTACATAAAATTGTATTAATGTGTCTTGAGCTTTCCTTTTTCAGAATTAAGAGAAAACATTGCAGGTTTTTCCCCTCCCTGACCCAAGCAGGCTCTCAGGCTCACCAAGGACTCGATGGACAAAGCTGTGCATCTCTGGGCCGGGGCACGAAGCCATGTGGGTGCAGCAGCCATTCCCAGGCCTGGGACATCCCGCTCCCTGTCCCCCTGGCACAGGCACTCCACACAGGAGCGCTCAGATCCCTGCTTCTTTAGATAGAGACGCCCTAAGTGAGAGCATTGGGTAAGTAACAGAGAAGTCTTTTTGTTTTCCACTCATTTTGCTGCTAAATATTTCCTTTGAGCAGGAGATTTATATCTGGCTCCTGCTCGGTGTCCCACCGAATGTGCAGCCAGGGAGGAGCAGCCCCAGACGGAGGCTTGGCTGATGAATGCAGCTGATTCAGGGCAGGCCACGGCCCACGAACAGAAACCTTTTGAAGGCAGGAGCGCCTTCTTTTATGGGATGGCGCCTCGTGCTTGGAAAAAAGGCAGAAAGGATGGATGCTCTCAGTCAGGGCAGCCAGAGGCGTCGGGCACGGCTTTGTGCTGGGCTGCAGGCTGGCGAGGGGAAGGGAGCGTCCCGCACTTTCGGCATGCCAGGCCCCTGCCGGCGAACTGCGGGACGCTGCAGGGCAGGATGGGCTCCGCCCTCAGCCAGGCCTTGTGGTTGCGGCACGGCTGGCAGAGCCTGGAGTGCCGCTGGTTGTTTCCTGGGGACAGTGGCAGTAACCCTTGGAAAGCCTTGGAATTTGTGTATGGGTGTGTATAGGAGAATGCTGCGCAGGCAAGTTTGTTATGACCTTTGAATCGTTCCTTGGAACGAGAGTTCAAGTCTAAACACAGTCTCAATGTGGGACTAGTACTAAGCCATTTTTAAAAATTGTGATTTAAGCTACACAAAAGGGTAAATGAAACAGCAGGCCTTATACCATTAAGCTAAAACATGATTTAGATTAGTGAGCTGGAATGGGAGATAAACAGGACATGCTGAAAATCTTACAGATATTGTATATACCTCCTAAAGACAGCAGCATGGTGTGGAGAGGAGGGAATCAAAGGGCAGAAAACACCATTTCCCTTTCACCTGCCCTGGAGAGGACTGAGGATGAGGAGCAGTGTGTCTGTGTAACACCACTTCCTCCTTCCCAGTAGAGGAGCCTTCAGAGACAGGAGTGTGAAACACCTTTGGAGATGATTAAAGCAGAAATAAACCAGCATGCAGGTTTTATAATATGCAGTAAGGAGGTGTCTTACAGTTTCTGAGTAAGTGACAGGGCTGCACTGGGGAAATGTCACTTAAGTATTAATTAAACATGAGCAAATTATTGTAATTTTGGTAGCAAATTGGCATGTCCCAAATACCAGCTTAACCACAAAATGTTAGGATTCCCTTCCCTTTTTCATGGTTGGCTTTCTACTGAGTACAGCAAACCATCTGTTTTGAAGGGAGTAAGGTCCTGTGGAGGGGTTGCAGTGCAGAACAGCCTGTGGGTGGAGGCCCAGGTAGGAAGAGGAGCTCTGAATTTGTTCTGTGCCCTGCAACACACTGCATAGGAGCCTGGCAGCATCGTGAAACAAGGCAGAACTGTCAGCTTAGCAGCAAACTGGCTCCAAGCACGGCCACAAGCTGCAGCAGCCCTGCAGAGCAGCAGGAGAGCATGGGATGCAGGGCAGCCCAGGCTCCAAGCTCAGGCAGCTTGTGTGGATTTGCTTTGGAGAGCCAAGTTCAATTGTCAGTGCAGAGATGCAATCCTCAGCAAAACCCCTGCCAGACCTCTCAGTAATTGGCACCTTCTGAACAAAAAGGCCAAAGACAAAGTACGGGGGCAGAGAGATGGAGCTTTAGGCTCGCTTGGAGCACAGACTTGCACAGAAGGGCATTTTGGCTGCAGTTCCTGCAAATTAATTGTAGGGTTAGAGAATGAGCTTCAGTCTCCACATTTCATAACCATGACATCCAATCCATCTCAGTAAAACAGAAGGATGGCCCTCTATTTCTAGGTGCTCTTTTGTCTGTAATCCCGAGGGGAAACTTTTCTTTAGTTTTACCAGACCTTGTCACTGCTCAAATCAATTTATTAGTTTTACCTCATTATTTTCTGTCATTCCAAGTCCAGTGTCTTCAGATATTTCCTCATTTTCTTCTGAAGGTTCCTGCTAGGCTTATTTTGTCTGTTGGCATTTTGAGAAGAAAAATGTAACCGTCATGCTGACTGAATGTCAACTAATGCTGTGATTAAAAAGTAGCTTACAACAAAACTCTTCTTTGATGGACTGTTTTTTACTTCACATTTGCTAAGCTGGAAAGGAGAGTCTAAAAGTAGAAGGAATTGGGGGGAATCTTTAGCTAAAATAAAGAATTAAATGAGTTAATTCAAATTAATTTCTTAACTCCAGCCACCTTGTGACTTTCTAGTGAAAACAGACTATTCCAGCAAAGTTAGCAGTGCATCCCCAGAACAGCACTGAATAGTTTGAGACATGCAGGTTTTGTGTATTTCACAACTGAATGTATAATGAATTGAAAAGTCTGATTAACAGGGGTAATCCATTAAGTTTAAAATTCATCTGGACATGAGCAGCCTGGTCCAGTATCAAAGGGGGCTCTGCTTTGAATGGAGGGGGACTTAGCAAGAAAACTGCCTGCAATCCCCTTACAACCTAAATTGTTCTCTGATTCAACCAGGAACCTAGAAAGGTCCCTTCATCTTAAAGGACTTAAGATTGCTTGCCTTTTTTTAGGCTTTTAGTTCAGGATTGAGAGACAGTGCCTAACAGGGGCCTACAATGTAGATGTGTGAGCAAAAATGTTGAGCTGCACAGATTCTTTTGCTGATGACAAAACTTTGTTATTGCAGAGCCAGCTTTGCAGTACCCTCCCACCCTCTGGGAGCCCACAATGAGAGCAAAGCAAAAACAAGCTATTGTATCTGCAGATAAAGTATTTGAGTACTGTACTGCACTTCTCCCATTAAGTCCCTAAGCAAAACTGCCTGGAAACAGCAAGCAATTTGCACTAATTACCTGCTCCTCCCACCTCTCTTCATGTCCATCATTCAGCATTTAAAAAAAAGCTACCCTTTCCCATAACTCCCCTTTGTAATCAAGGTAATGCAAAGTAAATACTTACATTTATGTAATAGAATGGCTTGGCCTGCCTGTAAATGAGAGCATATAAATCCCCTCTTAGGAACGGATGTAAAAATTGGAACAGCAGCTTTATCCATAATTCATTAAAAAACCCACAACAGAAATGCAAAGAAAAAATTGCAGAACTGAAAAAAAAAAAATTCATTAACTTTTAAGGAGACTAGTGCCTGGGTGGCAAGTAAGGTATATGTGCACATGCAGAGAACAGCAGAGCCTGGAACTAAAGTTCATTGCTCAACTTTGTAGTTTGCTCTCCAAAGCAAATGTAACTCTGCTTTTGTGCCTATTATGATGAACAAAAAATCCCTCCTAAGCTATAATGAAACAATTGGAAGGCTACAAGCAATAAATTAACTGGTTACTTAGATCAACTGATTTTATCCACCAAGTTTGCAGGCATGACAAAACTGCAAAAGCAAAATCTCGACAAAAGTTAACTATTTTTGTAGATGACATTTCCTTGCTTATTGCCATCAGCAAGTTTTTCACTTGGTTTAATAAAATTATTTGCAATATCTTTGTATATTTTTAAAAAGTAAATGTACAGGATGCAAGGCTTAACTTGTGTTTCAAATGGCAGAAACAGCCCCCACTATCATGCAGGCAATCAAGCTGAAGTCATGTCAGGTTTTGATCTTTCAGAACATTGCTCTGTCTGCTCCCTTATTTTAGATAATTTGGGTTATTTTGTGGTGTTACTGCCTCTGCCTTAGTTTTGTGAAGACAAACACCTATGGAAGGTTTGTGATAAGAGACTTGAAGTTGGGATTGCAAGTAGTGTCAAAGCCCCCTGCACTGCCTGTGCTGTTTGACAGGGATTTTGCCACCACACGCCACAGAAATTCAAAGTGGATTTGGCTCTCTCTGGTGGAATGGCTGAAACGCATTTCATGGGGTTTGGGCAGCAGAGCTCAGCAGCATTCCCTCTGGGAAAGGCTTGTTTCCCCTGCATGGGACAGAAAGCTTTTGGGAGAGCCTGAGGAGGAGCACATGTGAGTGCAGAGGACTGAGTGTGTGCATGTGGACAGACGGACAGGTGGCTGCAAATGAAAGAGCTGAAGTGTCTTTTGCAAGCACCCTGCACTGTGTTACCCTGCAGGGACCATACTGGAGGGCAAAGAGAGCAAGAAGCCCTTCATTTGTCATCTTTAGTGAAAGCTTCACTGGCATTTGAAGGTTACTGGGCATCTTAGTAGATCCCAGTGACTAGAGAAACACAAACTTGGTAGCGCTAGGAGCTCAGCAGAGACCAAACTTCGCTGCACCTTTTGCAGTGGAGAAGCCAGTGCCACACAGCCAGTGCCACACAGCCAGTGCCACACAGCCCTCTCTCCAGCTTTGCACCCTTGAGCAGGGCCAGCCACAAGGTCAGTCTGGAAGGAAACCACCAGTGTTGAGCAGAACCTAAAGCAGCAGCCAGGAACTGTTTTCTCTTCCCAGCAGGAAGCCATCATGGAGGAGAACCAAACCATGTAGCTCCCTGGGTAACTCCCAGGAAGTCTCAGTTCTGAGGCAGTTTCTGAGCAAAGATAGCTCAGAGGCCACATCATGCAAGGTCAGACTGCGCCACTTGTAACATGATACTACAAGCACAGAGGGTTCTCCAAGCTCAGAGGGATGCTATAAGGATAACATTCACTAATGCTGGTGAAAGATGCTTGGGTACTACAGGGAACAGTGTCACAGAAATGCCTAAAAATACTGAATTCATCTTTGCATGTTCTAATTGTGCCTTTGGGTTCTCTAAAATTGACTTGTTTTTAGTTTTATAGAAATACTTTTGGAATTGAGAGTGAGAAGTAGTGTCTGGAAGCAGTATCCTAAAAAAAGGCAACCCAAAATCTAAAGAATCTTGCTCAGGGAAGAGGGGAAAGGAAGTTTGGGAGCCTCATCTCTTCCCAGCCTGGCCCTCTGACCATGGATTATTCTGCAGGACAGCATCTTGTTCTGTTCTCAGCAGGCTACCAGTGCTGAAAGAGGCAAAAGCAGTAGCTAGCCACACTTGGCCGAAGTTGCCCTGAGATTAGGGTCAGTTCTCTATCAACACACTTCTGTAGAGAAAAGGCCTCATTTTTCAGTTTGTTCCTATAATTTGAAGGTAAATCTGAGAACTAGGCAAATACATCTTTCACCTGAGAGGTATCAGTGGGTTTTAATTTCTTTTAGAATATCTTTCAGCATCAACATCAGATTCTTTCTTAGGATAAAGCTGTCTTTATGAAAGCAGTGTGCCTAATAGCCATCCTCGACTACTTAAACAAGTCAATTTTGCAAGGACTGTAGCTGTCAAGCCAGAGCTCTGTTTGGAACTACAGTACAGGGATCCTAGATTTTAAATGAAATGTTACCTCATGCATCATTTTCTATCATACTTGTAGAATTCCAGTTAGTTTATCTCAAAATAAATGTTGCTTTCTGTAATTTGTACACATGCTAAAGCTGCTGGTATGTTTTTTTAATGACTGTTCTGCTTTGCTTTAAACATGTGGGGTTTCTTTAAACAAAAATGAAGGTGAAAACTTTGTACATTTTTAAAATGACTGCTAAGGTCAGAAGTATAAAAGTATATGTTGCATTAAAATTGAGTGCTGTTTATGTATTTAACATAGATGTACGTTTTTGCATTGTTAAAAAGAACGATCCATGCTTTCTTTGAGGGGGATCTGTGCTCCAATATTGTCTGATAGCTTTCATATTCTAATTACTTTAATTAAAGTTCTAACAGTTTGCATATGATTCATGATTCTGATTTCTTCTGTTTTATTAAATCTGATCATCTGACATGGTTTAAAATGCTCTTCTCATTTGGAACAAGAAAAATGTACCTCCTGGTGAGAAATTAATCCAACACTCAAATTGTTTTTGAATTACAAGCATGATGCTGCCAACTGCAAGGTCTTAACTTGAAGTTAATGAAATCCAAAGGTATCCATAAAATGATGCAAGAAAAGCTCTTTATTTCTACAAAACCTCCAAGTGTCGTTGATATGGAAATACCATGGTCAGAATATTTTTTCCATACCAAATCAAATACTTTTGACATTCCTGTTAAACAGACACTTAGTATTTAAAGGAAGAGCATTATTCTCATCAGGCCAAAGCAAACTCAAGTGTCAGGAGAAGATTCATTTGGTGACCGTTTGGCTGGTCACCAAAGCTATCCTTATGAAGTTGCAAAAGCATTCTTAATCAAAAATGTTTATTTATTTTGATCACATTCCTTAAGTGTTCCCAAATCACCAAATGTGAGCCACTCAGAGCCAGTAAGAATACTAGCTTTTAGTGTTTTAACACTGGAGCAGCCACTGGTTTTAAAATGATCTTGGAGAGGTACCATGGTAAGAATCCCTGGGATTCTGGTGCCTCGGCTCTCCTCACACTGGCCCACGGCAGAGATCCAGCCTTAGGGTTTCCTGCAGTTGTTGGCCCTTCAGTTCCTGCCTGTTTCTTCTTGTCTCCTCCCTTTGGGGCTCCATGACCACCCTCTCATGCCCATGGCATCTGTGAAGGGCTGGGAAACAGCTCTGTTTCTCCTGGACCTCGGTGCAGGGCTGTCCAGGGGACATTCAGAGGGCCCTGAGCTGGCTCTCACCGTGTCCAGCTCCCCCTTCCCGCTCTCCAGCCATGCCTGCAGAGAGGATTGCCTATGTCTAGTCACGTTCCTGTCTGATCCCAGGAGGGCTAAGCAGAGCAGAGGACACAATCAGGGTACCTACCCCAGCAAAATCTGTCTCTGCCCCACTCCCAGGCACGGCTCGCTGGCTGCTGGCACGGCTGTCCCACACACAGAGCGGTCCCTGACCTTCCCGAGCTCTCCCTGCCCACAGCACTGCCCCTGCAGGAGGCCCTGCTAAAAAATAAATAGGAAAAGAAAAGGGAGCTTGGGGAGGGCTCAGGAAAAGATAGTGCCCTTGTGCTGCTCATGAGGCCAGGCCAAGGGAGCAAGCATCCCATGGCTCGGAAGGCCAGAGCCTGTTTGGGACAGATTTGAGAATTGCTGCCACACTGCTTCCTCTTGAGCAGACTGAGCAGGGCCAAACAGCACACACAGAGTCACATGGTGGCCAGTCTGACCTTTCTCAAACGAAGCTTTCTCTTTCAGGGACTTTGTAGGCTTTATTTCACTCTTCCCAAGAAAGCTTGGGCCTTATCTGAAGCAGGAAAAAGTAAAACACGCAGTATGAGAGCAAATAACATTATTGCTTCATCTTCTTCGCTTGTAGTCTTGAAAGTGTCCTCTCCCTCACACCCATCAGCAGCCCCTCCTCTGACCTCCATCAGTAATGATGACAATTAGCTCTTACATTAACAATGTATATTGAAATATAATCCATTTTGTTCCCCCCAAGGGCCTGCACAGGCCTCAGATGAGAAAGTGCCCAACTCCAGACAGAAACCCTCCCACTTGTGGATGGTTCTGCACAGCATTTACTTTTGTGTTCAAAAATCAGTGACAAGGTGGCAGAATGCAGCTCTGCTGTAGATCTACAGCATCTGTGCTGCTGGGGGAAGACCCACCCTGCCAAGGAAAAGGCTTCTTACCACAGACAGGTGAAGTGCTGACACTAACAGCGGTGTGGCACTAAGGGAGCAGAAGCCTCACCGTTGCCTGTAAGTGACACTTGTGAATGAGGATGTGTTGGATGACCACAGCAAACACTCTCCCAGTCCCTGCAATGTGCATGGAGAGCCACAGGGAGGAAAAGCAGAGCCTGAGTGCTGCTTGACAACCCAGGAGAAAGCCAAGCAGCAGTTATCAGCTCTCTACACTAGCTGTCCTGCAGCTGTGAGAAATGGGCCTCCTCCCTCTAGGTGACATAAAAACTGTGTCTCGTGAGCAGACATTTTCCTGGCAGCTGGAACCAGTGCTCCCAAACTTACAGCCAGAATGGATTGCTCTGTGCTGAGCCCACCTGCCACCTGTGGTAAATTCCCACATCCTCCAGGGCAGCATTTCTTTAAAGAACCAGAGGTCTTGGTGCCAAGCCCCACCGTTGATGACAGTCCCAGCAGTGCAACACCTTCTCTTCTTCCTCCTCAAAGGAAACTTCACACCCTTGTTTCCTTTGAATTTTCCATGCTGTTGTTATGGAAAACAACATATTTCTGGGAAGGCAGACACACCAGAATGAGCATCCATGGGATGGGGTGTTGGGGGATTATATTGATACCTGGACCTTTCATACCTCATGCCTTACAAACAAGGTGATTATTGAAGCTATCACAGATTTGCTTTAAACATCCCTAAGCACTGCTCCAGTTCATTTTTCCTTTTCCCTTTTTTTTAATATCTTCTAGATGCACTATTTTGTGTAATTAAAAGAGGTTTTATGTTTGCAATATATGTTTGATGAGACAAAATCCAGAACATCTGAGCAAAGGGAGCTCTAAAGAGGGCTCCTCTATAAATGAACTCTGTGGAAGAACTTGGCTGTCTAAAAACAATGTTAATATTAGATACTAAAAGCTAGTACACAAGAGTCATGTGCCATCCCCTGGGGTAATATCTGCAGGAGGTGCAGGAGGCCAGTGATGCTCTGAGTGGGTGTTTGCCTGGGAGGATCTTAGGGAGCCTGAATGGAAGATGAGAGTCTGAGGCTCACAGGAGACAGCTTGTCCTGCCACTGTGCAAGTGCTATTTAAACAAGGGAAATAAACTGTTAATGTAGCCATGATATTTTCTGAAAAATCCTTTCCTTAGGACTTTTTCTCCTGAGAAGCTGAGAGGCCTCAGAAACAAAATGAAAACAATGGTTATCTGCTGCTGTGGGATGCAACAGGTGCATGTGTGACTGGTCTCATGTGGTTGTTTCTAATTAATGGCCAATCACAGTCCAGCTGTCCAGACTGTCTCAGTCAGTCACAAGCCTTTTTTAATCATTCTTTTTCTATTCTTAGCTAGCCTTCTGATGAAATCCTTTCTTCTTTTCTTTTAGTATAGTTTTAATATAACATATATCATAAAATAATAAATCAAGCCTTCTGAAACATGGAGTCAACATTCTTGTCTCTTCCCTCATCCTAAGACCCCTCCGAACACCATCACTTGTTAACTCAGAGAAATTTGGTGAAATTTGGTTTAGTCGTAAACCCTCCCTTTTCTCTATGTTTTCAACCCAATTAACCAAGCAGCTCAACAATGACCCCTGAGAAGAAATTTTATTGGCTCTCCTGTCTCCCTTTTGAATATGAACTCAAAAGACATGCTCAGGTGAGAGAACAGCAACTGCTCTAGACTGCTGCTTGCTGGCTTCCTGAAAGGAATACAATCCTCCAGAATGCAAGTGCACTCATGATGCAGTTCACTGGCACAGAAGCTGAAGTTTGGCAGCAAGAGATGAACCTGCCTAGGAGGGGCAAGAAGCAGGGTCTCACCCAAGCTCTTACTTTCAGCTCTGCAGAACCACTCCTTGAGCAAAACACCAGGTCTTCTGTATAAAACAAAGGCCAAAATGTTATGAAACACTGAAAAAAATAATATTCAAAGTAGAGGCCCTTGAAAGAATTTGAGTGAAATGGACACATTTTGCAGGTTTATGCCTCATCCTGTACATTCTCCTGGCTCAATGCAATTTATTATTTCTCTTACCCTTTATACAAAAGCAAAAAAATTCTTGTGATGCAGAAGACATAAACAGTAATGACAACAGTAATAGTCCATCTCTAAATATAGCCTATTCAGTTTTACACTGAGTATGTCTTTTACCTAGAAATAATTATCATCTCATTAACAGCAGTACAGGCAATAATATTCTGTTTTTCAAGGTACTTTAAATCTTTGTAAGTATCTCAGCTACAACTGGTTTTTTTCCCCTTTATAATAAGGACAGTAAAAATAAGTTATGCTTTGTGCACCTTCAACTGCAGTTGGAAACTAACAGGTTTCTACATCTTAAAAGTTATTTGATTCACTCTTGGATAATGTGAGAATCCAACCCACCATTTCTCACCATACATTATTTTTGACACTGTGTAGCCTCATGTTTGTGAAGCAGGAGTAGGTTATCCCAGAACCACTGCCCAGGATTCACTGTCACAGAGTGATTCTGACTGTGAAGACTCACATGCCTCAATACATCACATGAAGGTTTGGATGAATGCATTAAAAAAACCAGATACCCAGCAGCCAAAGAGAGGGCTTGCTACAAATTTCAACTCCTACTAGCAGATTCTTATTCTAGGTGTAAAACAGATGAACTACTTGATATTCAGAAAGCTAAAAATATAAAGGCACGAAAAATCTCAAGTTCCTTATCACTTCATTTCACAGTGTTCCACGTCTTCAAAATGTCTTTCACCTATCTATGCACTAAGAACTTTAACTTACACATCCTGTCACGCAAGTCTCTCAGGCTGATGCTGCTAAACCCGGGTCTTTTGAGATCACTGGATCCCAAGGCAAAGATCAGTAGATCACTAGGTCACAAGGCAAAGCGTTTTGGCCACACCGTGTTTCCTCAGCACGGTCGGTGTTTGTGTATCGGCCCCCGCTCTGCATTTGCGGGAGCACTACGGCGAAGGAAGGGCTGCGGGTGCCACCAGCTGGGTGTCCCCTGGCCTGCAGGGACCCCTGGTGACAGAGCGGCAGGGGAGCCGTGCGGCGGTGCGGCACCGGGCGAGGCCTCCTGGGCTCCCCTGCAAAACCCAAACTGCGGCCGGGGCAGCTGCGGGCCAGAGGCGAACATCTGCAGGGAAACGTCTGTGAAACGCCCTAAGACAAGGGCACTTGTTTCATTTTTCTTATTTTTTCTTTTTTTCCCTTTTTCTTTGTCTTTTTTTTTTTTTTAATCTAAGATGTATGAGACACAAGGGCACCATACATCTTAGATTATGTAACAGGGCAGTGTCTGAATTCTGTCCCACCCCAGGAAGCCACAAGCGGTTGCAGAAGTATTTGATTCTAGAAAGGTAAGAGAGATGGGGAGGGAGGAAAGTACCCACTGTGTTCAGCCCATATAAGATGAAGGTTTGGGTTCTTTTCAATTTAAAAAAATTGGTTTTCCAAACTGAAGGCCTGACACTGAAGAGCACATGTAGAGGCCACCTACTACAGCCCCTGCAGCACTGACTGCTGCAACAGCCCAAAGGAAATGTATGCTGTCAAAGGCCTTGTAGGCAGGTGTCTAAAAACACCGCCCCAAACCCCACAATTCCAAGAAGGGGCAAATTGGGCAAACTGTCCCGTAGAGGAGACACCTGGTGATCACATTCAGTGTGCCCCTCCTTCCTCAGCACACCAAAGTATCCTCCCAACAGCCCTGATAAACCAATCTTTAGTCAGTACTGACCAGTTTTTCAATGGCTCAGTACATTTCAGGGTAGCATTTCTGCCATCCCAATGACTGACACTGGAGTTGTGAACAGCAACTCCAGAATTTCATTAGCACCCAGGCAGAAATGAGTGCTCTTGGGAAAGGGGACTAGAGAGAAGCCTTCTTTGGGAGGTTTCTACCATGCTGAATGTGATGCTTCACTTTCAGCTCTGTGGAATTAATAACATTTCTTTTCCATTTCTGAGAGCCTGAAGTTCTCCTCAAGAAATTCATAAATTGACATATTCTTTGAATGTGTCTGGCTTGGAGCACATTAGTCGATGTCATAGCACAAATATTCATTGCAGCCAGCTTGAGAACACGGCTCCTGTCATCTTCCAGCATTAAGCAAAAAAGGGAGCATTCATGAAGAACATTTGGCCACCTTCAGACATTCTTGATCCTGTCCTGCCAGCTAGCATAGTGGGAAAACAAATGGCAATTATGTCCAGAAGAAAACAAGATGCAGGAGCTGCACAACCAACACTATTTATACACCAGGGACACAAGATGCCAAGTTGAGCCCTGCACTCCATACACTGTGCAAGAGCTCCCTCTCCCCACTTCCTTCACATCTACCCGGTTCCCTGACCACATCTGCCATCAAGGTGAGACAGGAGCTCCCACACTGCTCTCCAGCCTCCTTCACTAGCTCTGGACGAGAGGGCTGTCACTGTCACACAGAGATGCACCTGGCAAGAGATGGCCGAGCTTGGGCTCAGCTGTCTGAATAAAGGCACAGTCCTGAACCAAACACACCAGGTCTTGGGCAGCTCCCACAGGACACCAACCTGAGGCTTCTCTGAGCCTCACCCAGCCTCAGCTTGGACAGATTGCCTGCTGCAGCTCCAGGCATACTTTAAAGCTTACTAGGAAACAGGATAAAGGCAAAATATAAGCTTGGTGTAGGCGGGAGTTTTTAGCAAAAACCACATTACTTAAGCACCTTATGCCCAGTCCCACCTTTCCAGTTCAAGATACAAGACAATTATGTGCATTGTTTCCAGCCCTAATAATGGCTACAAACTCAGGCCCTAAAAAGCCTCTGCTTTCGAGGTTTTTGTTATGCATTCATAACCACTACTCTACAGATGTGACAATATCTTTTCAAAGAGGTGTTAAATCTCAAGAATATATATCACAATTCAAAAATTTCAGCTAATTAACTCATAACTACAGCTTTTCTGTCAGAGTTATGAGTTGCAAAAGTTAATTTATTTTTCCTCCTCTTCAGCTTTTCTTGGATAACATCAATTCAGGGAATTACTTGGTTTTGCTGCCTGTGTGCAAGCAGCCAATAATTACTTTTACACAGGTTACTATACTTCACACCTTTCATGAACAAACTAACTGCAACGTGGATTACAAAAATTGAAACATTAAAAATTTAAAGTATAGGCCATAAAACAAGAAACAAAATGCTGCCAGAAGAATTTAAGTTTTTTATTCCCTTGTAGCTCCCAGAAATTTTCAGTAACAAACAAATGGATTTAGAAGGCAATGAAAACATGACATATATAACAGAGTACATGATAGGCCTCATTAATGTGTTTAAAACACATTCTAGAACTTTTCTTAGAACAGAACTTTTAGAAAACATTTTCATTGTGTATATTACCTTCCACAATAATAGTTAACAAATTAATTTCAATTAGAACAGAAGAATTTTGCACGTCACTTTGTCCAAAATATTCATATGAGAAGTTTTTATAACCTTACCCCATTTACAAATGAAGGCATTCTAAGTGACGTGCGTATGACCAGCATTTTGGTTAAATCAGCTTTCACTCTCTTGTTCCAAAAGTCATCTGTAGGACATACTTCTACTTGAACCTAAAAGCTGAATGCTTTATTATTTAATTATTTTTAAAGATTTGTCAGCACTCCCAGCATCTGATACATTCTGTATTCTTTCACTTTTAAAGCATAATGAATAACTAAGCAGAAACAGAACCTCTGATATCTCCACTCTTGGGAGGAATAAGCTGCACCAAAAGTTTATTTCCATCTACTGAACTTCCTGGACAAATTAAAATCCTCATGTTCTCTAGAGCAGCCGCCTGAGAGGATTAACAGTACAGGAACAATAACACGAACAGACATGGAAGTGAACAGACATGTGGCTCCCTTCTATCACCTGTCATAACTGAAGTGGGAATTCTCTGTACTCTTTGACTTTGTGACCAACTATCAAACAACTTTTATACTCCCTTATCACATTTGCCATGTTCCTCTCCATGGGTTGAAAGGGGAAGAGCGTTTTCAGTGTAACAGACACCTAAATAAGAGACACTTATGTAGGAAAAAACAACCCAAAGCATTAGAAAACTTAAGTAACATCTCTCTTATAGCATAAACCATGGCAGGCATTAAATTCCAACTGCAAAAGAATTGTATTACTTCCTGAGACCCAATTTTGTATAAATGGCTTCTAAGCACTATTACAAAGATCTGTCAAGACACTGCCACCTTACTTTCCCAGAAATTTCAATTGTCATTATTTTGGGGAGCAAAAAGTTAGCTCATGTCTTACCACAGAGCCTCATGAAAGAAATAAAATGGATAAATCTATCATTTTGGCAATTCTATTCAGAGTAAGTCCTTCAAGAAAAAAGGACTGCAGAAGCTTCCATTTCTTTTTGATGGAAAAGAAAACCGTGCTTGCAAAACCTTTACTATTTAAGATAGTACCTATTTGACACTTTATTTCAGATGTCAACTTCCAAAACACAGATTTCAAGTTGTTGATTTAATCACATGGATTTTGTCATTGTCCTGTTTCAAAGTAGCATGGGAAACCTCCAGAAGCAGCACAAGTTTGTCTGCCAAACAATCACCTGTTCACAGCATTGTCTCTTGGCACATTCTGACTGGAATATTATAGTGTCTGTCATCTTCTGTTATGAGAGTCACCACAGGCCAGTCCTCCTCCGGGTCATTGGGGTAAAGTGTGATGAACTCATCAGTGCTGTGCTTATAGAGGCGGTACACTTGGATGGTGTACTGCAGGGCATAAGCAAGGAGAAACATCTCCACCTGCATTGGAAACAGCAAATATTGGTGTAAAATTCAACATGCCTCCTGAAAGACTTTCCTCATAAAAATAATAAACTAATACCCATCAGATGTAATTTTTCAAAGACAAAAATTGTGAAGTGAGAAGGCGTATACATGAGCATCTCTCATTCGTTCTCTCATCTCCATCATCCCCCTCTATGACACCATGCATTTAACAACAAAGTCCTCAAATCCACAATGGCACAGTAGTAAAATCACCCTAAAGGAAAACTGCTTTACACAGTGTCCTATTGCTGTAAGCAGGTAGGAAAGACATGCTTTTGCATCAGTGTTCATCCTGTTAAGTCACTTAAAACCAGACAAGAGCAGGTTTCAGACAATGATCCTTTCACTCTTACAGGGTACTTTGAACTTTCCAACCAAATGAAAGTAAATGGAAAGCCCTTAGCACATTGACAGGAGAAGAAATTCAGAAAAAGCTGTGAAAAGCTTCTACTTCATCTACTACAGTGACAAGCATATCCTGTTCTACATAACAATTTACAATGAATCTTACTGAAAAAAACAAATATAGTCAGCACAAAAAACTGGCAACATACCTTCTTAACATAAACTAAGCAGCAAAAAAGTCACCAATTAATCACCTATTTTCATAGAAACAGCAAACTGTCTTATCTATACTGCAGTTGTCAGATTTTTAAGATAAGAAACAAAACCAAAACATAATACTTCCATGTTTCTAGTATCTACAATTAAGTTGTGAACTTCATTGCAGTGTCCCACTTGTAATGAATTCAATGGGATTTTTTAATGGATGTTTCCAAAACCTTTCAGTCTATTCAACTCCTATTTTTTGTAATATGTGCACCATTTATGCCCTGTATAAAACAGTAACTTCCATTAGCTTATCAGAATTCACCTGTGTATGTGCTACACTTGGTCTTCATAATTTGAGTATTAGTTTTTATTGTGGTATTTTTTAAAAAGCAAAAAACTAAAGAGATCTATACAAGTGTTCTATTAATAGCAAACCCTGTTTCCAAAGAATGCTACCTGCCAGCCCCCAGACAAAAGTGGTGTTTCAAAGGAGGGCCTTTACAGACTCTCATTATAAGCAAGCAGTTCTAACATATTCTTCCCAACAAAAGACCAGATGCTTCAGTCAGCCCAACAAAACCTCAAACATTTCTTAAACCCCTTGAAACTGAAAATTCCAAAACAGGAAAATAACACTTTAAAGAACAACCTCTCCTTACTTGTTCAAGGCCTCCGCTGTGACCTATATGATTCAAGTGATTCTGCATTAACTGACAAGGGTTGCTGGATGTATCCCGTGCAAACAGGAGCCAGGAGAAGACAGGCACTCTCTTTCCACTTTTATCAGCATTGTATAATTCAATGGCAGTGTTAAGCATCAAAAATTTCAGCGCTTCATAAAGACTGTACTCCTCCTCTTCATTCTTAAACAATTTATCACAAGCTTCTTGTTTCTCAAGAGGACCCTTTATTTCACTTATATTCTTCCACTAAAAAAAAACCAACAAACCATTAGACACAACACAAACCAACAGCCATCACCATGCCAGAGCTGCAAAAAGTCACTTGTGAGTTGTCAGATGCTCCGACAGGCACTCAGAATTTAACTTATGAAGGGCTTTGTGCCTTTTGAAAAACAATCAAGAATATTTCCACAACTGTACCCCAAACAAGGTCAGGGTGACTTAGTCTGATTTTGCTTAAATTGATCCATAAGCAAAGCAAAAGGAAGGGATGCTACAAATTGCTGCAAGGTGGCAGAACAAATACTGTTGTGGGACAATACACATTAAGGTAATAAATAACCTTTTTGCTTCCTGTGCCATAAAGCCTATATACTTCATATTTTTTACATTCCAACCCTCAAACTGCTGAATGCAGTATTCCAAATACTCTTAAAAGCCTTCATGAAGAGAATTTGCATTCACAGTAAGACAGGAACAACTGAAGTTTTTTAATAGGTTCCAGACTTCCAAGAGGGAGAAAGCATGGGGCTAGGTAATACAGTATGAACTTTTAAGGGACAATCATGTTCCTATGACCTGAAATAAATGTATAAAAAAGGAACAAAAACTACTCCTTTGAAATTACTTCAGAGTTGTTGTGTTTTTCTTTCCTTAATCTCGTCCAGATAGCAAAAGATTTGTCTGCAGTTTACATCATTCCTTCAAATAAATACAAGAAATTATAGAGGCAGAAAGCTACTCTGTTATATTAATTTTTTCACTGAAACCTGTCTAATTAATAGTTTTCTGCAGAGCTGCTAGCAAATTAATTCCAGCATCAGGCTACTGCAAGTAGTAAAAGACCAGATGCCTCTCCCATATCTGAACAGACATTCTTCACTTGACTTTTTTGCAGTACACATACAGAATAGGGACTTTCACTAATGAAAGCATCCTTATATTAAATTCTCCACATTCAAAAATCTTTTTCACTTTTCTTATTTGCAAGTGACCAAAGAATATACAAATACTTTTCCAACCTTTTGCCTTAGAAGTATTAAATACTCTTTTATTTCATCCCTTATTTCTCCCATCCTCTTGCCAGGTTTCTGTCTGAGCTGCCACTGCTTGATCCAGTCATACTTGCTCAGCAAGTTTTCAGGAAGCTGGAAGTTGAGAGAAGAAAAGGCAGCTTAAGCTAAAAGTCTGGAGAGGAAATGCCACCAACCTGCATATTTTATTTTTATTAACAGTTTTCACCTTAAAACAATACCTCAAATAGCCTTCTGAACAGATATCATAGTAAGATCACCACAACCAAGCACAAGTGGCTATTTATAATATTTGCTGGGTAACAGTAAGAATACTGCAGTCTATTACTATTTCCAGATCTAACACATAAGCATTGAAAAAATTACCCACCAAGTTACTCATGCCTTGTCTTTTGTTTGTTTTTTTTTTTATTTATTTTGTTTTGAGGTTTTTGCTTTTTTTAAATTAAAACACTCCTCCAACAGCAGATAGATGACAGTGACTTTGTTTGAAAGTGTTCCTGAACTAACAGAAGAGAAAATTACATTCATCAGATCATCCTGAAGTCTTGGCAGACCACACACAAACTACTTTGTCCAGAACACACCAAAAAAAATCTGTTTCCTTTTCAAGGAGCATGATCCAAACACTCTAGAACAGGTTTTTTATTAAAGAAGCAAACAACTTGGGAATTTGCTGATGCATCAGATCATGTTTTAGCCTCAGAACTGCCTCTTTTACTGCTCAAGTGCTACACCTGCTCAGTTCAGAGCTTTTACACCTCCCTTGAAGGACACTCTAGCAGTTGCACGACCAGTTTTGTACCTTCATCTACTAACCCATTTTACTGCTAAAACTGTAAGAGCAACTTGGGTCTTACAATGGAGTAAATACTTGGCTAGAGCAGCACTTATGCCATCAGCCACCACCAGCCCATTTTCACTTTATTAGGACTCCAAACTAGTAATGCGTTCTCCTTAGTGGCAACCAAGTCTGTGTCAGAGAGGCACAGATCTTCTCCCACCCAGCCTGGCATCCTGTGCACATAGAATGAAACAATCCAAAATTATATGCCAGTAACTTCTACAACTACAAATGTGCATGTAATCACCATTTTAAATTAAAAACAAGAAAAAAAAAAACAAAAAAAAAAACCCTGTTTTATTTGTACTGCCAGCTGCCAGTATACACATTTCTCTTATGTGCCTTCTGCTATGATGAATAACAATTTATCATTTTAGTTTGTTTTGTAGGTATACACCCTTTTTAAAAAAATGCTAATTATCATATGACATTTTCCTCTATGAATCAGTAGCAAAAAAAAAAAAAATGAACATCATTAAAAACTTCAAAGTACACAATTTTTAAAAAGTTTGCTCTTTAAAGGATCATTGGGAAACTATATTCTTTAGTCTGATAACATGGAAATGGTTGAGAGCTGAAAGAATGTGTTTTTTACAAAACAGGAAACCATTTTGCAATGTACTTGCTGCAAAAACACCTCACAGAACTATTTTCATCAGTAATTACAAAAAAATATAATGACAAAATGTTTACTTAAAAATTAGAGTGGCCAGAATGAGAACTTTTCAGTGGTCCTCTAAAGTGATGCAAAAAGGTAGTAAGGGCAGTGTGATTCTACTTGGACTGCTACCCTACACACAGGGCCTGCATCAGAAATTCACCATTTCCATTCCCAGCAGCACCCTGACAACTGGAACCTTGCTCTTCTCAAGTGGCTCACTTCTGAATAGGCAGCTTCTCACATGTTTTTTCCATGTTCACTAATATCTTCAAATAGACTTTGTTGACACAAGAATATTTCTGGAATATTCTTCTTCTGCTTGTAGGGGAATACCTTGCCCTTCTCATACATCAGTGCTCCGCAAAAACTGTTCCTTGTGTCAGGTTGCAATTGCTCTTATGCTTATTTTAAACAACATTTAAGACACAGGTAATTACACACATTCGGCAAAGTCTACAGCATCCAATTTGTTACTCCACTTTCTAGAGAAACCATATATGGCACACAAGAATAGATATTATAATTTTGAAAAGCTGGGGGTTTTGCAAATGTTAGAATAAATTGTTTGTATTTTTTGTTATTGCAAGCTGTCTTGTGGAAAATCTCTTTCTGCCACATTATAGGCAGTAAGAAGAAACCAAGAGAGCAAGATTAGGACAGACAAGTGACAGTGACATTCCAGTAAGCACTGCAGTATCATTTATATCCTTTATAAACTGGAAACCAAGGGCACCTGGACTCAATTCCAAGTTGAAAGAATGACTGTGCACAAACAATAATCTTGAACATTACAACTTCTCAGTTCAGGGGATATTGACAAGTGAGCATATACATTATATAACAGAGAAATGAGATCATAATAAGTTAGACCCAATATTAGTCTATTGTCACATCAGTTGACACATACCATAGTAAAATCCTCACTCTGCAGCCACCTTGGTAACTGGGTAGCTTGGCTTAATATCTGGAAAAGAGTTGCTCTGAAAGCACAATAGTTATCACCTCGTATTCTCCTTATAGATGCAAACTTCTGGGCAACTGCTTCATATCCCTATAAAAACACAAAATCCAAAGAACATGAAATCATTCATAAAACATTTTAAGGTCACACACTGTTAACATAAGAGGTATTGGAATAGTATCATCCAAATACCAATGCTACTTAAAAAAAAAGCTTGACGCACCGCCCCTTTTGGAAGTTCAAATGTTTTTGTGTCACAAATTATACTCTGGAAAAAAAATTAGTTCTGCTGAAAAACAACAAGAAACTGAAGAAATCTAATAGACAACTGTTTGAGGTATTTGCTTTATGACATAAACATCATTGAAATATGGGCAGCTAACTCATCTGGATTTCCAGAAAATATCCATCCTACACACACAAGACTACACATGATGCTTAAAAGAAATTTGAGCACTATTTGGTGCCACTTACCTAAACATGGCACATGTAGTTTGTTTCTGCCTCAGGGCAAGTTTGTGTTTACACTGAAATATCCTGACACTTGCCTCAGCACATTTGTTCCCTCCCTGCTGTTCCCACACTCAGTGGTGGCAGAAGCCTCGATGCTGAAATGCACTTCTGCAGCTCAGCTGCCCTGGCAAGGGCCCATGTCCTGTGTGTCCATATGTCTCACAGCAATCTCTCCAGGGAGGCATGGGGAGTTTTTGACTCCCTGGAGAGATTGCTGTGAGACATAGTAGGTATCTTTATGTTTACTCAGACATAGCACTACATTTCTCAAGCAACAAAACAACTTTATTTTCTACCATTCTAGGTCAAGATTATTATTAAAAAATTAGTTCAAAAACTGGTAAAAATCTCAGGAAAAAATTTTAAAAACCCATACAATTCACCACTTTCCGTTACCTGCCTTCCACTCAAAAATTTGGTAATCTGCTGTGCACTTCAACAGTCCACAAAATCAGCAATTTATGTCCATAAACAAAACATAAAACTTCAACTGAAAACAATAACAAAGGACAGTATTCATCAAAACCCTAAATTATCAGCAAGTAGCTTTGCTAAAAACACATTTGCAATGAGCACCAATAAAAGCATCTGCCAGTTGTAAACCACTCGTAAGACCTCTCAATGTAAAACACTGCTACTGTATTTCCTGTCTTAAAAGACTGACTGCAGAAAAAATTACATAGCAGACAAAAACCAAGAACCTAATAAAATTCAGCAAAACCAGAGCTGCTACCTTTCTCATCCTTTTTGCTGCTGGTGTATTTCCTCTCCATTCCTTCATGCAATACTCCATGATGTCCATTTCAGGTGAAACACTTAATTTATATTCTGTCAAAACAGAACATGCAACATGTTACATGCAAGGGAACATTATAAAACAGAAGAAGGTAGAAAGCACATCAAATTTCTAAATACACTGTCACTTTAAATTAACTTCAGTGCCAAATGAAACTGGCAGCACAACCTGTAGCTACTAAGTAATTACTGCTGTGGGAGCGGATAAAATCAGCTTGTTCTGAAAATTACACGTGAAGCTATGATGTAGTTCAACAAGACAAGGAACACTCTGCTCCTCTCTTCTGCAAAAATTAATTGGCCAAGAGGAGAAATTACTCAAGTACTCTTCATTTTCTTACCAAGCAGAAAAATATTGACAAGTTTCTCTTCTTCTTATAGCAGCTAGACTATAAGGGAGAAAGAGGAGAGATCTTTCTCAGGAAGGCAGTAACAATACCAGAAAGAAGAGATGCAGTTTTGCCTTGGAATCCCAGCAGCCTTCATCCCAAAAGCAGGTAGTACTGAGGGTATCAAGGCAGGCCAGCAACAGATGCTGCTATGATGACTATGACTGAGTAATTTTCAAGCACAACACTCATAACAGAGACTATGTGACTGCTTTCCAAAGAATTCACATTCACTCATAAAGTAACTACAGAAACAAAGGGAATGATATATTAAGAGCAATTAACTTTCCAGAGAATTGGTCTTTTTTTGAATCAAACTGTACAATGTACTCAGCCATAAGTAACAGCTATTGAACACAGACATCTGTGCATAGAAGTCCCTGGAAGAAAGAGTATTAGGACATCACACATCAGTGCTACAGTGAGATGCAATACTGTATTTGAAACTTCACACAAAGTTTGATTGTACCTGATGAGTTTGTTTCACTAAGTAGTATCTTCTCTCTCTCTATTTCTTCTTCATCACGGTACATGTCCTCCTCACTGCAATAAAAATCAACACATACCTCAAGTATCAGCACAAATCCTCCTCTCTTTTTCAACCTCTTCCCCTTTTTACAACTCAGGAAAGTATTTAAGTCTTTCTACCTTTTTTTCAACTCAATTTGCTTTCCATCATACCCATTTTCATAGAACCAACATTAGCTCTCAAAAATAGAGACAAGTTTTGAAAACCCTCTTAACAGCTCCCTTCCAGTATCCGTCACCAGGCTGGTAATAAATCATTGCCTGAATTTCTCTTCTGTGGTTGAATGAGTACTACAGTTCCTTCTACATTATTTCTACATTTTAGAGTTTAAATCTGCAAAATAAAGAAGACAACATGTCTATTTGCTGCACATATGAATAATGCAGCTAAGGAAACACTGCCTAAGAGGGCTTTGTATCTACACACCACTGGGACTGACCAACCTGCCGCATGCTGAGCAGAACACATGACAGAATACAATGAAAAGTGGCCAGCTACCTGCATTTAGTTTGAATGTTACTAAGTCTAAGGAGAATTTCCACCATGATCCAAACTGCAGCTTACAGGCTAGCTGAAATCCAGAGAAACATTTCTTCCTCAAATAATGTGGGCTTTCTGGCCAAGGTACACTGTCAAGAACCTGCATCTGAGCATACATACAACATTCTGAAGTCACGTTATGAGCATGAGAGGGGAAATGATGCCCTGCAAGAATAGTGCATAGACCAGAAGCTGTAGCTTGGATGGGAACATTACTGCTGAAAATGAAGGTGCATGCAATGTCCAAAAAACTGACTGCAAATTTCACATTCCACTCCTGAGAGGCATTTGTCATATAATTACATCTAGCAAGTAAACTTCTAAAAAATAATCACAGCTTCATAATTAAAATACTTAAAAAAAAAAAAGTGTTACCAGCCATATTAGTATCATTTAGGCATAGCACAAAAAGAGGTTTACATTAGAAGTCTGTTTTTCAAAGAAAGTACATAAACAGAAAAAGGCTGCAAGGTTATTGCTTACTGCCCACTACTATTAGTAGCTTCTAATCTACTCCTCAAGAACGCTCCAAATCTCAGCCTGCCTCCAAAAGATTGAGAAGAAATCAAGGCACATCTTACATCACTAAGAGAGGACAAGCAATTAGGAAGACTGTGAGAAAGAGTTTAATGTAGCCAGATGGTAACTGGATTACTTTCATTAAACTTAGAAATACAGAGCCATCATTTAGTGGTCTGTCCTTTCTTTTCTTTATGTCCAAACCAGCTTACTCAAACCATCTGTGTATATCTCCCTTGAGAACAAAAAATCTTTAGTATTAAAAGCAATGTAGGTTAATACCAGGAAACTCATCTACTGGGCTGTCATACAAAACTTGTTTAGTTTTTACTCAAGTGCTCAAGTAGCTGCAAGAAATCTCATTTTTAACAACACTAAATAATCATTAATCAAAAGAGAAACAGTAGATTTAGTAGGTATCAAACACAGTATTATCTGGTGAGAAGAAACATCATAGAAATATTTGTTTCAAGTCCATATTCATGCCACACTATGACGCTGGACAAAGTCTAACTTCTCAGCAGAGTTTGAAGTCCATTAAAGTTTGTGAAGACTTGAAAGAATACTTAATAACCTTGAAAACATTATTAAAAAAAACACACAGCCTGGTATGTGACAGCAGCAATCCCTAGCTTATCTTCTGTATAAGCCCAGTATCTAAAATTTAAAGCACCAACCTCCCCCTCTGAGCATGAAGAAACCTGCTGCTACAAGGGATCCCATGGGGAGGGAAATTGTGTCAGGACAGGGAAATTGCTCTTTTGCCATACAGCCTTGAATAAATTCAGCACAAGATGCAGAAAAGTGCTCAACTGACCAAGGCAGTGAGATTACTCAAGAAAGAGGAAGTTTGGTGTAAAGGAAGCAGTGTCATGTCCCTTCTGCAGATATTATGAAACCACCTTTTTTCTGGGACCTAACAAAACAGAGGCAGCCACAGACTGAGAACATGACAGATGAACATCCAGAGTAAACAAGGTACTGCATTTCAAGAGAGTTGTTTTGAAACCCAGGTAGGCAAGAGGTGCAATCCATCTGCACAGGCACCCTCATTCCAGAGATGAAAGTGTGTCGTAACACTGTAGTAGCATAGCAATTGTTGAGTAAATCTGTGGGAACTAAAGCCTTTCCCCATTAATGTTCAGATAAATATTTGAAAAATATACTGAAAATAAAGTAAGAGTGGAAAAGAATGATTAAATGAAAACATGCATACACAAAAGAAAAAAATAGTGCAAGAAGTTTCATGGAAATACTTAAATTATTGAACTACTTAATGGGATTTTCCTGAACCAAAGATACCAAGGAAAAAAATCATAAATTTACCTTCATAAACCGAAAATATCCTCCCTTTCTATAGGAAAACTGTTAATATATTTTTAAAAATTAATCCTTACCTCTCCTCAAATGACTCCACTGCTGAACGATTACCAGACCCAGGGAGATAAAGCTCACAGTTTCTGGATGCATCCTGATCCATCACAAGAGATTTAATCATATCTGTCTTCTCAGGTCTCCCACTACTTCTGTATACACAGTCTTGTCTTATTTCTGACGTAGTTTGCTCTGTCTGGTCTGCAGGTGCATTTGCTGAGCCAAGTTCCTCAGAAGCAACACCAACTTCATTTTTATGCTTCATCAGCTGTGTGGGAACACTCTCTATTTTCTCTTCTGCACCTGCAGAAAGGCCAGTTGGTTCTGTCACCCATCTTTGAAGATTATCCTGGCTTTGAAGAATGAAAAAATACATGAAGTTTCTCTCCCAGAACAAAAGCATATGTTTCAGGAAAACTACAATATTTTAAGAGTTACATTATATTTTGAGAATTCAGAGGATACATAAATTATTCAAAACCAGGAATAAAATCCAAAACAGATTGGTAAAATAAGACAGCACCCAAGCTAATGTCTAACTCACTCTCATGACCATCCTTCCTTATGAAGGCTAAGCTGTACCAGTTCCTCAGACACAACCTGCACAGTGTCCTACTAAACACCTGCTATCCTTGGGGTGCATTATCACCCCAAACCGCAAGGATTAACAGAAATTTTAAAGAAAGAAGTTTCAGTCTTGCAAGAAAACAGTTTTTACAAACTCATCTGGTGCTCTGTGAAACATCCACTCCACCAGGATCATTGCTAAGTACAAAAATTTCCAATATTTGCGTCTTCCAATATGATCAAGGTATGAAGACAGGATGTCTACAATCCATTCTATCAAGCTCCCCAAAAGTTTAGGATGTGCCCATATAGTAAATTTTCAGGGATATTTACCTTAAGTTGACACATAATCCTGCCTAAAAGTTTTGGGTTGCTTGGCAGTTGTCACATTATTGTTCTAGACAATTAGTGGTTACCCACGCTGGTCATCTCAGAGCTCACAAACTCAATATCCACTCTATAAACCTTAAAACTGCACTACACATTTCTGCATCTATGTTAAAGGCTCCTACCTTAAAAATACCTTTGCTTACTGGCATTACAGCCCTTGGCACCTGAGCCCTGACACGCACCAGGCTGTCCCACAGCACAGAGCTCAGCACCAGAGCTCACAGAAACACAGAGGGGGCTGAAAGGGACTTGAAAGGTCCCAGTGGGGTCCCAAGTCCCCTGCTGTGGGCACGGACACCTTGCACAGGACCAAGCTGCTCAAAGCCCCATCCAGCCTGGCCTGAACACTTCCCAGGATGGGAATTCACAACTTCTCCGGCAACCTTGTTCCAGCGCCTCACCACTCCCACAGTACAGATTTTCTTCCTAATATCTAATCCAAACGTCGTCTTTTTCAGCTGGACTCCTTCCCCCTTATCCTGTCACTACCTGCCCTGGTAAAAAGTTCCTCCTCATTTTTCTTGGAGGCTCCCTTCAGGTACTGGAAGGCCACAATTAGATCACTCCAAACCCTTCTTTTTCCCAGTCTGAACAGCCCCAACTGTCTCAGCATTTCCTCATAGCAGAGGAACTCCATCCTCCCTAACCAACTTCGTGGCCCTCCTGGGGACTCGTTCCTACAGTTCCCTGTCCTTCCCGTGCTGGCACCCTGGAGCTGGGTGCAGACTGCAGCTGGGGTCCCACCAGAGCGCTCCAGAGGGGCAGAATCCCCTCCCCAGACACCGCTGCCCGCGCTGCTTTGGAAGCACAGTCGCATTCCAGGTCCCGATTTCTCCCGTCCCCGCTCCACCCGTGCGCAGCCCGGGGAGGCCTCACCTTTCCGCCGCGCTCCGTCCCGCCCGGCACCGCGAAGCCGGCACGTCCCGCCGAGCCCCGGCGGCCGCCGCCGTGCCCGGCCCGAGGGGAGGGCGCGGGGCTCGGCCCGGCCGCCGCCGCTCGCCGCTCATGCCGGCGGGGCTCCGGGCACGGCGGGCAGCGGCAGCGCCGAGCCCAGCCCCAGCACTGCCCGGGTGCCCGCCCGGCTCCTGTCGGCCCCGCCGCCGCTCCCGCCCCGCCGGAACCGGCACCGGCCTTGCCCCGCCCCCGGAAAGGGCGGCACCGCCGGGCCCTCAGCCCGCAGCCACCGCCCGGGGAATGGAAACAGGGAAAGTGATCCGGCGCCCCTCGCCCGAAGGTGGAAGGCAACCATAAGTTCTCGTTCACAGAAAATACGGTGGAAATAAGAGTTGTTTTCCCGCTGCCAGACGGCCCGTGTAGAAGGAAGTGCTCTAAGAATGCAAAGCGTCTGCGTGTGTTTGTGTGTTTGTGCATGTGTTTGTGTGCGTTTGTGTTTGCATTTCTGTTTGTGTATGTGTGTGTGTGTATGTGTTTGCGTGTATATATGTGTGTGTGTGTGTGTGTGTGTGTGTGTGTGTGTGTGTGTGTGTTTGCAGCTCGTCTGGAGCTTGCCAGAAGGTGGAAGTCTCTCTTCTGGGCGCAAAGAGATACCTCACCACGTTCTAATGATACACCCTTATGAAACTCACGGCAGAAGAGAAGCGTGCACGGAGAGTAGATGAGAAGCCTTTAAAAATTACATGCTGCTGAAACATACCCGTTATTTTAAAAAAAACCAAACACCACCACAACAAAAACAACAACAACAAAAAAAAACCCGGCCAAAACAAACAGAAACGAAAACAACATAACCCAAATAAACAAAATACAGCAACAAAAAAAGGAACGCCCCCAAAACTCAGAATAGTATAATCTGTACCGTGATAGGAAAACCCACTGCAGTTTAGGCATTTGAGGGGGTCTTCACATGGAAATTTGGCCTGGAAATTAAGTATTTGTCTTCTTTCTGCAATTTCTGTCATAAGAATGTGTTTTCTCTGAGTATGACAAGTGATATTGAGACTGGAGGCAAATAACTACCACAAATATACAATCTGAACAACCCCAACTGTTCAGACTATTTTAACTTCAGCGAAGTTAAAATAGTTTTAACACGTATTTAGAGTATCAAAAAATATTGGGAGAACATTTTAAAGGTGGAGATCAGGTAGTAGAATGTCTAAAAGGTTAAAATGGCAATGATAACTAATTTGCAACATAATGAAACTTAATATAAAACTGATAGATGTATTTGTAAACGAACCTTTTTTGTTTCTTTTATCTTTGAGATGTGTGGAAGTATCATGAATATTTGAAGGAAAAATTAAAAAAAAATCCATTACCTTAGGTCTCTTTATCACTGCTCTTCTTGTGGATCAACTTCATGTTGGATTGCTCTTGACAATATCTCCTTTGAAAAATCTCTTTGTTTGAACAGCTTTTTGCCTGACAGGTTTGTCTTAATATGCATTCTTACTCACTATCAAACAGCTAGTCCACTTGAAATATGCTCACCTGTTTCCCGAGTTCCCATCATTTAAATAATTCAGATGTAGTAGCATTTAAGAGCCATTACAGTTGCCACTTTTTAAAAATTAGGTTTGTTTGTTATTGACCCACCTTTGCTGTTCTCTCCGCAGCTTTAGGGCAGAGATGTTTTGTCTGATCATTCCCATTGTAAGTTACCTGCATCTTTTACTAATTGTAAGGTACAACCACTAAGCTAACTAACAAAGTCCATGAAAATAGACAACAAAGACATGCAGTGTAATACAGGAGATCATATTTTGTAAGTCTGAAATATTTCTGTTCTTGGTACTTTCTGGTGAAGGACACTAGCAGCTCAGATTTTGATAAAAAAAGAACCCATCAAACACCATGAGAAAATATATTTTTTACCTTATTTAATGTATCTTAGTGCTTACCAGCAGTTGTTACCTTCTTTGCTAAGTTAATTACATAGCATGACTTTAAAAGCGTTCCACATTTTTCAGGATTATGATTAGAAACCTTTGGGTGATCAGTTCTTGTGGCTATAGGGAAAAATAGATGGGGAAAACCCACCAGTAGGAGTCAAATGGGCAATACAATAATCACCATATACTTGTGGAATTACACATTACCCATGATATTTTCTTTCCTTTAGCTTCCCTGAATTTGTTAGAGGTTTTGGACATGCATTCCTAAGAACATACATCTCCTCCCTGGTACATAAAGACAGGTATATCGAGATGCTGCTTTCCACTTTTATAGTTTCTAATTTTATTTGTCCCTAGAGTGAGCTCTAAATTGGTGTGCTGCGGTCCATCAAGCAGAAGTGTGTTCCCAGCACCCTGTGTTCCTTTTCTAAATGACTGAGAAAAATATGTGGCTTTGGTGCAGTGAGTGGGGGTTTTTCAGTCCCTCAAACAGAAAATGGAGACTGTGTGAGTCATATCAGTATAAACTACACATCACTGCTAAAAATTATGGCTGTTTGCAAGTTAAAAACCTGTCATTATTTTTTACATGCACCAGTCTGAACAATTAAAGTTACAAGCTTTCACAAAAAGAAAAAACAAAGGCACATTTGAAAACCTGCTTCACTTCTCTTAAACAAGCTCAGTTTGCCCATTTAAAAAAGCATTCTTAAAATGGAAAATTACCTATGAATTTGATAAAAATATTTATTAAAGGATGTAAGAGTATGATGTAACTATTTTTATTATTATTAAACTAAGAGTACCTCATGTGCTCTAATTGGAAAATAATAACAGAAAGGTTTTTTTTAGAGTGCTGTCAGTAAACCAACATTCTCAGAAATTATTGTGTCAGAGTAATATTTATTATGCCAGCAGTTATGTCCTGAATGTTGCCCAGACCACAGACAACCTTAGTGGTTCAATCAATTAACTAAACCTAAAGCTAAATACATGTTGTGTATTTTACACCTTTTTTTCCTTTCCAGTTTCTGCAGTAAAAAAAAAAAAAAAAGGAGAGAGAGAGAGAGAGAGAGAGGATATATGTTCTGCAGAAGGCAAATAGTGACACTACATGACTACATGCAAAATTCTAGCAGGCTTTTTGAGACAGAAACTTAAGAAACGTACAAATATGGGTTGGCTCATCTTCTCTACCCATAGTATGAAGCATGTATTTCCTTTATTGATTGATTGAATATTCATTTTTCTTTAAGTTTAAAGAGAAAATTTAAAATTAGAGTTACTGTTTCATTTTTTACATTAAGTGTGCGAAAGTTGCTTGCATTTTTATGGTCATGAATCTACTCTAATCTAATCCAGTAACAAAGAAGAGGAAAGATGAACTGTAAGAAGCAAACCCACCATATGGCCTGACTGGAGAAGAGATCAAGGTGAAGTCAAGTGGTGACTTTTCACATTTTGCCCAGGGACTCTGACGTGTCTGCATCCATCACATCTGCCAGGTCAGGTGATAAAAGCTCATCTGCACACTTACCAAGGAGCACAGGGAGACCACTCTCATCAGTTATACAGGTGGAAAGCCTGGCTGAAAATCTAATGGGAGGTGTCTTTTGCAGTCAGTACTTTGTGAGGTAGTGTGCCATGAAGGTCAAAACATCAAGAGAAGCAACATTAAGTTGGGTTCTGAACTAATGAAACACGCCAAAGAACATCTCAGAGTACACCAGCACCATGATAAAATTGTACTTTCATATCAAAAATCAAGAAGCTAAGGATTTTTTATTACAATGCTTAAATTCATTTGTCCATGTTACTGTTTTTTAAAAGCGAATAGAACTGATATTTTGCTCTAATAAGTCAACAGATCAGCTTCATGGTCTTTTTCAGTTCATTAATCAAGTGGACTCAATCCACTCATTTGGAACAGATCTGTCTCAGCTGATGTTCATAAGTGTACCTAATGAACAAGCCTTTGGAGTTGCTTGGATGTGGCTGCCCTTGGAACAAGGAATGTGTTTCTGCCTGCTGTGCAGCTTCTCCCCAGCTGACCTGCTCCTCAGACTCCCACTTGTTGATGTAGCTCCGGTCAGCTGCCTTTGGTCCTTGTTCCCTGACGAGAAGCAGATCTCCATTTCCCTTTTGACCTTGCACCAGCCTTCCTCAAGAGGCAAGACCAGGCTACTGAAGCTCTCACCCATTACCCCTCTGCCAGCTGTGGCTCTTGAATTGGTTTTGGGGATGGTAAAAGCCACTGCCTTCTCAGTGCAGCTGACAACATCCCCTGGCTTCCACCACGAAGGAGACCTTCAGCCTCAGCCACAGCATAAACTCTTTATCATGGTACTGTTCTTAAACCTTCTCAATACATACAGAAAATTTTCAGCTTGAAAAAAAACTATCAATAGGAAGGCTGAACTGATCCATAAGATATATTGAACTAGAATAAAGCAGAGATCCTTTGGAGGGCTGTAGCACTAGGATTTAGTCTGGGCAGCAGCTTACTACCTTAAAAAAAAAACCAATTAAAATTAAAGTATATATAGCTCACATTACTGAGTGTGGAAAGGTGCATAAAAATACTGGAAATGCTATGGCCTTACCCAATTCTGATCCACTTAGTGGCTGCATCTGAAGCATAATGGCCTGCTTGATTTTGGAGATTTTGTGATGGGAAAAGTTCTTAAGTCTCTCTCTCAGAAGGGGGAGTCTATCTAAGAAGTCTTCTGGAAACTCAGCACAATGAAAGGCAAGACATAATATTAATGCTTTCCTTTTCTAGAGCTCTTCATCCTGTACTGAGGAAGAGGGTAAATTAATCTTACTGTTGTCTTTAGGGGAAACTTTCCTCCAATTCTGTGATCAAACTGCTAAAGGAACAAGAATAAGGGCAAAGTTAGCCCAGGAAATACCTTCAGATCCTTTACATGAAGTATATTGTTGTGCTTCAGGGGATCCACATGATGTCTGAACAAAGATTTTATTTACAGACACAATTTACTGTGGGAAGTGAAACTAATTTGACATTTTCTGCAGGCCTTGTCATTCACCACATTAAACCAAAATGTTCCACAATTCTGTCTCAAACATTAATGCCTCTTCTGCTTTTTTTTTTTTTTTCAGTTTCAGATTTCTGGGATTATCATTTTAATCTAGAAGATAATGAGCATATACATTTACCTAGCAAATAGTTACTGTACCCTGTCCCATCTCTCACTTTAGGTTTAGAAGTTGCTGCAAACTTTTATGGATAGAAGAGAGGCAGCTACCATGCCCAAATAATAAGGAAACGTTCCCTATGAGACAGGCTTAATTTAAAAGCTGGTGGGTTATTGGGATGAGCCACATCAAACAAAAGAAATTACGTCAAAATAATAAAAAATAATTAAAATTTTAAAAGTATTATGGTTCCACAGGTACTTTTCCAGGAGATCTTTACTTTGGGTGGTTTTACATCATGTGAATAAATGTGTAACAATTTCTTAAGACAAAATCCTCATTGCTAAAGACAATTTAGACATTGTCTAAAGACAAAATCCACATGCAGCTGATATTTTTTGAACCTTCTGAGACAAATGTCCAAAGCCTGTTCAGATAGGATAATTTTATGAAAGGAAGAAGCTTCAGGACGTTTCTGCAATTTTTTTACCGTCATCATCTGCAAACGTTTGGAGCTGCCAGACTGAGATGCTCCTATCAGATCCTCTGTTGCTGGGTCTTAACCACCTGCTTCTTGCTGAACACCAGCTCACAACAAGGAGGTCAGTCTGGTCACAGGGCTATCCTCACCTCACATCTACAGTGTTCAGCACTGACAAATTGCTCTGGAACAAGGCTTGCAGGGTCTTGTAGAAAGACTCAGAAAACTTTTGATCTCTATGCTTCCCGAGAAGCTTTTCCAATTAAAAGATTTTTTTATTATTAAATCTTCCGGGTAAGGAGTCAACTCGTAACTTGAGAATGATTCACCAGACTGAGCCTGAACAGTGTGGAGGTCCAGGAGCCTGCAGTATTTGAAATGTAGGGAGTGCAAAGACAGAAAAAACGCTGATAATTCCATAACATTGGAGCAAATCCTTTCCATCCATTGTCATGGTACATTATTTATGCCTAGCATGAGTGGCACAGTAATAGTGGACTTCTGTTTGTCTTTGCCTTTGGGAAAACTAGTCATCTGTGGTCATTCTCTATTCTGGCAATAAGTAACTAACCTGTTGCTGTTTTTTGCATTATTCTTCTGATGTTTATTGGGTTTGGGTTCTTTTTTTTTGTGGTTTTGGAGATGCTTTTGTGTTTGTGTGTTTGCTTTTGATGCTTTTGATGTGTTTGCTTTTCCCTCTGGATTCTTCTTCTTCTTCTTTGTCTCTCTGAATATTCAGGTATTTCTTTTTTGAATACCAGTGTCAGATAATTTTTCTATCCAAGGCTTATCTTTATTGGAATCAATCAATCATAAAAACCCAGGCCCAAACCTAATCTGTGATCTCCTTGCTCAGATCATAGAATAAGCTGAACAACATTTATCACCCTGATTTGTGCTATCACATCAAGGACATGCAAATGTGGTTGTCATTAGCTGACCAATTTACCCAGTCCAGGTTTCTGCAGGTATTTACATGGAAGGTCCTATGGTAAGACAAATCATCTGGAGATACAAAACACACCAAATACATAAGGTGGCTGGTGCCGTCATGCTTAAGAACAGCCATAGTCCCTGATGGTTTGTATTTTGTAGCCAGATGTGTTTAGAGAAGTGGCCACAGGCTTTGGGATTTCCCAGACCTAAAATACTGTCAGTTTTTGGTGCTCCCCTACCCATTGTACTTTCTGACAACACTGCCTGTCAAATCTGTCTTCAGCATCTCAGGCCAACCTTGCACTTAGGGATAGATTTTGCCTTGGAGTGTGGAAAATGCTCATTTATGTTTCAGCTAAACCCAGGAATTTTGAGAATAAACAGATAGATCTTGTTGCAGTTGTTGGGTGTAGAGACAGAAAAATGCCAGACAGAAATGGAGTTATTTTATAATTTTCCCTTTACAAAGTGCTCTTGCAAGACTGATGAAAAGCTAAGCCTTGTGCTAATATTTGTAAAACAAAGAGGAATTGATAATCACACTATGAGAGAAATTAGAAGACTGAAGAAGAACCTTAAAATGAATGAGCAATATCTGTTCTGTTTGCCCAGGGAAAAGTTACTAATGATCATGTTATGTTAGTAAAATCAATACATGCTGGCCTTTTAGTCAAACAGGAAAAGGTGTATCAGGATTCACTGACAGGTAGAAGTAGCCAGACAGCTGAAAAAAGGCATATGCTTCTAAAAGTATAGATATAGATAATAACCTAAAATTTTCCCCCTCAGTTTCCCCAAAAACTGTTAAAGGAAAAAAAAATTCAAGGGTCAACTCTATAGTCTTGACTGAAATTAGAAGTGTAGGAGGAGAAGGGACTCCACTCAAAGGCTGCAGGTTTTAATGCTTGGCAAGAAACTGGGAATTTCTAATTGCTGGCAGCATTTCAGAGGAAACATTTGCTTTGTTACTAAATTACATGCATCTAGGGCACTAAAATTATCTACAACTATAATTCCCTTTTTTTAACAGCTTCAAAAATATAGCTGTCATGAAGCCACTCTGTTAATATCCATGCATTTTTCTATTAATAGTTTGCATTTGTGACTCACAAAGGTACAGTCAACATACTGATATTCATTTATGTAATAAACTCTTCATCAAAACCAGTATTTTATGGACCTAATTGTACTGGAATTTTGTTCAGGTTTATGTCTTGCTTTAAAAAGGACAATATGATAAATAGGCTGGTGGCTTTCCACACAAATTGTGTTCTCTTTTCTTTTTATTTAAATCATATATCTTACTTCCTTCCTCTCTTCTTGCATTCCCAAAGTGCTGGGCTCCCAGCAGCTGTAACTCAAACAGCCCTAATTTGATCCTAAATGTGTCATTCTTATTCTGTGCAGTATACTCTGGAGCTCTAGTTGAGTTACACTTGCTGGACCAAATGTTAAAACTATCTTTCCTGACTAGCACTGCTGAGAATTGCATTTATTAAGCCACTCTTACAGTCTGAAAAAAATGTCTTTCATCCCTTTTACAGATATGCCTGTAATAACATTTCTACAGTTTGAACTATCACACCTATTTTTTTCTTCCTGCCTTTGAATAATTCAAAGTGCAGTTCTACATTGTCACAGACATTTCTCCACAGAAATCCTTTCTTTCGGATTTCTGCGTCTTCTGGAGGCCAGAGGCTTCAGAAGACAAGGTAAACAATTATTATCAGCTGCTGGGGAATGCAACAGGGACACCTTGATTGGCTCATTTCCTATGTTTATAATTAAGGGCCAATCACCAGTGCAAGCCAGGGGACTGAGTCCTTGGCCACAACTTTGTTGTGGATTCTTTCTATCTATTCTTAGCCTAGCGTAGCTGCTCTGCAAACCTCTCTCTATATTCTATTAATATAGTCATAATGTATTATATAATATCTTAATAAAAAGCCTTCTGATCAAGATACAAGATTCACCGTCTCTCTATCACCAGCTGCGACCCACTCAGGTGCGGTAATACTACATAGAAAAGCCGGACCTCTGGAGCTGCCCAGAACAGAACTAAAATCTTGTGTAGTTTGCATGGGTTCTTGAAAAAACCAAACCACACATGATCTGGCCACATCTTTTGTCCAGCACTCATGGATGCCTTGTGCTACTAAACTGGGTGGAGCACTCGCTGGCTACAGTTTTGCTCATGTTCCCGTGACTCTGGAACGTCTCAGTTCCAGGTATCTCTACCTGCAGCTTTCCTGAGTTATGCTCACACCATGTGTTGTGATATGAAGAAATTCACCTTGTTGGGTTTCTCAGCCTGCAAGTTTGATTCTCACTTTTCTCCTTACTTAGAAAATGTGTTGTGGTTTGGATGTCTGTCATTGAGGACTCTCAAGCTCCCATGCTCAAAGCTAACCTGCAAAGGCTAATGAGGGGGTGAAATATTTCCCTGAGGAGATCTCTGGGGACCCTGAACACAGAGATGTGGTCAGATTTGATCGGGGTGGGCTTTTCACAACCTGTGAAACAAAAGCATGTGGCTTCACCCATGTCTTGTTCACAACTTCAACAGAAGGTGGCCGAAGTGTTTCTTGGCTGTATCATTCCTCCTACAGCAGCAACAGAAGCACTGAAAATGCCAAACATGGGGACCCAACCAACAAACAAGGGGAAGCCACCAATACAGCAAAGGCAAGAAATACTACTTCTCTTCTGGAGAACCCTCACAGTGGTGAAGTCCTCTGTTTTGAAGGAGCAGGTGAGAGCAGCTTCAATTACAGTAGTCATGGTCTATTCATCTGTCTTGTTACAGGCTGCAGGGAAGAAGAGCTGCAAGTACACTTCCTGTGTCTATTATCCTGGGAATGTTCACATCTCCAGTCATAGACTGACAGTTCGGACTAGAAAGTGTCTGTGGACTTGCTAACTCTTCCTCCATGAATTTGCTTACTTCTCCTAGCCACATCTTTTCCATACCTCCTGTTGCCCTTAGATAATTTCTTCAGCTCCCATCAAACTCCTGTCTGAGGTCCAGAATCATTCCAGGATTGATTTTAATCTCTTACCTTCTGAGCCGCCTCCTTCAGACCCTTTTGCTCTGTTCTAATCCATGTCCTGCAGAAACACAGGCATGTGTGATAGCACATTAAAGCACCAAAGAGGGAAGACAACAAAAATAGATTTTACTTTAATTTTTCACTTTTTCCCCTTCCAGTAGCATGGATAGAAACTATATGGAGCTAAACAGATGTTTATAAAATTGGTAATTAACATGTAACATACCAAGTGTTTTAGAACTTATTTATCCCAAGCCAGCATTGGAGCTGGTATACATCCTAGAAAGGGAAGACTGCAGCCAGAGAAGGATTCACACTGAAGCATGGAGAGGCAGAGAGAAACCACCAGATTCTGGCTGCACAACCCCTCACTCTGCTCATTGCCTCACTGATGGCACTGAGCATGACCTGTGGTGATAACAAGGGAGAAGAGTCTGAAGCTGTGCCTGGAAAAGGGGAGGGGTGTTTTTTCCCTAAGCATTCTAATGTTTGTAATTATTTTACATTTCCCAATACCTAAATCTGTAATTAAATACTAACGCTAATTGCCAATAAATTAAGTTAAATTCCCCTAATCAAGTCTGTTTTGCCCATGACAGTGCATGGAAAGTGATTTCCCTATTTTTATCATAGCCTAAAACTTTCGTGGGCCTCTTCTTCCTGGTTTTGCCCCCATCCTGCTGCTGTGGGAGGGAGTGAGTACCTGTATAGGTACTTGGCTGTTGGCTGGGTGGAATCCACCACTGCAGGCAAGTGTGGCAATCAAAGAATTGCCAGAAGAACAGAGCTTATTGAGCTGCCTTTTCTGATGCTTCGAAGCTGTCTAAATGACAGCTAAAAAATTCCTTCAAAACTAAATGCTGTATTTGTCATCTGAAACTCTAAAGATGGCAATTCTCAATATTTTTAAGATCACAGAATAGCTTGGGTTGCACAAGTTTAGTTTACTTAGTTGCCTCCCCCCTTTCAGTAAAGCCTTGAACTACAGCCAAACACTTCACTAAGAGAGGAAGATGTTTTGGTTAATTTGCCTTGCAAGGCATTTAACCTCAGAATTATGCAAAACTGGGGTATGTCAGAAGATGAAAGCATCTGGGTCCCATTCTATTTCTTTCATGCTTCTCATTTTTCCCTCCCAGCAGCACGGTTCAGCACACGCAGCTTCCAGCAATGTTCCAGCCACCCTCCTCACTCACTGGCCATGGCTGACACAGAGCTGACCCAAAGCTCTGTGGTTCATCAAGAGAGGTGCAAATCAGCCAAGCCCCAGGGAGAGAAGTTTTCTGCATTTATCTCCTGTCGCCCCAGGTACGTCACATCCTGCCTCTGAGGCATTTTCTGACAAATCTTTCAAAAAGCCTCTGCAAGCTCCACCTCTGGCCAAAATCGGGGTTGCACTGACACCACAAGGGATGCTGTGAACACAAATGTCACTCAGTGAGGCAGCAGCATCCCTCCAGCCCAGTGACCATGCCAGGCTCCTCTACAAAATAATTTCAAGGGACCACCACAGAGTTATATCCTGCCCTCTGACAAAACCAGGCCCAAAATGAGAGTTCCTCTCCTGCCAGGGAAGCCTTCAAGCACCCTGAAACCCTCACAAAAGAAGAGGGAGAGACCAGGTCTTCTGTGGCACCAAAATTCCAGCTTTATGTTTTCTTGAAAATAAGGAGCTTTTCATAAAAATGAAGACTCCCCAAAAACCTTTGTGCTGTAATAGCAGTAACATAAGGGGCAGAGGTGGGGCTATTGTAATATTGATGAAATGTAAAGAAACAGTGAAATCCAAATCCCAGGGGAGAAAAAAAAAAGCTAGGTCTTGACTAGACAAATCTTTCTTCTGGTCCATTGAACTACTTTGAAAACATACATATGCCTTAAATCTGTGCTTTACACAAGTTTAAAACTGCATTTGAAAACTATTTCCTAGACATTGAACTCAACACCCTGAGCCTAAGCAGGTGAAGTTAGCAGCAAAAAAACCCCACACTGAGCAATTTTTAATTAGCTTCAACTTAGCCACAAACTGGGCAAGAAGCAATTTCAGTGTTAGAGCTGAAGAATGAGGACTGACAGTATATCTTTGGGAGTTAAAATGAAATATTGGATATGGTTCATACATTTTTTTGAGATGCAGTTTTTTAAAAAGATGACATTCAAACGGCAAGACTTTTATCCCATTACAATAAAGCATACACTTTTCTTCAGCTGCTCTATTAAACTCTTGACACACATTTTCAGGTTTGGAGGAAAATCCAAATCCAACACTGAGGCTTCAGTATGGTTTCTTCTTTTTGCTAAACTAAAAATAGTAAGTAAGTAACACATCCAGAATTTAGCTGCCTAAAACACTGCTTTTTAAAATATTTGTAATGACTGCGTGCTTCTGGATTTGAACAGAAAATTTGTCTCTGCCACTGAATGGAAAATATCCTCCAGCATCTGTCACTTACATAGGTACCAGTTTGTTTCAGATGCACTTTATTGAAGGTAATTTTCTTTTTTATGGATTTTTCTTACATACACACATCCCCAAGCACATATATATATATATATATACACACACACACACATATGGTTCAAACTCAGTGCAACCCCAAACCTGTCTCAGTGTTTCTTATGAGCCTCTCTGCATTTATCTCTAAGACTTGTGATTATCCTCACCTGAAGCTCCTCTATTTTCACCTCCCATTTCTGTTCCTGGCATGATTTGGCTGGCACCTCTGACACCTGATAAGCCAGCAGATCTGTTTCTGTATGTCCTTTCTGGATTCTTGAGACAACATTAATCTCATCTAACTTTAAATATCTAGGGCAGAGAGATTTATGCTGGTCACTGCCAGCTCCCACTGCAGTCAGCGAAGAGAACCAGTCCCTTCTGGAGACCCACCCCTCTGGCTGTCCATGTGCCCCTGCCTTCCACTGACAAGGCAGAGAGTCCTGGCTCAGGTGACCTGGTTCAGATGCAAACATCCAAACTGGCGAGGTAAATTCCACTGTCTGTTTTAGCTTTTTATTAATTCCCTGCTGTTAATATGCTCAAGATCACAAAAATGTACATTTTCACAAGTTATCACTTTCAGCTGGAACGCTTTTGTATTCCTGAACACAAATAATATGCAAATCATTAAAAAGCCCACTACAAAAATACATACTTATTTATGGTATGTCTGTTTGTTCCAAAACAAGAATAAAATATAGATAAGTTTATTGATAACTGTCAATGTTACTGTTGATGCAAAATAGATAATAATACTCTACACTTAAGTATTATAACTTTTCCCCATGCAGAGCAAAACCAAATCTAAAATAAGAATTATTTAATTCAGTGAAAAAACTTTCTTTTAATAAATAAAAGTACTTGCTGTGCAGGTTTTGACGAGATGAAGTTATTACAGCTATCAAGCCTTCTTAATTAAAATCTACAAATCATTTAACAAAACTGAACCCAAACTTTCAGAAAACAAAACAGCTACAATAGAGAACTCAGGTGTTTGTACTTATAAATATATATATACACACATATACACACAAATAAAAGGAGCATAAGGGATAAAATAGCTTTTCTTTACACAAAGGAACTGAGCACACTCCACAGACTCCAAGCATTACCATGAAGATACTTCATGCAGCTGCTTTGGCTCCTGCAGGCCCTGTTCCCATTTCTGCTTGCATTTTATCCTGCAGGTTTAATAAAACAAACCTGCCTCTCCCTCTATATCTCTAGGATAAGGAAAGGAGAGGCTTTGTTTCTTAATAAATCCCACCCTCTTCAATATAACCATTAGCCTGTAGCATTGTAAGCTTTTCATAAATATTTTGCGAGATCTAATACTTCAAGTTAAGGCCCATTATTTTGAAATAATCAAAACACATTGATTCTTCTAGAAAACAGAACTGAGCAAAATGTTCCATGTAGGAAGGTAAATCTCATTTACTTGTCCTGGACATACTTCTTCAAACACAGAGGTCTAAATTAAATATATCAATCTTAGGCAAAGAGATTAATACATAATCAGAAGATAAAACATATATGCAACACTGCTGAAATTCATATAATGCATTAAAAATTAATATTTTCTGAAAATGCAGTGTTTTGAACTGTATTCCATGCAGAGCTTTCTCAGATGAATTGCAAAGGAAATCTTGGCAGGTAATGTTGAAATCAGCCCTTAAAGGATTTACAAGTTGACCAAAGCCATACACAGCCACTGGCTGTGACTCTGTTGGGTGTTACCTCTTAACGCTGCCCTTTTTACCTTGGAGAAAGCAATGTACTTTACTCACTTACACAGGAGATCTTCCATTCATCTGGCACAGTATTCCTGTGTGCTGATTCTTCCCCCTGTGTAACAGTTCTTCCCCTTCAGGGAGCACCACTGGATGCAGACAGCTCCATTTCCCATGTCTGAAGTTAAGTCCAACCTGCTGCTGCTTGCTGTGCCCATCCCTGGAGAGAGGTGCTCTGGCAACAAGGGAAGCCAAGTGGATTTCAAGCAGCCATGCAGAGGCCCCAGTTTATATCCTCCCATCCCAAGTAAATGCAAGTTAAATAGCATTTATATGGAATATAAACTGTGGGACCTTGGGATTTTCCTCCTCTGTGAGTCATCCTCCCTAGCTAGAGACAGATAGGAGTAGGGAAAGGCAGTCATTGCTTTAGGCACTTGAGTATAACCCATCCATGGATGTCAGAGCAAACCCTTAGGCTAGCAGCGGAAAACCCAGCATAACATTTGCCTTCGTTGTCAGGCAGTCCAATATTTTTTGTCTGACAGCCCTCAAACATCATTTTTTAGTCCCAGATAGTATAGCAATATATTTTGTGGTTTTTATGGCTGACTGATGGTGAACTGATCTGCAATGGGAAAGCAAAATGTTTACACAATACACCCATAAACCATTTTGTAATCATTAATGAGCATTCTTAAGATTTTACTGCTGCTGATTAGAAACCTAATTCACTGGAACTGGTCATTCACTATACAATACAAAGGAAAAAAGAAAGTCACTGGTCCTTCACGTTCTGAAAAGGGGAATGTGATAGTAGTGGTCATCCTCAGTCAGGAGAGCAATCTCATTCCATTCCCTTCGGTATTCAGCTGGATACTTCACTTGAAATTCCTCTGTATTAAACCTATGCAGTCTGTAAACTCGTATCTTTACTTCAAGTAAGTATCCAAGAAGACACAGTTCAACCTAAAAATGAAAGAAATCTGTAAGACATTTATTTCTAGGCTTCGAAAACTAAGCTGAAGGTAATCCAAGTTACGGCAAGTCATTTAGCTTCAAAATAGCCGACAAAGAATAAAAGGAGCTCTTTTGCTAGTGGAGTAAAAACGTTAAAAGTTTGAGGGGATTCCCAACAGCCCTTCACCTTCTCTTTTGCATGTAGAAACATTCATCCTCTGCCTGGCACCATAAATAACCTGCTCCCAAGCCAGCTCACACAGCTGACTGGGGAGCAAGAAAGGAATAGCTGTTACCAAGACTGATACAACCTGAAAAAATGGGAAGCCTGCCACCTTGTGATCACTTGCTACATATGGAAAACATTACAGCACAAGCAAAAGGTTTCTTGGTACTTCACATATATGAAACTAGAGAACTAGCATCTTCATTGATACTTCTTGCAATGGATTGCTTAATCAGGAAAAAAAAAAGGTTTGGGAAAAGTTCATATCCTTGGGCATAGCCAGACAGAGCAGAACTTTGTCCAGGTATAATCAAACTGCTCCTAAATCTGACTGCACCTCGTAACAATTGACTTGATAACTGAAATCGATTGTAAAAAATAATTTCAGCCATCTGAAAGTGAAACCATTTGCAGAGTGGCAGTGTGGAGTTTGTATGTCAGCACTGAACTTCTCACTAATTATAAAACAGGAAACAAAAAGCTTAACTTATAAAGGTGATTAGTAGAGTTCTTACTACCTACTCTTAATAGGCATTAGATCTCAGGAGAACCACAGGGTGGGAAGAAAAAAGTGATGCTACAGGATTTGGCATAGTGGAACAGATAGGAAAAGCAAAACAACTGGTCAAAACAGCATAATCTAAAACTATTTTAAATATCAAAGTTACTACTGTTCTAAACTATGTCTTATTGATAACCTGTAGCATTTCTTTTTGGTCCGCTCTTAATGCAGTTTTTTTTTTCTGGAAGATAAATGGCTATCCTCAGTCTACTTAAAAAAATGGGCCAGCTATCATGGATGATGTATAATATAATCATCTGATCACTACAAAGGTGGAGTAAGTTTTGTGATTTTTCATCTATATCCTTACCTGGTCTAAGCAAATAGAGTCCCCTATGGAGTTCAGATGATTCATCATGAAACTCAGAGGGTCAGATGAAGAGTCACGATCAAAGAGGAGGCTAAAAAGGTTGTGTACAGGTTTGCCCCTGCTCTTTATCTGCTCATAGGCTTCGACAACTTCATAGAGCATGATGAATTTTATGGCCTCATAAAGTTTGTATTCCTTGCTTTCATCAGAAAATAGTGTATTACACATGCTTCCTCTTTCTTCATGATCTCTTGTAGCACTTATTTCAGCCCACTGGAGCACACAGAAAAAGAATATAAGCAAAATTATTAAGAATTCTATTTAACACAAAAGATTGCAAAACAGGAACAAAAGCCTGGTCTAAGAGTAAAGCAGCTATGAATCGACAGAGCCCAGGCACAACAGCATTTGCAGGCAGCAGCCCCCAGTCTGATCAAGGCCAATGGTTTGAGGTACAGCAAGGCCAAGTGTTGGGCCCTGCCTGGTGACAGCAACCCCAGGCTGTGCTACAGGCTGGGGACAGAGTGGCTGGAAAGTGGCTCAGAGGAAAAGAGTGGAAAAGGCAGAGTGCTGGTCCAGCAGCTGAACATGAGCCAGCGTGTGCCCAGGCGACCAAGAAGGCCAAGGACATCCTGGCCTGTACCGGCAATGGTGTGGCCAGCAGGAGCAGGGCAGTGATTGTCCCCCTGCACTCAGCACTGGTGAGGCCACACCTCAAATCCTGTGTTCACTTCTTGTCCCTCTCTATGAGAAGGACATTGGAGGTGCTGGAGTGTGTCCAGAGAATGGCAGTGGAGCTGGTGAAGGGTCTGGAGCACAAGTCTGATGAGGAGCAGCTGAGGGAGCTGGGGGTGTTTAGCCTGGAGAAAACAAGGCTGAAGGGGAAATCTTATCACACTCTACAACTACCTAAAAGGAGGGTGTAGCCAGGTGGGAGGTTGGTCTTTTCTCCCAGCTAACATGTCATAGAATAAAAGGAAAAGGCCTGAAGTTTTGCCAGGGGAGATTTTGATTGGATACCAGAAGAAAATTCTTCATCAAAAGTGTTGTCAAGCATTGGAACAGGCAGTCCAGGGAAATGGTTGAGTCACTGTCCCTGGAGATATTTAAAAGTATAAATGTAGCACTTGTGGACACGGTTTAGTGCTGGGTTAATGGCTGGACTTAACGATCTTAAAGGACTTTTCCAAACTAAATTATTCTATGATGATGGAGGTGGGAAAGGCAGCAAAGAACCCTGTTAGTAAAAACAGGCAGAAATCCATCTCACTGGCCAAACACCATCTTTACTTAAAAAAAAAAAAAAAAAAAAAAAAAAAAGAAGCTGGGAGCGATACCTCATGCCCAGTAATAGCATAAGGCATCACAGAGTTGATTTGAAACAATTTGTTAATTGTAAGGATTTAGTCATTCTTTTAACCTAAAACTTTTTTCTTAAAAATGCAGATTAAATGCTTCATGCACTACCATCAGCTAAAAGAACTAAAACAAGCTAAAAATGAAAGCCAAATAACCCAACACTGGGAAATGCAAAGAGCAACCAGAAGAAAATGATAACTGCACCTTACAACTACCAGGCCCACCTCAAGAACATGCAGCACTTTGGCACAGCAAGGGCGCAGGCAAGGGACCAAATCATCTGTTTTAACCCCCTCTTTTTCTTTCTCATGCTTTGTTTCTAGAGCTTAAATTAGTCTGTTTGGGGTTTTGTTTTGTTTTGTTTTTAATTAACAACTACTACCACTGCAGATGTGCAGAAACCCCAGAGGAGCTCAAGAAAGGTGCAAGGTCTTGACAGGCCAACTCTTTATCTCTCTTTCAGAAGGCTTTGGGGCTACTAAATCCCCCCACGTTTTAAATATTAATTATATTAAATAAGAATATTATTATATAATTCTTATATTAAATAAGAATTATAGTCCTGGGTTGGGGATGATGGCAATCTGGCAATGCTGAGCAGAGGGAGCAGTGAGGCTGACAGGTCTTTGCAATCAAGTGCAAGCTTACAGAGAGAAATTATAGCAAAAATTGATGATTAAAACATTTAATGGGGATAGAAGCAAAGAAAATAAACAAAAAAATTGTTTTAGAAGAAAATTCATTGTTTGTTTACTCCTTTCCAGCTGGGAGAGAATCTAGAAGCATCTCATACACCATGTTTACTTTTAATCAAAATGATGAGATACTTCAGGAGCCACTTGATGGCAAGGACTAGTTGTGGGGACGGTGGCCTCCCTAACTTGCAGGGAACTCCTGAGTACTTGGCCTAGTGGATCACCAAAACCTGGATTCCCCTGCAGGAGAGGCGATGGCCCTCCCAGCAACTCAGCAGTGTGAACCTGGGAGGGAGGCTAGCTGCCCCACAAATATGCAACCAGGAGAAGTTCCTTAACTCTGTCTGAACCCAATTCTCAAGGCTTTTATTCCTCCCAACCATTTCCCAGATACTCACGTTTGTCTTTAAGGCCTCCATGCATTTGCGCAGCTTCCCAAAGGCATTGGGGCCCGTGTACCTTTCTGGCCCAAAACTGTACTGCTGAATCCAGTTACAACCTTGAGAATACAAAAGCTTTTCAGGGAGCTGGGAAAAAAAAAATAAAAGGCAAGCTAATCATAACCATAGCAAGAAGCGGAGTATAAGGTTATATAAATTTGTCTACATACAATTTACAATGTGGTTCTATCAGCTGTTTGTACAGTTCAAACAACAAAGTAAATGGACCTCACAATTCAAATGCTACAGAGGAGGAGCCACTTAACTGCCAAGTCCTTAAGAAACTTTTAAAACAGGGCCAGCCAAAAAAAAAAAAAAGATGAAAATATGCTTTAGCAAAATATATAACCCACACTCTGGAAAAGCTGGATATTTCCAAATTTAGTGAGGTATTTAGGATTACAGACACCTTCCAGTCTGTACACACATCTCTACAGGCAAAAGCTATAGATCCCACCTCCCTGTCACTGTCTCCTGAAAAAGCTCCTGGAGTTCAGGGCAGGATACCTGCTGCTCCAGCAACACAGCAGCTCCTAAGTGAGCCACTGAACATTGCATGGATGTGGATGGGGAGGATGCAAATAACCTCTTGTGTTAAGGGAGTGACATCTAGCAGGGTAGCAGGAACATTAATACATTCATCCATCCACTTCTACTATTTTTTTTTTTTTTGTTACATCATTTAGACTCATGATCACATCGGTATATTTAGATTAGGGACAGTTTTTCAATTAAATGCCGTTCAATGGGTTTGAAAAACTTCTCTTTGAATTCTGACAGTGATTCTCCATTTTGACAGCCAGCATACCACTTTTCACATTGAACACAGCTTTCTTCTGCTGTGCATGGATAGCTAAAATGTGTTCATTTAGGAAATTAATTTTACCTTCAATATATCTCTTTCCTTCATCCATGAAGGAAAAGGAATGCCTTGGCTGAATATCTGAAAAAGCACCGCTCTTATTACACTGTAGTTGTCCCTCCTGACTTGTCTCAGGTATTTGATATGACAGCTCCTAAACAATTCTTCATATGCCTAGAAACAAACCAAGAAAAATTAGCACTAAAAAATATTAAGCCTTGGAAAAAAACCCCACGTTGTTTGAAGTCCAATTCCAAACTACTCCCTCCCATAAGAGGGAGCTACGGGAACAAGAGAGTGTATTTTTAAGATTTATACACGCAGAAATGTTAAACACCATGTTTTTGTAAACACCTTGGACTGGCGCTGCCCATTAAGAGTGATTCTGCATTCCTTCCAAACTCAGCAACTCATTCGAGTCTCTGCACTGTTGCTACTGTAAACATTCACATGGTCAACCAAATTAGAGCAGATCAACATAGATTTAACCTCAACCATTCTAACAATTTGCACTGACACGTGAGATGCAGCAGCAAAAGGGCAGGAATGAGTATATGGAGAAAACTACTACTGGCAAAAAACATCTCCTTACATTGACCTGAACCCATGGTGCAACACTGACCTGAGGCACAGCAGATCTGGCAGCTCTGTGCTGAAGTGGACGGCCCTTGGTCCAGCTACACACTCTGCATTACCACTGGCTGCCATCTGAGCCCTTGCTGAGACAATTCTGAGCAATAAACTAGCAGAGAATTAGGGAGAGGACTCTACAAGTCCCACAGGCTCCATCACTTCCAGTTTGCTTCCTGAAGGGGGCAGCAGGATGGTCTCAATTCCTCATCCTCGGTTTATCTTGGTTACTCCCTCACCCCATCCCACCACCACTTCTCAGCTGCACTCTGTCCCCTTACCCTTACTGTACCAGCTGAGATAGTAAGCCTATTAAACTCTTTCTGCTGAGGGACTTTCCTGCTGCTTCAGCAAGCTTGAGGGCCTCAGAGAAGCCTCTTTCTAGATGACCTGCTTTATCAGCTCACCATCTGGGTGTACCACATCCAAAAGAGGACAGGAGCCAGCACAAAAGAGGGAGAAGGACTGTTTAGCTAGGACAAGGAGAGAAAAAGGGAGAGACAAGACAAACATGGGATTGTTCCTTTTGGGAACAAGCAAGCATGATATGCTGGATCTCACAAGACCTCATCCTAAAATGCGCTCCGTACCATGGCAACTTCTACATGGTGCAACCAGACATCCACTGACTGCTCCATATACAGGAGTCTCCTTTTCAGGTCTGGTCATCCACAAGGCTCACAGATTTTCTGAAAGGCTTTTTGCCCAGTATGGGCTTGCAAATTTATTAGAAGTTTTGCTACCTTCTGTTACGTGCTCCTCCAAATAGTTTTTTTCCCTTGTGTGTTGTCCTGTGAACTCTTTGTACTGCTGCATTCCTGCATTTAATGTGGCAAAACTGTATCTTTTCTCTGTTCATCACCTGAACCCAATCCCAGCTTTTTGAAAACTATCTTCTTTTTTCTACAATGCCTTTATGCTACTGTTTATCCTTACCAGTAGGATAAACTTCTTTTCACCCTTTAAGTCCTTCTTGATATGCATTTGCTCTGAGATTCTGATAGCATGACCTAAAGCCAATACATGTCAAATACACCAGTGCAGTTGAACTGCCTGTCTTGCCAGCAGCACCCTGTGCAGGGGAAGAGAAGGCACTGGCACAGAAGCACCTGGGCTGGGTGCAGAGCTGGAGCAGAGGGACTGTGCCCAAAGGCATGGGATGGCCACCATCCAGCACCCCAGCTCCCTGCCTGCTGGGCAGCATCCAAGCTGGCACAGGTTAGATGCCAGCTCCTGCCCTGCCTGTCACCAGCTGCAGCTGATGATGCTGGAGAGGGCAAGGCTGCCAAGCACGGACCCTCAGAGCCTGGAAGAGAAATGGATGTGGTGCTTCCTTCCTCCCTGGAGTAAGAGTTTTTACCTTAAATCAAAGGCTGGCCAAGTAACAGCACCTAAGCCAAACCACATTATTTGGGTTTGGGCTTTAGCACTGGGGATGATTTTTCCTGTTAAGGTTGCTGGTGCTAGAAGAGGGAATTTAGAACATATACAAGACTAAAACCTGATCTACATTTTGACCTGCACTGCTGCATTCTTTATTTAGACCTATGTTTGTGCTGTCCCTTTTGCTTTTCATTTGACGAGCCAGTGCAGCAGGCCTTGATAGCTGCTGCAGCTGTTTGTGCTGAGAGTGCTACTCCTTTTCCAGGAGCTGGTTCTCCCCTGTCCTCATGCAGAGATTAAAATTTATCTCTTACCTCCCTCATCTGTTTGGCCTGCTTTGTTTCTCCTTTCCATTCTCTTGCACTATAACCAAGTAGATCAACTTCTGGCAGCACACTGAGATTCCCTAAATTGAGATTGATTCACAGATTAGTTATGTCCTGCTGTTGTGCATCTAAAGGGAAGTTGTGAGGGTCATTAATGAATGTGGAGTGACAACAAAAAGCTTACTTATGAGTTGCCTCTGAAGGTAGTTGCTCCACCTGAAACACAAATGATGGAACAGGTGTCAAAGAGGAGGTGTTGAATGTCGGTATTTACTGAAGTAAACAACAGTGTGGAAGATTAAAGTCTGCATAATAAAAACCTACCGTTTCAGCAGCTGTGCTAAAAAGCCGTACAGCCTTCTGCAATACCAAAAAAGAGCAGTGAGGAAGGACATGCTTAACATTAGCTGCACTTTCACTTTTTGCCACATGAGACACAGGGATTCCTTGCTGGCTGTTTTCCAGGACCACACCTCATGCCTTCCTAAAATAGGGATCAAAAGAGAAAGGAAAAATCTTATCACTGTTTTGAACTACTTGTTTCTGTTTGTTTTCTTGCAAAAAGAAAGATCATCCAAACATGATATCACTTCAAATGAAACACAAAACATGACATGCAAAAGATTAATATATTTTACTTAAGTTTTTCAAGTTTCTAGGGCCTTGGGAGCATAGAGTTCACATTTCCACAGTATCCTGCACACAGTGAAGGCTACATATGTAGTTACAATGGAGTCCCAGGAAGACTGGCATCAAACACACTAATCAATAACAAAAAAACCAAAAATAACAAAAAACTGTTATTCTTTTTTACTTCAGGATGTGCTGATTTAGAGACGTGTACTGTCATTATTTTGTCTCTAAGTTGTGGCTTTAAAGACACGACTTTAAAGGTTCGTAGGACTTACTTGTAGTCAACAAATGGGCCATATAAGGCAATATTAGCTGACTAAGCATCATATGACTGCCTGGGGAATTAAAGGAATGTTCCTGCCTCAATTTGGGTAAATTTAGGGTCAATTTAAAACTCCAGAGAAAGATTCTCCGCAGGGATTTGGTAGAAAGCTCAGGAGATCATCACAGAGAGGGTACACGCTTACTTCACAGACATAAACAAGGACAAGGTTCTGTCGCTTCCCTGGCATTACAGACAAGGTTAGGGAAGGTTGTCTATTGTTGATGAGAAGACCTACAAGTGAAAGAGGGCCTGGAGACTGAACAGTTGACAAAGGCATCATCTCCCTAAGTGAGAAATTTGAATTTAGGAAATTCTCAGAGCTCATGATGAACAGCTGCTCTGTTATTAACTTATTTATTGATTTAGTACAAAACCTTAAAAGAACTCAACTTTTTATAGAGGCATCCACAGAGAAGGCTGAAAAGATCCTTCTCCAGGGAGTCTGCAGAGGGGATTACTCATTCCACATAGTTTTATGTCAGCTGAACTTCTGCCCCTCCTGGCTTTAGCAGGAAATTTAAGAGGGGCTTAAGTTTTCCAAGTAAATTAAGCCCATGCACTGCGGACAACAATCCCGTCAAAGAGTTACGTATCAATTCTAACCTTAGCAACAAGATAAACAGTGATGCACTCATTTTTACGAGCACTGTTGCATATATACACAGAGCAGTGCTGAAACTTGGCCTTTCCCAATATTCTGTTGCTTGAAGAAGTTTTATTACAAGATTTTGTATGCAAGTCATCTGGTGGTGAGACACAGACCTTGACTCTCCTGTGAACTAAAGGCACGTTAAGAGCTGTAAATGAAAACGTGTCCATAAAGTTTAAGTTATCTGAGGTGGGGTTGGTGTGCTAGTTCTGAAGCTCCAGAAAACTCCAGTTTATTACTGATGCCAAATAAAAGGCAACAAAACATCAGCTGTAAGGTTTGGAAATGGAAAACTTCATAGAAAAACTAGGAACTCCCACTTACAGCTCACACACAGATATAAACACACTCCCACTCCCTCCTGGGGGCCCCTGGTAGGCACACTCTCAATAAACACACAAACTTCTACCTAGAGAAATGACAACCCCAGCAGAATCAAGCAACTGCAATTTCTTCTCTCTCTTCTTTAAGATAAATGCATCAGCATTGGAAAAAAAAACTCCATGGACTCTGAATAACTGAATCTTCTGTCCACTAGAACGGAACCTGATGGCTCACAGATGTTCAGCCCATGGATCAGTATCAGCCCAAGGATCAGTATCAACCCAGGGTGTTCTGGATTTACACTGCTGTATGCAAACCAAATGATGACTGAAATTAACACCAGTTTAAATACACAATATCAAAGGAAAGTTGCAGCAGACTTTAATTTCATTACGTAAAAGGACTGTATGGTCCACTCCCACATTTGATTTTGAACAAACTAGCTCTATAAAAAAATCAAGAGCTGGTCCATCTGTTAAAATTACATACTTTGCATTATGGAGAACCAAGAAATACACGTGAATGCAAAATTTCTTCCCTTATCCCTTTTAACAGGCAGAAGGATGACAGCTCTGCATCAGTTTATAAACTGAATCAAGCAATCTTTTGGAAAAGTTTTTGATGGTAATAATCCTGAAAAAACCTCAGGCTACTGGAGTTCAACCATCTCTCTTTCAATGCCTATGGCTAACAGGGGCTTGAGCAACTGCTCTTCAAGGAGTGCTGGGAAGCACAGGGTTACTGGTTTCCATCAGAAACACAAATCAGTGTCAGAGAACATGAGATAACCAAATAATGCTCGCCCATTTTTATTCAACATGGGTATTTCCCTAGAAGAAAGCCTAATGGACAATGGAAAAACCTGCAAACAAGTGATTTTGAGTATTTTTGCTACACTTGTATTGCAGCATACCCTGGACTTCATGAACTTTCCCTCCTGTCATGGGAAAGCTGCTGTTCGAACAGCACTCTGTGATTCAGTTAATATTTTCAGTGCTCATGTCACATTTAGAAATTAATTACATTTTTTATTCAAGCAACTGACATTTAGAAGTAGCAGTTGGATCACAAAGTGCTGCTGGTAAAAATACATCATAAGCATAAATTAAAGAAGGCAGCAGCTTAAAATAGACCTTGCCACACCCCTCCCTGCACCTTTCAGAAGTCTTCAGAAACCAATGAGCAATTAAATTAATAACACATTAGTGGGGGGAGCACAATAAGCCCACAGACTTTTACATGAAATCCATTCCCTGGGATAAGGGCACAATTCATCCTATTCATCCTGCTCCTCAGGAGGCAGTGACAGCTAAGGAGCAGTTGGTGCTGTGAGCAGCTGCTGGGCTTCCATCTTCTTGAAGACTGACTGTGAGCACCAGCATGACAGGGAGGCCTGACTCTTCTGCCATGCAGAAATTTGGAAGAACAGAGGCTGAACAGTGCTGGAGTTAAACATTGCTATCAGCTCCCGATCATCTTACAGAGCAAGTAGTTCACCATGTTTTCTTTTCATGCCACATCAGCTTCCTGCTAGTGCCAAGCCTTAAGCTTTTGCCCCCTGCAAAGTCAGCAGGAGAGACACGCAAAAGGAAAAAACCAACGAAAAAGGCCAGAAAAAAAGATAAGTAAGAAACATCTGTTTCATTCTCAAGTAACTCAGGAAGAATCTCTAAAGGATTTGCTTCACATTTGACTCCCTCACAATTTTTTTGGAGGCTGCCACCTTAATTATGTATAATTGATGAAATGCAAAATGTCAGAGATCAGTTGGGAACTAGCAGGCAGCACTGTATGCATTACTGAATATCCCAGCATGTCTGATGGTGCAATCACCCTTTATTGTTTTCCTCCATACCGTTAACAAGGCCATCAGAAAGACAGCAGAGCATCTTCCCAAATTAAAACATGACAGAATGATTTCTTTTTGGGACATTCCTCTTCATGGTCTTTTTGGTACTGAAAGCAGGACATAGCACTTGTCACCGTGAAGTGGCCAGGTTTCATACTCCCATCACACAAAATTATGTTCCCGGTTCCCAAAAAGCAGGTACACCCTCATTCAAAGAGGGAGGCAGAATGTGGGATGCCTCTGTGCCAGCCCTTCTGCTGCCCCACCTGAACCCCTCCTTCTCTCTCCTCTGTTGGATGCAGAGCTAGGAAGGGAGATCCCTGAACTGAGACATGCAAAGCTTGGCAGGGAGGCCCAAGTCTGCCTGTGTTCAAGGTGTGCATGCAGTTCTCTTCACGTTGCTGCACATTGCTGTTTTTCAGATTTTACATCATCAGCCCCCAGGTATGTTACAGAAAAGGCTAAGTCCCTCTTTTAAGGGAAAGAAAGAAACTTACCCTCATAGAGCAGGCTCAACCATGAGGCACATGTGTACATAGACCTCAACTGAATGAACCAAGAGGGAGACACAGAAAAATTATTAATTATACAAATTCAATACCTACAGGAGATTGTATCACATAGGAGTTTAGAAGAGAGAAATATGTCTTTTTAAGTGGTGCCAAGAGATTACAAATTCTTTTGTTTCCCAGTTTATGATCAGCACCACACAAAAAAAATGAAAAATACTGAAAACAGATCAAACACCAAGATATGTGAGAAGCACTGCTTAAGTCAATAACTATTTCATTACAAACCCCTTCCTTTACAGAATAAAGCAACGTCAACTTGTTGAGCAACATTCACGTGCTCTAACAAACAGGAAAGATGAGGATCTCTCCTTGATATAATAAGGAAAAGAAAATAATTTGCAGACAAAGATTCTAATCATCAATGACTTATCACAAGTTCAACCATGTCTGCTGATCAGATACCTTCTAATCAAAAAAAAAACAAAAAACAAATGAGAATGCCAGCCCCAAACCACAAGTAGAATCACACAATTATCTAGAAAAGAGAATAGTTTTGGTAACACTGAGGCCCATCAGTTGCAAGAAAGGTTTTATTTACACAAATCTTCTGCGTAGGGCTTTCCCAAGAGCCCTCTTAGCTCCCTCAGTGGTTTTTTTTTTTTTTTTTTTTTTTTCAGAAAAATACAGAGAATATAGAACTAGCAGCCTTCTTCAGACTCCCTGATCATCAACAGTAACTGGTGGTGGTAATGTATCTATCCAGTTGTGACACAACTTATTGCTACTGTGCAGCAACAACTATAATGTGTTCTTACCTACTGGGTGATCACCTAAAATACACCCAACTAGAATTACAAAACCGCTTTCAGCTATATAATCAAGATATTAATGCATGCCTTAGCCTGCACATACCATTTTCTCTCTACAAATGCCTACGAGAACAAAAGGAAAGTTCAGTTCTTCGTTTCCTGTACAATTCAGCTTCCTTTTTAAGGCACAGGGTGCTTCATCCAAGATGAATAATGCTTAGCCCCACTTCCATTTAAGTAAGAAACAGCATGACAGAAGAATTTCTGAGAATTTACAGTCCAGAATACTGGACGAGAAACACATGAAAAGCATTTCATGCCATTAAAAAAACATGAATCTCTCTAAAACTCTTATTCCTATTAAAAAAAATTAAAAAATAAAATAACCTCCTTTTAAAGAAGGAACCTATGAAATATCTGCTACTGTTTTTTTCTTAATGTGGAAAAAAATCTGTTCCCATTCAGAATTGCTATTTAATGCCTGTACACTTCAAACAGAACTTACGTAAATGCACTAAATCTATTATTTGAAAGAAGCCCACTCTAAGAATTCCTATTCTGCCTGCTGCAGAGTTGCATGTTGAGTCACCCCTAATGCCATTCACGGTTGCTTCACAATTCTCAAAATGCTTTTCTTGTATTTTTTTTTTTTTTTTTGCCATGCTGAATCCAAACGATAAAGGAAATAGAATGAAGTAATAACAGAATAAAGGAAATACTTTCCTCCTGAGCATCCTAAGTATAAATGCTTATTTTTTCTTATGTTGATATGCCTAGATAACTGAAACCTGGTTAGGGGGGGAAAAAGAAGTCTTAAGTCTTTCTTAGCAATAACAGTAATTTTTCTCCTCCTGATTTTTAAATCTTGTTTGCTAGAGAGCACAGGACCTGCACCAACCACCCCGCCCTCCAAGGATGCACAGTCACTAGGTGGCTGGGCACACCACTGGCAGCATTCCTCCTGGTCTCTCCAGGCAGAGGCCCAGTGGCAGCTGCCCCACTCCTGGGGTTTCCCAGTGCAGGAAGTGCCCCTGGCTCTGCCTGGATGCTTTGTAAGCACACGACACAGGACAGTCCAAGGAATTTTAAACTATCTGGTGATAAAAAGTTATCCCAACTGATATCCAGGAAAACAGCAGGATCAAGTAACCCATGACAAACAAAAAAGTCAACTCTTCTGAGCTTGTTCACTGTCCAAGGAGAAAGCCAGCCCCATCTCACCAAACTATATCCATGCTGCTCATCATTCCCATCTTTGTACTGGGTCTGACTGCTGCACCCCACACAGATTTTGTGTCTGTCTTCAGAGCAGGGCCCTCTCCTGAGTGCACCCAGTTCTGTGTGCAGATAGTGCAGAGATGTGCATTTTTCACGTGGATTAGTAATTACATATAATTTATGATTAATAATCACAAATTATTCCTATCTCCTGGGGGTGCACCAGATCACAAAGCCCGTGCTTCCTCAGCAGGTAAGTGCAGAGTTATTCCAGCAGTGTTTTACTTGTGTCTCCCCTCTTTTCAAGGTCAATTAGAAGCACAAAGCAAGGCCAAAGAAAGCAAAATATCAAAGCCATCACTCTGAATGCAAATGGCAGAAATTGCTCTTGCATCTCTTCCCCTCTGCCTCTCAGTGCCCAGTCTGACCAAAGCCAAAACTTCATCTTTATTCTGCACAGCTCATGGTACTTGTATGGAAGTAGCTGGAGTGTTTAAAGCCTGCTCTCTCTCCATCATCTCAAGGGCAGCACTTCCAAACTGGCATATTTTAATTAGCTCAAGCACACAGGAGTCCTCTGCCTTTTTGGGAGAGTGCATTACCAGGCACTTCTGGCCTAAAATGCTACACAAAAAAAAAGCATACTGAAAGGTAAAACTGACTGCATCAAGATAATCACTGAAATTTAAGTTATTCCTCAGTGTAATACCAAATTCATATCTAACAGAAATATTTCATAAAAAGGTGATCCAAGAACTCAGAATATTCTGTGCAAGAGCTTTCTACTTGTAAAAGCACATTATTAGTAGCATTAGTATTATCATGCATAATAACATCACTGTCATTACTGTCACTGCTAATGCACAGTTGGTATTTTTACAGACATTTGGATGCAAGAGAACTTTTAAGCAAAGCACTCCAGACATCAGTCACAGGGATCAATAGACCACAGCTCCCTGACACCTCTGCATTTGCTCAAACTGCCTAAAAACCAGACAGCTACATGGCAAGGACTAAAGGAAATACTAATCATGCACTCCTGTAAAATACAGCTAAGTGTGACCTTGCATATTGAGCTCTTTTTGAGGGCCTGGCACTTGGCAGACAAAGTAAGCGTGACTTACTCTGTGAAGTAAGAAAATGAAATACAGGGTCCTGAAGAGTTTCTGTCATGGAGCCCAGCAGTATAATTTTTAAAGTTCTTCATTTATATGAAACCCCCTATTTTAAGGCCTTGGCCTCTGGCAAGAAGGTCACAGCTGAAATTCACGTGCAGGAAATAATCCAAAATGAAACCACAATTGAAGAACAACAAACATATCTCCAAGCTGCTCACAGACAAACCCCTGGTGTGGTGCTGTGCTCAGAGCAAAACTGGGAAAAGCAGGTAGGGCTTCTCTTTGTCGTACAGATAGACCTGATCTTGATCTATCTTGATCGATCTTGAAACCAGTGTTTAAGTTTGCAAAAGACTGATTTTGCACAAACTTGGCAATTAAAACCTTGCTGGCCATTCGAGGGAGGTGATTCTGCCCTCCCCTGTGGTGAGACCCCACCTGCAGTACTGCATCCAGCTCTGGGACCCCTGGAATTAGCAGGATGTGGACCTAATGGTGCAAGGTCCGTGGAGGAGGCCATGAGGATGACCTGGGGCATGAAGCACGTCTCTAATGAGAACAGACTAAAAGAGCTGTGGTTGTTCAGCCTGGAAGGCTCCTAGAAGACCTTATAGCACCTTCCAGTACCTAAAGGGGCCTACAGCAAAGATGGAGATGGACTTTTTATGAAGGAATTTAGTGACATAAGGGGTGATGGCTTTAGATTGAAAGAGGGCAGGCTTAGGTTAGATACTAGGTAGATTCTTCACTGTGAGGCTGGTGAGGCACTGGGACAGGCTGCCCAAAGAAGTGGTGGATGTCCCATCCCTGAAAGTGTTTAAGGCCAGGTTGGATGGAGTTCTGAGCAGCCTGTCTAGTGAAAAGCGTCCCTGTGCATGGCAGGGGGTTGGAAGCAAATGGACTGCAAGGTCCCTTCCAACCCAAACCATTCTGTGGTTTCCTGGTGGCAGCTGACCTTCAGGCAGTGCCAAGCACCTTGCCTTGGTGCTGCTTTGCTGCACAGATACAAGGAGAGACTTAATGATGGTCAAAGCCTCACAGACACCACATCATATCAAGGCACCAGTTTGATGCCAAGGTACACATTTCTCACTTTCAAAGCATCATTTACCCAATGTGACTGCCCTGCCCTGGAAACATAAATGCTGAACACTTCAAATATGTGGAAAACCTTAGCAACATGCTATGTATGGACAAGGCACTTGAGATGGGGTCCTGCTGAAGAAGAACTAGCAAAAGGACCAGAGACTGAGCACATGCAGCCACATCTTGCCACACCTTTAACCCTCCACCATCACAGAATAGGGTTCAAGTAAGAGAACATGTCTTCTGCTCAGCCTACAGCATTTTCCTCAGAAAGATATCTGTTGAAAGAAAAGTGCAGGCAGTACAAGCTGCCTTGCTTGACACATCCCTCTGCACAGGTACATAGTGACATCTGTCCTCACTGGTGACATGGGGACAGGAGCCATAGACACACACTTGCTCTCTCTGTCAGGAGCTTCCAGCATGTCCCCATAGGCTACAGAGAAATCCCAGGCACTCTGATCTGGAAGATGCCAAAAATGCATAGTGTGCAGAGCAGTGAAAAAATGGGAAGAAGCTACAAGCACAGCATAAGGCTGAAAAGAAACCAGAAGATGCTGACTTCCAAATTTCTCAGAAAATTCATGAAGAAAGCTGTACAAGTGTTGAAATATTTTACAATGTTTGCCTTCACTTGAGCCCTCTCAAGAAGTGGACAGTAGTCTCCTTACTTCCTTTATGTCCTCATTTATGCTGGGACACAAATCTTTTGGGTTTTTTGTAATGCTTTTATGTTATCAAGCAACAGATAGTCCAGTCATGAGTCACATTGTTCATGGGGAAAAAAACCAAACCTTTCATAAAACCAAATTTTGTAATATACAAACCAAACTCTAACACCTCAGAATTGGTACAAGATTCCTAGCAACAAACACCCCTCCTAAAACTGCCAGTGACTGCTTTTCCATTGCTGTGGCTGAAGAAGTGGAACTCGTGTTTTCTATCATGAAACTCTGACCTTTCCACTAACAGGCAGCTGTTTCTCTGTCTTCCTGAAAGGTACAGCATTGTTGTCTGACCCAGAGCACTGCAACCATGCACTGAGGAACTGGGATCTGCCATGCTGGGAATGCCAGCAGTGGAGCACATGGGCAGAGCTCCCTGTTGCTGCTGCACACTGGCACCAGGCCAGGAGTGAGGAAAGGATGCCCTGTGCTCACTGGGCCTCCACAAATTCCATCAAAGCAGAAAACACATCCTGAAGTGACTCAGGGCCAGATGTCAGAAAGCAACTCAGGTTAGTGTTTCACTTTAAAGAGTACTGTAACTCTTTCAGAAGTCAGACTGCCATCAAATGCCACTAGAATATGACTTAGGCAGCCCAAAGGTAATTAAAAAAATAATTTCACAGCCTAAAACAGGAGGAGATTAAGAAGCTCCTTAAGGTAAACCTTATGCCATTCTAATCACACCCAAATTTAGTTATGCAGGTGTAATGAAAGCAGTGTAATTATATTCCCTTTTGACTCCTGAGCACTGGTTATTCCCTGTGTTTTTAAAACAAGTAAATTATAACCATAATAATCTCTCCTAGGACAGTCTGGCACCGTGACTCCCACAGTTCAGCTGTGTGGGGTCAGGAGGTTCAGCAGAAGTATTTCTGAAATCTCAACTCATTTGCCTGGGTAGTCATGCAAGATCAAACATTTTCAAACATTAAGCTCAAGAAAAACTGCATACATTTTGGAAACACCCTTTCATGTTTGTTGTCTGATCCTTGGTAGATAAGATGTGAAGATTCAACTGGAAACTGTATCTAAGAAACAGGTGGACAGAAAGTCGTGATGCTGAATGGGAAATGAACACCACCTAGGCAGGTGGTGGTGTTTTTTCACTTTAACATATTCCAAACAGTTAAAGTCAAAAACCCCTTATATCCAAAAATGGCAAAAAAATCTCAGAACTACAAAAATTAATTTTTTAAAAATCCCAAATACAGATACTTATCCATAAAAGCACTTAGATTTAAATGTTGACAAGCAGTTCATGCTGTTTCTCCCCTCCAAAATCACTTCCAACACCCTTCACCTGGTAGTGTTTTATAGATATGAAAATGGCATCTTTTCCTCCTACCACCAGGAGACCACCCTCAGTTTCTAATCAAATTATCTGTCCACTAGCAAAGAAATGAAATTCTTGAAGAAGCACACTTCAGTGACTACAAAGCAGCTTTCTTAGCCTGTCATTACTTCCTGTTTCACATATTTTGCCTCTTTGTTTCACCACTTGCTGAAACTGGAGCGGGCCAGAGGACGGAAGTGGGAATAATGGTACTTGCACGAATTAGCAATGGAGCAGGTAGCACCGTGCTAGCTTCAACTCACCCGCTAAATACCACAGAAATCTGTCTCTCTCTCCACTGCAAAAATGAAAGTATGAGCTGCATGCAATTTGTACAGCTCCTCCAAAGAGAAAACAAGCTGGTTTAGTAAGAAAGGCAGTGCAAAAGGAGAACAGGATGAGTAACCATCAAAGCAGAAATGTACCACAGAATGTACAGCAGAAAAGCAAGTTGATAGTGCACAGTATGCTCAGTCTGAACAACCCCTTCTCAGTGACATAAGAGATCACAGGATCATTTAGGCTGAAAAAGGCCTTTAAAATTAAGCCTAACTGTTAACCCAGCACTGCCAAGCCCACCACTAACCGTGTCCCCAAGTGCCGCATCTATATGTCTAATAAATATCTCCAGGGACAGTGACTCAACCACTTCCCTGGGCGGCCTGTTCTGATGCCTAAACGCCATTTCAGCCAAGAAATTTTCCCTGATATCTAATCTAAATCTCTCCTGGTATGACTTGTTACCTGAGAGAATAGACTGACCCCTAACCTGGCTACAACCTCCTTTAGGTAGTTGTAGAGAGCAAAAATGTCAACCCTGACCCTTCTTTTCTCCAGGCTCCAGTTCCCTCTGCTGCTTTTCATGGAACTTCTGCTGCAGACACTTCACAACCACAGCTGCTCTTCCTTCTCTGGACACGCTCCAGCCCCTCAGTGTCTTTACTGTAGAGAAGGGCCCAGAACTGGATTTGAGCTGTGCCCTCAGCAGTGCTGAGCACAGTTGGACAATCACTGCCCTGCTCCTGCTGGCGCCCTGTTGCTGACACAGACCGGGATGCCCTTGGCTTTCCTGGCCACCTGGATCATGTTCAGGATTCCTGACACCGAGAACCACCTGCAGCCGGCCCCGTCCTGGATCCTCCTCAATCACACACACCTGCATTTATGAGCCCCTTTTTCCTAAACCTTCACCTTCCTGACGGGAATACAAGCCAGTCTGCAACACGTAGATTCACACTGCACATAGTAAGGAAAAGAAAAAACCAAAAAAAAATTACCGCCCCCGAAGCAAAGGCCCAAAGACCGGCCGAATGCCCGAGCTGAAAGAGGCTCATGCTGCTGTTTTACAATCCCGATCCCCACGCATGCCGGCGCCAATTCCGCCCTCAGGACACAGCAGTTCCCAGGGCAGCTCAGCCCCTCACGCTCCCGGCATTTCCCCTCACGCCCGCGGCCCCCGGCCCCACACGGGCGGGAGCACAGCCGGGCTGTCCTGCCGGGATAGCCCTAGGAGCAGCTTTCCGGCTACCGCCACTCCTGGAAAACGGCCCCCAAAGAGTGAAGTGGAAAATAAAGCAGGGGGGAAAATAAAGAAACGGCAAATAAAGCCAAACCCTCGCCGCGACTCCGGGGGCCCTCCGAGCCCGCCCACCAGCCCCGCCGCGCCTCACCCGCTCGGCCGCTTTCGTCCTGCCTCCCCGGGATCCCGCCCGGCTCCAAAGGCAGCGCCGGCACCTCCTGCCTCCCCGGGATCCCGCCCGGCTCCAAAGGCAGCGCCGGCACCTCCTGCCTCCCCGGGATCCCGCCCGGCTCCAAAGGCAGCGCCGGCGCCGCCCGGGGCGGGGATCCCGCGGGGCCGCCCCGATCCCGATCCCAATCCCACCTGGCCGTGCCCGGGAGCCGGGAGGGAGGGATAAGCCCTGTCACCGTCTCTCGGCCTGTCTCCCAGCGGAGTTCTCCATTTCCACAGCAACCCGTGCCGCTCCTCCGGCAGTGAGATACTGTCTGTGCTCGGGTGTCACACCACGCTCTTTTACATTTTGTAGCAGCATGGAATCATGCCATGGTTTGACCTGGAAGAGGCCCTAAAGATCATCTAGTTCCAACCCTCTGCCATGGGCAGGGACGCTTCCCACTAGACCAGGTTGCTGAAAGCCCCATCCAACCTGACTCTGAAACTCTTCCAGGGATGGGGTTGCCTGAAACACTTCTAGGGATTCCAGCTCCCTGAATGGAGACCAACACCATCATCATCTGTTTGAAATATAGCCATTAAATGTAACCACAACTTAATAAATTTGAAGTTATTGGTTGTTTTTTGTTTTTTCCCTGCCATTAAATGTTGATTCCCTCACCCTTTAACAAAATGGTGTGCATTCATCCAAAAAGAAATTCCCCTTTGCCAAGTACCTTCCCTTATAATAGCCTTTTATGTGTCATTTCTCACATGTATGTAGAGAATTTGCATAGACTGGTATACTTTCTTTTCTGGCTACACATTAAAGAATAGTATTCTTCCATCTCATTAAGGACTTTGCAGGCTAAACAGAAAGGAATTGTGATGGTCCTAACAAAGACTTTAGTCTTTTACAGAGTTACAAGCAGTTTGCTACCATACAGAGCCAAGACAAACTTACACAATCTTCTGTTATTGGATTTTGTATGGGTTTGTTTGGTTTTTTCCCCCTAAAATACCACAAGATATTAAAGTGGTTGAAGATCAAGACTTTTCATGAAACACTGAAGAGATTTATATCACCTGGCATGAATATCAGATTTTTCTTCCTCCATCTCAGTTAATCTGGGCAAGGAACAAAATAGGCAAAACCTGCTAAATATTGGTGTGCCAAGCATTCACTTAGTTGCATTTGCAGAAAGTCATAGACCCATTTATCCAAGTAAAAGAAAATCTAGGCTTAAAACCCAGCTAAAAACAGCAAAAGTAAACAGTTGACTTAAGAGGCCTAAAGCTGTCAGTTGTGTAAGCAGCACTGTGTGCCGCTCCATCAAAAAATCCATTTGAAAAAAATTTCATAAGTGCCACCTCTGTGCCTCTCCACAGCACCAGTTACCTGGTGCTTTCTCTCTGTACTTGCAGATTGTGTTTAGTGTAGCTGTGTCTCAGGAGCTGCAGCTGAGAGACATGCCAGAGTACAGCTCGCATGGCATCCACCTGCAAAGGCTTGAAGGTGGCTGGAATTTATTTATTTTATTTCCAGATCTTGTCTGCAGTTATCACATCCTTCAGCTTCTCTTTCCGCCTTTTTTCGTGCCTTGGCCAGGCCAGTGTTGGTGGCAGAAGATGGTTTAGCATTGCTGTTAAATCCAGGTTTGCATCTTTCTACATTCTCTTAACCTGTGTTAAGATCTTAGGATTTAATTGGTGATTTATCTGTGCAGGCAGGCTTGAAAGTGATTGTTTATCTGGCTGCTGACTCATCAGAGGAGAGAGATTAAATGTATGGTACAGTGTCTACAGATCAAGCCCTGTATCAGTGAGTCCTTCCCACTTCACAGCTCTCTGCTCTCTCCCCCATGCATTTGCAATCTGGAGCATGGCCTTGGGCCTCTATGCATGGGGGTAAGCCCTGGGACAATCAATCAGTCAATCAATCAATCAATCAATCAATCAATAAGTCAGTCAGTCATTCAGAGATCACTTACCTGAAACCTCTTGAGAGACTTTTTTAAACTAACACTGTCCATAGTGCCCTTTCTTTCTCCTTAAGCTCTTTCTGGACCTCTTCCCTGAGTCAATAAGAGTTTTCTATGACCTTTGCAGGCTTTGGCAGGAAAATGTTGTCTCTCCTCCTTATGAGTGAGATGGGACAGCTTCCACCTGCCTCCCTCCTTGGTGTTGGATACAAACACCACTGTAAGACTGAGCCAGGTAACACAACCCTCCTGCACTGTTGGGCTGGTCTGTGTGTGCTGTTCCTGTGAGATGAATGTGGGTTAGGATAATCCTGGAGAGGGCAAACAAGATCCAGATCTGAGCTGGTATCAACAGCAGAAATGGAAATAGCAGCTAACTGGAAGGCAGTTTCTTTCACAGACTCTGCAGAATTGGAAACATGCTGCTTCAGAAAATGTCAGCTTCTCTAAAATATTTCAGAGAATCATAGAATGTTTAGGGCTGGAAGGGGCCTTGAAAAATCATCTAGTCTCACTCCCCCTGCCAGGGATGGGGCATCCACAGCCCTCCTGGGCAATCTGTTCCAGCGTCTCACCATCCTCACAGTAAAGAATTTTTTCCTAATATCTAACCTAAATTTCCCCACTTTCAGTTTGAACCCATTACCCCTTGTCCTATCACTGTAGCTCCTGACAAAGAGTCCCTCTCCATCTTCCCTGAAAGCTCCCTTCAGATGCAGGAAGGTTGCTAAGAGGTCTGCACACAATCTCCTTTCTCCAGGCTGAACAACCACAACTTTCTCAGTCTGTCTTCCTGGAGGTGCTCCAGTGCTCTTATCAACTTCATGGTCCTTCTCTGGACCTGCTCCCACAGAACAATGTAGGGAGACAGAGCAGGCCTTACACTGCGCATGCATTCAGTAGGTTTCAGCAGAAATAATGCATTCTCTGCTTTGCCTCTGAGTAGGCAGCAGCTCTGCAGGGACAAGGGGACAGCTCCAGGGAGCTCAGACTGGAGGCAGCCTAAACTGGATTATCTTCCTCCAGACTTCCTGGTCATGGCATTTTGCATATGTTTCTGATACTCAAACAGGGCTATGTGCTGACGGAAAAGTTGTACTACTTAGGTATATTTATGGCATTTCTTCCTTTAGGGGAGTATTATGAACTTTCCCACAACATGAACCTCCAGGTTCTTCTGCAGGTCATGGCATTTCCCAGCTTCAGCCATGACAGTGACTACCTCCCTCTGCTTGTACCCACGTGAGAAGTGCACAGCAATTAAAACAAAAGCTTATACTGAAAGCCATTGCTAAGCAAGTGTGAAGACATTTTGCCTGGGTCTGTTTAAGCCCACAAATCAGTAGCCAAAGCAACTGCTGTGCTCATCTGCAGGTGAGCAGCGGATTATAATCATGGCACAAAGAATGTTAGCAATTCCAAACAAGTGCTGAGACAAAGGCAGCAGCATCCAACCCAGTAAAAGTAGGAAGCCGAGGTGCAAAACTGGTGACAGCTTCCTCCTTCAGTTTTTCAAGCCCTTTTTAACAGTCAAGAACCATTTCCTTGTTTATCATAACTTATTACTACTATCAAGGTCAGGTGGTTTGACACACAGGTAAAAGTAGTAACCATGCAGCTGCAATCAGCAGCACAGGATTTTCTCTAGCTGATCACCAGTTTGTTGACATGCCAAAATTTATAGCACAGCAGAATGAACTTACCAACTCTTCTCTCTGAGCTAATTCTGCTTCTGTTTTTGTGTTCAGTGAAGTGGTTTCTGTTCTTGCTGGCCCCTCTGTCATGTTGCCTCTGCATCTCCTCTCCAGAGTATCATCCCCGGCTGGACTTCTCTCCCCTGGTTGTTTTTTTCTGGGGTTAGAAAAGGAGTCTCTACAGACTCAGCTTGTCTTCACAGACCAACAAGCTGTGAAAGGATCTGGCTTCCTGTTTCATTTCCGCTAAAGTCTTCAGAGTCACACAGGCTGTCTATGCTTCTCCATATCCAAGCCACAAGAAAAAAATTGAGCATAACTCAGCTATTTATAAAGGTCACATTGCTATCTCGCCCTGCATCTCCCAAGCTGTTGGAGGGATGGAGATTGCAGGGTGCTTTTCAGACTGTGGTGTAGCACCCATACATGGCACTATCTCAGTGGTAGTCCACACAGAGTCACAGCGTCTTCTTTTCAGCTCCAATGTCACGTGTCATTGCTAAGCTCAACATTACTGATCATGCAATCCATGTGCCTCCTGTAGAAACAGTGGGATCATGAAGAGGAAACAGGTGGTCCACACAAACATGCCTTCCTATGGTTATGGACCATGCTATGTAAAAGCAAAGTTTACACAGAATATGGTTAAATCACTTCATAGGTATGGGCTTTTTAACTGGAGTAAGCAAAGGGTCCTTCGAAACCATCTTTCCTTTTCCCTCCTAACTTATTGTTTTAAGTTAAACGAGAAAAATGTTTTCTTACAGTCTAAGACTATTAATTCATTCTTAATTATGCTCTTGGAAGATATATCAGAATACCACAGCTTACAAGCTCATTAAATCTAGTCTTCCAGTCTGAAAATACCCACAAGTTCTTGTTTCAGAGGGAGAAGCCACTTGCCATTGTCTCCCAGAGATTTCTACTCTGTTAACAGTTGCTTCACATTTCACATGCATTTAAAAAAAAAAACAGTACAATTACTGACTCACATTTTCCCTTTCACTAGAATGTCAGCTTCCCTTTCTACCCCTTCTATTGCAGTATTTTTGTCAATTTAGTTCTAAAATGCTATTTTTCCATAATCACCTCAGATCAGGAGAGTTTATTAAAAAAAAAGAAAGGTGGTGTTGGGGTTATCTATATTATATTATTATTTTTGTTTGCTGGCACCTCAGGAGCTGAAGGTGCAATCTGCTCTCCCTGCTCCAATCCAAGCCTTGGGCCCCATGACTTCAGGCCTCCTAACACTTATTTCACCATTTACTGTGGAGGAAGGTGGAGAAGAACAAAGAATTTTCTTTCCTAAAATATTCACTTGCTACATTTGAATGCTCTCATACTATTCATGCTCCATGCCATGAGCATCCAAAGGCAGCAAGTGAACTCTTAAAAACAGTGTTTAAATGTGTGTATATACATACACACACACACATACACACAGACACGTTTGTATGTTTATATGATTATATGTATATAGGCGTAATTTTTTTTTTTTTTTTTTTTTTTTGGTCTGTGTTCCATTCCCATTAGCAGAACAAGATAGTTCTGACAGTAGAAAAACTGTGGACTGGCTACAGGACCAGTGCAAGGGAAGATCTGGAAAGAAAATTAGTAGGACAGAAGAAAGAAACACTGCACATCACAGGGCCTCTTTTGCCTTCCTTGCTCGGTATTGGGTATTTGGTTCATTGGTTTTTTTTTTCTGTTTTTATTTTTGTTTGGTTTTTTTTTTGTTGTTGTTGTTCTGGGTTTTTTTTTTTTTTTTTGTTTTGTTTTGTTGGTTTTTTAATAAAGCAAAAAAAGGGAAGCTGTTTCGTTTCAATTTTACAGTGAAAATTACCCTTCTTTTCTGCATTGAATTCCCTTTAGTCACCCTAAATTCCTCTATTGTACTTTTTACTTAATTTTAGTTGGGTAGTTTGATTTGCTCTGGCCATAAACAGTTCTGGATATTTAACACTTCCTACTCCTCGTCTCTTCTTACAGTTTCCACATTCTTTAACACATATACCATAATTCCCAACATAGCTGGTTCACCTGAATAACTCTTTAATATCTCCTTAGGCTTTATCCAAGTAGGAAAAGGTTGGGTTACCTCCCTCTTCTGCTGTGCTGGGGCATAAATATTTGCCCAAGATCTGAATCTCTTCCATACCCCAGTGAGCATCTTTAGGGCATGGTGAAAATGCTGGGACATCTGAACACTCTGTGTGGCAGAGAACTTGAGGGAGTTTTGGAAAATGAGAATGCCTTTGCTCTAACAGGATTAGGTGACAGGCAAATAAAGGCTCCAGAAGGGAGAAGAGGAAAAAACCAGGACCTTCTGTACCCCTTCCTTGCAGGAAAGCCCCAGCTGAACTTTGGAATTGCATTAAGTTACAAGAAATACAAGATGAATTCCCCATATATACCATGAATCCTTTTTCCTAAATTAGGAACAGCTGAGAGGTCTGTGCAAGGTTATGGGGAAAAGAGAAAGACAAACCTGAAGCGGAGATGATGAGTTTGGTATGCTGGAGGCACCTGGGCTGACAGAATCCACAGACTAAGAATAGCCGTGCTTTACTAAATAGTTGGTGTTTGTTTGCATGCCTGCCTGCCTATTTGCACTCTTTATCACATTCGCAAGCTGACAAGGAAATTTCTTTTGTCCACCCCCACACTTCTGCGGTGGGTGTTATCAGACGGCCTCTCCTCCCCGCGGCATTCCCTTGTGTTCCTGTGAGATGCAGTGAAAGAGCTCTGCACTTGACTTCACCACAGCTCAGTGGGGTTGTTCCCCTGCCCACCAGTGATAGGAGAGCTCTTGGTTTGCAGCAGCAGCTGGGAAACCCAAACATGACACGGCACAACATCACGCAGCTCTCTGAGAGTTGTAAACACAAGATGGCCACCTGAGTTTGTCCTGGAGCTGCAGCCACTTCCATCTCCATTGCTGAGCCCTAGAGCCAACTTCTCACTTTCTTCCTGCTTTTTCTATGGAAGCAGATTAAGGTTACAAATATCCCCAACCTACAGGTGCATGAAGCCACTTTTGTTCTGCTGTAACAGGTTGTCCTACCATCTCATCTGCTACCTGGAAGAAAAATCACCCTTTTCAGAACAATTATTATTAGTAGTATATTATTATTCTTATTATTGGCAATATATTATTGTTGCTGACAACTTTCTGCTGCAGCTGCATAGGTGGGGGCAGGAGAGTGCTGTCCTAGGCAGGTGCTTGTTGGTTACGTAGTGGTTCAACAGGTAGGCTTTTCTTTCTGAAGGCTATTAAGGGGAACAGCATCAATATAATCTACTTTCTGGATTTTGGAAGCATGAAATGCACTGTGAGTGCAGAATTGTCTCCTAGTGCCTGGGCTTGGGCAGAGAAAATCAACTTCCTGGAGAAGAAGAATTCCTATTACAAAATCTGTGATGTATCTTGCTTTTTAACAATTCTTTTAAAATCAAATACTTTTTACTTGGAATAAGAGTCCATATTATGATTTCTTTTTATTTAGAAGTCAACATGCAAAGGCTCAGCTGTTTCTCCTTCGTGCTGAAAGATCGTACTGCCAGAAGAAACAACACACAGCCTATTCGTGGGCACTTTCCTCTTTTTTTTGTGTGTGTGTCAAGTGTCAATCCTTGGCTTTGCAACAGTGACTAAATATTTGTGTTTCACTGCCAAAAGTGCATAGCAGCAAACCAAAGCTAGCATTTTAAGACTTGTGTGTTATGAGTGACTCACTGGGACTAAAGATGTGAGCACCCCCTTCCCTGGGGTTCCCCTCTGAAGTAGGAGGAGCAGCTGCTTTCTGCCACTCCCCAAGAGCCACAGCAGTCACCAGCGATGCTTGTTTTGTACTGGAACAGCAAAAAGGGGTCACTGAGGGGAAGAATGGAGCTCGTTCTTTTCAGAGGAAGGAGTCAAATGCCAACAGTGAAAAGAACAAACTTTCTTCAGATGGAGACTTAGTAACAAGCAGGAAAATAAAATACACATGAAAACCATGTAAAAACTAAGGCAAAGCAGTAGCCTGTGCACATAGGAACAACAATGGAAAAGTCATGGAGAGAAAAGGGCTTGAGCATACACGTCCCCCTTTATAATGCAGCTTATTGATATAAATGTCTTTTTGATTAACAGAAACAGCAACAGAAGATGTTCCTTCCTGAAAGACACTTTGTGCAGCTGGTTGCTTATTCAGAATTTCAAAGATAAACATCCTGGTTCTATCCGCCATTTTCTTTCCCCCATCCCTCAAACAATCCCCATCCATGGTGACAGCTGAAATTAATGGATGTACTTCTTCATTTTTCAGAAAAACAACCTGCTGCTAAACTAATATAGGCTGTACTTAACTATGTATTTCACAACACAGAAGGAAGAATGACAATTTCTTTTAATTAGGATAGGGGACGGGAATTCAGAGCATGAACATCTATTTTTGCAGTTGCCAGAATCTTACGTATCTTCAGCAAATCCTTTTACCACCTGTTAAAAAGGGGGAAGGGAACTAAAAAGCTTTCTCCATCTGTAAAGTGAAGCTTGATGATTAAAATTGAGAGCTGCTGAAAATACCATGGTGATGGAGGCTCTTCAGCTGAATATACAGCCCCCGCTGTGATAACAAGCAGCACTCTCATCTCCCTCTGCAGTCAGTGACAATAAAGACAATTCTACTTGCAGGGGATGTCAGTACCTTCCTGACAAAGGATTCAATGATTTCTCTTTCTGTAATTTTTTTATGGATCTTACCCTTTTTGACATTTTGCTATTTAGACAGTGACTATTAGGATTTCTACTTTTCTGGCAAATAAATGACATATTTTCTTTTAAAAACTCCCTGTCTTGAGAATGCAAGAATGGAATTTCCTGGTTGCTCCCATATGTCTTCTTCTCAAATATATATGTACACGCAAATTTCCCTGGACCCACCATCCACCACAGAAATTTTGTCTCAGTGAAGTTTGCCTCTCCATGCTTATAGGATTTCTGTACAGCCCAGGACCCTGCAGGAATTGCTCCCTCATCATGTCAGGCATGCAGAGATCCCAGATGCCACCCATGGGTGTGCACTGAGCAGACAGCACAGCATAGTTCAGGAGGTTGGATCCATGCTTGAAATGTTGGAATCCAAACGTGATCCATCCAGGTGAGGGGAGTCAGGAGCTGGTGCTTCATTTCAGCTTCTGGCATCCATTTACACAAGGAAGGTGGGGGTTTTGAGTAATTCTGGGAGAACAAAGCAGAGGTTTTTCTCCTATGATTAGGAGAAGTGTGTCTTGGATTCTGCTTTCATTTCCTCAAAATTACTTCTAGATTTAATCATCTCCCATGAACAATCTGGAGTTACATTACAGCAGAAAAATGCTACTTTCTGTGGCAATTCAGGATGACAGTTTGAAGACTCTCGAAGCTGCCAGTAAATTTTTATAGGGAGTTTTACTTTTAAAAGGATCATTAACTATACAATCCCATAATTGGATCCTTATGTTACAGGTTTTGTTCGAAAGCTCAAATGGTGTCTACGTATGTTAATAAACTTATTTTAGTACTGAGAGCACAAATGTGTGACAAATTGCCTTGGAGGAGAAATGAAAAGGAGACCATCTAAACTTTCATTTTTGTGAGGGAAGGAATCTGACATGTTGGGGGCACAGCAGGAAAACAATGAGGAACAGAATGTACAGCCATCGCTGCTGTTAAATATAGATCCTCAGTTCTGAGGCAGTGCAGAGCCTTGCTCTTGGGGTCTTTGCAGCTAACAGGTGTCTCATGTCCTCAAAGCACCTCATATTCAGGACACAAATTGAATCAGATGAGGGTATTCTGCCTTTCTGTAAGTTGTTCCAGAAGGTGTTGGAGCACTTTTCTACAGGTGATACAAGCATAATGTTGCTGGATTTTTTTTAAGGTTTTTTTTTTTTTATTAGGTCTAATGTAACTCTGAAATAGCTCCATTCTGCTATCAATTGTGTATTACAAGAGAAAAATCCCCAATCAGATGATTCTTTGTGTTTTGCTCCATTTGTTTTTTTCCAAGTGAGCGTAGGAACAGTCCTTCCTCCACTGACCTTCAAGTATTACTCTAACAAGGAATGTATTAGCATGAGTCAAACAGTATGACTACAGCAGCATCATGGTAAGGTAAATACCATATAGTTATACTTCCTTCCTCTGGCAATATCTCCAGGAGACAGGCTTCATAAAGAGCTACACCCAGTAGTAAAATAGTTTGCGCTGAATAAACAAATACAGAGAGATGTTATAAAGTCCAACATGGAGATCAGCCAGAGCTGAGCCACTACTTTTAAGTGGCAATATGTCAGCTGCAAATGAGCAATATGAGAGGAGCCGAGACATTTGTATAGCCAAACTAGCAGGAGCCTAAAATGCCAAAGTTAAGGCTGCAGATGGTAGTAGGTTTTGCAAACTGAACATGCTGGGTCTCCACGCAGGGACCTATAGCTTCTGAGAGCTTTCCCCTCTCCTCCCCCTCCCCATGCCAAAATGTAACATTAGATTTGCCCTATTTAGGGAATAAATCAAAACATCTTTAAAAAGCAGCCTAAGTGGGGCTGAGGGAATGGCAAGTACATGCTAGACAGGTGCCATACTTTCTATTTTACTCATCAGAACCAAGATGGGACTTGACAGTGTAGCCCAAGCAAAGATCTCTGCAATCACCCTACCTCCATTGCCTGACTGCTGTGATAGATTTGCTCTGCCAAGCACCACTGTCACAAATAGTTAAAGCAGTTTTGACTTTTACATAGGAGTTCCATGGTGAGGGTCAGCTGTCTTGCTGGAAACAGGGAGCTGAGCTGTGCCCACCACAGTGACAGATTTAGGATGTAACTCCTGCTCCTCAAAGGGAGCCCAGGATGTACAGTCTGCATCAAAACACTGCAAGGCAACAACTTTGGTACATACAAATTTTTATAGATAACTTTAGGTGCTTGATCTCTCATATATATCTGCATAGATTCTTCCCAACAAAACCCTTTTACACTTGAGCTCTTTGTTTCTAGGACAGGACACTTGGGGCATAAAGCTGTGTCCCCCTGGCATGTGTTTCCATGTGTTCCTCTGGGCCATGCACCCCTCCTGTCTGTCGGATGTTTACCACCATAACTGTGGATAACAAGTCAGCAGAAGAGTAGGAATTCCCACACAGCTGTCATGATTTGCCACTTGTAACTCTTCATTTTTCCCCCCAACACAATCATTTCTACACCCCTCTCTACCAAGAGCAGTTCAGAAAGACATTCTTAACTGTTCCATAATTAGCAAAGAGCACTTTCACCTTCCCTCACACAAAGTGCTGGATTTAGGAAATCTGTAAGTATGGACAGTTAAAGAAATACAAGACAACTTTGGAGAGCAGCTTGAGCAGAGCTCCCTAGAGTGGTGCAAAGTTCTGGTAATTGTGTTGTCCTGCAGAAACATTAGAACAGCAGCTCCTGATAAAGGTAACACCGTTCAGAGTAACACTTCTCTTCAATGAAATAACATCATTTTCACTTCCAGTGGCTGGAGAAATGCAGAAATGTACAGGCGAAAAACCCAAACCACCTTGTTGACAAGAAATAGCTGCAATAAGGCAGGATGGCACATGCCCCATGACAGCACTACAGCATAAAAGAGAAGTACAAGAGTTGTTGATATTTAAGACAGTCCTCCCTTTTACTACTTTGTTGTAGAAGACCTCCAATATTTACACAGAGAGGTATTCTTCATCTAATGCCCTTTTATTCAATGGGAAATCTTTTCCCTTGCACCTCTAAAACACAGCAGAGAGGGAGGCTCAAGGAACATGGTAGAAGTTGGTATTTCTCTGACTTCGGTGTAAAGTCAATGTTTGACATCAAGCAAATTTAATCATGGAAAATAAACCCTGCTTTACACAGGACAGTAATACCAAGGCTCTGAAAAACTTTACAGCTTTAGCTGCAGCTTCCACAGTGTTAGACTCCACAGTATATACATGTAGTTTCAATACCTTTTTTTTTTTAAATCACAATGGTTACTTGCTAATATAGGGACTTATGTGGGATAGAAATTATAAACTAGACAAGTGAGATTGTTAGAAAAAAATACTCAAGTTATATTTGGGAATAGATTTGTGAAGCAGATGAGGAGCTTGCACGGAGCACTTGAGCACAGACACAGTTGAGATCTGAACTAATGGAAAAGAGCATTACCGTTGCCTCGTATAATTTTGTTTTCAAACCAACCGATGGAGTTTAGCCCTTGTAAAATGTTGCTCTTCTCAACCCTTGCAACTGACTAACAGAGAAAAGTACACTTCTTGATTATTTGTCAAACCAAACATTGCCAACACAGAGGAAGATTCAACTTTGATCACGCACTTGCACTGCTCACCTAACCATGCACGGCTGGCTGGGAAAGTGACAGCATGCAAACAGAAACAGATGTTGGCTTCCACAAACAAATGCCATCCTTACCCAGGCATAAATCCTTCTGAGGATGAATGAGAATCATAGGCTTATCAGCCATGTACTGCCTATCCCAAAACATTCTTACTCAAATATACTTACAGTATCTCTATTAAATGCCAAATAAAGATATTTTCCTCTCTCTGAACTTTATCTCTACAGTCTCTTTGGGATAGTAACTTCCAAGACAAGCAGCAGATGCTTCTAGGGAAATACTTTTAACTTGCAGCATATTTTGAAGGGATGCCATCTATTTTCACTAAACTCTTATCTCTCCTCCACTGGACCCATTAGCTTATCAGAAATAACTGGAAATACTTTTTAGAGTAAAAATATTGATTACTATTTTGCATATCTGAACAGGTTTCCAAGTCAGTTCTCCTCTTTCCAATCTCCAGGGATTACCATCCATTCCAGCATTTCTCCCATGCTGCTGCAAAGATGTTGGAAGTTGTCTGCAGTGCATTGCTCATGGCTGATCTGATGGACAGCAGTGCACTCTCTAAAGCCAGTGGTGACTGAGTGACAAATAACTTACAGCCAGTACAAAGAGGCAGCAAACAGCACTGTGTCAGTGCAGAGAAAAAGACAGTAAGTAAATGAGATATTTGCTGCAAAGTTCCATGTGAAAAAGCAGACAATGTGCAGGCAACCATGCCACCATTTCTGTAGGTGCACCGTTCTTCCCTTGGACAGATTCCAAGGCAGTGGCAGGGATCAGATGCACAGGTAATGTCCAGTGTTGTCCATGCCTACTCCTACTCCTAGTGTCATCCTGGAAAGACACTAGGTGCACTCACCTCCTTTCTGTGTTTGCCTGCTGTCTTTCACTTATTTCTCCCCAGTATCCATCTGTCTTGGCCTTCTTGAGCACTTTCTGAATTGCCAAACGTTGTGAATTCGAGGTAGCACCCTTGGCTTCTCCAAGACATCATGCAGAAGCAGCTCATGCTGTTCCCATGTCTTGCTGTTATCACAACTAACTCCGATTGTGGAAAAGCTTTTTATTTCTTTCCCATGAAACACCACATAATTCAACTCTGAGGCAGATCCTACGAAATGAGGATTTCTTTGTGCCTATAAATAACCACCTATGCCTCTCTTCATCACTGCTATAGATCTGCTTAGAGAGAACGCAAAGGAAGGAAAAATTGCATTTTTTGCATGACATTAGTTTGTAACCCCTCAAATTCAGAATAAAGAACCACCAAGAGCTATATATGCAGTCAACATATCTGGAAAAAATCCCTACACTTTTCCACATGTATATATATTTTTAAAGTCTTTGCAGCATGCATGCACTCCAGTGTAGCTGCCACCCTTTCTTGCAGCACATCATTATCCACGTGTGCCAAAGTAATTTGGCACTGCGGCCATTATATCCTTTCTTATCTCACATAAGATGATCTGTCAGAAGGAGGATGGCTGGAGAAACAGCCACACATGGTGAACATGTCTCAAATCCTGTGAGTGAATGACCAGTTTTCTTTTCTGCTGTGGGTGCTCCCATACCCGCCCCACGCTGCGTGATGAATCCAGGCAACACCACACACATGCACAGAGTAACTGAGAGTGTATCTTAGGCTTCTACTGAGCAGCAACAGACCCATGAGACATGGAAACCAAGGAACACAGCAGTGCCTTTGTGCAAATGCAGCTTCCCAAAGGTGACTTTGCAAATCATGAGCACAAGGACACGTTTCACTGCTGTTGCCTGAGCTGCAGCAAAGAATGCTCTCAACAAAGGCTGTGGATATACCTTGACAATCTTCCTGCAAGCCATGGAGCTGCCAGATAACCAGTGAGACTACTTCCCCAGGGTCACACTATCAGCTCATTTAGTTTTGGCAATCACCTCGTATCAAGACTGTCCTGAAAGGTTTGATTTTTAGCATAATAACATTTTGTGGGAGTTATGAAGCAAGCCCTCAGCCACAGAAATGTGCTAGATGTAAAACAATTACAGTAATTTCTTGAGTCTTGGCAGACAGAATACACAGCATTGTCCCAACATAAGCTCTTAAAACTCCCCAATAAATTACTTGGAAGAAAACATTAGAAGAAACAGTTCATAGACTGGAATCTCTCTCATGCTCCTGGAAGAAAAAATGTTTGAGAAAAGGTAAAGCTGCTACAGATGATGGCCTCATCCATATCATGACTACCAGTGTAATAGGAATTCAGCTAGGATTTTCATACTTAAAAATTCCCCAGAGAGAAAACAGAGCCTCTTACCACAAGCAGATGACTTCTCCAGTAGAGATGCTGACCCCTATATTGCAATCTTGTACTGTACCACATATCAAATTACTTATACTATACCCAGACTTCATTACGTAGAGAATATCATATTTACATTTTAAAAAAGAATAGACTATTAAACAGGTAAAGGTCTTGAAAAGGAAATGGATGCCTGGATATTAAATGAAAAATCAGATCTCCTTACAAAAATCAGTACTTAACCCAAAACCACAACAATTAGACTCACTTTAGACTGGAGAGCAATTACTCACCTGAGCTGACAGATGAAGTGCAGTAACAAGCTTCGTGTTCTTTGCAAGTAGGGCTGAAAAGCAATGTACAATTCTGAGCTGTCACTCACAATCAGCAGCCAGGGTAAAGGCAGCAATCACCACCAGAATTACACCCTGCCTTCCCTTGTGAAGGATCCTTGGGGGAAATGAGTTTAGGCCTCCATGAAACTCCATGAGCAATGAGAAATTTTGACATTCAGGCACTTTTTGGTGGTGATCAAGTTACCTTCGGGTTGCCCCTTCCTAAACGCTCCCCTTAATGTTTCATGATATATCACGACATTTTTTTCCATGTGTGAATCAGCAAGGGCTGTCCATTAGCATCTAAAAATCCCAACAACAGCAACAAAATCAGAACACACCAATGGTTGCATTAACTGCACTAACTGGGACTAGCACAGATTCCCAGATTTGAGTTTTCCTGGCAAGTAAAGAGTCCAGAACCCGGCCAGGCCCAGGAGAACACTCCATCACCAAAGAAGGAAGCACTCTTTCACCAGTCTTTAAGCAGTCTTTAGAGATGGCAAATTAAATTACATCATTCTGCAAATACTCAGTGGATCTTGGCATCACTGAAGGGAAAGTCTGAGAGCTTGGGGAACCATCCATCTCAAGGGATCACAGGCTCTTCAGAGACACACAGGCAGGACATGTGAAAACAGACAGGATACGTGATGTAAATTGTCCAAAAGTGATTAGACAGATTCCAAGTGGTACAAGGCAAGCTTGGGATTGCAAGCCCACACAGAGACTGAGTCCAGGGTGTGCCAAGTGAATTCCTGGTGCTGACTACTGCCAGTGGAGTCTTCAGGAAACTTAATGTGAAATTTCTGCAAGTAATATTTGTAGGTACTCCTGATGTGTGAGTTCACTGGAGAAAAAAGCCTCCTGCTTGAGACCCAAATAAATACTTCTGTTGAATTGAGGTGCTGGTGTCACTAAAATCAATGTCTGACATTTAATGGGAAAGGGGCAGAGTTTCAGACTAATCAAGTCCAAGGCAGGTTACATTTCCCTCTCTCAGGATAAGAAAAAATGGCTCCAGGAGCTGGCAAGAAAAGTTCTGCAAAAGGGGTACTTGGAAAAAGTCAGGGGAGCTAGGCTGGCTATCCGAGTAGTAAAAAGAAAGCTGGCAGTAGTCAGCTTCTATTTGTTTAATATAAGAGATTTCTACACTCAGTTCCATCAGAACAACTGCTCCCCAAGGCAACTGTAATACCTCAGCTTTGTCTAGGAAATAAAGTGGCTCAACAAAAGAAAATTACAATTCATGGGGGATGTGCTGAAGGGGTAATTCAAGACTTACACAAATGGTCATGGACTCTAAATGGACCATTGAAGCTCAACTTGGCAACATGATCTCAGGATTTATTATTCTACAAAGTATCTGCTCAAAAGAAGTCAAACATTTGGAATTTTTAGAAAAGGAATGGAGAACAAAATGCCATTTTCCAGCTGTGTAAGTTAAGATGCACCTGTATCATAACTATTGTACTAGGTTTGCTTCCTCCCATCACAGAAAATATGCAACTTGGAACTAGGGAAGGTTCAGAAAAGGGCAATTAAGATGAGAAACAGCTTCCCATGAGGAGCAAACAGACTGGTACTCTTCAGCTTGGTAAGCAGATGATCAAATGAAAAGCAAGTAGCAGACATAAAAGCAAAGGTAGGACACAAATTTGGGGGGATGAACTGTCCATTAAAAGCTTCAGAGATATCAAAGGAAGATGCCAGTGGGTTCTTGGCACAATATACAGCTCAACTTCATAGCCTGTTGTTACACAAAGTTGTGGCTACCACTGGTTTACTGCTATTCTAAACCAACAATTATGTGTTAAGTAAATCTCAATGGACTTTTCTTCCATGAGCTACAAAGTCATGCTTTTGTAGGAAGACCATTGAGTATGACAGATGAGGATACACTGGGGTGGAAATGGACAGAATGTCTTTTGGGAGCTGGAAATTCAGCCTGCAGAGATTGAAGTGTTGTTCGGGTGTTAAGATTTCATCCTTTCTATAGCTATGTGTCCTCTTTGGATAGAAGATATTCTCCTTCAGAAAATGTGAACCTTGAGAACCAATATATTACCACAGGCACAATGATGGAAACTGAAGCTTCAGCAGCAGCAACTGATGCAATCTCAAGTACCTCATCTTCACATTTCCTTGAGCAAAAAAGACAAAAGTCCCTCCAGAAGTCAAGAAAATGCATATATTAAGATTAAAATTTATTTTAAAAGGAGCATTCAGATTACTGCTCATGACAATTGGACCATGAAAGGATCTTTCCAGTACAGAGATCAAAGAATCTCTGTATTAAACTTCAAATGTACCTCTAGCCTGTTTGATCATTTTAACCTACAACCAGTGAAGAAAACTGGAAGCTTGTGCTCTCCTCTCATACTAGGGTTGGTTGATAATGGCTTTGTCTTTTAAGGGAAGGCACAGATTGGCAAGTGGGGATTAATGATCAGCAGGCGTGGTTGGTGCTGGCTCTCCTGACATTACTTGAGGGGAGAGCAGACTGCTCTACTCAATATCCCAAACTGCCCCTCCAGACCCATTCCCCCAGAATTCTGGATAGGGCCAAGGGCAGTGACTTAGAGGACATGAGAAGCATTCCTGTTTTGAGGACAACATAATGAGAGAAGTATATTCTCCTGCTCCTGCACTTCAGGCTCCTAGTCCCTGTGGCAGGTCAGTGAAATGGGAGATGCCATTCCTGTGCTGATGCTCAGTGTTACGGTGTGGCACTGAGAACCACTGAGTGCAGCTACCTGGGAAATGCTGAGGGCACCACCAGGCATGTGAAGCAGGGTTGGGTATCTGCTTGCCAGGAAGGAGAGAGAACACAGATATCATCATGCCCCTGCATTGTAATGCACAATGAAAGAGCCTTTTGTCTTTTGCCAGCATGAGGTGGTACGAATGTACAAAAAATACTGGAAGCAGAAATTCTACTGGTGGAAAACCTGTCTGTTGCTCTCCAATATAACCTTCATCAAGATTTAATTTTAGGAAAGGAAGAAACTCAGAAGTTGTTTGTCTGAGGGATAGAGCAGTGGCTCTGACAAAAGCACCACAATACCAAGAGCTCGTCTAAACAAACACAGAAACTTGGTCTTTGGTTCTTCCTACCTCCCCATGCACCTGAATGCCTATAGCAGAGACATTAGTAACACCTCCACACTGACTCTATTCATGCATGGAAAAGGTATATAAAGTTTAACTCATTTTCTGGACTGGAGATGACATGGTAACACTCCCTACACTAATCCCTAGCACATGGGTACACTGCTGTAGCAGCAAAGGTTGCCTGAACAAATACTTCACCAAATATCAACTACTCTGAGATTTCACTACCCCTAGCTGGCAGTTCAGTATATTCCTGTTTTCATTTCTCTTAATATCTTTGGGAGCTTAACCTCAAGTCAGATGTCCTTGGTAACATTAATTTCTTACTCACCAGCCCCCTTTGAAATGGGGTGTAGGCACTGACACCCTCTGTGGTGGGGTTTTAAAGCTTACTGGCAGTGTCATGCAGTGTGTTACATGCAAGGAACATCCCATTATGTTTTCAAGAAGCCAGATGTTTTTGCTGTGTCATTCTGGAGGATTTCTGTTGCACCCCGGCCTGACCATACTTTTGGATTTGGAGTAAGAAGAAATCTTACTTACTTATTTTTTCTTACTTATTTTTTATTACTATCTTACTTATTTTTTCTTCTATTCATCAACACATAAATAGTCCGATCTGAGAATGACAACAGGAGCATAGGCAGGTATGTGATAGGCCTCTGCCCATGTGGAAGACAATGTAGGTTGCTTCCCTGATCATGGAAATATCTAGTCAGGCTTTATGCTTAGCAGCTGCACAATGGCCTTCAAGTTAATCAGAGTTCATTACATGCAAGAATGGGGCTCCCAAACTCAACTTTACAAGTACTATCTCATGCACTGACTTTAAAGTCTGGCAAGCCCTTCTCTTCCTAAACTATCACTAAGAAGTGATTGGGGTACATTATCAAGAAAAAACACTGAAGAGTCTTCTCTTCAATCCCCCCGGCTATTTCCCCCCCTTTCAGCTGTGGCATTGACTGCCATTCCCTATGCTCTACAATATTCCCACATCAGGGCCTGACTCACACCAGCTGCTCTGACCCATGTTTTTGGTCTCCACTATCAGCCTGCAGTGCTGCTTTGTGGTGTGCAGGACAGTCAGCAACAACTGCACCCAAACAAATCCACGTGGCATTGGCAGCCTCAACTGCACAATCTGGCAAAACAGAAGGACCTTGTATTACCTCTTCAAAGCATTTCAATTGATTAACAAGTAGAAGATCTGAAGCTCAAGATAATTGTTCAAGGTTTGTGCAGCTGGAAGCTCTTGCACCAAACTGCAGGTTTTTGGGCGAAACTCCACTCTGTTGAAATGTTTTGGCTGTCCCAAGTAAGGGGCTGGTGGAGAAGTCCAGAAAGACCACACTCCTGTTTGCATGTGAGCCAAAGAATCCATCTCTGCTACTTGAAACACCCACAAGTGCATTATGTGTCTGTAAAGCACTTGGGTAACTTACCCCTAACTTAGTACATCTTCAGGCAAGAACCATTCCACAAAGCCATCTACTTCCCTGTGATGGAAAAAGCTTCCAGTGGCTCATCCTTGTGAACAGGCCCTTCCTGAATATCCTCTGTCTTTCTATACATGAAACATCTCTCTCAGTTGTCTCTCCCAGTAAGGGACTGTTTTATCACCTGACAGGGAATAATGGAAAAGAGCAGGGAAAAAATAACTCTGTATACAATGCAGCAACAAACATAAACACTCTGTATTCTTCCCTGACCTTTTACTTAATTTTGAATTGTAAACAGTTGCTGACAGCAGAAAAGGGAGGAAGATAAATATACACAATAAGAAACTTTTCTGCTTTATGAATATAGTTGCAAATCCCAAATCTTTATGCTTGAAAGTAACTTTTCTTCATAATGAATCTGAAATGCCTAAAAGTTGTGGGAAATCTGTTCTTCTGAAATACTGAAATACAATCCTGTGGTCTTTAACTGGGAACATCTGGTAGAACACTCTACTGGTCAAAATTTACTAGCTAATAAAGACCAGAATACATTTCCACAGTTAGGGAGTTACGTATGTTTTATATAAAAGCATTCATGAAACTACAAAGCAGTCAACACTTAAAGCAAAGGCAAATATTATTTTGTAAGGCATGAAGGAAAGATACATCATTGCAATTTAAAATGGTTTTTATGGCAATAAAGTAACATACTTTTTTAAAATACAGAGCCAAATTAAAATATAGCCAAACCTAAACTGTCAAACTTCTTAAAGCAAGAGATCAGACAATTATGTCAAATATGTTTAATTTTTTTCAAAATAACTGATGGCAAAATAAAATATTTACATCATGTCATACTGTGTAAACATGTAACATCACTGTACAAAGAAATATACATGCAAAATAAAGCAAAACATTTAACTAAAACAATAAAGAAAAATAATACACAAACAATGATATGAGGTTGGTACGAATACACATCCAGTTTCGAAGTCAGTTGTTTTCTTTTAAAAAGTTTCTGTACAACTTTACAAAAAAACCCAAAGAACCAAAAAAAAAAAAAAAGAAAAAAAAAGGAAAAAAAAAAAAAAAAAGAATAAATAGGATACAGTGGAAGCCACAAAGCTCAAAACCTCAAAACTAACCCAAGCTAGGTTATGGCTTAACACCCATATATCTAACTCTTGTGGGACGTCAGCTTGGTTTCCTTAAACATGGCATTTCACACAAACATAGATGACAACACACCCACATGAACTCAGTGATGCACAGAAAACCATCTCTGTCTTTTTAAATATCTCACACTAATATTACTTCAACCTTAAAAACAGTTACTAAGACAATTACGTTACATGTCCAATTCTCCTCATCTGACTGCTACTTGCCGAATGTATTCTTCACCAAAGACCACAAGATTAATTTGTTCATTTCACAGAAAGAAGTAAAAAAACAGATTTGAAAATTCTAAAAAGTAGTGAAGTGTTGAGACTGATTTGGGGAAAGTCAAACTTTGGCATTTTAAATATAATAATAATAATAATTTTAAAAAGTGTCACTCTACTTCTTAACCAGTTTGACATTTGGGATACTAATCTCTCTCTCTCTCTCTCTTAATTTTTTTTCTTTTTAACAATCCTTAAAACTGACTAGTCTTGACTAAATTCCATGCTAATCCTCATCTTAAACTAATAATGACAGTGTGGTACAACACACCCGCCCATGCCCACCCAGAACCCCCAATCACACAAACAAAACCATAAAGCTCGCCGTACTAAGTATGTGCTTTTTCTATATATTTATTACAGTTACAACAGAGGTCCTCATAAATAGTTGCATAAAATGTTAAAGCCACAACATTGCACATGATATGAAAGAAAACAAAATCCCAAATGAGTGCATTTACAGTATTTCATCCTGCTGTATACTGCTTGACAATTGGGTCAGCAAGCTGGGCACCAACCCAAAGTTCTTTTCTGGGGGGACAGTGACTACTGCCCCAAACTGAAGACCCGCACAGTGGTATACCACCATTTAGGAAGGAGGGGGGAAAAAAGGATGAGAGGAGAGGGAAAAAAAATTACAGACCGAAGGCAGGTAACAGTCTATATACAAGTAAGGCCTACATTTTATCAGAGCAAAACGATTCATTCTATTTGTATGCAAAATCTTTTGAGGTTGGATGCACTTAAAAGCAGAGTCTGATCTCAGTGCACTGCTACGTGAGATACATACAGGCGAGGCAACTGGAAAGCTCTAGGACCAAGTGAAAACCAGATGTTATAAATGGAGGCCGTACCAATGGGCAGCCATTTTGGTGAGTCTTCTCCAGGCATGATCTGATTTTTGTTTAACACCAGTGCTTTAAACATAGGCATTTCTTCCTTGAATAAATCTTGAAAACGGTAGCTAAGTTCACTTGCAAAATTCAACTCTTGTTTATTAAAAAAACTATTTTTTTTTGCAGAAACCTGAATAAAATACTGTTGCTGTATCGCTTGTGACTGCTTTTTGCAGAGTACAGTGCTATTGTCCTCCACCCCCGTGAAGTCTGCATCTCCAGTCCCCCGCGCCGCCCCGCGCGGGTCCCTGTGGAATGCATTTGCACACGAACATTCACTAGCAGCTGGTTGGCTTGGGGTTTGCTTTCCTCAAAATTCAAGTCAACAGCTGATTGGCAGGAGGAGTCTATCTCCAGTCTGATTGATTGGCAGGAGGAGTCCATCTCCAGTCTGATTGATTGGCAGGTGAAAGAGAATGAGAGAGAACTTCAAGCAAGGTCAAACTCTTGGCAAGAGCCTGCTCTGTAAGAAGTTTTTAATGCTACGGATGGGTCGAACATCATTCTGGTGTTTTCGCCGCTCGATGAACGAAGTCAGTCTGGATATATCAATGCTCTCAGCACTTTTGCCATTCCCCAGCTGCAGCCATTGCTCCTGGAGGGCCAGTGCAGCCGAGGGACGCTTAGCTGGGTCATCCTGAAGTAGGAAGCATACAAAATCTTTGGCCTTCTGGCTAACTCCTTTGAAGTAGTCATCTGGGAAACTAAAGTCTAAGCGGCAAATATTCAGGCAAGTTTCCTCTACGCTTTCATCCAGGAAAGGAGAGACGCCACTAAGAAGGACATAAGTGAGCACTCCAATGCTCCAAACATCTGAAGTGAGTGAAACAGGATTTCCAAGAATAATTTCAGGAGCTGCAAACTCTGGGTTTCCAAGTAGCTGGTGGATATAATACGTGGTATTGAGCTGGACTGCATCTCCAAAGTCAGCCAGTTTTATTGTTGGCTTAGTGGAACTCTGGTCCACCAAAATATTTTCAGGCTAGAAAACATAAAAGCAAAAGTTAAAATGTCTTTTTTCAAGTCAGTCTAACACACATTTAATGCTCCAACTTAACTGCTTCCCAGCAAGTGTGGTCAGCCCTAGAACATAGACAGCTGCACTCTATAAGGATCACTGCAGAAGGCCAGCTCTGCAAAGCCCTGAGGCAGTCTTAACAAGGCTTCCCCTGACCAACCAGCAGGTGGGTTCTTGCCTATTGCAACATGCAATGCATCTGCTTTAGCTGTTGTAGCTGCTGGCACTGCATTTTTTGCAGGAAATATAGCTCTGCCAGTTAATACTTCATTATTCATGACAGCAGCTTTGCAAAGCTTCACAGGAACTGTGTTTCAAAACTTAAGCTTAAGGAACAACAATTATGAATAGAGGGTGAATAAAGCAACTGTTCCATTTGTTTTACATCGGACACAACAAAACCCTTGCATTTAAAGACTGGAAGACTGTAAATATTTGCATGATGCTTTCAACAGAATCCAGCTTTATTTGGAAACTCTTTCATGTAATGCAGCTGTACAGATGGAAGACAAGCCCTGTTAGGAGACTATGGCAGCAGAAGATCCTGTTGGATGCATATGACTTCAAGAGAACTGCCCCATTACTGGTGAGCTGAAAGTGGACTTATTTCTACAGTTTTATTTCTAAAGCTACTGCTACTGTAATCTCTGCAAAGTAAGAGCAACTTACCTACAACTAGTTTTTAATTAGTTCATCTGTATGTGAGACCAGAAAAAGTACTGGTGAACTCTCTATAGCACACAAAAAAAAAATTAATGGTATGAAGACCCAAACTGGTTCTGCTTGGAAACAGAAGTACATGGAGGGAAGAGACTCAGGCTTTTTGCTTTTTCTCACCATGACCTCATCTGGCTAAACAGACCCTGCCTACAAAGATGACTTGTCAATGCTAAAATTATTATTCATATACAGGTGAAAAAAAAGTGTAAGGAGTTAGTTTTTAATTAATATTTATGTTGAGACCTTCTCACATAGTTTTTTTAACTACAATGCATTAAACCCTTGTGGCTCAAGTAACACACTGAAGGAAGAACAAAGGCCCAAAGAAGCATCATTCATTTAGGTATTACAGCCCTCAAAGTGCAAAGATGAGAAACATTTTTGCAGCAAAAGAAGAAAACAAGTCTCTTTCACAATAAACTCGATGCTTCTTGAGAAAGAAATGGATTTCTGGTGCAAGTTTATCAGAAATTAAATAAATACATGAATAAGTAAATAACCAAGCAAAATTTCCTGTTAGCAATTGTTTCCAGCACAAAGGGCCACAACGGGCAAGTGAGCTATAAGGAGAAAGCAGAATTGAGAGTTTCTGCTTTGCTGCCTGAGTGACCTAAAGCATTTAGGAATGGAGCCCCAAGCCACTGGGAGTCCTTTATGACTCTCAAAGCATTTCACAATTCTGTCTTCCCAGATGCAAGTTTTCTAGAAGAGGGAGATTTTTATGCCCAGAATGACGCTGCTCAGAATTCCATTAGCACCTCACCTTTAGGTCCAAATGTGCTATTCTGCAGTTATGAAGATACTGCACAGCTTCCAGAATCTCTCCCAGGTAGAGTCTGATCTTCCCTTCTGTGAGGTTTCCCCATCGCACGACATAGTCCAGAAGGCGACCCTGGTCAGCCCTGTTGCAATTACAACGGTTGCATTTTGGATTAATCCATGCTTCAGAACTGAGAAAACCTCAAGAGGCTACAGATTACAGCAGTAACTGTAGCCTGCAGAGCTTACAACACAGTGGACTGGGGTATGAAGAGGAGATATCATATCTAGCTACCAGATCACAACATTCCTAATTCACTTTTGTGGCCATTTGATACAAAAATACTGTTGAACCTTTAGACTAAGATAATCATCCACATGTATATTTAATATCTCTATTTGCTCCCTTCTGAGTATTAAACTCAACATTTTAGTAACAGCATTAGACAACTGCAGTATTTTACTTAGGTACTCTCAAACTGCTACGAAATTTTAGAGCACCTTATTCATTAACCACCATAAATGCCCCAGAAAGTCAGCTGTAAAGTTGCATTTGACAGATAATTTAGAGTGCACACACATTTCTAACACTAGTATGTAGTTGGTGGAGGTCTCAAAGGTATCGAGAAGGCCAATGAGCTGGGGATGCTGGAGATTCTGCATGACTCCAAGTTCATGGGTAACCTGGTCTCGCTTCATCAACTTCTTATTCACAAACTTAGTGGCTACTGCTCGCTTGGTTCCCTTCTGGTCACACTTCTTAACGACAGAAAATCTGCCCCTGGAACACAACAATGAAAGGAAAGAGATACAATAAGGACATACTTTTACTTGAAAGACATACTCCAAGAGATCTAATTTTAATCTCTAATAAGTTACCCTTACAGAGAAGGTTCTGGGCATGAGAATTTTCAGTGCATGCATCTAATACAAATTGTGACTGTAGAAACTTGACAGATATCTGTCATATGACACCTGCAGACAACCTGTCAGAGTAATAACCAGCTTTCAAAGGTCATTATAAAGTTGGCAAACTGTATATTCTACATGAGTTATTTTGCCCCTTTTCAGACTCCTTCTGTCTGTAGTTTTCATTCCCTAAATAAGGAGGTTGAGGAGAACTTCACTACAGAAGCAGTGTCAGTCACTATAAGGGATGCTTAAAAAAAATAAATCTCTTCATCTACAATACCACTTCAGCCTATTTGCATTCTGTTTCTGTAGTGCCATCTAGTGCTGGTAAAAGTCTTGCTTCCTCACTTCTACTAAATCCAACAAAATTCTGGCCTTTTAGGCTCGTACACTAAGTATTTATCGAGGAGAATTTAATTTTTGAAAGAGAAGTCAGTATTTTGACACAGACAGCTTTGAAGATCAGCATACAGAACACACCTGCCAAGCTCAGCCACTTCACTATAGTGGGAATCAAAGTTGTCTTTCCAGATTACCATGATCCCATCACTTCCAGGACCTAAACAAACAAACAAAAAAGAGAAGGACAGGATGTCCAAGATTTAATACACTCAGATCCCTTGGCTATGAGGGGAATCACCCCATCTTATTAATCCCCATATGACACACAGGGTGGCATCAGGACAAACTGGATTATACACCAGGGCAGCCCAGCCAATGCAGTAGAACCAATCTATAGTGGAAACGTTTCAGGTTACAGTGGGAACTGTCTATATAGGAATGAGTAACCTTAGCAAGCTGAGGGAAACAGTGAAAAGACATCTTACATTATACCTCATAATCCATAATACACCTGTCACTGGAAAAACAAGTGGCCAGGCTGTGTAGCAGCTACCTTAGAGAACAACTCTTATTTTTCAGGAAATGCTAGTATAAAGACCAAAATTTCCCTTCCAGCTTCTTTTATATATTGCAACACACTGATCAAAGGGCTTAGCTGCTGTCTGTCTTGGGTCAGTGAGCAAGAAGTGCCTGAAATAATCATCACCTCAATATGTTATCAGTAAGGCACTTACTGTGGCTACCCACAGGCAGTGCTCAAAGTGGCACCACTGAACATAAACACCCAAAAATTTCAGATAAGATTTGGAGGGTTTAAAATTCCAAGAAAGCAGCAAAGGTCTTTGAAAAAAAAGGAAGAAAGACTGTATTTTGAAGAGGTTTGGGACAAATCCCCATATCAGCTGAGAAACTTCATGTCTTGGGGTTTTTTATGTGAGTCAGTTTGAGACAGAGCCATTCTGCTATAATCTATTAGCTAATTCTCACCAGTGGAAAAATATATGGGCCTCACAATAGACTAAAAGACCCAGATGGCATCAATTGTTATGAGCTGTCTTGTAAGAAAATTTTTGATCCTGCTGTCTATATTTTCCCTATTTCTAAAATGGAGAATTAGGAATGTTTAGGACAAGAATAAGTGAATGTATGAACACTCTCCAAAATTTATCCCTATGTCAGCAAACACATCAAGTAAAAATCTATTTTGCCCTTTGCTGTCTGTGCCCAAAACACAAGCATTTTTTATCTTTGCATGTTTCCTTTTCATTCCTCACAAACATTCAGGTTACCTTGCTTCAGTTACTGAAATACTTCAACTGTATATCAGTGATGCAAAGACAAGAACTAGTTGTATGTTCTAAAAATTGTGGCTTTACACTTCAAGAAAAGGAGAAAAATAAATTATAAAGTAATGCCACTCTTTTCTTATCTGTACACTTAAGAAATTATGTTAGCATCGTAGCATTCACTGAGACTAAACTAAGAATGCTGATGATAAATAAGATTTTATCAGTGTGTTTGAACTAGTACTGGCAAAGTGAATGCATGTTGACAGTACTGTGGAATGTGTACATGAACCTCTAATCCCTTACATCCTAAAACTGCAGCTATTCCCGCTGAAACAGGCGCTACATGACAGGTAAAGAGGCTCGTTATCAATGCTCTTTAACAAAGGGGTGCCAAGGAGCTGAGCTTTTCTTGTTACTGTTCTATGGGTACCAGGCACTTTGACTGTACCTAGGCTTCAGAAGAAGGCAGAGCCAGGCCTACCTAAAACTCGTAGACTGGCGGAGGAAGAAACCGAACCCATGTCGTTTGCAGCTATGCACGTGTAGATACCATCGTCTTCCGCAGTGACGCCTACGATTTTCAGCGACGCCTCTCCCAGGTCACTGCAAACACAACGGCAGCTGTTAACCTTACAGTAACTGCACAGACCTGAAGCTGTGAAAATCAGACAAAGTTAGGCTGATATTCTTTATACTTCTTATTCTCCAGCTCTTATCTCTCTCTGGATGAACACAGTAAAACCCGTATCAGAAGCGTTCACCAGAACCTGAGCACTTTGTGGTTATCCAGTATCTTGGGAAGTCCTACAAATCACTAGAAAAACATCCTGACTGACACTCTGTCTCACCATGTCTCAGCCTCTACTGTTGGAAAAATCAAGTACTCCCCCTGTTTCTTCCTGCTTCCTTTACCTACTTCAAGTTTTCAGAAGCCATATTGAGACAAATATCCATCCTTGTTCTTTCTGAAAGCTTCGTTTCCATCCGTGACTCCCAGGAGGTGTCAGCTGATCAGCCATTTCTGCTTTCAGAGCACTAAGCCTTGTAAGAGCCGGCTTGCCCTTCAACACAAAAGGCACGCTTCACCACAACTTTGGAGATCTCAGAATCTGGGAGAATGAGGATGGAAGGAAACTAGAAAGGACTTAGGTTTACTCTCTGCTCCAGAGCAGTGACAGCATTAAGCTAGGTAATACCAGAGCAGAAAGACTCTGCAGGCTCTTCCTTAGTCTTTCTCACTGGTCAACCACCATTTTTGTTTGATGTTTTGTCTTTAAATGTTTCCTTAAATTTTCCTTTGTGCAATAAATTTCTAGTAGTCTTTTGACTAGCTGCCATGGACATGAACAATAGATAATTTAATTTGCAAGTCTCTTAAAAATGTGAATACTTGGCAAGACCCCCTAGACTTTTCATCTCTAGGCTCAAACCAATGCTAACATTGTGTTGTTTTTTTCACAATAATGCATATTTTCAAGATCTTTTATCAGACTTTCCTTTGGATTCATCTCAGCTGCCACAAGTAATTTTACTGACTGACCCAAAACCTATTTGCAGTGGTCTTCACCACACAATTTCAGGAAAAAAAAAAAAAGTAAACTTTAGGAACACAAGAAGATGACACCCTTCTCCAACTCAAAGAACATTTCAGGATTATTTCTAGAAATCTGTCAGTCACAGCCAAGATTATTCACTGGATATAATTCTGTAATGAGCAACAGTGAATTAAACCTAGCAAATTTAACTCTTACACATCTCCAAACAGCCCTGGATGCAACAGTAAAGCTGCCATATTGCCTTTGTCTTTCCATTAAAAACAAACAAAAAACCCAATGAAAAGAAAAAGCAGAAGCAGCAGAAAGTAAAGAACAGTATAACATGCCATCAACTTTTCACAAAAGAGCCCTTCATTCTGAATTAAGAGTATAATTCATAATTATGCCATTTCTTCACACTGAAGTTACTCATTAAACTACATTTTCTGTATGTAAAAGATGCTTTTTCGGAAAAAAAATTTCTTTTTTAATCTGCAGCTTCCTATTCCAAAATAACAAATTCTCCTGAAATATTTATCCTGGTGTTTGATTTACCAGTTATTCTGTTATGTTCTAACATAGCAAAGCTAAAACCAGAGAAAAATGTTAATATCCATGCTTCAACAAAGAAGAGTGATGTTGTCACATCAGTAGGAAGCTGAGGCCTCTTTGCAAAACACAGTAGTGTGATCTGAGGGCCACTAATGGAAATAAGGGCCTGGCAGGGTCTGTCACAGTACTGGCATGTCACAACACATGGGTCTGTTTCAATGACCAGGTCAGTGTGACAGACCACAACAGTTTCTGCAATAGCAAATGAAAAAGAGCAGATTCATTTTATTTTGTTTTTAAAAATCAACTGATTATAACATTTTGTTACCCTAGCCATATGCAGAAGTTACACAACATTTCTGGAAAATCTCAGTGATGATATATTTCTGTCTGAGAGCAACCCTATCCTCATAGCTCAAAGCCAAACGCTGTCCCACACCAGGGGTGCAAATTAAAAACGTCACAGTTTGAGCAGTTCCTGTTGACCATGGCACAAATTACCTGTAGGAAATGCTGTGATGGCCGTCATTGCTCAGTGTATTATGATCAGGACCTTTCCAAGTAACTGAAGCCTTGGGGCGACCACAGACTTTACACCTAAGCACGATGGTCTCTCCTGTCTCACATGTTACCTCACTCAATGGAATTATAAACTCTGGGGGAACTGGAAAAAGAGAAGTAATGGCATTAGGTAAACTGAAGCAAATACATTTAATTTCTATTCCTTGCACTGTTTTCTATTAGATGAAGCCGTACTTTAGATTTCCAAGGTTAATATATATCCCCTGCCCTTGGAGCACATCCATGGTTAGGCCCTTTGCTGGGGCTCTACAGAGCCAGTAAATTTTTCTCTACATGAACTTGGACACAACACTACTGCTGTGCCACAGATAACTCTGAAGCTTACCATGGTGAACCAAACACCCAGTTTATGGTAAGTGAGGAAAGTTGTCTACACTGAAAAGTGTTGATGGATGTGCTCAGCTAGGCTATCTTTATATCCAGCCAAGTTTGCAAAAAACACTTCATCCACTGAAGCACTTTAGGGCTTTCCCTTTTCCACAGGTGAAACTCAAAGACTTTGTTTCTGTCTATTAAACTAAAACCCCAGTTTGGCTCTGAACCCAGTGGGCCACCATCTCTGTCCTGATCTACCTCTGCCCTGAAGAGGTCCTGAATGTTTCCTAGGATGCAAGATTGAAAATAAAGCAGCTCCAATTCCTGGCCTTGTTACTTTGCAAATTCAGCAAGGCCCCACTTCCATATGGAACATATCATATGGTCATTGAGTTTTATGTTGTTTTGATCTTGTGAACAAAAAAGTGTTTCTTGCATCTTAAAAAACAAATATTATGTATTTCATTCTATCTTATCTAAAAAGAGCCCACATATATTTCTGTAGAAAGCACTCAGTTCCTGACATAATTCATATCAAGCAAATAATGTTTTAATCAAATTTATTGACTGAAACTTTTAAAAATTAAAGCAACTTACCATCATAAATGTAATTGGGGTTGAGAAGCTGGAAAGGAGAAATTAAAGAATTAGTGTCCTGATAATCTTATAATAACTTAAAGAATGGTAGAAAACCAAGCACAGAGATGGACCAAAGTTAGCTGTACCCACAATATCCAAGAAACATTTGAATACTACCATTTCTGCACCACTTTATTCTTTTTGGGCTATCTTTTTTTTTGTATGATGTTTTCAGGTTTGAAGGTTTTAACTTCCTGTTTTCAGATATGGCAAAAACTGTCCACTAAAGCCACTGATGCCTTTGATTCCTTCCTGTGAAGTTCTGACAGAAGCTACTTTTAAAGAAATCCCAACCCAACTTCTTTTGGAAGCAACACCTTTGAAGACTTACTTTTACAGAAACCTTGTTGGCAAGTCCTTCTCGGGATTTGCGATAACCATTTTCTAGCTTGCCTTCCCTTTTGCCGTCTTTATCTTTTTTCTCAGATTTCTTCCTTAATCGGAGTGCTGTGTGCCAAGACGTTGACTTCCTGAACACAGAACACGAAACTCTGATCAATTCTTTTCAATTCCCTGATATGCCCTATACTATCTAGTTTCACATGGCATTGGGAAAGTATGTCAAAATGTTATTTCTATGTATTACAGTATAGTAAAATGAAATACATTAAGTATTCCATAAGGGATGCCACCCTTGGCTAAAACTGTGAACAAGCTAGTAATGTAGTCTGAAGTTCAGTATTCCTTGAAATCATTGCTCAAATGGTAAATTTTCTATAGGAAAATGCAAACTGTCAATCTAATTGAACAACTAAGAGTATGAAGCCCATACCAAATGCAGACTTACAAAAGATTTACACAAAATTCAAACTGAACTTTGATACAATTTCTTCCATTGCAGAGATGAAAGAGTTGTTCCTAGCATATAGTAATTTTCAATAGGCTTTTGGCTTAAAGCAGATATCTAGGAACTCTGAAATCTTGTTTTATTTGAACAAACATTCCCCGTTTTCCTAGACAAAAGTGTCTAGACTGGCAATTCATTCTATTAAATAAACAAGTTAAAATAAATGGTTTCTGCTCTTAGATAAGGCATTCTTTTCCCAGAAGACTAGGCTATTGCAACTCTTTATTAAAGAATATGTGCTTCTGGGATCTTTTTCTCTAGCTTTATTTTGATGGTTGCTAAGAGACCTCTTCAGTACTTGTTCTGCTTGTTGTTCATTTATTTCTCCACGATCACATCAACTTTTGGCCTTAAACGTTCAAAGTTTTCTCTAAATTGGAAGTTTTATTCCTTCCTCCCCTTCTACGCACAGCCAGGCACTCACTTGATGGTTCCATCAGGGTTGTCAATGATGATTGCACTGGTATGCCCCAAGACATAGCCGGGAATCCAGCCCTCGGCTGCGGGGCACTGATCGGTGGCGGCTCTGAACACCAAAAACATGTTCTGTTGGTTGCTGGCTAGAATCTGCACGACCTCTCCTTGGTAGACATTTATCTCATCCTCCTTCACTGCCGTGTAATCGTGTGTCACCAGCATGGTGGAGATATTGCTACTGCTGCTACTTTCACTCTGCAAGCGTCAATCAGAAGCAGAGAGAGCAGTAGGGAAAAAAAAAAGAGAATCCAGTTTAAAATTCACGAAGAAGACAGGCTGTTCTTGGCCTGCTACATTACCTACCTAATCCACTTGGTTTACACTGTAGTCAAAGAAAAGAGCAATGTTCTCTCTTTTACAGTTGCCTGTGTCTGTTTATCTTGTGCATTAGTCTGATATTTGAACATCTTTATGTAGTGCTGCTGCACAAATTTATTCCCAATACAGTTACTCAATATAATTTCTGTTAACTAGGAGTCAGTTTATTCACAAATTGCAACTTGTCTTCCTTTCAAGCTCAGACACTGAACCTTGCATCTTCATCAGGCATCAAAACTACAGTACAAGCATGTGAGACAGTTTTTCATGGTCTTCTAAGTTCAGTTTCCAAATCATAGTCATTAGCTCATAATCACTGGAAACTCCAACAATGAAAAATACATGTCGTCTTCCTAGCACTACCTGTCAGATCTCAGACACGGCCCTTGTGCACACAAAACATGACAAGCTACAAAAGAACAAAACAGGGTTTTGACAGCATCTCTCAAAACTACAAGATTTATCTCTGGTTGCATCTGTATGATCAGGTTTATTCTTTTAAATGCAGAGGATGAAGTAAATTAGGGAAACAAGAAATTATTAATTTGACGGTCAAAATAGACCCACTAAACTCTGGAAGAATCGCTTCTAATTGATTAGTGACTAAGATAGCTGAGTGTTGTTACCTGTTTATTGTACACTTTCAATTACTGTCCATGATTTTGTTTATTTCCCCAGCAAGCATTTGTGGAAAGCTAATTATGGCTGAGAAGGTGTATATTCAAAATCATATTACCTGAAGAACAAAAAGCCTACTCCTGACAATGAACCTACTGGAAATTATTATTGTTTTAAAAGTAAGACTTACTTTGTCCATTTACATCTATTCCTTATACAAGGTTCAATAAATAGAAATGTGAAAACTATTATCAGATTACACAACCGACTTCCTCAGTAATTATTTCTTTCTTGAAACAAGTTAAAATCAAGGTGAATGGCCTATTAATGATGTGGCATGAAATGTGTGTGTGTGTGTCTTTTGTCTCTGTTCTTACTTCAGACTGTTTCAGGTCTCTCAGTGCCAGCGAGGGCTTGCTACGGCTCAGCAGAAGCTGAGCTGAAGAAGGAAATGAGTACCCATGTCCTGGGTACCCCCACTGCTTATAGAGCAGAACCACATTAGTACCCCTCATGTGCTAGTAGCCAGTGGAAAGCCTGGCACACAAGATTAAAACAGCATCATTTTTTATCTTTTTTTTTCTCAAAACTGTCAAATATTTCTCAAATATTGAGGAGATACAGAGGGGTTCAGCTGACAGCCTGGTGCACTGGGAGCCCTAAACACTGCGTTCTCTTGCAATCTGCTAAAGGCCTTGAACAAGTCACTCCATCCCTCTGTGCCTGTGCTTCCCTGAGGACTCTGGCTGAGAAACCAAGACATTTGGAATGGAACAGTCTCAGATTACTAATTTCATAGCATGTTTAACACCCTGATGCTTGGAGTGCCAGTGACTGTACATTTTATTCTAGATGGACTGTTATATTCAAATGAGTAACTCAAAGCTTCTTTTTTGCCATATCAGAATGATGAAGCATATGCTACCTCAGTGAAAGAAGATCTCATTGTGGATTTTAACTCTACTAAAGGATATTTACATTAATTTCACATGCTGTATTTCCAGTGGAGAACTAATTTCTTTCTCTGTTTAGAAGATGGCCTGCATGGCCTTTTGTATTAGTAAGTCCTTTCTATGACTCAGGCAAACTGAGAACAGCTGAACCAAAGAAATAAAATCTCATTTTCAGTCATTATTTAAATGAGGATGACAACTTGCTACACTCTTTTACCTAGATGAAAAACAACTCTATTCAAAAAAGCAGCTTTTGTTGACTTCTCCTGTTAAGAATTCCACAGAAAATGAAGGAAAGTTGCAGTATCAACCTAAGCCTCAAACCTTGCCTCACACGCTATTCCTGAACATACTGTTTCTTAGGATGCAGCAGAATTTGTGTAACTGCAAGACTGACCTTTCTATAACATAACATTTCTTTCTGACATTTAAGTCTTGTAGGATCATAATAAACTCTGAATATTTCTTATGTTCAACGGGGACACTTAAATCTGTTAAATAAACAACTGTCTGGTAACTACTAAGTGACAAATGTTCCTGAGAATGTGTTTATACCAGAATTCATTCTCACCCCGGAGAGATAGCCTTTCCTTTTGCCTTGCAAGGAAGCAATTATTCTTGCACAGTAATGTTTTCTTACTGAAAGTACTTCTGGTCGTCACTGACCTCAACTATGGGATTACAGGAGGATCTACAAACAAAATATAAAAAGTTCCTCCCATATTCCTCAACTAGCAAAACTTACTCTTTTTTCTTCTTAGAAGTAATTTTTCCTTAAATAATCTACCATAGCCATATGTGCATGGGTATATCCATACAAAAATAGTTAAATTAAAATAAACCTTCACACCCATTTTCTCCAACTTGTTCAATGTGGTGTAGAATACTGATGATTGGTCTAGAAATGAGGTTATAAATGAGAACTTATGGCCCATCTCAATTACCAAATAAAAGAGTTATAGAGCTGTAAACATAGAGCTGTGAAGCAGAATGCATGCATTCCAACATTACATTTTATAGTGAGATAAAAACAAGCAATGGTGTCTTTGCTGAGATAATATCGAAATCCAAATGTTTTGAAATCTCAGTGCCATCCCATCTTTCTCCTTTTCCTTTTTAATGCAGCAACCTGAATTAGTATTATGCAAGTACCACCATCTTAATTCACATACTATGCAGTAAATGCAAAATATTCAAATTACCCCAGATTTTGCATTACATTACATCACATCACATTTTGCTAGACTGAAGATCAATGCAAGACAGAGCTAAATCAAAAAAAAAGCTGAAGGAAGATCAGGATAAAATTACAAGACATGCAAAGCAAAATTTTTTTCTTCTGAAGCTATTATAAAAGTAAGTGTAAGAACTAAGAAGTCAAGAAAGCTTTGTGTGTTAAACAGTTCTATAAAGAAACACATGCATTTAAAAAAGGTCCAGCAAGTTAGGTGATTTGCAAAACTAGTATTGCATACCATTTGTGAGAGAGTAGAAAAACAAACATTCATGAACACAATGCTTAGTGAGAAAAAAATCATACGTGAGTTATAAAAGAAAGGCACCATAACCTGCCTACCGCCTCCATGGCAAATGCCTCAACATTTTTGCTTTCTATTTGCACGTGCCCCAGTGCTGGCTGTGTTGCTTTCCTGGTGGATGTTATTAGGGATAACGTAGATTCTGTTGACAGCCTGGATTTCTACACAAACACACCAAGTGCACACTAAGAGGCTGAGTCTCCAGAAAACCGAAACCATTTCTTCTTACAAAGGAGAACAGACAAGTGGAGCGGGTAATCGTTTTGGTTGTAGTAGAAGTAGGATTATTGTCGCTGGGCTTTGCTGGCCTATTTTGAGTGGATTGCAGCAAGCTTCCTTGATCAAACACAGGATTTAAAAAGAGATTGATGTATAACAACTAAGGCTGAAAGGAGAGGGGGGAAAAAATAAATTAAGAAAAAAATAAAACTCAGGCAGCCCAGGGAACGTAGATGTCTCCACGAAGTTAAAACTCAACAGGACAATGGTGGCAAATTTGTGCGTGAAAGGGAAAAAAGCCCCAAGGCAATCCGCCAAAATCCTGAAGTCAGATTTAAGTGCTGGCACAATGCATACCCCAAAGTGCTCTGGCTGCCACGCTTCAGCATGTTAATTATGTGCCTTCAAATTAGAGACCAAAAAAGCAAGGACAGCGAGTTAGTAGGTATCAGCCTAGTGATCTATATTTTCAGCAGAGGCAGAAATCGCATCTAATGTTAGCAGTCGCTTTTGTGTCTGTATACATAGCCATGCTGGCATGTATACACACACACAGTAGACACTCTTGGCGTTTTAGTGTGCAGAAGATACCGGAACAGTTGATTATTTCAGAGCAGAACAGCACCGGAGAGCCAGAAGTTAGTACGGAGAATGATGGCAACGCACAGAAAGGGAGCATGGGAGGTTTTAGAAGAGCTCGCAGGACAGAGGTGCTCCGCTCTTACCCCATTACTCTGGGTGGAGTGAACTGACTGCTCGCTGGTCGAGGAGCATGTGCTCATGCGGTCTGTGTCCTTGCTGTGTGAAGAGTGGCGGTGGACCTGCCGCTGGAGGGAGTCATTGTCCCCAGGGAAAGTGAAGGAGCCAGGGCGGCTGGCAGGGGATGCTGGGATGGAGCTCCAAAAGGAGCCCTTCTGCAGGGGGCTGCTGGGTGGAAAGGTTTCCTTGCCAAAAGGAGAAGGGAAAGTCGTGGACAGAGGAGAGTTCATTGGAGAGATGGCTCCTGGCCTTGGCTTCCCAAGCGTCAGTGATCCTATGCTGTTCCTTGTTCGACTGTCCTCTGAGATTCCACGTGAGTCTTTCTGGGCTCCATCAGCTGAGCCAGAAATGTTTCCTGCTGTCTTCCTGGGACTTTCAATAACTTTCATCTTGGGAATCTGTTCAGCTTCTCTCTGAGGACCATCCGGCTCTGCACTGGGAGGGTGCCTGTCTGGCTGGCTCAGGCCAGTTTCTAAAGAGGTGTTGTAGTGTGTCAGGGAGTGATTGTGAATGGACATACCTGACATCTTGTCTGCCTCTGCTTGGGCCGAGGCTGCAGAGGAGACCAGGACTGGGGAATGGTGTCTGACAGGCTGGGGGATCCGGGATGGCCGGCTACGGCTGGAGCTGGGGATGCCAGTACAGCTGCTGGGGCCGCCGCTGTTAGCGCTGCCGCTCCCGCCGCCGCCGCCTCCGCCACTGCTGTGGTTCCTCTGGTACTCGATCGGGGACGTCAAGGCTGCAGCGGGGGCGAGGGGGGAGGCGGTCAGGGGAAAGGGGGCAGGAGAGGGAACAGGAACAGTTTAAAACAGACATGTCTACTGGCAAAAAGGGGAGTGCTGTTCAAATAAATTTCCTTAGCAGTGGAAAGATGCCACAGACCTCAAGTCGCTTTTCTGTATCTAACCTTCATGACCTGCTGCATCTACCAATATTAAAGATTACAAATCTGAAACTAAGAAGATGTTTTCCTCTAGGATTACACTGTCAGCCAGCAGCCAAGTTGGGAAAAAACAGGTGTCACTCCACATTCTCTGCTTGTTGTTACTCATTATAACTGTTTAAAAAAATCTAGGTTGGAACAAAAACCGATAGATATAAAAATAGAGCAAAACCCTTTTAGTGTCACAGAGGATGATACCACCTTCTACTTTTCTCCTGCAGAATCTGAATGTTGCTGCCACAGTAAGATGCAACAACAATGGCCACCAAAATAATAGAAGCAAAACATATTCTGAATAGATGCTTAAAATTCCACTTGGGTTTAGCCTTTAAAGGCTTGCAGTTGCTTAAAAGGGGTACACAAGCTCTCAACGGATGGCACCTATCTTGATTCACTCCTACAAAACATTTGGAAAATTTCACCAAGAGAACACCATGTAAATTCAGATTACCACGCTTATAATAAATGCAAGCATCTGTTCTGAAGCAGAAATGTGGCACATATCCCCCAACTGTTCTGTATTAGCTCAGGAAAAAGGCAACTTGCAAAACGTTTCAAAGCCAAGAAAAAAGAGATGAGAGAAAAGTCATCCAATTACGAACTTTCAGTAAAATAAAATAATTTACCATTTAAAAAGTTGCGCTGGTTTTCCAAAATTTGGTTAATTTCATGGATCCATAACTGGCGGACTCCCGGACTGGCAGAATGCAAAATAAAGGTCTCCGTGACATCGCCCGTTCTTGATGTTAGTGCAAATTTACATGGATCGCTGTCCACATTTTCCTCCAGAGAAAGGCAACTCACCTTCATGAAAAGAAAATAGCATGTATTTTATGGGAAACATACCTCTAAAATCTCTTTCTTAGGAGTTTAGTCAGATCTTCAAATGATAACCACTCATTCCTGTAGCAAAATTATACCATGAAATGAAGTTACTTAATTCCAGTAAACTAAGAATTAGTGTACAGCTTACTGACACACTGTGCCTGAACAATCTCCAGCAGGTCAGCATGGCTGAATGTTCTCCATCCCTCACTTTCCTTTCAGATTAGTTAAAATGCTGGGCCTGCTGTGCAGCTCTCTCTACCACCAGCCCCCACTAAAGGCTTCAGCTGCAGATACAGCACTGCCTTGTACCTGGCTGTTCAGCCAGAGCTACGAACAGGTTCAGCTGGCAGGCAGAGCACCAAGGTGAATTAGGGGCAGCAGGGTGCACCCAAAACACTTCATAAGGGCTGCTGACTTCTAATATCAGTTTTTTTCAGGAAAATCTTGAAGTGGGGAAACACTTTGTTTGAGGAATATCTAAGAAGGTCGCACTATTTACAAATGTTATCTACATATTTGGGTATCATAAAAGATACAAAAAGAGTTATTTTCTCCAGTGGCAATGACTTTGCAATGTGGTGTACAGCACAGAGCTGAAAACTAAACTTTGTGAATGCTTGTACAGCACTTTGTGCCAGAAGACCTGCTTTGATATCCTTCATGCAGGAGGCATCAGAGTACTGGGATCCAAAGATCTCCACCTAACACTGGAGTGAGAACAAATTCAGTAGGAAGTAATTTCAGGAAATGACTGGCACTTCATTGTGCTCTAGGGATGCACACCTAGCTGTCACTCGTGACTGCCCACAGAATGAGAAACTGTTACCTTAGCAGAGTTTGTGCAGGGGACACAAAAGACTCACACACAACAGTTACCTTGATACTGTTTTTAAACAAGAATCCGGGCATGGAGAAACCTTTCTTTTTATCTAGCAGCTCACTGAAAATGACAATCTGCTCAAACAGGAAGACCCGTCTCTCCTTGCAGCGTGGCAGAAGTCCTGCATCCTGGTCTGTAACCAAGAATGTGTCCTGGAGCAGGAGCTTACCCTGGGCTACAATTTTACCCTACACACAGAGGCAAGAAAAAACACATTTAGTGAAGTTCTTTTTTCTTTCTCCAATCAGCCTTTTTGAGCACATGTTCATGACAAACAGCATCGTGTACTTCTCATCTTCCAAGTGTTATTGACCACTCTTTATTCACTTCTCCTCCTATACACAAGACATTCTTGTGCTCTTTCTCAAAAAAAAAAAACAAACGTGAAAAAGAAAAAGAACCACACACACACAAAAAAAAAAAAAAACACAAAAACCAAAAAGCCCAAAACCAACCAACCAACCAACCAACCTCAACAAAACATCAAAAACCCAAAACCAACCAACCAACAACCTCAAACAAAACAAAAAAAAACCCCAGACCAAACTCCAAAAATCCACTCCACCCTTTTCAATTCATCCTGCATTTTGAGGCTTGGAACACTAAGGCTTTTGTTTCTCTATTCTGAATAACTCCAGCAGTTACTCGTATAATCTTCCAGGGTGCTGAGTAGGGGCAGATCTCAAGTTCATGTCTGCATCACACAATATAAAGAGCTTTGCAAGTAAAACATGTGACTGTGGCCTGGCTGATGCATCCTGCTTCAGTAGCCAATTTCCATCTCTTCTAGACTTAGCAAAACAAGGAGGGTTACAGTTGCCTCAAGTACATGAAGGACCTTAGTGACTCCTCCTTTGTCTATACTACTGAAGTCAGGTCTGTTCACCTGCTGATAGCTGATTATTTCACTGTTTTGCAAGTCTTTAGCCAATAAAGGAACTGTAGTAAGATTGGTCCTTTCTTGATTTTGCAGAAGGGCTTTACCTAATGTGACTGATACAGGTAATGTTTCCGAGGACAAAAGTCCTTGGCAGGGCTAAGACTTGATTTTTCATTTACTGCTTGTTGCACCAGCTAACCAGATAGTGAAGAAGCACTGCACACTTTTCTCCCCACAGTGTTAATGATTAATTTCTAGAGAACCTGAAAAAATCTCTAAGCAAAACTCCAGCCAACTTACATCAAATCCTTGCAGGCGGCCAACATTCATCATGTCATTACACCGTTTTGGTACTATACACATGACCTCTACAGCTTTCTGTTCGAGACAAATAAAAAGTCAAAGCTTTATTTTCCAAATGACTTAGCAGCATAAAATTTTGTTTCATTTTATATGGTTGCTTTAGAACAGAAATGCAAGAAGTAAACACTTATAATCGCTTTCTCAGGAAGATCAGAAAAGGAAAGTGACTCTGCCAAAACAAAAGAAGTTCTGAGTTAAAAGAATTCATATCACTAAGAGAAAATGCCTTAAGTACCTCTAGTTCTGTTGTGTCAAGATTAGCTTTTTTAGAATACTTGAGGAAGTCCTGAAAAAGAAAAAAAAAAATCAAGTAATATTTCTTTTCTCATTAATCATCAACAAGAAATCTTAGAAAATCTGAATTTGATGGCCTCTATCAGAATATGACAGACTGCAGAAGACAACCATTTGGATTTAACTGATAGAAAAACATATGGTAAGGCAATGACCTCTGTGCTACACAGGGCTGCTCTTCAGTAAACACTTATGTGATATTAAATTGACTGCAGGTGTAGCTGGAAAAGCTGTGATGAGTCCCAACAACTTCTATCACGTGTACATCTGAAAACAGTTGAGAGTTTCTTCTCCCATTCCTATGACACTGGTAAAATTTTTAACCATTTCCATGGCCTAAACACTTGGTCTTCAACTATTAAAAGAAAAAACAAATTTCTGCCCAAGCCATCTACTGCAATTTTTGTAACTATCCCAATGTGCTGAGAAAATAATCATATGGCATTGCTTACAAATCTGGGTTCTGTTAGGGAAAGGAGTGGGAAAACATCAGCATTAAAAATTTTCTTAAAAAAGAAAACCTATCTGTTAACACATCTATAACATACCTATTAACACAACTCATTCATCTCAACATCCCTTTACCTTTAGTAACAGCTGGTATTTCATAATTCTCTGCACAGGTTTTATTAGCAAGTCTGTGAGCTGAAGTCTGTGGCCCAGGCGTTGCTTTAGATCCTGAGAGTTGTAAAACAAACATTTTTGTTTGTTCAGTTAGAAAGACCCTTACTTTGTTGAGTTAGAAACACAGCATATGTATCAGTATATGGAGATAAATACATATATATATATAAAAACAAGGATATATCAGTATTAATTGTTATCACATCAGAAACTGGCAAAAGTAAAAAAAAAAAATATAATCTTCAGTTAGCAAAAGCTGGAGTCCTTCCCCTAATCACTGTTGCTCCCAAGGTATTCCCTTCTGCAAGCATCTTTCACCTCTTTTTGACAAGGCTTCAGAGTGAAATGTAATTCTTCAGTCACAGGTTGTATACAGCCTATTTTCAACAGTGATCTCTGCTTATCCAGAATTGCTATTTATTGCTATATAAAATGCACTGGTAGCTACCTGGGCTAAGGCTACTAAGGATAAGACTCTACTGATTAATTAATATCTTATACTTAACCTTTAGTTTTCATCTCTAGGAGTCTGTATCAGATTTGAGAAATCAGAACAGAAATGGCAAGAAATTGCAATTTAAAACATTAACAACAATATCTGCTGCATTTGTTTTTTTGGTTTTTTTTTTTTTTTCTGGTTTGATTAACAGATTTGATAATCCTTCACCTCATATATCCCCTCTCATGAACTTACCTCAAAAAACGTATCAATGTATTCTGAGACAATGTGCTCAGACTTTGGTTTGTTTTGGCAGTAAACTATGTACATGTGCAACCTTCTCTCCTATAGGAACAAAGACACAAAATGATACATCATTATCAAGAAAAATACATGACAGATTAAAATGGAGTATTACTTTAAGAAGTATGGCAATTTATATGTATGAACTTAAAAAGACCCCTTAAAGGAAAAGAAGCAGTTACATACGCAGAAATTACAGATCTGAAAACACATCTATTTGGGAACATCGTTATGATTTTAGAAAGGCAACACAAGTGAAAAACATTCCCACAGCTATAAATCCTCCTGAATGACAGGTTCAGAGACGATAACTCAGCAGGTCCCACAACAAAGTTAAGCATGAAAATGGTTCTATTTTTCTTTCACCAAGAGCCATGGAAGGTTTGACAAGATGGCCCCACAGTGATCCATTCCAACCTTACCCAGTTCGTGATGCTGTAGTAGAGCTTTTGAAAGATACTACTTTTTATTCTATTTTAATAATGTGATTATTATTGAAATTTATTAGAATAATTACCTTCTCCTGATTACATGTATAAAACAGGAGAAAACTTTCATGTCTTTTATTTAATATTGGCTGTCCTACTGGAGTTTGGATGGGGATGTAGGTGATGATGCCTGGAAATGGAAGCACTAGCATTTTTTTAACTCTGATCCTTTATCTTGTGCACATGCTTTTAACACCAAAGCAACAGAAAAAGAGAGAGGAAACAGCTTCTGCCTTTTAAGATTTATTCTTGATTACTGACATTGCATGTTAAGAAATACAGACATACCTACTCCAAAATCTTTCCTATCACTTTGCTAGGATTTGTTTGGGGTTAGAGGCTTTGCTTCCCAGAGACTTACAGAGTACTGACCAGTGAAGATAAATGGTAAGAAAAAAATGAAAAAATAAGATGGAGATTAGAAAGGCCACAGGACACAGATTAAGAACAGGAACTGAATCATTGTGTTCTAGCTGGTAGGGTTTTGCTAGAGGATGCTGTAATAGCATCACAGCTTGCCTTTCCATCTGGAGTGGTAAAGGTGCCTTTCAAAGACAATTTAATTACAAATAATACCAGGAGAAAGTATAACAGCAATCAGAAACAGGGAGAGCTACTTCCTACAGGTTTCTCACTTTGCCAGTGACAAATTCCCATAAGGAGAAAGGATACAGAACTACAACACACTCAAACTGGAAGAACAATGAGCCTCTTTCCTATTTTTATTTCTTATATTCCCTGCTATTGCACGGATACCTGGGATTAGAAGGCAGGTGTCATGTGAAATGATGATTCCCTTGCACCAAAGTGTAACTGAATAGAGAAATGGGGTCCACATCCATGTTCCCTCTCCACAGGAAGTTACTGGGGACAAAGACTAAAACATTTACTACTTCTATTTAAGCTCTTAAAAGCTATCTGTCCACCTTTTACAGGTGAAGAACACTGTACAGCACTTTCTTAACTGTGTTGTACTTAAGAGTCAATCATGTTGGCCAGTAGCAGCAATAGAGTTTGCCAAAAGAGACACTTGTACTTACATGTTTAACAAACAGGGATCCCAGCTTTTCTGGATCTTCAAGGCACTTCTCCAACTCTCCTAAAAAGAAGCTGAACATAAACAGAATAAACACTTTTTTTCTGACATCACACATTATAGTAACAGGTAATTGCAAGGCAAAGTGGTCTTACTGCAAGGCAAGACACTTTGGTGTCCCCTGTCAGCAGCATTGGATATTAAGGTATGTCCAAGCTGACAATGGTTAACAGTGTAATACTTCAACATAGCTTTTTAAAAGGACATGTTGAATCCATGCCAAGATGAAGAAAACACCTGGCATTCACTAATAAAATTATTAAATTTCATATATATTGATTGAAAGCTTTACTCTTCCTAATCTGAATGCTTGAGATGCTAATATTGCCTTGCTAACCATGCCTAACAAATTCTTAAGACTGCATCGTTAGAGAAAAAGTAATATACAAAGTTAAGTCAATATAAGAGATCCTCAGATGAAGTATTTATATATATATATATATATATATATCTAAATCTATATATACACATGCATTGTTCTTTAAAGCGAATCTCCACACCAAGATTTGTAAGCTGAAGTTATATTTCCTACAACTCAAAGCACAAAACCAATTTCATTTACCTTGTATCTGAATATCTGAGGAAATAATTCCTAAAGTCAATCTAGTATTTTTTAGGTACAATACGTACTCTCTGTGCCAGTCATAAATCTGGTGAATGTTTCCAAATACAATCTTGTCTTTGCCTTTCATATCATCAGGTACACCATCTTCCTTCATAAGTGCCATATAACCCTGCAACAGTCCAAGTGAATCCACTGTGAACATTCCTACTTAAAATAAAAACAAGTTGTCTTCTAATGCCCCTTTTCCCAGAAGATGTCCAATGGCGACAACTGCTTGGGACACAAAGCCAAACCAGAAAACTCTCCTATAACACAGCATAACATAAAGCACAGACACAAAGTATCACAAATTGAGGTGAGGCTGTCTACACAACAGTGCTAGAAAAATTAATTCACTCTGTCTAATTTAGCCTGCGTGAACAGGCTCGAAGCACAAAGGAAACTTCCACAGCCCTTCTCCTTACTGCCTGAAATGTCAGAGCCACTGAAGTGCCTCCTGTGCTGCTTTGCTCTGTGTCTCCTATTCCACTCACACTAACCCCACACCAACGTGCACTGAGGACGAAACTGCCCATGGGACTGCACTCCATGGACTACTGCTTGCAGTATGAGCAAACCAAAGACAAAAAAATAAAAATCAATTCCTTTAGCAAGAATTCTCACTGCAGTAAAGTTCCTCTTACATTTTCCCATAGTCCTGTCTTAGTTTTGGTGTCTACACAGCTGTCTCACTGAGCAATTCTACCATATAGTTAGACTGGGAGTGTTTTTACATTTTGTAATATTAATGTAATACTATTACTTCTTTTTTCCCCCACCCAGGTAGTTCTATTCCTAAATAACCAGGCCTGGTTTTGGTTTGCCAAGTGTACGTTTTGATGTCCAGCATTTTCATCAGAAATTATGTTATTATTTACAAAAACACATTTATTCAGATTCCTAATGCACCCTTTAAATTCTGTAAAAACACTATCACAATGCTGATCTTTCTTTCCCTCCCTGCCTCCAAAACAGAGTTTAATCATTAAACTTTATTAGGCCAAAATTTACTGTCATGCTCATTCTTTCTACTCTTCCAAATGCATTTTGTTGGTAGCTGCAGACTGAGGGGAGATATGTGATGTTATCTCATTTTACAGCAGGGGAAGCTAGGAAGTCTAAGAGAATCCTAGTGGTAGGAGAGGATGGAGGACTTTCAAATCTTGGATAGCTGCTCTGTATGCTGAGGTACATTTTTTGGGGTTTTTTTTTATAATTTAGATGTGCTAAATAAACCCACTATCTACTAGGGTAACATTAGGCCAGCAGTAGGAATTGGGAAAAAACAAAGGACAAAGAACTAGACTCCTCAAAAGAACATGGTGAACACAGTAACAGGAAAAAGGAGTAAAATGTGATGTAGCATTTTCATACATTAAAAGCTTACAGGAGGGAAAACTTAGAAGGTAAACTTTCACATTTTTAGTCTCTTCCTGTGTATCTTTTTGAAAAACATAGTGAGGTTCAAGCTGCATAGCTGGTTAGTAACACATTTAAAGAAAAAGAAGAAATCAAGAGGATTAAAACCATCATACCTCAACTACATAGCCCAGATCTCGCACATAATCTCTCTCTGTCTCCACTAATTCCTGTAAGACATAGCTACAGTGGAAGGAAAAAGGTGAACAAATATTAAAAAATGAAATAGATTTTTCCAGAGGATTAATGGCATACAACTTTTTCAACATTTGCAGTCATATATGTTTGATAGACAGAACTGAAATAGAAGAATTAATGTACATTGGTTCTTAGCAAGATACTGCTTTGACTTTGAAACTGGACAAGGCTTGCTTCTGTTTATCTAAAGTCAGATGTTTAAAAAAACATGACATTAAAATTAAACATTTAACTATTGTTTAAAATAAAATGCTATTATGTCTTTGGTCTGGAGACTCTTAGCTATACGGACGGTTATTTCCACACACAAGTTTAAATAATTTGAAACCAGGCATGTTTTTATTCTACCATGGTAACAGTTTACTACTACAAAAAGAAATTAAGCATGGGTTGGAATAGAATGAAGGGAATGACCATTATTTTCAAGTCTAATAGACATTTGGACATTTAAAGATCAGCATCTTCCCAAATAAATGAGAGTGACAAGCAGCAGAAGTCAAATACAGGTATGACTAGAATTAAAAATCACAGATTGAATGTCACAGAGAAATGTGACCGCATGCTTGACATATAATCCAAGTCCTCTCATTTTCAGACTAACAACTTCTGCTGCCAGCTCAAAATAAGCATTAAAAAAAAAAAGGAAAACTGAAAAAAACTGGTCTTACTGTCGTCTTTTTAAGGAGCTGGATTTCCTTTCCTCCATCTCATCTATGGGTGACGAGGAGGATAGAAGGGAGTTATCCGAAGGGTTGAAGGATGGACTGCTGCTGTCACCTTGATCTACCAACAAGGAACTTGGACGGTCCTCCAGAGCCTGGGAAGGTATTCCAGAGTCAGCAACAATGATTGATTTCTCCTTTATTCACAAGAGACATTGCAAGCTGCTGAATAGCAATCTATGGGAGATCAATTACTTTTATGTCTCTTGGCAATGCAAGTCACAAGCCTCCAGGAAACCAGGCAACAACATGGCTTTCCATGACAACTGAGCCTTTGAAGCATATTTGAGAAGCACATTTGAAATGACAGTCTTCCCTTCACAGGAAAATAAAGGAGCTGAACTGGTTTGAGCAGCAGTGGCTAAAAGTCGGACTCTCCTGCTCAAGATGCAAATACTTCTATGGTGGGAGTAGCACAAACGTGTCCTCACAGCCAGGGATTAAAGTGTATTTGTCATATTTGACTTCTGGCATTTACAAGTTACTTTCAACAATAAATGGGACAACTTTAAAGGAGATTTTTATGATGTTACATTTTTAACTTAAGAGAAGTGGTGTTCTCTGTCAGACGTTTTGGTTATCTTAATAAAAACCAAAATAGCATCTCTGTGAAGAAAATAATGACTTCTACACTGCCAATGTTGTTTATGAGCTTGTTCAGATCCTAGGAAAAAAGTCCCTGTATCCTCTTCTAGATACACTATCTCCTTGCATAGACTCCACAGGCTTCTGTTTGTATAAAAGATGAAGAAGCCATAGGACGAAATAATATGAACATCTTCTATGAAGTATTCATTGGATTGTTTTAATTCAAGCCCATCATCTTGGATCAAGCTACAGCTATGTATCACATTTTCCTTGCATGTGACAGAGCCTTATTGCAAGGCACATTTACTTCACCAGGGTGGGGTTGAGCTATAATCTATTTTCTTTCCTCACAAAAAGTAAAAACCAATAATGATACTACTAGCCCAAAACCCAGGGGAAGCTGAACTTTGGCTAAACTGTGCAATGAGAACATCTCCTGCAAGGACTTTATGCATGGATCATTAAGTTCTACCCACTGCTAGGCAGCCTGAAAGACACATGGTGTTGTATGGACTACCCAACTTTCCATTTACAAAAGACTGTTGAATTTCCCCATAGATTACTTTGTATTCATCCTGCTGGTGTAAGAGAAGTAAAAAGCAAAGTTAATACCCAAGAGAGTACAGTAATTATTTTATGCAATAATGTAATTTTCTCTGAAAATTACATGAGAACAGAAAATAAGATTTCCAGGTCTGAAAGTTAAAGCTTCTTCAATTTAGAATGAACCTGGAAAATATCAATCACATGGGGCTGCCATGCTGCAATTCTTTGCAGTTTTCACAAAGGCACTTCCTATTGAGCCCAAGAGGGGCTATGCTGCAAAAGCTGTATTTAAATGTTTTGAGGAAATCCAGAATTGCAGAGGGACCTCTTGAGACTATACAGTCCAATTTCAAATAGGGCTAGCCAGAGAAGTTTTTCCCAGACTGGGTCAAGTTGGATTTCGATTACAAAGGACCTTCCTGGAATTAGGCATATAATGAGAATCTTCAGAAACACGAAAACTTTAAAACGTGTCAATGACAATCTTCAGAAACATGGAAAATGTAAAACATAGAAAACTAAAAAAAGCTGACACAAATTCCTCCTACTTAATTTATTAGCAAAGATGGAGGCACTGACATGCAAAATGATCCCTTAATTCTCTTACTCATTTCTTCAGTATCATGTTGCCTAAAGAACGACCAGGTAACATAAATATTTCTGTCATTAGGGTTACCTCCTTTACTGCTAACCTCAAAAAATTTGCAATAAATTTAGTTTCAGGGATTCTTCTCATAACGGTCTTTTAGTCTAAGACCCTGGGTCTTTGCATTAATTCTACTAATAGGAAATTTTCTTTTGACAAACAGGACATACTTATTAGATTTTGCACCATTTCCTGTCTTCCTCTTATTTATTACTTTTTGCTCCTTTACATTGCCATTTACCTACTCAGCAAATGCTTTTTTACAAAAGAGAGCGTGTACAAAATGACCCCATACATCAACCCACAAAGCGACTTCTGGAACAGACAGCAAATTTTACAAGTCAATGTAAAACATGCAGGTTTTCTTTGAATAGCAAGCTGGGACTTGAAGACACAAGTTGTTTAGACCTGTGCACCTGCTGGTCAGTCTCACCATTTTACTTTTGACGAGCTCTTCAATGGCACTGACGAGTTCTGCAGCACTGGGCGTCTCGGAGCTTGTCGGCCGCACCAGCAATCGAGAAGATGTCTGTGCAAGGACACAAAGGAAGGAGAATCCCAGAGTTAGCCCGGTTCTTGCCCAATGATCAAGAGACTTCGCTTCTCTGTCAGACAAAGGTACCTGACATGTACTGTCAGTGCCATATAGCACTAAGATCCTCCCTTCCAACCTGAGCAGTCGGAGTTGGAAGTTTCAAGTAAACCCCACAGAAGTTAAATGCTGGGATAAAAATTCCTGTTCCTACATGCAATAGAAGTTGAAGAAATATAATTGCTGATAATTCCTGGCAAATAGCTATGAAAATTGCCTCAGCTGACCCAATGGACAACAGTTTGTTAACCTATGTTGTTGCTGCTTAAACAAAGCAACAACTGAAGAACACTAAGAGAAATCAAGAAGACTTGAAATAAAGGAGGAAGCATTATTATGTTACGAAAATATACACCAGTAACTCAGGGGCATTTACTTTTCTAAAAGAGCTGGAGTATATTGCCCAGATTCAGATGGGAAATTGAGCTCACCATTCCTTGTGCCATCCATTTTTCCCAATGGTATGTGTAGAGCACAGAAGATCTCTGGCCTCATAAGCTATAAAATGCCAGTTTATAGATACAACTGAAGGTAAAAGGTGTTCACAGTAAAGGATTCTGGGAGAAGGCCATCAAATTCAGCCTCAGTAATTTGCAAACAGAGTTGTTTGCATATTACATTTATCATTTAGTAACTGGAAAGTGGAAACAGGTTGTAATATGAACTGTACTTCATATTACGAACAGCACAGTGAGCATCATGCAGCAGAGGGCAAGCTGTCCTGCAAATGTTTCCAACAAACCAGACAAAGAAACGGCACAAATAATGACTCAACACAAGAGGTTCTGTTCAAATCAAGCATGGGTGTAGCAAGACTCCCCGTAAGTAAACACACACACACACAAAAAAAGAATACACAGATTTTAGGTAGTTTGCCTTGTATTTGCCTTATTTGGAAAGGAAAACAGGGGCTGGGTAAGCAAAGGAAATACAGATAACTTTAAACGGAAAGATATGGGAACTGAGCCAAAGCAGAGACAGAACACAAGTCAACATAATGCTGCATCAGAATTTACAAAAAGAGAAAACAAAAAGCAAAAATAATTAGTTTCATATTAACACAGCTGATCTTGAAACTTTTAATACTGCTTATCCAAAAATTAAATGCAAACAACTTTTAAATTGCCACCAATTGCAAATCCATGACGTGCGCAATGATTCTGGTGAATGAAAGAATGCATTTAGTGTGCAGATGAGCTCTTAGGGGAGAAAATGGTTGTGTTATTTAGTGCTGTTAGACAAATCAGCATGGCCTAACACATGATTTTTGCATGCACACTAAAAACTGAGCAATCCCACAAGCTGGCCTGTCTTTTAGGCAATTTACATGCTCCTGACATCTGACTGTGGACCAGGTTTTCCACAGCTGTGCCTGCTTGTGGGTTTCCACTTTGGGTGCAGAGCTCAGCTTACTCTTAAAAAACAACTGTCAGTGTTGAAATCAGGTTCTGGTTATGGTCTCTTTTATTGCTCTGTTGGGGTATGTGGGATGTGAAATAACACTTCAGAACTGTGATTTCCAGTGCCTGTGGTTATATCACATATAGTCTGAAAAAGAAGGAGCTGCATACATAAAACTCCTTGGTGACTTTCCTGATGATGTACTCTGGGAACAGAACACATCCCTTGCCCAAAAAAGATGGAAAAGCTGGAGGGAGCAACTGAGCTCATGCAGGTATGAGGTGCTGCTAGGAGCCCACAGCAGGCTGGAAAGGAGAAACCCAGCAAACAGGGAGTTTTCAGCACTGAGCAGGAGCTCTGGAGAGGAAGAAATGCTGGCCGGGAGGCAGAGAGGAACGCCAAGCCTCTGAGGTCACAGAAAGGAGGAGACATTCCTTGAGATCTGGAGTAGCTGAGCAGCCCAAGAAACCACCCAGCATGGCAGGAATGTGAAGAAGGACTCCACCCGGAAGACAGACAACTGGGAACTTGTTTGCAAGCCTTTTATTAATCAGTAACTCTATCAAGAGAGCCAAATACCTTCTCCTGGGTAAAACTTTGCTCTGGCTTCTCACTTCTGTGTTCCAACAAAGCATTTACTTTAGGTGCTAGAAGTTGGTGGTGTGTGGACTTCAGGGAGGCACACAACCTCCCAGGATGCCCCATGAGGGGACCTTTTGCCTCCCACCATGAAGGGTAAATATTGCATAATAACAACATATTGCAGAAGAATCCCTATTTACATGCTTTGAAAAATTATGGTAATAATTTTTGGTATAATTTTATATTAATAATTATGATATAATTTTAACTTTATCAAGTTTTAACTTCTCTGAAGTCTCTCTAAATGTAGTTTCACCTACTTTAAAAACTGCCCCAACATGCATTTACTGATGTGGGTGCATGTTAACCTTTTAACAAGTTGTGCTGGTTTTGGCTGGGGTACACCTAATTTTCTTCACAGCGGCTGGTATGGCGCAGCATTTTGGATTTGTGCTAAAAAAAGTGTTGATAACATGGAGATGTTTTTGTTATTGCTGAGCAGGGCTCACACAGAGCCAAGGCCTTTTCTGCTTTTTTGTACTGTCCTGCTGGTGAGGAAGCTGGGGCTGCTTGGGAGGAGACACCAAGGGGTCTTACCAGGACAGGTGACCCAAACTGAGCAAAGGGATATTCCAGACTATGTGACACCATGCTCAGTGTATAAAGTGGAAGGAAGGAGGGGACATTTGGAATGATGCCATTTGTCTTCCCAAGTCACTGTTACACCTGATGGGGGCCTGCTCCCCTGGCAATTGTTGAACACCTGCCTGACCATGGGAAGCAGTGAATTAATTCCTTGTTTAACTTTGCTTGTGTGCATGGCTTTTGCTTAACCTCAATCCACATGTTTTCTGTCTTTACTTGACCCATTCTCTCCCTGATCCCACTGGCAGGGGAGCATGCAAACAGCTGGGTGGTACTTGGCGCTGGCTGGCTTTAAACCACAACAGCAGTGAAAATAAAATTGGAGATGGAAAGGTACTTAGAGTCTTTCTCTACTGTAGTACAGGTCTGACTTTGAACCAGAAATATACAACTAAGCAGACATTAGCTTACAAACATATCCCTTCACGTAAGTGTTCTTGCTATGTAAAGAAGTCTATAACCAAATTAATTTTTCTGTGGAAAACTTGTTATAATATTTGTATATCAGTTGTTTTCTGTCACTGAAGGAACAGGCAAATATGGCAGCTCATCAGCAAGAGCTTAAACATATTTTCACCAACATTATTTTCATCTTATTTCTAAATCTAAAACTGAGATTGTTCTAGCAAGATAACATTCTCTCAGCTTTGAAGGCTGCCTATTTTTGCTTGTTTTGTTTCAGGAATATTTCCCAATATATTAACTGTTCAACTTGTATGTTATACTTTGTCAAATCAGAAAGCATGTAGGAATTGAATACATGCACATTATAAGAATTTTGACCCTACAAACAACAGCTTCAGGAAGGAGTAAGATTCCCACTGAAAGGCAGTGTTTTTAAAAGGAAAAAAAAAGAAAGAAAAAATAAATAAGATCCACTAAAGTTATGAATAACATCGGCACCACTGAGAACAGACAACAAGCAATCTCAGAATTCACTAACAATATTCAGTGCTGTAGATTACAATTTTACAAAATTAAAAATTTTAAGGAGCAAAATGGCAAGAAAACAATGCACATATTTGCTGTACAAGTCCCAATTATTTCCATTTTAAACCCCTCTATTTCCAGATCTGATACTTGTCCCTTAAATGTCTGATCTCGGCTCAAAATTGAAATAAACTCTCTCACAATGTATGATCATCATAACATTAAAGAAAAACAGATCAAGATTTGCTTCATGCAGTTACTACCTACATCCAAAGTTTTACTACCGGTGCGAAATTTTTACCGTCAACTTTAATTGCCTTTGTTTGTGAAAAACAGATGGATTATGTGCCGGTTTTGGCTGGAACAGAGTTAAATTTCTTCACAGTAGCTGGTATGGGGCCATGTTTTGGATTTGTGCTGGAAGCAGTGCTGATATCTCAGGGTTGTTTTAGCTATTGCTGAGCAGAGCTCACACAGCACCAACGCCTTTTTTATTTCTCACCCCACCCCACCAGCAATGAGAATGGGGGGGCACAAAGAGCTGGGAGGGGACAGAGTCAGGACAGCTGACTCCAACTGACCACAGGGATATTCCAGACCATATGGCATCACCCTCAGCATATAAAGCTGGGGGGAAGAAAAAGGAAAGGGAGGACATTTGGAACAATGGCGTTTATCTTCCCAAGCCACGGCGACACGTGATGGAGCCCTGCTCTCCAGGAGCTGGCTGAACACCTGCTTGTCTATGGGAACTGGCGAATGAACTCCTTGCTCTGCCTTGCTTGTGTGCATGACTTTTGCTTTACCTATTAAACTACCCAAGAGTTTTTTCACTCTTTCCCTTTGATTCTCCCAAGGGATTTGCCTGATTCGGCGCCTGATTCGCCCCACAGTGTGTGGGGTTTAGCTGCTGCTGGGGTTAAACCATGACAATTATTACACTTATTTGGTAATTCCTTTCTCTTAGGCCTCCCCATCTTCCCTCTCCCTGCCCCCCCAAAAAAACCCAACAAAAACCAAGAAAAAGAAAAGGTATGATTATACAACAATTAGACTCTAATCACTAAATATGGCATCAGCCAAAGTGATGTAAACATCCTATGAGCACACAAAGCAGCTCATTTCCACATTTAAAGTGCTAGCAGAAACATTTCTACACTTGTACTTTTAAAATAGAGAAGGATTTAATTCATGCTCTCATCATAGAACACCCTTTTAAAGTTGTCTAGAGGGCAAAAGTGATTTCTTCTGTCTACCATGAAGCTGCATTACACACACTTTTGAGACCTTTGGAAGAGAAGAAAGATTAGTGCAAGCAGAGGTTATCTCATCGTGCGAAGCCTCCCCCAGTCCTGCTCCTACCTTGTCATCCTGTGAGTCGGGCTGGAGCAGACTGTGCTGCTGGATTGCCATGGGAGGAGGCAGTGGCACAGCATCTGCTCCCTCTTCGCCTTCCTCCTCCCCGCAGCTCTGCATGCCTGAAGAGGATGACTTGGAGAGAGTGCCACTGCTCAGCCCCTCGTTCCGACCCCTCTGTAAACAACATCAAGATGTTCAAGCTCTGTTATCTCAGCAGCATGAAGCTTGTTATCACATGCTCATTCTAAGACTATTCTGTAGTTTCAGCCCTCTCCCAACAAGTCAAGATGCTCCTTCAAACACTCCTTAACAGAGGGGGAAAATGAAGATGCCAAAGACAGTTTTCAACGTCTGGTAAAAGCAAATGAATACTAAGAAAAAGACATTCAGCTGAAATTTACTACAGGAAAGTGTTATGAAAGCCATATTTGTTCTCCAAGTTCAGTTCTGCAAAGAGAAGTCTGTATCTCTCTGAAATATGTATCTTGCTCTGCTCTGTATCACAGCAAGACTTTTGGAGGACATAAAAAACTCTATTACAACATGAAATATTTAATCAATTATCCTTTCTGTCCTTCACAAGGAACTCTGATTTCAAGTACCCAAAGTTTAATGTACTGATCTCATAGAATAATTTATCTGCCTTTACAGGAAGACAGCATAGATGGTTACTTTTTTTTCCTGACTTTAAGGCACTGGCCTTAAATTTTTCCCCTCAGTCACAGAACTTTAGAATAACAGATACTGCCAAAACAATGTTACAACTGCAGCACAGAGGGTCTCTTTCTACAGCCTGACATTCAAGGTCAGAGGCCAGTATTCATTCCTAACCAACATCTCTCAATTCATCATGCTGCCAAGTCTTCTGTCTTCCCTTTCCTTACACTTACTGTGGATCTTCACTAGTGTTCCAAGAGTGTAGCAAAATATGTTGGGAGGAAGAAAAAAAAAGCAGCAATAAATAAAAAATTGGGCAACTGAGACCACTTTTCTGGATGGTTAAGTACCAAAACCAATAGTCAGAGTCAATCTAATAAAAGGGAATAACATGCACCCAGCTGTGCCCTTGGAACAATAACATCAGATTCATTTCAGCCTGAACCATGGGTTTGTAACAGAGAATTTGGCTCCTGTCTGCACCTAATTGGAGGCCAGCTTTGTTCATACAAGAGCCCCAGACTTGGAAGGAGAGGCAGATGTTTGTGGGAAGAAGGGAAGCCCTCAGTAGACATCCTTGGTGGTAAAATTTGGAACAGTTTACAACTTCCCTCTCTCCAATGAAAACTGCCATGCATATTATTTGACTAGTGGTCACTGGCCTGCATCGTAGAGCCAATAATTTTTCTGTGCTCTGACCCTTATGCAAGGTGCAGTTAGAGCTTTAAGCAGTTAAGCAGCTTTCCCTACACCTTCTCTCATCCCTCAACAAGAAAAGCAAAGGAAATACAAGATTACCTGGTTATTCCCAGACCTTGAAGCACCTTTACTCACATGTAAAGGTGAGTACTAATTAGCGTAAGAAAGTAAAGCCAAAGGACAACTTTTTATTCTCCAGTTTCTCTCTTTAAATTATAGGCGCTTCACAGAGCTTCACTAACACTCTCACAGGGCACAGACTGTCCCTGGTGCAGAGTACAGGGATCCAGGATGAGCACAGGGCACCTAACACTTTGCTCCTGACTGCTGGACAGTCAAGTGAGGAGACAACCTGCACCTGCCAACATTTATTTCCCTGGAAAACATACACACAAGTCTTGGGAAGCTGCCTCGAGCACTCACCTCTTCAACAGTTTCATCTTGTGGGGTCGCGGCGCTGTCATCGGAGTCCTTCTGAGAGCCTGCATCGGCGCTCTTCCGCACCTCTCTGCTTTTCTTATGCTTGTGGGCCAGCTTTTTGACGTGCCCATCTGCCTTCCCACTGCTCAGGCGCCTCACAGGACTGGTGAGCCACTTCCTCAAGGTGTTGCCAGGGCGCTTGGGGCCCGGCGAGCTCTGGGCACCGATCATGTGCGGCTGAAGCGACGTTACGGAAGCGGGAGGGCTGGCGTCATTGCTGGAGACCGAAAGGGAGTCTGGAAAAAAGAACAAGGGGAGCACTTTAAAGCTGAAGGAAGTGAGAAACAAGGCAAATGGATGTATGTAATAATGGATATGGAATTGAATTTATGGACAAATCAATGAGAATTTTTTTGAGGTAACCTGGCCTTTAATGACACCACAGCTATAGGTGTTCATGGCCATCCACGCATAAGCACCACTGATGTGTTTAGAACAGTCAAGCTTCATTAAGTTGTTCCTGCCTCAACTATAATTCCTACTTCCCACTGCTGATACTTACTAGATAGTGAATTATACTTTCCATATGTCACGTAACTTTATGGGAAGATATGCTTGTTTTATCTTTTAATGTTTATTGCTTTGAGCAAAGATGAAGGGTAATAATTGCCTCAATGAGATAAGCAAATCATTTTTCAAACACCAAATTTAATTACAAATGCTCCAATTACTTCCATTATTTATATATTTCCCCTACCCTTGGGATAGAGGGAAGAAGAAACCAGAACACAGTTAAATGCTTGTCTTTTGCTTAAATTCTCTCTGAGTTTTGGCTTTATTTTGTTTGTTTCTTAAAAAGGCACATAGCAATGTTTAAAAGCCCACTTGCTGAAATCTCAAGATCAGCAGTAGTTCTCAGCATGACACACCTGAAGTTCTGTAATGGAACAAAGGATACACTTTTCTCAAGCCATAGTTTAATGTGCATGAGGTCAAAAACACTTTCCCACCAAGGTTCCTGTCACTTGACCAGGACTGTATACTTATGATGGACACCCACTGCTTAGCTGGTGTGAGACTAGATTTCTTTTCTTCCCATGCAGCACAATGTTGTTCCCCCCAGCAACTCTCTTTTCCTAAAAATACACTTTTCTGGGGGGGTGAAGTGGAGGCCTGGAAACATTCTTGTAGCACCACTCTTATAAATATTGTCTACCACTTGTGTATTAGGAAGGCTATCCTAGGTTATTAAATATGGGAGTTTTTTCCTCCCTGTGTATGCACTTTTGCAGGCAGATAGTTTACATAAGGACGACATAAAAAATGTTTTGTTGAATGTTTCTACTGCTGGGAGTTCAATGCAGTGCTTGTGCTCCTTCTTGAAGCTTGACACAGATGTTCAGGTCACCTCTTCTGGCAGCTTTTCCCTAAGAGGTGTATTGCCAGTCTGACCAGAAATAGTTTGAATTCTCTGGAATAATATGGTCACATTGATATAGTAATGCACTTAATCATAAACATCCAAATGCTTGGATCCACACACAAATATGTGAGGCTGTTCCATTTCCAAGGAGCACTAAGTATAAATGATGGTTTCGAATGGAGATGGGGAAAGACACATAAAATGTGGATATAAAAAGATAGGACTTTTTATTTTTCCTTCATGTTTAAGCTGTTTCACAAAGGACACCCTCTCCTAGGAATCCAAAATGTGATCTATCATGCTGTTTACGAAAATGTTTCTCTGTTCCAGTAAAACCCATGGCATGTCACCATTAGGATACATCAGCTCGGATGCCAAGAACATTTGTAGCTTATACTGTATGAGCACACACATACTAATTGCTGTTAACCACCACTTTCATCATATTTCCACAAAGCTGAAGATAAACTGACTTTATAAGGCATACTTTCAGTCTAACAAGCTAGCTGCTAACTCTTTAAACCAAGTCACACCTGCAGAATTATCCTCCAGTAACAGCTGTAGCTGTCGGGCACATGGGTAAGGAGAATTCATATGGCGCCATTAACCTGGCTTCAAGGCTTTAAGTGATGGGTATCAGCAAAAACGCAGATGCAAAGCAACACTAGATGTCTTTGTCTCTAAATCTTGGGAGAGCAGTGCTAAGAACTGCTACATTATTTTCTTGCTGAAGTGGAAAGCATAAGGAAGAAATTAATTAACTATAACAATGGTTTTCAACTTTCAATCTGAGTATCCCTCAAGGCACTGGGATTACTGCTTAAGGGTTCTCAGCACACATGCAAGAAAAGCAAGCCTCCTAGCCATCAGCACCCACATCATGAGAGATTTTTTACTTTATTAAAAAAACCCTGATCTGCTTATTAAAAAAATTCCAAACAAAACTCGCAACCATCTGCAATCTCTCCACAGGAATCCAAACAATCTCCTATAAAACCTCTGTAAGAATTTAGTTTGACTGCTCTTTCACCAAACTTTTCTTTACTGCATCATGCATTTTTAATTATTATCAGATGCCTTGTTTCAGAAATCACAGCAAAATCAGCTGATGGGTATTTCAATAAATAACCTTCTGCTACTCTGCTAGCGGACTACATAAGATGAGAAAACCATGGTGGTGTATTTGGTAAGTTTCTTAAAGACTAAGATTTCTTAAAGTTAACAAACTAAATGCCTTGTTTCCAAAACATCAAGCTTGAAGATGTTATAACTACTCAGCCAAATTTTTCTTTCATTTGTATATAGTTTTCCTCTCAATAACAGTTCATACAAGGTTCCTTCCGCGCAAATAAAATAGAGAACATTCACTCGTTTACATAAGAAGAAAAAATATAGCCTTTGCAGAAGTCCACCATGTACTGTTTTGTATTTTTATATCTGTTGCATTTCTTTCCTTTGCAATTATTTCTTTCTAACAAAAAGGCAGCATGGTGGTGCCGTAACTGATTGCACACAATTGACTTTTACATAAATGTGCCTATTCGTAAGCATGTAACATGCTTCCAGTCAATAAACCCCTTCTTTTTATAAAGTGTGTTCCACCTCCTCAGATTTTCACACATCCTTTTGACAAGCTACACTTAGCAAATACTGAATTTCTTGTAAAACCAAGCAGTGCAGGACAGAGGCCCTGAAACTGTGGAAGGCAACTATTTTTGTCTGACTGTACTTCTGCTGTACCACTCCAAACTCTTAACCCAAGTCAGCCAAGAGTTTGTGGGCAGCAGAAGGGAAAAGAGCACAGAGAAATAAGTAGACTGTGCTCAAGCAGAGAGGATCTAAGAGACAAAACAATGTAAACCAGACATGTTCTGCAGCACATACTTCAGCCATATCCTCCTACACAACATTAGTTTTCATTTGGCATGCAGCATGTAACAGCTTCTTATCTTCCTCTCTGCATGACTTAATATGAAATCCTTACTGAAGTATTATTAGGGCTTCAGGGAATCACAAAAGTGGACATCATGTAAGTAGTACACTGAAACGATAGCACTGTTCCACTTTGCTCTTTAAAGCCTGAAATCTCTCAGAGAAGGAAAATCCCTGCCCACTGCAGGGTCTATAGGGTTGCATCCAGACAGGTTTTAAGGATCTCCTGAGAAGGAGACTCCACAACCTTTCAGAGCAAACCGTGTCAGTGCTCTGCCAGCCCCAAAGTAAAGCAGCTCTTTGTCACATTCACATTGATCTTTCTATGTTTCAGTTTGAGCCCATTGCCCCCTGCCCTGTCACTGGACACCAAAAAGAGCCTGGACTCACCTTCCTGAAATCCACCCTTAAGATACCTGTATGCATTGATAATATCTCTTTTTAAAATAAATAAAAATAGTTCATTGCTATAAAAGCATCAGCCCAAAGATCAAATTTTACTAAATAGAGCATTAAAAATGGAGATTTAAAGTCATCTGTGTTAACCTGAAAAGAATACCAGCCCACTCGGTCTCTTAAAAGATCAGATATGACTTTTTGCCCTTCCTTAAATTTGCAGGAAACATCTCTAAAACCTCATAGCTGAGTTAACACCCGCTAGAAATATTCCATGTCAGTGTTTTCCCAGTGAGACTCTATACCATCTATTTTCCCATCTCATCCCAGCCAACAAGCATCCAGATTTTCCACTTACTCACTCCCATCTGTTTCCTCAGGACCCCAGTAACAATACTAAAGCACAGTCATGTACAAAACCTGGGTGCCCATGTTGATGTATCCAAGTAGAGGCATTGCCAGATCGAAGCATTAGGGAATATCAATATCCAGTACAAGCATTTTCAAGAGCACAGAAAGACCTTTCACCTTCACTGTGAGAAGAGCCCCATGGGAGTGTCTAATTTCTCCCTGTCCCATCACTATAAACTACTTCTATCTATATAATTAGGCATACAGATTTGGTTTGATTACCATGCTTGGGATTGTTTACACTAAATCAGCTTTGTTTCCTTTGTGACCTCATAGAAAATTGTTTTTCTGGCGTTGCTCAAGAATATTTTATCTCTAAGACACACTAAGAGGAAAAAAGGAGTATTCAAAATTGAACCGAGAACAACATGGAATTTTAAAACCAAAACAGATGGAATAAATTTGGGGGTATGCTAACCCCAAATGTGTTTCAAGTACAGTAAAGTTTCTAGTGAGAATCAGACTCCCTTTTAGAAAAAAGATAAATGAAACAGATGGACATCTTGGAGAGAAGAAAAACCCAACACACTTATAGTGATCACACACAGCAACACCAACCCAACAAGAAACCATTGAATTTAATAAAACCACTCAAGTAGAGAAAGTTTTGCAATTCAATAAAGTTCAATAAAGTAAAGCCCTAATGGATGGGCTTTGTTTTATAATTCATAGCCACAATAAGAAAAGAAGGCATTTAACTGCCATTCCCTGAAAGTAAAAACCACATATGTTGCTCTGGTAGCGAGGTCAGAGGGTTCACTCAGAGTCCATAAATATATTTTTGAAGCTAAAGGGCAGGCAGCATGGGTTCTGACCCCCTCAAACTAGAAGATAAAGTTACCTCCAACAAACAGGCAAATTTTTGAAATGGGAAGGGAAATGGGAATTCTCATTCTAGTCCCAGCTTTTTTAACACTAGAAACATGCACATCTGTGATTAATAGACTGCTTTTTTCCCTAAAAAATAAATCAGCCATGTTAAGCTAGTTGATGACTTGAAAGACTCTGCTTCATATTAACTATTTCCATATTGCTGTTTTTTTGAGTTTTACTGCAAGGGGCTATGGAACCCGTGGCTCCTTTACCTACAGAATCAACCTAAATCTGCTCAATGCTCTGCACCTCTAAACACAAAATGTTCCAAAATAAAAAATAAGAACATTTCACAGACTCTGAACTCTGAAACAGTGATGAGCAAAGACTGAAAAGTGGAGCAAAGCAAACTTGGTAACCCTGACTGGCATGTCATTCTGACACTGAAGATCTGCCATACACCATGGACTTTAGGGAACAAAAACTCATTCAACCAACCAAACAGCTGATCAATAAGATCTGCTGCAGGTACATTATGAGTGTTTGGGGAAAATGGCTGTTTGTTGGTACAAAACACAGAGAGCAAAAATCTACAGTGATGCACTTGAAGGTTTAATATGCAAGGTGGAGTTGACAAGCATCTAATGACAAAAGTTCATAAAAAGATGCCTGCATACACAGTGATCACTTGTTATTACATGAGATGAGGAAGGCATGGAGAAAAAAGAGTGCAAGGATTATTTTAGTCATGTACACGTGCAGTTTCTGCCTGGAAAGTGCTTTTGAATAAGAGGTTACCAATCTGCCAAGACCATTCAGATAATTTTGTATGGGTCGGGAATTCCACTTCTCTCCTGCTGGGAATCCTCTTAAAAATATCCTTGCTGAAAGGATAAAAAAAACTATTTTTTGCAAACCAGTACTGGAATGTACATCAAAAAGCATTAGATGTATTTCAACTTTTAAAAAAGCTCTCATAACAGCAGTTACTATTTAAAGCCAATGCAGCTAAAGCATTATCAGCCTTGCAAATAGGGCATTTCCACCATGCCCTTTGGGAAGCACAGACTTCACCTGCAAGGTAGGTGAAACTTGCATAAAACTAGTTTCTTTAAAAAATAATTTAAAAAAAAATCACAAAATGCAGAAAGCTAGTACTCAATACATAGAAGACAATCCCTCAATCATATTTGTGTCTGGAGTAGAACAGAGCCTTCACTTCTGGTCAACAAACCTTTCTTGTCATTTATGTCAAGTTATGCTGAAATACCAGTTAGTAATCTTTTAAGTATATGAATAGACAAAGAGTTCAACTCCTTAGCACATGTTCCCTGATTAATAAATTATCTATATTGATTTTGACTGATACAGGCACTAGTCCAGAGCACTTTGATTTACATGAATGCAATAATTAAGTCTTCCACGTCATCAAGGGCTGATTATCTTGACATCAAATAGACTGGAATTCTAAGCTTGAGGCTAGATAGTCTTCAGCTTCTCTTAATGAGATACTAAACTGCCCAGCAAGCAATTAAAAAAAAAACAAACCCCAACACTGCCCCTAAGACTGTCAGCTTAATGACTTCCAAAGGTCTAATATTGAGAAAAGTCATTCAACAGACATACTTGCAACTGCTCTAGAGAAAAGAATCACAAAAACCCCTGAGTAAAAGCAAAAAGAATATACTCTTCATTTGAATTTAAAAATTAGTGGCGTATGCCTCAGAGGTTTAACACACTTATACTATTGTCATGTTCTTATTTTTTTTCTTAATACCTTCTCCTGCCTTTCTACTCCATAAATTTAAAGTTTTTGTAAACCAAGGTTTTCCAAGGTTTTATATTCAAGCTTTTAACTAGTTTCACATGCATTACAGAGTGTAGACAGAGAGAGCTGCAAATACAACTCCTATCTGTGAGCTAAACACCCTCAAAATTCAGATGGGAAAAAACCTCCTCTTAGAACTGCCAGACAACTTTGCATCCCCCACTTGTGTTGTTGTTTTCTGGGGTTTTTAAACAGGAAGAAGGCACGATAGTGTGCCAGAAAAAACCCTCCCAGGTTAACAAAAGTAGTTCTGTTTGTGCTTCGTGGAATTCAGACTACAGGGAAATAAAACCTCAAATCTACATCTTGTATACTGCTACAAGCACAAGGCAGCACTACAGGGAGAGTGGACTTTGTGGGACCTTTCATTCTTTGCAGTAACTTGCTATTCTCTCCTATTTCTGGAGAGAAATACATTTTGTGTCACAAGTAGGAAGTATTAAGACAGACTGCTGAAGTTTAGTTTCACAGTTTGTGAAAACCACAAGCTTTTAATAGATTAAATCTCAGCTTCCCTCTATGCAGCTTATATTTTAATAGGCAGTGTCTGGATTTCAACTCTATTCTTTTGGCCACCTGTTTGTTCAGATTTAAAGACAGCTACATCCATGTGCCTGGCAGGACACGCCAAGGACAGATTTATGTAATTTAGCAGTGTTTCTCAGTCAAGTTCTCACTCTATGCCTGTGTACTGAGCCATCCTCTTTACAGATCAAAGCAAGTGGCCTGATTATTTTAATATGATTGTCTCCCAATGGAAGGGAGTGTGCATTTCCCTTAAACACTAACTGCACAGGCACTTGCATGCTTTTATGTAAGAGATAATGAACAGAAACATTTTCTAATTCTGAGGCAAAGGTTTCTCCTTTTTGTGCACAACCTCCAGCAAGTTCCCTCAGGCTATCTGGGGCCATCATCCAGTTACTTATCTGTCACACTTCACCTGTGCCTCCCCTTATAGGACATCATTTTACATCAGTGTGAAGGAGCACAGAAGATTATTTGCTCTGCAGACCTACAATAGGCAAGATTTTCAGTGACAGATGTAAGTTACATATTAATAACTCCCTCATAGGGGCTGACACATACCATGTAATGTAAGAAAATTAAGGTGACACCCTTCTTTCATTAAACAGTTGATTAAGTTCTTCAGAGTAAATAGTAAAAGAAAATGAGAGAAATACTGCTTTTCTATATTAGCAAGCAGGTTTTCCACAGCACCAATGCATTTTCCCTATTTTGCTTTAAATACGGTACCTTGTAAGATCAAATTCATCAAAGTTTCACAAAGACTCTACTACATTACTCTTTTCCAAAGCATAGCATTTTTGAGCTTTACAACAGAGAAACAAATATTTTAAACTGGCTGTATACCTGATACTGGCATCTAGCTATTTGAGCTAAATGCCAGTATCAGGTATACATCTAGCTATTACAGGATGACCAAAGTAGAACTGATGAAGGCAAGGCCAAATCACTCCTCTCTCCAGAAGAATGGATGCACAGGAATGCTCCAGGCCCAGGGCTGCTGCCCCCTCAGCACCCTGAGCTGAAGGAGCTGTGTACAGCTGCTCCCCCTGCTCCCCAGCACTGCTGCTGCTGCTGGAGAGCTGAAGATCTCAGCACAGGGAGCTGTGGAGGGCACAAGGCAGCTACTGAAGCAGCGGGAGCTGGCAGCACTCGCTCCCTTCCAACTGCTCCATGGCACAGCACTCCCTGCCTGTGACAGAAACAAGCAGCCACCCAGCACAGAGAAATGACATCTGAGGCAAAGAATGGAAAAAAAGGGAAACAGAAACTTTGGGCCTGGGCCTCTTAGGCAGCATTGGTGCTTAAGACAATAGACAGAGTTTAGCTGGCTGCTGACAATCCATCAGCCTTGTGCTTGCCACGTGGAACCCACCTCCCAGGAGCCATGCCAAGGGATGCCAGCAGCAAAGCTGCAGCTCTGCTCATGGCAGAGAGCTGTATGTCACACACTACGAATGGGAACCACTCCTGACAAGATTCATGATGAGCAGTTTCAGATCTTAATTGGGGCAACTGCACAATTAATTCTGCTCATCTGTTACTGAGCTGTAGGGGTTTTATCATCTGCTACTCTAATTTTTGCTGTAAAGTAAATTTTTGCTCATAAATGGATAAAAATAAACTCCAGTCCTACAAATACAGCTCTGAAGCAGCAGAGCAGCTCATCTGATATGCCTTGTGCATCAGTCCAGAAGAGGAAGATTATGAACAGACATGAAACAAAAATGCCCATATCAAAACAGATAATAGAACAGCCAACCAAAAGGGAGTGGAGAAGGATGCATTCAGCAAACCCTCAGCTCTGCTGAAAGCAGAGAAAGCTGTAGAGGAAGGGAGGGAGAGAAGCAAGTCTGCAGAAATTGCATGAGGAAGAATCATGATCTCAGATGTTATTTAAAGCAACACATGCCATGCTTTCCTGTGCAAAAGCTCAGCAATGCAGGGCATCCCAATGGAAGGAATTTATCCTACACAGATTTTAAAACAGCCCCCACTACTTCAAGAAAAAGGTTGTATACTGCTAAGATATTGCAAAAGCAAGTTTTAGCAAGTCTGATCTCCAAAGGAAATAGCGAGACACAATTCTGCTGTACTACTGAAATTGAGAATGTACACAGAGACAGGGAGGAAATTAGCTTCCACCACTTCACGCAGTCAATATAAACAAGTCCCACAACTACAAAGGCAAAACTAATTCCACACAAAATCTGCATAAATGTTGAGCGAAAAGTATTTTTTCCTTTTGTCCAGAAGTTTGAAAAAAAATTCGGACAATAATGTACTCTGCAATGTATTTACGAATATGTGACATCTAGAAAATGAAAGTAGATGCATTTTATTCTCTCTTGAAATGCCTTAAAAAATTCCAACACATGAGAAAACCTCCAAAAATTCTCTAGTAAAACTGACAGAATATATGATGAGTCACTTTAAAACTTTAAAAACACTTTAAAACACAAAGGGTAGATACTATTAACAATTGCTAAGCATACCTTCACGTGTACTAGTAAAGTTTATAAAGAGACGGTACACAGTGTTAGTATTAAGTTACAAAAACAAATGAACTTAAAGAAATAATGTCTTTATCAAATTTCATTTGTTTTAAACCCCTAAGTTATTAGACTACTTGTACCGAAAAAATACTTGTTTCCTGTTCACCTACAGCAGTAACACATTAACCTAAATACACATAATAATCCAACAGCAATTTTAACAGTCTTTTTTTTCTTTTCCCCCATCCCCTTGATTCAAAGCAGAAGAGCTCATTAGAACAACTAGCAATTGTTTGGAGCCACAGCTTTAGCAACAGCTGTACAAACACATCAATCTCAAGTTAGGAACTCTGCCATAAGCTCAATAATAATAATATACTCACACTGTTTAGCTTTGGGGCTATTACAGTAACTTTGGTCATTTTCTCTTTCCAAATGTTATACTGTTGTAGCCCTCAAAAAACACACTGAGAAAGACATTTAGGGAATTGGGAGCCAAGAGGGAATTGCTAAAACAGTGATAAAAATGGGTCCTCTAAAGTTCCTATAGATAAAAAAAATTATGTTTCCTCCTTATCCAATTAATTATATTGGTGATAGAGATTCATTATACAATGATGTTTGCTCCTTTGCCAATTAATTGATATTAGTGATAGAAATTCATTGCACAAACATTACTTTGCATCATAAAATGTTGACCTTTTTGGTGCACACACTGGAGCCCTTGTGGCCATGCCACTGCTTTCAGCCTCCCCACTGTGAAATGAGATGACTGTAGGTGATGACAGACAACTTCCTCCCAGTGCAATCCCACCTCAATACCCACATTACCAAGGGCAGACTTAGATGACAGTGATTAGAAACTGAACTGGTTTTATATTTTTTCTCTTCAGATGGGACTGTAACCTGAGCAATACAATGAGAGCACATGTGATTTTAATAAAGGTCAGTCACACTGGAAATACAAGGGGTTTTTTTAAACAGACTCACTGTCAAGGTTGACTAGCAGAGAGCTATTGGAAGCCATAATCCCTATCTGCTGCAGAGATGCCTTTTCAGGATGAAGCATTTTAAGGGATTAGGAAAGGGGAAGATAATGCTCAACAAATCTATCAATTTTGAATACAGACTGAGTTAAAAGGGGAAGGATAGCTCCTTGATATAGTGTATTTTTAAAACTATATATACAGTTATAAAGCATATAAAATATATGGTATATACAGTAGAGAGTTTATTATAAAGTATTTTAAAACTATAAATTAATGGAAGATGTGACATTTTATCTCAGTGTGCAATTCAAATACACTGAATATGGAATAAACCACTGAATACTGAAAACAGAATCATGGCCATGTTTGTTAACTTGATTACAGTCTCTTCAGGAATAACATATGCGCTGCTGAATTTTTTTTGGCATGATCAAGCCCCTATCATGCACATACAAAAAGCTACATTTTGTCATGCAAATTCCATTGTTTTTGTTTCCTTGAATTTTCCCAATAAAGTCTCAGGAGGAAGGTGATGCTGTGAACTGCCTTGTTTACCAAGTCATCTAAATTCCAATTTCTCACGTCATTCCCCAGCTCCCATCCATCTAATATTACTTCAGTTGCCACAGAAAAATTATGTGATAAGATCATGGGAGAGCTGTCCAAAACTGGTTTGGATGTAGGAAACAAAAGGGGAAAAAAAAGGTTAAAAAAAAAGTAAACTTCTTTTGAAAGGCAATTAAAAGGCAATAAACCAGAATTCTTATTACTTGCTTTAATTAGACACGAAGCAGAGGAAGGAAAGGAAATCTGTAATAATTTCTACAAAACAATAATTACTGCTTTTTTAAGTTATAGACTCAAATGTAAGCCTAAATTTAGGGGCAAATAACTTATCTGGTGGAAATTCATAAATTTAATTAGCTTCTAATAATTTTTCTATTGAAAAAAACATTTCTTCTTTTCATCAAGTCCCCAGCATTTCCTACAGTGCCTCTGGACAGCTGATCTCTATGAAAGTCTTCTTAGGGCAAGGTACTCCACATAATGTGTAAGTTGGCATCTTTTTGTAACCACTCACTCAAGAAGATTGACTGGAGGGGTCCAGTCCCATGTCCAAATGCAAGGAAACAAAAATTTAGTTAAGTGGTTTAGCAAGCATACTTAACTATTCTCTGTGAGGAAAACCAGCTTTCACAAGGGAGGATTGTTAATGTTACTGATGTTGTCTTTTCAAAGCAGAATGGATGTACTTTTATCACCCAAATTCTCTTCCTCTCATTACCTCCCCTAAAGGAGAGTCAGCACAAGCCTAGATGAGGAAATGCAATGGATTGTTACAGCTGCTTGTAGCTCTGCTCAAAAGCAGATAATGAGCATAATGCTCATTACTAGTCTTGCAATGAGCACCTAGAGGAAACCTTCATTATGTAAGTGATAGACCAATCTTATGGCTGCTGCTTCACTGAAGTATTTGTTGGAAAGAGAGCTGTAACACAGCAAGAGGGAAATTAAGTTGTTGAACTGCAAGTCAGAACATTTCTTCTTTGCTCAGCTTAAGCCCATCAATTCACTACAATTTTTGACCATGATACAAAACCCTATGCATCAGATGCTTAAGTACAGGTATTCTCTGAGACAGCTGACAAGAAGGTAAAGATGCAAATATATTTCTGGTATGAAATCAAACTCCACCCTTCTTTCCAAAGCTTTATTAATATTCCTTCTGGTCTCTCTCTGGGAAATACTAAATCTCTTGCTATTGACTGCTCATATGATGTTCCATCATACTTTTGAAGAGAAATCTAGAAATTCTTCACTAAGTATTTTGATTATGCTTCACTAGCAATACACAGGAATACAGACATCATAGCAAAATAAAAAAATGCTTACATATAAACATTTTCTTCTTAATATAAAAATGGAGTTACAAGTCCTTATTACATTGTATTATAAACCTAAAGCATACATTTTTCTTTTATATCTTTAAAATAAAGTTAAAACTCAGAACTGAGTAACTGGTTTGAGAGTGAGCTGGGGCTAAAAGAACCATTTAAAATTACTCTGTTTTCATGCAGTACTTATACAAAGTCTGAGTGGAAAGTGCTGCAGTGGAGGGAGCAGACTTGTAAGGATTAGAGGCAGAAGGTTGCCCTCGGTTAACTCCATACACACCTCTAATCCACACTGCTGCTCAGTCAGTCTTGGCTTATTTCAAAAAGCAAGTAACCCACCTAAGAGCTACAAAAATAAGGTTTTCAACAGACTAAGTCCAGTCCAGTTGAAAGGTCCAGTCCAATATATCCAAATTAAAGGAGAAAAAAGTCGGAAGTGGTTGAGACAAAAATGTGGATAGCTGTGGATCTTATCCACCCACTCAGAGCAAAAAACCCGAGTCTCGAATATTTGGTTCACAAGTAGGGATGGCAATTATGAAAGGACATCAGTATTTTTCTTGCATAAACTCCTGTACCCCATAAAATTTTGCTGTTGTTGTTATTGTTTCTTTTGTTTGTGTTTTTTTAAGGGGGATCTTGGTGTGTGGGAGGAGGGAATGGTGCAGCATTTTCCACAGGATGTACTCCAGGTCTGGCTGTCTGTGTGACTGCTGGTGTCGATGCACAAGAAGCAGCTGGATCATATGTGCAAGCACAGGGTAAATAAACTAGCAGTACCTGACATGTAGCTCATTTCTTACTAACCATGAAACAGCACCTCCAGCTAACTCTGGCAAGTCCTGCAGCTTAATGATTTGGAAAAGCCAAGAACAAGTGAGCAAGGACACAGAGGTCAGGGAAGCAGCACCTTTGCACGTGTAACTTTATAGCTGCTACATGAGCTCAGTTTAAGGAGGAATTTTGCTGCATGCTCTTGGTGGAGATAGAAAGGCACACACAGCACATACTTAACAGCTTCCATCTGTATTCTAAAAGAATAGACTTTCAAAGTGTATATGTGAATCTATGCCAAGAATTACACCAACCCATTAGTAATAACTGGACTCTCCCACTGCATCCTCTGAGTTCAGTCCTCAGAGATTCTTATCCTCTCTTGGACACCATTTGCTAACAATTACTTTACAGTAAAAGCATCCTGTTTTATGGATGAATTATTTCTGAGGCTTGATATATCATAAAATGTTATGAAAGAGGAAGAAAACATAGTTTGACTCACATACATTCTTTTAAGCAATCTACTGTACATATAATAAATGTATTTCTTCAAAGCTAATTCTCTATTCTTTCTCTACTCCTACAATCACCGTTCCTCCTTCAAAACCCAGCTCCCAGATGGTTAATAACTTCAGGATAAATCGGGGTGTTGTACATTTATTCCCTGGATTTTATCCACGAGATTTGCCTCTTAAATTTCCCAAGTGAAATATAGACTCTCATGATCCACTTAGGGACTAAAACACATACATGCTATTGTTTCTTCCAGCTCATAAGGTAACTGAAAAAATATGTTATTTTCAATATTCAGTTCCAGATTGAAACAATCTCTCCAGCTAGCTAACTATAAACAACTTTAGTATTTATCTTGTCTCTCTTGTCTCATATGCAAAGCATTTTTAAGTTAGAAATGGGTGGAATTACCATGAGAATTGGTTTCCTCCAACCAACACCATTGCTTTCTCCAACTGATGTCAGATAAAGGCAAAAATACAATACTTACATATTAGTTTTAGTAGTTTCTTGCCAATCCATTACTCAAAGCCCTATTTTCTTTCTCCCTATATCTGAACAAGTTTTTCTTCATTCAGACTTGATGCATAAGCAGGGCAAAACCTCAGATCATTTAATTATGCAGGAATACATAATCATTAATTGTGCATGTATTCCAACATTTTAATGAAAAATGTACCAAACTTTGTAATTCCTTAAAAAAATCTTTAAGCAATGTTGAAGTCTTCTACAAATAAAATCATGCACTAGAGTACACTCTGAATATTAAGTCTAAATCCCACACTACCAGTTTTAACTTTTCAGTGGCCAGTGATACTACAGATACAATTTTTACTTGTTCCAGTTCAAGAGATGGCACAGCTACAGTTATGCTGCGTTATGCAAGTAAGCTTTGTTCCCCTATTATGAAAGACTATTGAGCCTCCTTAGAGCATGGTCTGTGTGCATGGACATCTGTTTTTAAGACAGAGAAAGGGAACAATGAAGAATGTTTGTGAAACCATGCATGTCTGCCAAGCAAGACTTCATATGTGTCTATGATCTTAATTTATGGTAATAATGGAAAGCATCTCACTGATAGGAACAGACTACACCCAGCACTTTATAAAATGTTTTGTAAAAATTATTTGGAAGTAAACTAACCACTGCAACACCAAGAGTTTAAAAGTGAAGCGAGGGAGCTACAGCAAAGAGGAGAATGCAAAGCAATAAGAAGGGGAGAAGACTGCTGCCGTGCCATGGACAGACCTCCAGCAGACTAGGTAGTCACAGCTCTGGGGGAGCACTTGCTCTAAAATATTTTGCTGCAGAACATTCTGCCTATCAACTACTATTTATAATTGACTCCTTTCACTCCCACCTTCCTGCAAGAAGTAAGCAAGAACCTGTACTTGCTTACTTCTAAAGACTGTAATAATTGCTGTTTAAGGAAGCGACTGTGCAGCACTTGGGGGCTACAGAGCCGCCTTCTGAGAACACAGCTCTATTGCTGGAGCAGAGATGACAGCCTGCTAACATTCACTCCCACTGGCTGGAACTCCAACACCCCATTACCTTCTGAGGATCTGCTCAGAGGTACAACCATCCACTGACACACGACCCTATTTCAGAGGTCTCTGATAAGATTAATTCCCATTACACCCTTGATTTCATGTTTGCAAGCCTTCTACCACCCTCCTTCTCCTCTCATCCATCCGTAACTGTAGTTTGGATATTATCAAATAACACTGATTATAACTTGCATTTTGCTGCTTTTTTTGAGTATCTGCACACAGCATACAGCAAGAGGTACGTAAGAAGGCATCCCAACAGGTGCACCAGCTCCAGACACTAAAGGTTAGCACTGTTTTGTTCTGGAGATAGTTCCAACATTTTAATGTGTATCATACAAACTCATTCAGTAGCAATAGAACAAATGCCAAGCATAAATATTGTTTCCTGTTAAAAATTACAAAGGAGGAATGGGAGAAAACCCAACAAGAATGAGTTTACCATGAACACCCTTACCCTTACCTCTGCGCTCCTCCAGTCGAGACTGAAAGAGCACGGCTTACCTCCATGTTACCTCCATTTCAGAATCAATGCTGCCTCTAAATAAATTTCACAGACTGATTTATTTCCCAACTGTCCTTTCTCTTCAAGCTCTATTTCCCCAAAAGCATTACTTCTCAACAACAGTTTAACAGAAGTGACACACACTGTATAATCTATGATTTCTTTGGTTTAGCAGCAACATTCTAAGAAAATTTCTGCTAATCTCTTAAAATACTACCATTAATAACATTTCACAGAGCAAGAGTTACCATTTCTCATTTCCCTAGATCAATTAAAAAAAACCCATAAAGTAGCACATGCCTCTTATAAGCTTTTTCTGAAAGAGTTTACTGTATCTCAGTAGTTTACAGAGAAGATTAATTCCAACACTGCTCCCTTTCCCATATAGGTCCTTTCTGTAATACTCTGTTTTTCTGGCTGGGGTCAGATCAGAAGGAGGGGAGAGCAGAGAGAGAAGAAGGAAAAAGAAAAGCATCCAACTTAACTCCCGTGATTTGAAAACATCCCACAACCAGCCAACCAGCCTGCCTCCCCCTTCCCATCGTATCTGTAGTGCACATATTTGTACCTAAATCCAGGATCCAGTATTTACAGCCACTGGGCTGCCCGTTGCCGCAGCAGGTAGGATTTACTGAGTGCAGAGATCCCAGAGTGTCAATCTGTTTAATCCTGTTCGGCATGGTGAGCACTCAGCTGCTCCGAGCCCCACGGCTTCCAAGGAACCCACTCGCCTGCAGCCCGGGATGGCTTACAGCTTCTCCTGAGTGTCACCCAGATAACGTTACAGGCAATGCCATCAGAATGAGGAAGTCACTCCTATCTTCTCAGGCTGGTTTAGACCCCTGCCTGCCGTCAGAGCAGCTCCTCTCTCCTCAGAGCAGGGATGCTCTCCTCTGACTCACTGAACACAATTCCAGTCTTTAAATTCACATGTGGGAATAGCCAGATGCAGCAGATTACACTCTACCGTAACTACCCTAATTGAGGCTCAGGGTGATCTTAAAAAATACGGCAAGCCAGCAATTTTTCCTCTCAGCCTTCAGAAAATATGCAGTCTAGTACCCTACAAAGCTCTATAGTAACCAGAATGCACAAATGAACCTTTAACATCTCTTTTTATTTTACACTGCACAGTTAGTTTTTAATGCTTTAGCTAAAGGCATAAACAGAAAAAAAGACGGACATTTTCCGGTCAGCTAAACCATGCAGTGCTTTCCCTGGAATTTCTAATTCTCCTTAACCAACAACAGATTCTGTCCTTACCTTCACCTTAGCCTTGTTTGTGATAATCAATCAATCAATCAACCAAACCCCACAATACTAGAAAATCCATACCATTTGATAATTCAAGATCTTGCCCTGCTTTAAACTACATTGCAGATCTGTTTCACCTCTGAGCTCATACTCTGCAAGATATATTTCTAGTTCATTAAGCTGTCTTCCTGTTCAGTAAACTGAGAGGGCATGTACTTTGGGTTTTGTACATGCATTCTTCACCTAGCATGCCACAAAAGCATTTGTCTATAAATATTAAATTACATTTTAAATTTTTTTTTGCTATGCAAACTTAGAGAAGATGTTTGGTTTCTTCCCCTGAACACATTATTAGCTAATTTCAAAGTAGCTACATAAAGCTACATGCACTAGATATACAGCCAAAGCAAGAATTTAAATTTTGTAAAAACAGAAAGGAAATTATTCCTAATACTATATGATCATGGAAAAAAAAAAGCCCAAAAATGAGATTGAACAAACAATACTATACAGTACACAAACACGTAGAGAGGACAATAAAGCAGTGAAGGGGTTGCCAATGACACTAGCACAAACAAATGCATGTAATGCAAGGATAAATAGGAATTTTATGTGGAACTGAGAGTCTGTAGGGTCCCAGAGTCAAAGCAAGCTTACCAATAGCATGTAACACAAGTTGGGTACACACACCTTATCCTGCTGGCAGCGTTGAAGAGTTGTGGTCACGCTGCACCTGAGAATAATCTTTCGCGTTTTAAGAACAGCTAATCTAAATTCTGAATCAGTTTTTCCTTCATAGCCTCCTGCACTGAAACCATCAATTCTCATTCTTGATCAATTTTCTTTTGACCCAAAGCAACTTTCAAATGACACTGAATTCCTAAGGGTGGGGGTGTTGTGAGGGGGGCCGGCAAGGCAGAGGAGAAAAACCTCTCTTTCTCCAGGGTAAGTGATCTTTTGGTTTACCACCTACAGTGAGACTTCCACTAAGGCTAGTTTAGTCATCGTGAAACTGTAGAATATCTGCAAATCACTCTAGTTACTACTTGAGTAAGGAAAAATAAAATAAATTAAACAATCAATTTCTATTCTCTGCAACCATTCTCATGCACATTGAGCATTCTCAAGAATATCCAGCCATTCCTGTTGCGGTAAAAGTCTCAAACCGTTAACCAACATCTGGTTAGATAGGTTATCAATACAGCTTTGAAGTAGTGATTTCCTTATGTAAGAAAACTTCTGACCAAAAGACAGCAAAATTTATACATAAAACTGTTTTTAGATTGGTTTTATTTTGCTTTTTAACTGCATGAATACTGCCCTTATAAAACTGATAATATATGCAGGAAGATATTATAAATGCTCTGGGAACCACATCATTTGCAGCTTGCTATTGCAAGAAGTTCTTCCGTTCCTACTGAAAGCAAACACAGTTATTTCTAGGTTTTGCTTTGACCCCTTCTCAGTGAAAAATCTGACAAGCAAATCAAGGGGGTGAAGGAGAGAGAATGACCACATGGATTATCTCAGAGTCATATTTCACAGGTTACATGGTTAAGAAGAAAGTATCATGGATACACATTTGTCTTGGATGACCTAATTTTGTAAAACAACAATTGCTGAAGCAATTGCTTCACAGCAAGACTGGAGTGGAGACAACAAACCCCACATGAATGTGGTGCAGATTCACCGGGCACATTAGGTAAGAATTTGGTTGAAAAACATCTCAAATATATATACTGAAACAATAGCTACAACTTCCTTATGATCCAAGGGGGAGAACTCAGACTTGTAAATTCTTGTGAATGTAAGCAAAAGGTGGCTTCTATATCACAAACCAAATATTTCTTAATTTAAAGGCAGGGACCATTATGCAGTACCACTATCACCTCAGATCACATTTAAAACACCTCAAGATGTATCAGAAATCTCAGTTTCTGAGACAGGGACCTGTATCAATACATGTAATTTTATGCCCAAACAGGCAGCCTATTAATGTCTTTCCATGGTTTACTTCAGGCTCTACCACAAAGCTCTCTTTGTCTTTTAGCTCCATCCGGTTTTCTGTATTCCAGTGCCATATCCTGCATTAGCTACCCCTGTCTGCTAGACAGCTCTTCCTGCAATCCCTTGCATCAGCAATTTTTGTAGGAACCCATCCTTGGTAACAACAAACCAGTCAGGTAATCTTAATTCCACAGGCAGGAATATGTCTACATGGAAAACATCTTTAGGAAAAAACCCAGCTGGGTACAGAGCACAGGCTCAGTGCACAAGAGATTGGAATGCATGGGGTGTTGCACAGCAGCAGCGAGCTGCCCCTGCTTCATCTGCTGCTCAGTATTTGAGACCACAGGCCATCAGGAAAACAAACTGTGATGAAATTACTAACGAAAAAAGCTCGTATATTGATCTGTGCCCGTTGACAAAAGTTGGAATAGTTGTGGCTGTTTTTTTTTTTTCAAGTAAAAGTAACTTTTCATTTTCATAATGTTTCATGCATAAATCTGAAATTAAGTTTTCTTGGTTATATACTTTATATAATATTCTTTAAAAGAAATCAATAGTTATCTTCATTTCTGAAAGAAAAGTTGGTTCTTAGCAATTTAAGATCTTTCTCAGTTACTTAGAACTGGGACAAAATAAATGTCCAGGTGAATATGCTGTCTATTGAAGATTTTAAATTTCCTGGCCAAAAAAGCCCACTCATTTTTAAGACAGCATTTTGTAAGAAAGACTAGATCCCAGTGATTAAACAAAGAAACTAAAGAGGAAAGAGCCCAGCTAGCAAAGCACTCAGTGCACATCCCAAGCAGATCAGGTAGCACATACTTTTTATGATAGACGCAAATGAAGCATCAGATGCCTGGATCTATTACCACAGTGAAGGAATGGGATCAGCTTTCTGCAGTTAATCTCAGGGATGGACAGTGTCAGCCCCCCAAAACCATTTTAAGGTATTAACATTGTGCCAGCTCACCCCAGCACAGATGTAACAGCTCACCAGTCTCTGACATCGACAGCCAACAAATTAGCTCATTACAGCTTCAGCTTCTCACAGGTACCAGCTCTGAACCGCAGCGTCTGCACACACCATTTGCCACTGTCTTAACTTCCTCATGGAAATGCTACCTTGTGTGAGGCTTCTATTAATAGCCTTGCATGTAAGAAGGGAAACATTCATCCCCTTCTTTCATTTAACAGGACAACTGGAGTTAAGCTGACTGCATTTCTCATACTCCTAAGATATTTGCATGGCAATAGAAATATACAATAGAATTATATTAAAACACAGATAAACAGTCTTCCAACTTAATCTTTGTAAGGCCCCATTGCATTTTGCACCATCTTAGTGAAAACAAGCAGAACAAGACAGGGAAGCTAATAAAATACAAAAATTCCAAATTTAAATACCTATTCTGAGTTGCCTCAGAGCAAGAAGCTAAAGAGTCAACCTTTCTTCCTTAATATCTATCTTGGCAGGGTGGGGAGGTGTCTGTGTCTGAAAGATTATAGCATGAGAAAACACAGCTACAATATAATTTTTAAGCAAATCTAAATCTGTCCTCTCCAGAATCTTGCCCCTCATATTCCTGACATTCCATTTTAAAAAGTAATTAATAGATTTTGGAACAGTACTACAAAGTTACTTAAAAAATTCTTGTTCATCTTAGGAGGGGAGAAACTTATTGTAGATAACTGAAATTAATAGAAGTGAATTCTTTATTCAGTTCTGCCAGGATCTAAATGTCCCAACTTCAAAACAATTTTTGAAGTGATCTATGAGACAAATACTTTCACGATTTAGTATTGCACAGTTCTTACAATTTTGAGTCATGCTTCTGCATATTGGAGAGAAAAGATTCAGATTTCTAAAACTGTGCTAGACCAAAGACCACCCAGACCTAGGAGACAAAGTTAGACATAAATCCATAACTATTAAAATTATTGAACTAAATAACATTGCACAAATCAATAGGAATTTTATTTACAATATGTATTTTGCATTTAAAAAAATAAATCAGGCTGACTTTCCATACAAATCCTATCTTTGGCAGCTTAGGCACTCTACCCCACACCAGAATACTCTAACACAATCAAGAAATTGTAGACAGCAAAACCACATCAATAAATAAACCTGAGGTTGAAACTTCAAAGGTGAGCTCCCACACTACCATGAAAATTCCGAAAGGAGCCTAACTTTGCCTTTTCCTCAGTGTACAATGTGTGCACAGTTTAACTGCTTGGGGTACAGCTGCACCACTAGGATCTGGTTTCTTTAGCCCTACACACAAAGATCATCCTGTTCCCAAAAAATAGCCTCGCTGCTCCTCAGATAAATAACACTGCCAGTCTGCAAGGAGCGGAATCATTACCACAGCAGCTCTTTGGACTTAACATTCAGAGTGTTGTTTCCTGTTCTTTACTACCCCTGCTGCCAGCTGCCAGAGACACTTTAAACTCAATCAGTCAGAAATTGCATTGTGCAATGAATTGTGTGAACATTCTTAATTTGAGATTTCCAAGAGCTCCCTTCAAAATACTGGTATTTTTCAACAACAAAAAAATCCCAAACAAACCAAAAAGAAACACAAAAGAAACCCCAAAAGAAACAAAAAAACTTGCAACCAATAGCCATCTCCAACTAAACACACTGGCTATCCCACCAGCTGGCAAAGCTGAGAAAAGTATTTTCTGACTGAGGGGTAAGAGATACTTTTATTTGGGTGATTTACAGCTTTCCATTCTACATCTTGGGTAAAACATTTGTTATGACCAGCTGATAGCAGGACACTGAAGTGCTCAGGCTTTAATTAAAAATATTGGGAAATGAATCATGTATCCAACTATTCAGTCATCCAGGCTAGGATCTAAACAAGTCCTTCCTGTCGCCAGCTTTGCAGAACATGCCCTAGCTGCTGCTCATGCCTACAGTAAGAAGGAATATCAAAAAGCACATGACACAGTAAATTCTCTATCCATCTTAATCATTTGGCTAGTATTTACTTGAATTTTTAACTCTTTTCTGTGCTGTAGCCAAGGGATTGGAGCCTATATACCACTTGCAAGAGTGAAGAAGCCTTTCAAATAAATGGTTAGATGTTCAGTGTCCCTGGTCTTCTGTTTATCTGGAAAAGCTTTGGGAAAATTCTGACTCCTTAACACAGTCACCACTGCAGCATGCCAAACCAGCTTGAAAAATCCCAGCCACTGTCAGTAAAACCACAACAAACCCACTTTAGATAATTCAAACAAAATCTTTTGGATGAGTGTAAGGAATTTTGTTTCACATACATTCAGTACTTAGCAAGGGGTGGGAGGGGGAGAAGGAATAGGCCATGTGTCATCTGTACTTTGGAGAAAATACAAAAAGTGTTCCAAGCAAGAAATATTTGCTGTCCTAATGAGACATACTGAAGAAACACTCATTTTTTATATTAACTTTATTGTACAAGTCACCCTTCATCATTCATTTTTTTTTCTTTATTTCCACAAGGGGAAACAGCCGCTTGGTGTGAAAAAGAAATCTGGTCAAAACAAGGTTTAATTTTCCAAACCAGTTTTAGCTGCACATACAGTGGGTTTGGATTCTTTTTAGCATAAATTTCTTAGGTAATTATCTTAACTAAAAAAGCATGCTGTTAAAGACAAAAGAATATATTCATCAGAATGCTCAGAATACTGAATTGCTCTTGACTTAAAATTAATTTCTTTTAAGTCACTTGAAAGGAGAATGAAAGGAGTTCTACCAGATCAAACCAGGTCATTAAAAACCCAAAACAAGAAAAGCAAAGCTTTTAAAATGGGACACGTACTCCTTGTAAGAAGTTCTGATGCTGAAGGTCCATGCAAATGCACCTGGACAAATTCCTTCTTTCTGCTGCTTGGTACTACCAAAACCCTTTTCTTATTCTACGTCTAAGTTCAAATTGTAAAAATGCTATTTGGTTAGTTACAAAGGTTTACTTCACTGCTGTGTCTCCTCCTTGTGCCTCTGCTCAGTGCTGCTCACCACCCGTCCCTGTACGAGATCAGCTGCTGTCACAGGGCCCTCCCGGGTGTGGCAGAGGGAGCACAGCCACAACCCAACACCCTGCTGCTGCTTCACAAAGCAGGAAAGCACACAGGCTCTGAAAGCACCTGAGTGGATGGCAAAGAGAAGCATTTAACACAAAAAAAAAGCCTTGAATACTTTCACAGCTTCCTTTATTATACTGAAAAATACTTGAGCAAAATTAAACAGCCTCCTCAATTCCTCTGCACTGCAGCTAACAGGAGAGCAAAACCAGAGATGTGCATTTTCTCTCTCACTCTAAGCCTGGATTTCAGACGCCCTGTTTTTGTAAATCATAACCACAGATTTGTTACTAAGTATGTTTAAGTACATTCAGAGGCTAGCTTTACCACGGGCACAACAGAAAGGAGGAGCAAAATAAATGGGACTTATTATACTTATTATACTTTGTCTATCAGATGATAAAACAGAGAAACACTTGAAATTGTATAGTGTCACACTATTCCACAAATGTGAGAAGTTCTGTGTTGTAATTAACAAGTTTTTTATATCTACTCTGAATTATAAATGCAGAATAACTCAGTCCTGAAAAAGGTAAGACATTTCTGTTTGGGTTACACAGAATGTGTTCTATAACCATTTGAAAGAAAATTAGCTCTGAACCAAAGAAATTAATGTGATCACACCATTGACAAAATTGAAAAGTGCAAACTTTTACATCACCACCCCTTAGCAGAACTGTGTAAATGCAGTTATGAAATAGCCACTCTAAATCTGTACTTTTGATATTTCACTAAGTTACTACACTCAGTTAAGAAAACAATGCTTCTTTAGGACAGCAACTAAAATTCAGCTGCCAGAAAATTGCTTTAATTGACACAAAATTTTTCCACATTCTCTTTTTCTAGTCAGTTCCTCTTGAATAAAGCATGCCATTGTGGTAGAAGTTTTAGATTGCTAATAATGTTAACAATAACAGAGTAGAGTAAAGCTTTGTTATTCCAGAAACAGTAAAAGACAGTCAAATGCTGCTACTTTTAATTTACTCCAGTTCTGAAGACTGTAACTTCACATGGTCTTACAGAGGTGATGTGAATGAGCACTGCATCCCATTGCCTGGGCTTTTATTCAAGCAAGGACCCAGGACACAAAGAGAACACATCACACAGCTCCAGGGTACCACCTGCTGTAAACACCAGCTCTTTAGATGTTACTCTGAGACTGTAAACAGAGCTCTGAGCCACTGCTTTCCAGACTGACTCTGGCATGACTATATGTAGTCCTGCCACATCTTTAGGATGAAAGGATAAACACACCTAAGCCTGTTCTACCATATCAACCAGCATTTAAAATACATGCATTTTGTTACTCCTGAGACAATGAGAGAAGTCAACACAAAATGCATTAGAACCAGACAAGAACTAAGTCAGGCTATGACAAATTCTCTAAAATAGACTGGCTAATGATATTAAAATTTTAAGGTATATGTTAGCAATTTGGTGGTTTTCACCAGTCAAGTTCTTCCTGTTTAATACCACCTAAAGAATACCTCTACCTAGTCAATCAGTGCCCACCTGTCATGCTGGAGACCAGGGTTCAACTCAGCAATGGGGAGGTGATTCTTCCTCCAAGGGACGTGGTTAGTGGTGCACTTGGCAGTGCTGGGTTAGCAGGCAGGCTTGATGATCTTAAACCCTAGCAGCTTTCCTACCTCTAGCATATCTGTAGGTTCTTACATGCAGCTAGATTTCCCTGGACCCAATGTTTAAAGCCTTTCCCTACCACTGAGACTTTGAAGCTTATACTAAATAAGGAACACACACCGAATTAGGTTATGACCACAACCAGCATGGTGCAACAAGCACAACTGGAGTTTTTCACAAGGAGAAACACTTTCTTTAATTCCTTGCCATTTCTTACATGGAATAAACATATTTGGGGGCAAAAATCTTCAGCATTTCTGACAGCCCCAAAGGCACTAAGAGGAGTCCAAGACTCCAGGAATTACTTAAAACACACCAAATCTCTGCTAGCAATTCTAACTTTTAGCATAGGATCACAGGGTAACTCAAGTTCCAAGTGGCCTCAAAACCCCACGCAGTCCAACCTTCTGCTCCAAAGGATGGGTCAGTTGTGAGATCAGACCAGCATACCTGCTCTTGAAATCCTGACACACTTTAAAGCTCCTCTTGTAACGGAGACTATTTCTGCTGCACTGTAAATGGTTAACAGACAGCAGAGGTTGGCCACAGCTGGCTTACAACCACAGGGAAAAATTACTAGATTTTGGTTATCAAGGATAATTTGATATCAAGTTTACCTAAGATGATCCTTTACTATTTATGCCTGCATGTTAGTTATGCAAATGCCTTCTGTTGCTATAGGGGTTATTATATATGTATCCTAGAAAATGCAGACTGCAAATTTCTGAAAAGCATTATCAGTATGTTTTCCTGGAATCATTAAATGCTTTTATTAACTTATCACAACAGCCTCTTTTACACAGTTTGCTCTAAGAATTCCATTGCTTTTTTGCTTCCTTGTTGGACAATAATGAATTTATGTTCACTAGTTGTTTCAGTTAGAGGAAAATATATTACTATTTGGACTCAACTCAAAACTAGAAGAAAACACAAGCAGGTCCTGAATTGCAATTATACCAATGTAAGTGAATATGCCCTCAAAATAGAAGTGAAACATTGCATAATAATGCCATCAATTTAAGAGATGTCAAGGGCCTCTGTAAAAAAGTGTCTGATAGTTATATTAAAAGTGATGCCTGATAGTTATATTAAAAATGATGCAACATTTCTAGTTTAGCATGCTATTTTACTATTTGCAGGAAAACTGAAATGAAGTCAATGGAACACATTCAGCAGCCTCCTCAAAAAAAACCAGAATTGGAGGAAGTCAGTGGAACCCTAAATCCTGCTGGTTCCACCTGCAGGCACTGATGATGACAGATGATGTGATGTAATGTAATGTGAGGATGTCCCAAAAGGTGCACAAGCTCTAGCCTGCTCCTTAAGGAAAAAGAAGCAGCAAGCAAAATATGGGTAACAAAGGCACCGTAACAAAGTAATTCTCAACACTTCAGCAATTCTTTTCAAAGTTTGTTAGAACTGAAGAGGGACAAGTTAAGAAAGCAAACAACACTTCAGGATGGTTTTCTTCAATTGCGAGATATAAACAACGTTTGCAGGATATGATTTGAGTTTGTACGATATTCTAACCTTGGTTAGAAAAAGAAACTGCTGTCAAAGGAAGGCTAATTGCAAGCAAAGTAACAACTCTCCTGGGAAACCTAAAGCCATCAGAATTGCTGGTTTATATCCACCCTCTACCCCCCAAAGATCAGCTGTGCAAATACATCTGTTCTAAGCAGATACTTTTTATGCACCGACTTCCTTTCCAACCACAATATATAAGAGAAATATATTTGGCAGCTCTCTGGGACCAAAAGTAGATTCAAGTCAGTATTATAAAATTTTTTTTTTCTCAACTGTAATACTGAGCTCCCAAACTGGGCAAAATCCTTTGATTAGCTATGTACGAAAACTCCGGAGACAAATTAAACACGTACTTATGCTCACACATAGAGTCAGCATGGGAAATATCTCACAAGTCTTCCTGAGCTGCATTATGATAAAAGAATAATGCAGGAGTTAGAGGCAGGTTTATGCAGAAATCAATCCTATGATGTTTCAGAGTACATGTGAACTTGATAGAGAGACCTGAAGTAGAAATTCAAATTGTGAGATTCACCAAACCTCCTTGTCTAGTTTAAGATTGCACAATGCCAAGGAAGCAATTCATAGAGACTTTACTATTTATCAAGGCTCAGCTGGAATTTGGCTATTAACTCTATCTGACCCAGTTTGGCTATAAAACTCAATGCAAAGATTATTATCTAATGGACTACAGTCAATTGATGACATTTTATTTAAGTTTACTTATGCTCCGATGATGTTTTTAACTGCAAACTCAACTAAAACCACAAGGTTGGAAAGTCCGGACAGAGAATTCTTGTTTTACTTTATACTTCAGCTGCTTTATTTACCTGGACTAAGGCATGAGAACACGTTTGAAAAATCACACACGTACAACCTAAATTCAAACCATCCCTGTCACTATTAGATTAGCAGTGCTTTTGAGAAAATTATTTGTGACTAAATGAAAATTTATGATTTATTACACTTTCAAAACAAATGGTAATTGTGAAGTTGAACTTCAGCTATTAAAATGCATGCATCTCTGCTCAAGCTCAAGTCTGGCTGATAAATAAGCTGAACTGACACTGCAGCACAGCCTTTACAATTTTTTTTCTTAATCAAAACATGTGGACTGTCAAATTAGACCAACTGCTCAGCTTTGCCTCTCATGGGCTCCTTGAAAGGCTTTCTGTCAGCTGGCTATCTGGATGGGCAGCCTGTTACTTGGAAGTTTTATGAGGAAGTAATTGATTCATCAAGCAACAGAATTTTTAGATTAAGGTTTGGTGTCTTGTACAACTCCAACATATTTCTCTATATCACTTTCTGCATGCAATCACACCCATCTGTGTAGCAGGAGCAGCGATCCCCCTTGCTTGGGTGCCCTGGAAACTCCAGTCCCCACCTTCTGCCACCTGGCCCCCAGGCAGCACAGCCGAGCACGTCCCCCAGCAGCTCATTGTTGGGAGTTACTTTCCCCTCTGGCCTGGGCTGTAACTCATTTCCTGCAGCTGCAAACGCTGTCAGCCAGTCTCACAGGCACAGCTTTGGCTCTGAGCCACGGGTGGGGATCCTTTTTCCTTGCACATGGCCTATGCTTTACTTGCTTGCAGTCTCAAAACAGCAAATCCTCCCCTTCCACAGCCTCCCTCTGCTCCTAAGCAAACAATTGCTGCTGCCCAAGTCATCCTTCTTTTCTTCCCCTACAAACCAGGAGTCCTTCTTCAGTTATTCAAACTGGATACTCATTTTGCTGGATCAAATTCTCCTCCTGATACACAGAGCTTCCTCTTCCTGTATTGAACAGTATTTAGACTCAACATGAAACACTCTCTTTCTCAAGCATAGTTTTCAAAGATCTCAATCACACATGAGACTTTTCCTTTACTCTGTCCCTTTGCCTTTCATTGAGAACTGTTATTCTGAATAGGATGCAGTTGTGTGCCAGCAAACTTACTTAATGTAACAAATTCAAAATTACTTAAGCCCATTCAGTGGCCTCAGTTATAAAATGTCTCTTTCTTCTTGGGAAATATCTCTAGGTCACCCACACAATTTCTGTCTTCCTTAATTCTTGAACAGAGGGTCCCTAAAGCAATTCAAGAAGAGCTCTGACACCTGCCCTACATCAGTCCTTCCCATCTTGCAGATATAGAAAATGGCTTACTCCACAGTAATTTGAACAAATTTGTCAACCTTTGTCTTGCAAAGGCATCTGATCTGCCTTATTATTTCAAGATTATTTGAGAGAGACCTCATTTCTGTGTTTATGGCTGCAGTCAGGATGGCATCCTCAGAGCAAAATCAAAAGGCAGTATTCAGTACATGAACTGTGTGTGGTTTGGCACCGTGTTACTGAGACATCATCTACCTCTCCGATTTGAACCAACCTATACAGATTCCTGGATTATGTGATGGTGTAAAACAGGCAAACACTGTACCTTCAGGTAAACAAAAGACTTCTGTGGTCAAGTTTTGAAACAGACAGTAATGTGAATTGGTAACTAGACATGGTCCCTCCAGAATTTTGTAACATAAAAGAGACTTTAATGTAAGCCTCATAATCAATGGCTTGTTGCAGCCTTTGTATCTCTCCAAATAGTAGCTACTACAGAATGGGTATGATGCACTATCACAAATTCTTCAGAAGTAGTCACAGATTTGGAAAAGACAGTAAACTTGTGATCTAAACAAGCAAGAATTCACAAACAATTTTAAACAGCTGCCAATTTTTCTGAGCTTGCATGTTCATTTTCATTACACTGAATCCTGTCCCCTGCCCTTTACCCAAAGCTCTGTGGCAATGTAAATGCCCTGAAAAGAAAAGAAAGAGGACTGCACTCATTAAATAGGATGTACCCTAGAAGGAAAAGAAACCCATGTTAAAAAACAGAGAAGCACCAAATAAAACAACAGGAATGATCTTTCTCCCCCACACCCAAAAACATGTGGGAAATCATTACAAAAAAAATGTTGCCTTATGCATTACTTGTGAAAAACATGTTCTTCCAGAGCTAGTGATTTATTTTTGTAGAGTGCACCAACTGTTATGCAGCCTCTTCACTACTCCCTTGTTTCTCTTTTCCCCCTATTATAAAAGGGATTTAGTTGTTTTTTTTAAATGTATTCATATGTGACCTGCACATCAAATTGACTGAATGACCCAAATAACTTGCAAAAATAGATTTGATGTCCAGCAGAGCAAGCAAGACGTCAGGAACTCACAATCAACTCTCCCCCTAAGTTACTATTCATGTAGTGAACATCTTTTCTGGGCAATGCTTTCCTCATATTCTTAACGAAGTGTTTATTACCTTAACTACCATAAAATTTTAGAAATGGAAGATATTATAAATGTATTTTTTAATCCATTCATTAAATGATTAGATGACTTCAATAATGCACATTCTTAAGAGGAGAAGCAATATCTACACTTGTAGGCAATTGATGAGGGTCATTTTTGAGGCTGAGAATAAAACAACATTACCTTTCATGGTTGACAGATAATGTGTGGACAGACAAGGAATGGCCAAATCAACTGTTAGAAATAGGCTTCACTGAACATATTTGCTTCTTTAATAATCATGCATGTTTTCCTACTTTGGAAAATAATTTGAGATTATTTAAGGTATTCAGTATCACCCAACATTTCTGTACTCAGGGATGAAATGTGGTTTGACACACCATAAGAACCAGCTGTCAATTACAAGAAGTTTGCCATTTCAAAACTTTGAAGCTCATTTCACCTCTGATATGCTGCAGCTTTTTTTTTCTTTTTTTTTTTTTTCCTGTTTTGTTGCCAAGTGGTGCTACTGATAAACACTGTTGAGAAGATCAAAACTGTAGGGTCCCTAGATACTGAAGGAGTACAAAACTCTTCAGCATGCCATCTGTACAGCCTAAGCACTCTACACCCAAGTAGCCAACCCCACCACTTCTGATGGTGATCACCTCCTCCTTTCCCCTGCAATACATAAACCCTCTCTTTCCCTCAGCCTCTCCCAAGAACTTGTTGTGTCAGACATGTAAAAATTCCAGACTCACAGTCCATGAACTGTACAGAATTACTCAGGCTTGATGCTGACACTGTGAGCCTCACACAGGACATGTATTTTCAGACAAAATAAAATCTTAATTTGTTGAATCTCTCAAAAACTCTAAAAGTTTTACTGAATTATTGTCAAAAAAGGAAATTAAAATCTCTATTGTAAAGACTGAAGGTACTTAATAAAGTACTAGAAATCTAGGAAGGACATGAAAAATTATCCAGCCAAGAGCATGGACTAACTTAAAATTATCTAAGTCACTCGCTTGTTCTTTGTTAGAGGATTAGTAGTGTTTTTTAGGAATTCATATCTCAATCAATACCCACAATGAACAATTCTGAGAAGATCATCTAATTGTTTTTCCATTCTTCTGATTAGCATATTCCCTGATGCTTTGTTTAATCAAATGCAGCACTTGAGAATGAATAATTGGTTTGTGGGATTGTCTGAGGTACTTTTCACTGTGGGGGGAAAAATAAAATCAAAGCATTCCACTGGTTTTGCTTAATTTTTATAATCCTTCAGTGAAATGAAGACTATCAATCTCTTTCAAACAATAGAAATATTAAGCAGGGACCAAAGTGAAACAAATCCAGTGGTTTCAAGCGCCTTGTCTACCCCTTTTTCCCCCTCCAGACTACTTAACATTATGTAACAGCTTGCATGTTCAAGGCAGTTCACACTCCCTTCAGTCACACGCAGGGGAAACTTTACAAATGAAACATCCATCTCCTAAAGCCTGACACCCAGCAATGTGGGAATAAACAATCAGCAGCTGCTTCTTATCAGTTGGGATTAGGATGGCATACCATAACATCCCGCAGGAAGCCTGTGGCAGGGACAGAAGGCACTTCTGAGGCTGCATTCAACCCTGCAAATTATGCTCATTCTAGCAAGGGCTTTCTCTTTTTCTTCAGTGTCCGTGATTAATATAATTAATTAATGCTCTTTACTTCAAAGCACCATGTTAAACAAAGTAAAGTATCTCTGAAACGCTCTGCCCCATTTTCCCTAAACAAACTCTGAAGAAAAAAAAGGAATACAGGTCATGTCCACTGATTTGATTAAAGAAGTTACTTTTGTAACTTCTCAAACACAAAACCAGCTCTGTCTGTCCCTTGGGATTCTGACAGGTTCAAGGTATTTCATATTATGTACATATAGTCCAGTACAATCTGCCTCTCCTAATAAAATTCTCTGCATTCAAAGGTGAAGTCCCTAAGCTCCAAAGGAAATTGAATTTATCAGTTCTTGTGAGTGTTGTTAAAAAAAAATCCAGATTTCACCCCCTAGTCCAAGAAGAAAAAAGTTTTAGTGTTACTCAACTATATTTTCCAATTTTATCATCAGAACATCTGCAAGCTTTCCCTATCCAAATTACTGTAGGACACAAAATGACAAAAGACTACTACAACTACACAGCTCGATCCTTCAAACTCCCCCCCAGCCCCCAATCACCCTGCATTCAGGAAGCTCCTGCTGTGCCTGCCCCTAATGTAAGAAACATAGACTCTCCCCTGTTTTAGTCAAGTATATTTATACAATGTCTTAAAAAAATGGGGAAAAAATGTAATAGCTGGAATGGACTGAATAATTCAAAAAATTGTGGTTACATTTATGTGGAAGACAAGTCTTCCGCAACATCACTTGTCTGCTGACCTTATTACCTGCAATAAGAAATTCTTTGAAATGCATCTTTCCCATAGCATGTGATGAAATGTCTTCTAATGAACTATTTTTCTGGTTTTTTCCCCTCCTCTTTTTTTGTAAGTTCACTTTTTTTTTTCCTGTTCACAGCCTGCAAACTCAAGTAGGTGCAAACGAGGCAAGCAAGCATTTTCTCTAATAATAATCTACTTTTTGAGCCTGGATAGTTTACAGAGGCAAAAGATTAGAGCACACTAAAACCCTAAAACCTTTCAAAAAGCATCAGATTTTTCTTGCACCCTTCAGGGGAATATTCTTTCATGCATCTGAAAAAAAACCACAGTAAGATTTCAGAGATGCTCTGGGAAAAAGTGTGCCAGTGCTTCTCTGAAAAGCTCAGTAAAATAAAACACAGAAGTCCAAACAAACAATTCGTGTGCCAGGGCATATGGAGAAGTGTATTTACCTTTTCCATTGCTGAAACAGCATGACTTCTTACTGCAGGGTTTCTCAGGAAACATTGATAATCCATGCCAGAGAGAGATTTTCTTCCCTCCCCACTTTCAGCACTTCTCAGGTACAGATTTTCCTATCACCGCAGCTTGATCTAATATGATATATAACTCTTCACCAAGATATAATTTGCTTAAACCTCTTCCCTATCTTCAGCCACGTTTTCCCTTCATGCTGAGAACTGCCAACTGCTTGTTCTTGGAAAAGACAGAGTGGTTGCTGAAAAGAAGGCAGTGCAGAACACCAAAGCTGCCATATGCATGGCACTGTCCGTGACCCAAACCCCATGCTGTAGCCATGATATTTTCTGAAAAATCCTTTCCTTAGGATTTCTTCTCCTGAGAAGCTGAGAGGCCTCAGGAACAAAATGTAAACAATGGTTATCTGCTGCTGTGGAATGCAACAGGTGCATCTGTGACTGGTCCATGTTGGTTGTTTTTAATTAATGGCCAATCACAGTCAGCTGGCTCGGACAGGGAGTTCGAGCTACAAGCCTTTGTTCTCATTCTTTCTTTTTCTATTCTTAGCTAGCCTCCTGATGAATTCCTTTCTTCTTTTCTTTTAGTATAGTTTTAATATAATATATATAATAAAATAATAAATCAAGCCTTCTGAAACATGGAGTCAGATCCTCATCTCCTCCCTCATCCTAAGACTCCTGCGAACACCGTCACGCCACGCTGCTGATGCCTAGGCTTTGTGCCCATCACTCCTTACCTTTGTGGTTAAAAATGCCCTCCATCTCCATGCTGCTGCGAGAATGGGCGATGCACAGGGAGCCGCAGGGCACCAGGCCTTCGGCAGCCGGGGAGCGATCCGTGGTGCGCACCAGGCACCAGTCGGGCTTGTCATGGGGCCTCTCCAGGACCTCCACGGTCTGCCCGCGGCGGATGGTCAGCTCGTTGCTGTTGCAGGCGGTGAAGTCGTGGATCACCACCGTCAGCTCGCACCCACCAGACAGCTGCCAGGGGAGAGAACAAGGAGAAGCCGCGTGAGCGCTCGTTATCAAACCCTCCGTCACGCACCGGTACCTATTCAGGACTCCTGGCAGGATTTGTATTTTGGATGAGATAGCCGGCTTCTGGGACTTTCCACATCAAGAAGAGAGCGTTTCAAAATCAGGCAGTTCTGGCGTTTTAGAACAGATTTCTAACCCTGCTTGTCTCTGCCTATTGTTCAAAGCACAGTGGTTGTGACAGTGCTGGGCGGAGGATTTAAGCAGCTTTTCTTGCTAGACTGCTCTGTATCCCAAAAGCTGAAGTAGCAGTCGCTTCTGAATACATTTTATAGGTGATAATTAGCAAAAAAAAAAGGTCAGATACTACTAAATACAGTCACCCATGAGCTTTGTTATCTTTCAAATTCAAGAGAGAAAGAGGTAGTTTTTTCAAATGAGCTTACTGCCTTATTCCCACCCTACTCACAGTTTACACACAGGTCACAAAATTGTCCAGGACACATCATACACAATTGTAAAAGTCAGCAGTAAAGTTCTTCACAAAACATTCACAAATACTTAACTGTTTAACAGAAAATTCACACAGGCTTACAACTTTCACATTTTTGTTGGTTTCCCCAAATAAAACTGCACAAACTTGAATTAAAATCATGCAAGCTTAGGGTTTTCCTCCCCCTCTTCAAAACAGTTCATTAGAATAACTTTGCCTAAGCTTTAGTTTCCTCTCTTTGATTGTTACATCTGCTTTGATGTGAAATTAAAATTATTATCAGAACTTTGCAAAGTTCCCAAGATTGCTCAGTGCCAAAGCACCCATCCAACTTAAGCAAGCAGTCCTAGAATTCCTTCTTCCTTACGGCAACAGCATTCCAGGCTACTTCTGTTTTTCATGTGCAAGCATTTCTATAGCTCTGGCTGCTTCAGTGCAACATTCATACCAGATCTCAGCTGGTATTCAACTTCTGTGAATTCAGTAATTTTGAACCAAGCCAGTAAACTCCTTCAGCTCACTGAGGTAACCTTGCAATGCTCTACACTGACAAAGGAGGACCAATACCCCGTGAGAGTTCCAGCTGCATCACATCTAGAAGCAAGTGCCACCCCAACACACTGAACAGACCCTGCCACGTTGCTTTTGACTATTTAATGGCTGCCAGCTACATCCCATGAGCTTCAGAAATAGGAAATAAGAGACTGCATTGTTTCTTATTTATTAGCTTTCGTTACAAGCCTGGAATGGAAACAGTACTGGACAAACTTTTCTAGGAAAATGCTATTTGTTATCGAGCAAGAATTTCAGAGCAAATGACAAAAGCGGCAAAATCCCAGTAAGAATCAAAGGACAATTCCAACCTTTTCTTCCTCAAGTCTGCAACAAATGACAGAACATAACTCCAAGCAGATGGGCTGCAGTAACTCCAGAGCTTTCCCATGGTATCTGCCTGCTAATCTCACTGGCTAGCATTGCTTATGTGAGCTTACAGAGGAGCAGAAGTTTTCTTGAGGGAATGCTGGGGCCAAGAAGGGCAGAAAACCCTCATACGTCTAGTGTTTAAGGAAGATAAATCAGGTTGTACCTGTTTAGATACAGGCTAAAAATTGCTTCTACCCTGTCTCTTCGGACAGCCCCAATACACAAATTACAGGGGGGGGCACACCTTCAAAACGTGTAACCTCCTCCCTCATTAAAACATGTTTCCTGTTCCCTTACACTCCCTTTTTCAGTCCATGCAAAGCTATGCAAAGGGGAAAAAGTAAAGAGCTTTCCCTTGCTTTCTGATATTGATTTATGTTACAGCCTTTGTCAGACCAACTCAGAAACAACTGAAACCATCTGTATGCCTGATGGGGACTAACAAAAAAGCTGATGAAGTATGACTTCACAAGGTGTACAGGGCAGACCAAATTTTTTCTCAAGAGTCCATATCCCATCCAGTGCAAGCACAGCAACAAGCTGAAACTTTCCAGAAACTGCATCTCGTCCTTATATTTCCTCCTAAATACCTCCAGGAGCATATCTCTGGTGCTCTGTTTGCTTTCCTGACCCTTCACTTCTTACAAATAGAGATTGCGGTATATTTTTTGTGACTGGTGCAATGGCCACATATTTTGGTACTACAGTTGTTCTTTCTTTTCTTTCCCTTAATAAAACAAAAAAAGTAGGATCTCAGATTTATGTTTTCTAAGTATTTTATACAATATTAAGCTAAATGAAAAAGCAAATGAAGGTTGTCAGTGGTCATGTCAGATGACCAAAGTACACAAAATTCCTAGTTTCTCAGATAATGTCATAATCAGATATCCTAGCTGGCCAGTGTTCCACTGAAATTCAATACTCATTCACATTTCAGTATAGCATGTAAGACACTTCTTGTTCAGGGTTGTTAGGTCCACACCATCCACAAACATGCACCTATGCTGTTACATGCAACTTAGTGCAGAGCTTTTCCACTACTGCTAAGGCACAAAAAACAATTATTTCTGTAGCCAGCACACACATATGGCACTTTGGAGAGCTGGGCAAAAAAAGCATTTACCAATTTTCCCTTCCTTTGGGTTAACTTCCCTTCTTTCTGCCTACTACAGTAGTGGTTAGGAAACACTTCTATCCTCTTTGTTTCATTGCTCAATTTCTCTCCACAGCACACTCTGTGAAAGCAGTTTCATCCTTCACACTGATGAAATGCAGTTGGACAGCAGGGAGTGTCTGTGATTAAGAGCGTTGCTCAACAGCTGTTGTTGGACAGCTTTGGCAAGGCTCTCCAGGCTAGCTGCAGGGAAGAGTGAGAGGCACAGCACAAACTGGGAGACTCACTTGCACTGAAGGGAAAAGAGTTGCAAACCATCAAAATCCAAATTTAGGCTGAACAAAGGCTTTATATACTTTATCCATCCGTCTCAAGAAACCTTTTATGTAAACTGAATTAATCATGCATGGTAAAAATAAATTATGCTATGTCTGAAACATGGAAACTGGAGAGACAGAGACGAGATGAGACACAAAAGCCAGACAGAAACAGAACTGCAGATTACAAAAAGGCACAAGGTTTAATTAAACAGCTTATCATGGGACATGGTGCCTTGCAGTTGCTGAAATTAATGTTAACCATCTATGTTCACCTCTCTGGGGCCTTTTAGTCACTGCCTCTGGTAGAGAGAAAGAAAAAGCCAAACGACACAAACATGTGAGCACTGACTGAGTACATTCTTAGCACAGGTTTGCTCAAGTCAGGGACACCACACTAAGTCCATCTGCCACCACTACCTGCAAGCACCATGGCTTAACCAGATATTCAAGAGCCTTTACATCAGGCCATACAACATCCTCTCAGGACTGCAAATGAAATTTAATTCTTCATGATAATTTTACATTAAGAAGAAAGGAAAGCAAAGAGAAGCTAACAAGATTTCTCAATTATTTCAAACAAAAAAATCTTTAATCCCTGTTTAAAATGGAAACAAGCGCACTCTGGCAGAAAATAAATGGGACGGACAAAAGTTCTGCCTCAAATAAAGAGCAATTTGCTTTGACGAGGTAGCTGTCCAGACTTGGTTTCCGACTCTGAAAAGAGGTGTGTGCTCAGAGCCATGTCTGCTTTTTTTATTGACATTTTTTTCTACTGATTGGAGCCTTTTCTCTTCTGGAGACTCAGCTGGCAGAACTAAATACCCATTGGTAGTCTCCTGCTGCTTCAGTCTTTTTTCTGTCTTTCAAAGAACTACACACAAGCTTAAAGAAGCATGAAAATGAAATACAACTTTACACAGACAGTAATACAAAGTGTTACCAGCTGGGCACAAAAGACAATTTCTTAAAAATAAAATATTGCTCTACTGACCACCCACAGCAGCTAGCATGTTTCCTACTATTTAGGATAGCAATCTATGACAGTTCTTCTTCTGAAAATCTCTCATGTTCTCAGATATTAGTTTGGATTATTTCATGTTTCTACCAGATCACTGAATAAAGCATGAAAAAAACCTATCAGACCTCCACTGTTTCCTCAGCCTCCCTATTTAATTTCCTATGCACTGGATCAAGTTCAAAAGACAACGTTAAAAATGAGATGAGACTGATGAAAGGCCAAATGAATGGTCCAAGAATCTCTTTTATCCATTAGCCACCTAAAATACTGGCTACACATCTACAGAATGTGAATGGAAGGAATGCTGTGAAAGGTGAAGGGCAAAATATTTACTGAGAAGGGTACAATGAGAGAGCACTCATGCAGAAAACTGAGATGCTTTGATGGACTAGCAATCCCTCTCTCAAAAATTCTGTATTTCATGCTGGATGCCATTATACCTTCCAATGCTTCAGGATGGGTCAGTGCTATTGATGGAAATATATGTCTTGCAATATGAAGATACACCCCATGACAAAAAAAAAAAAAAAGCCAGAAAGGGATCCTAAATTACCTAGTCCACTTCATTCCCATCCTCTATAGCATGATTGACCACATCTGTGTGAATCCTTAACATTTACCCAAACTGTTCTCACTGAACTCCAGTTATGGAGATTCCCCAGCCTTCAGAATTACTCTGCTCTAGGTTTTCACATTTTTATATTTTCATACCCATAAAAATTATTATTGCAATCTTTTTTTAAAATAAGTCATTCAATTTCATCCCATCCACTTAAAATACAGGTAAAAGACTGTTTAGTAACTCTGTGCAGTAGCCTTTTTCCCCAGCTGAAGATCTAAAGTTCTTCCTCCTGCTGTTTTTTTCCCTTTAGACTTATTGGCCACAATTTTAGCTTGCCCTGTACGTTAGGTTTAGGAGATTCTAATCAACCTTTTTCCTCTTTCCCTCAGAATTCTTCCAATGGACCATTGATTTTCCAAAATTCCGTACTCAAAACTGTAACTCAATTGTTACAGTATCTAATGTATGCCTTATGAGTTCTGAGTAAACAATGAGGACTTAGTGTCCTCAACATCCCATTTCTACAAGCCAAGATATTTTTGCTTTCCTTGCCCTCCCAGATGCATCACACAGCTAAACAATAAACATCTTGTGAGCCTCTGTAGCTTCTCAATTATCCTCTCAAAAACTGTTTCAAATTCTCAGTTTTCATTAGTTAACTATTTCTACCTATTCATATAAGCTCAAATGTGTTCCTACTAAATAGCACAGAACTTTGCCAGTTAATTTTTCCCACTGCCAACATTATTCTGAATTCTAATTCTGCCTTCCAACACTGTTTTCAGACGACATGAGGCTGGGAAGGATGTCCATGTCAGCTTTATAAACATATGGTCTATTGCATCATCCCAGTCATTACTGAAAAGCAGCATTGCAACAGTGGAGCCAACAATCAAAAGTTAAAATTCTAGCCTAAAAAAGCAAGGGTGGAGAAGAAAAACCCTAATCATAAAGTTATTCTTTGTTGTTATGGCAATTACAATTATGTCAGGAAACAGGATGCAAGGAAAGAAGTTCATCTGGACAATATTCAACCACTTATTATCATGGTTAAGGATTTTCAGCTCTTTCAAAGTATATCTCTGAGGAGGTGAGAAAGAATATTGACATTTGGATAAAGGATTTCATTCTTGATATACTCCCTGTATAACAGTTTAGCACTTCTAGTCAAAACATTTATTTTAAAAGAATGAACTGTCTGAACATATAATTGGAGGAAGTAAAGAATGGTTTTACTTGGCTGTTGATTAATGTAACGTGTTTAATATTTTTTGTCTTCTCTCAACCTCAATAATGGATACACATGAACAGAAAACTGTTCAACAAGAGCTTAGTAAGTAATACAGCACTAAACATTTCTACTACTTAATTATTACTGGTTTTAATTGCTTGATATTTTTAATGTTTCTTGGTTTGGAATCCCATCTCAGTTAGCCACCTGCTCCAAATTTGACCAAAGAGTTCCACTGCTTCCTTTGGCTAACCACATCAGTGGCACTTTAAATCTGTACAGCTGTTTTACTCCATTTCTGTAAGACATTCACACACACTTCAAGCTTCTAGGCTAAGAGGGCAGAGTAGATTTTAAACCCCAAGTGGACTGCAGCTAATGAATTTTTAACATCCAACATGAGAGATTACCTCAGACTCGGCAATGGTGTTAAGACACCCTGCAGATTTCACTGGCCACTTTCTTGTTACTGTTCATTAATAATTTTTATTTTGTATTTTTAAACAGATTAAAGATTTTCTCAATGTATTTAGCAAACCAAAGCATACAATAGAAACATCAAACAAAGCTACACTGCTAATTCACACACTTTTTAGTAGTGCACCATAGTAAATTGCTTCCTTGGACATACAACACAGCCCAAGTAACTTCCAGGCAGTCATCAGCTTGCTTTTCTTGGCAAAGAAAAGTCTAACAAAAATTTTATGCACAAATGCAAGATCTCAAAAATACTTTAAATACAACACTACAGTCACTAATCACACCTAAAACCTGTCAAGAAAATACTGAAAAGTGTTCTCCATTTTTTCTTCCTTCTATTCCTCTTCCTTTTAACTTTTACCTCCTGTTGAACAGGTTGTTGGTAAGACTCCTCCTCATGTCAGTCTGGAAAACAATCCTGAGGGCATTCTGCTCGGCCACCTTTCTCAGCAATTCTCACACCATGCATGAAATATTTCTGTCAGGGGCATCAGGAGACAATGATGCTATGCATCCTAGTGAACATCACAAGCAGAAGGGTGTTGGCTCTGCATGGCAGGGATGGACTGCATCACCTCCAACCTGTGTGAACACAGCCTGGTGTCTCAGCCAACAACCAGGGAAATCACAGAGAGCATGTCTTGCTCTGAGGGTCACAGGTTACCTCAACTCTTCCCTTAAGAACTGTTTGCTAGCATACAAAACTTAATGTTTTTAAACCTCTAAATAGTTAAGTAAGAATGATAAGAATAAGAGCAAAACAAAAGTCATCAAAAAAGTTCTTCTTCCTCTAACCAACTGTTCTTCTCACAGGTATCTTTAGAAGAAGCCCCTACCAAAACTACAGACCAACCTCAGTACAAATGCACAGAGTCAAAACATAGGCTGTTCTTGACAAATACAAGAGCAACCTAAGCACCTAATATTTTCCTCCTCCTGTCTGCTTCTCTATATGGAAAAATCAAACCATAGAGTTTGAGCAACATGTGAAAATAGAGAAAACTCACTGAGTTTAGGTGATGATGGAAGTGGTGTACATATTATTCTGAGAACCTATTCATTTACCTACCCTGAAGAGTACTGGTTATTTATCTGCATATTTTGAATGGCTCATCAGAACAATTTTACCCAAGGAGGTAACTGACTAGAAATCCCTAGCCAAACTTTAAAGTAGTTTGGTAGGCATCGTCAGTGTTTTAATTCATTCTTCTGTTTGATAAACTTTTATTATCCATCTCTACCTCCCTCCAGGGTCCTAACACTTCTCACTTGCCAAAAAAACTTGTTTCAATTCCAAGTAACACACACATTTTGGAAACTTTTTTATTCTTTTGACACTTATCTTTCTTCCACCCAGGGGAAACTCTGGCTGTGTATCCTTATGGTACAGCCCAGCCAGAATCTACAGGCAGAGACGGAGGAAAGGAAACACCAGCACTAGTACAAAATGACAGTTTGGAGGGTTACTTCTGGACAATTCCATCAGCTTTCATGCAGGAAGTGAAAATCTACTCCCTAACCCATAAACACTGGAGAGTACTTTTCCTTTACAACTGTAAATCTGTGGTGATCACCAGCCTCAAGCCAACATGAAAAGCAGATGGTATGCTTTCAGGAAGGCTGAGATTAACATCAAGAAAAATTCTGTGCATTGCTATCAAATTTTATGGAAAATAAAACTTTCATTTTAAAATGGGTCAAACCTTTGAGCAAACTGCAGAACAGAGGGGACCAAAATGGTTTCAAATTGGAACAAATAATCTCTTCATGACCTTGGTATCAAAGTATTTTCTCTATTGCCGATAGCTATTTTTAAGAGACTGAGTATATCCATGCCTCTTCTCTGAAGGTACTAAGGACTAATCCTGGGTGCTAATTCACAGTAAGGGACAATTCATCTGCTCTCAGCACAGAGGATATCCAGGAAACTTACCTTATCACTGTCTAGCGTGTTCTGGGAGGTTCGTGAGGCAATTGAAATAGTATCAGGCTGGCTGCTGCCATCTCCCTGACTGTCCAGGTCCTCGCCATCCCTGCAAAGAATTCAGGTCTCATTACAAGAGTGGTACTGTGTTTGTAACATGCCAGTTAAGGAAGTGAGACACTGCCAGTGTGGCAACAGACACCAAATTCACTGATGCAAGAATCAAATACTCAGTACTTAATACTCTCTTACTTCTCTGCTGTAAGAGAAGAGATTAATTTGCAAGGTATACATCCTGTGGAATTAAGGCAACAACCAGTGAGCCAGAAATATGGAAACACACTTGCCCAGTCACTTAGCCAAAGCTAGTGAGGAGGACAGTTGGTGACACATTTCAAGCTTCATAAAAGAAAAACAAAGGACCTGAGTAACAAATGCAGAATTGCAAAAATCTAAAATGTACAGCTATCCTGTTCCAAATCCCTTCTGTAATGGCTCATTTACACAAGCCAGGGACTGTTCAGAGCAGAAATCTCAACAAATTCAGCACTGCAGGAAACTGTAAATTAATGATAAGATAAAAGTAGACAAAATGACTCTTGCTTTTGTCCAATTCACTTAAAAGCATTCAAAATTCAACAGTACAGAGGAAAGAGCACTGTTGTACACTTAGAGATCTCTGATTATTTGAAATACTACTTACCTTCTTCCTTTCTGTTTTGTTGTTGGTGCAGTTTTGGGAATGTGGATGGGCTCTTTCAATGCTCCTTTCAGATGAATAGTCCTTTCTTGTATCACTTCCCGGATGTGTTTGATCCAGTCCTGTTTATTCTCTATACTGGATGCCTTTGATATGCAAAAGAAACAAAACCCCCACAAAGGACCATTATGGCTAAGTAGATCCACACATACAGTCAGCTAATAAACACAAAGAGGAATGCATAAAGAATGACTGTGAAAAATTTCTGAAAAACCTGAACAGAGAAAAGGAAATTCTAGCTGTCTTGTTTTGAATCCCCAACATTACTTTACACCTCTCAGCATTATTAATATTGGTATTTTAAAAACATTTTAACCTTAATTCAGAGTTTTCTTTTTTAACTTGATGACTAAAGCCCTGTATGCATCTCATGTGAATGAGATGAATTCCAGTAATAACACCTTGAATACTGGTAATTTAAACTCATTCTACATTTTAGGTCAATTCTAACTTGGAAGAATAATAACCTACTATTACTGGCAAAGAAGTTAACTTTTACTGCAACACATTTCATGTATTACTCTTCCCACTTTTTGATACATATCTTGAGGCAGAAAGCTAATTTAGGGATTGTATTCTAATTGCTGCCTGCAACATATCTATTATTTTAAATACTCCAGAAATTACTTGATATCCTGCCCAACTTGTAATCTGATTGCTTAGCCCAATTTAACCCTGCACCTGAAATGCTACTAAATATAAATATTATTTCAGATCTAAAGAAATTATTATATATAGTTTCCTTAATTATATACTACTTCTCTTAATTGCTGTCTTATTTGAAATAACTGGCTTCAAATATATTATAAATATTTAATATATTATAAATATATAATAACCAGGAATTCTAAAGGGATGAAGAAAATTGCAGGAACAGATGGACTTTGTTTGTCTTTTACAAACAAAAACATTTAGGAAAAGAAGATAAACACGATCTTTTAAAAGAATCATTTATTTAGTTTTTCATGGAATTTACCTCTAATATCAATGAGGTAAGGAAGCGCTTGTTTCCAGCTTTCAAAACTGAATAAACAAACAAAGTCCACAAAATTGTGGAAGAGCTTGATGTATCATAAAAGTTTTCTAAATATCATATGCACTAAGTAAAGCATGGAACAGAAACACCTTAAAGTGATCTTATGTAAAGAATCCTTAATTACAACCTTTTATTCCATTCTGCCCTGGGAGGATCATTTCAAGCTGCAAAGCATTGTCTCTGGAATTATGGGAACATTAAAAACTGAAAGAAAATCTAGTATGCATTAATGTTACACTTAATTTCCTTGCATTCCTTCACTGCTGCCAGAAAGCTAATGTAAGCTTTTGTTAGCCTGTAATTCACAAGGAAGAGTGTGACATGTGAATTGGAGAGGCCATTTTTAAGTGACATTATTGAGTATTTGCTATGCATATATGTGAAATCACAAACAAGTTTAATAGTAGGTACATTAATCTATAAATGGGAATATGAACTTTGTTTCAGCTCAAAAGAGCTCCTCAAAACATGAATGATTACCCATTAGCTGCTTATGGTATTTACAAAACATGTTCTTCAGTTGAGGAGTCCCAGGTTACATACCATAATCACAGGAAACAGATTTAGCCATTCTTCTAGCTAGGCAAACAGCACTGCTGACACCTGCAACTTGCCCAGACACAAAACTTATAGGAATTACATGCACCTTTATCCAAAGGCAAGTAGCTTCAGAAAAACTTGCAGCCCACAGAAAGACATAAAAATCTTTTGCAGTGTTAGTTTTCTGCATAAAAATATGGGTAATGAAAAACAGCATGGCCAACAAGCAGCGATGATTGAGTGTGGAAGGTAACACTGATGCCATCATTTCTTAGTGACACCAGCTCCCTGTCAGCTAATTGCTGAAGTCTTCAAGCTTATGGAAGTCCATTGGATCAAACCTCTCCCTACCATGATTTGTGAAAGCAGGTTTGTCTAATTCTTCAGTAGGCTGCAAAGATTCCCCTCTGCTCTCAGGCCACTTGAGTTAGATATATACACACCACCACTGCTGCAAACCCAAAGAAAATTCTTTGTCAGCAGCTGCCCCTCCCAAAGCAGGAAATCATTCCTTACTTTCCCAACAAATAACAACAACTACAAGCCTTGCTATAGACTAAAAGCACATCTGCTAAAATTACCTTGAGAACAATTTTGTTGTCTGAAGTTGGTGTCCTTCCAACCCACAGAGCAAACTTGCAGGGGTCTCCTTCTACATGTTCTGTGACACCCAGTTCGGAAGTCTGGAATTAAGAAAAAATTGTTAGGACCACACAGAATTTTTCCTCAGAAGCCAACAAAGGCATGCTAATAATCTACAAAATTGAGCACTACTATTTAAAGAGATTTTCAGAAGCTTAAGGCTAACTCATAAGGCTAGAGAGAATCCTTTATTCTGGTGGCAGTGTGAGGTCTCTTCAAAAAAGTAAGAACCGCAAGCTTAACAATTTTTTCTATAAAGTGACAATAAACAATAACACTTACAATCCCGAAAATGAATTACTGATTTTAGTTTTTGGACTTGACAGGAAAACCCTTATAATTCTAAAGATGATGCTTGGCAAAAAATAAGTTTTGGCTCCTCTCCCTGTTCATTTCCATTGGGGAACACTCACTGTTTACTAATTTTTATGCTCCCTCTCAGATAAGATATACTTAAGAATTCTCTTGCTATCTTCTAAAATGCTGGATTCTTTTTTATCAAATGAGCCTTTCCTAGTGTTTCCTTCCCTCTGAAACAGTTGAAATAATTCAGAAATGCAGTTTCCCTGGAGAATTTTGTGAGACAACTATATGAACAATCAGTCTTTGGGAATGTTCTAATGTCAGACCTTAATGGCTAATTATCATCCAAAATGTTTTCACTTTCTAACTGGAACATCTCACTCATATGAATTGGCTTCCACTTTAAACAATTCATACAGGCTCTATTCCAAAAAAAATTACAAACTAAGAAAGAGAGCTCAAACTAAAAGAACCCTCACTCTCCAACAGCTGCTAAGTATTCTCACATGATTAGAAGCTGTATTTTTCCCCTCATACACATCATCATTAGCACATACACACCTCAACACATGAGATGCTGGATACCCAATACCTGAGTAAAAGTACTTTTTTTCTTGTCTCATTTCGATGCCAACTTGGCTCTTTTTTTGGTGTTGGTGGGTGAAAGCTTTTTAGATTTTTTTTTTTCTTCTAAAATAATCCCATCCCAACATCTACCCTTCCACACACAACTGTCTTTGCCCAACAGGCAGTTGAGCAACACCACTCTCTGCAAAGGATGCTAAGTCTGCATGTGGCTCTCCAGGACAGGCTCACAGAACAGAAACCACTGTGGCTTACTGGATGCATGGAAACCACACTGAGGTGAGGAAGCTCCCAAACAGCCACTTACTGGTGACTGGGAGAGTGTTCTGTCCAAGTAACACCTGCTTGCCTTTTTTTCCACAGCCCTCCTTAGGCATTTACTCCTGAACACCTAATCTCTTGCCAAAGGAGTTCATTAACACCTTCTGCCTATATAGATATACAGATATATATACAGACATATATCTATATCACGCCATTGAGTATCTTGTGCTGGGGAAACCCTGATGTTCATTATGCACAAAGCAAAGAGAAGGACCTCATTTTTGTAAAGCCATCTTCCAGAAGTCACAGGATAGCATCCAGAAAGGATCTTCAGCTCAAGTCAACATGCATGCTTTCAACATATGCCTTTTCTAAAGATCAAACTATAAGAGCTGCTATAATATAAGATGCACTACAGGATATTTTGCCAGATAGAATATGACAACAAAAAGAATCCCTGTATTTTAAAAAATGAGGTACAATGAGAGTCTTCAAGATTTCCATCAGCTTCTCTAAGACCTAAGGCTACTACTAAATTCCTGTTGGAGGAACCGACATGACAATTTAACAGGACTGATTTTTCAGTTTTGTCACCTCTCCCATATAATCCCTTGGCAGCTATTAATATTCTCCAATACAACAGCATTTCTTTTTTAATTTTGAGTTTTTAAGAGCAGCAAAGAAAGGTGTGATCAACTAACAGCTGCAGCAGTGTTACCTAATAGCTATTTAGTATCAGGAAGGAAAGCAAATGTTGGAAATGAAACGAGAGAATATGAAATGAAAGATATGGAAAAAAAGAGGGTTTTTTTTCACCAACCTGTTTTACCAGTTTAGATACAGAAGTGGGAAGTGGGAATGAATGAAAGAAAAGGAACAGAAGCACAGGGAAAAGACTCAGTATTTATATCATCTAGACTTAGTTATATATCCCAATAGGATCAATGCAAGAATAATGTTTTCTTGAGTGTAGTTCTGAGAAGGGAAGTAATTTTAAGTACTTGCTCTGAACTATTTTAGCTATTTAAAAGCTAATCTTGCCATCGATAGGTGCAGAGCAAGCCATGGGAGACTGTCTTGCCACTTGGCTAGCTGCCTAAATTTATGGAGTGTGAATACTGCTCTCACCCAAGTCATCCAACAAGATAGGAAGGTAAGGATGTGAATTCCAGAGTCACATTGTGTAAAGTATGCATTCTAGAGAATGCATTCTAGAAGGCAAGAGTGGAGGAGAGAGGAGGTTTTGGGGTTGATTTTTTCTTTTTAGTTTTTTTTTTTTTCTTTAGATGGGAAAAAAACATTTCCACCTTTACATCCTTTCAGTAGACCATAAGTACTATAATTCTATATGCGGAATTTTATTGTAAGACTACTGGTCTCAGCAAACATTCTGGAATGAACTTTTCCAAAACAGTCCTTGTCTTCCCCAATCAGTAGGTGTAGAATATCCACTAAAACGAATCCTTAACAGCAATAGCAAACAAGAAAGTTGAAGGCAACTCATCAACTCCTTCCATACTTCTGCTTTATACAAACAAGTGTTAAAGAATCTGCAATCAGCACACAATTAAGACAAAACCAGTCTAGCCCAATATTGACTTTCATTTCACCTGACACACCAAGACTGACACGTACGCCTCAATAGTTGCTTTGAGCCTATCCTTTCTCCTCAAGAGCAAGACAAAGCACCACACTTTAAAGGTTCAGTCTATACATTCCAAGGCTTTCTTGCAGTGCTCTGTTACAGTTGTTCAAGTTTTTCAGACACACTTAAATCACCTGAGCTTAGTTGAAGCCTAATCTGGACAGTTTTGTAAATATGATTAATTGTTCTTCAATACTTACAAACAGTTTGCTCTTGTAAATGTACTTGCTCCTTCCACTTGAGTCCTTCACTTCTTTACTGAAAACCAAGGACATCTCAAAAAGGAAAAGGTGCCTCTCTCTTCCCTTTCGAATCAGAGTTTTTGGGTCCCACACTTGGAAGGATTCTTGAAGGATGAGCTCTCCCTGAGATTCTATATTTTCATCAAAGCCTAAAAACAGAGTGAAAGGAAAGATTCACTATGAAAACTTGGTAATATAAGTAACATAAAAGGCACAGCTTCTGTTCATTAAACTATATGATTTTTTTCTCCCTGACAAAACTTCCAAAAGATGCGATTCCAAGAAAACAATACTAAAAACAAGACTTGATTTTCACACTGCAATATACTAAATGTAACTACAGCTCAAATGCACTGCTAAATTTAGATATCCAATTGTTAAGAACTTTATCAACTCTTCTGGCAGTATTTTACCAACAAATGACAAATCTGTCTTTGTCAGCTTCTGGTAACCTCTTCTGTGATGAAAATGATTTCTCTTATGAGCTTTCTGCCACTCTACAAAGTAAGCAACTTGCAAAGACACAGAGCAACATCAGGTTCTTCTGAGAGTGGCAAGCTCCCAAATGCCACCTTTTCTGGAGGTATACCTTCTCTACCATGTGGGCAATGAGCACAGAAATGTGTTCCAACTAGGGATGGAGAAACATGGCAGCTTGGAGCTGTTGGCATACAATCAGCCTACCATTGGTCATGCCAGAATTGATCCACGTTACAGTAATTACCAGCTGGATCATTTGTATTGAGACATAATGAAAAAAAGATGAAGATTGAGAACACCAACAATTTTACTTCCATTATAATGGCACCATGTTCACCCAGTTTAATACACAGCTTTAGAGTTGGAGGATAACAAAAACTGTCACCCATACTCTTCTGAGTGGTATCAAAATGTATTTTAAATAGATACTGCTTGCCAGGTCTCATACTCTGAACAGGACAAGAGTATGGAGAGGATCAGAGGCAAGTTCCGCCAGGATGTTCATTCAAAATCCTCCGGAGACATAAAGAGGAAATGTGCTCACTCGCTATATTTGTCCAACATGGGATGACTCAACAATGCACGCACCATTTGTTGCAAAACCAGCTTATGTAAAAGATTAGGATATTCTCCAGAGTCACATTCCCAGTGTCAAAAGATGATTAACAAAGCTGGTCAGCCTTTATACTAAGACCACCTCCTGAACAAGCATTTGGAAGTGATCCTGTAAACTGACTGACATCCTTACTGTTTAAAATCAAGGAATAGAGGTGATTTGGAGCATTTATAAAATCAAGGATCATATGTCAAACCAAGACAAATTTTGCAGTATCTAGCACAATACTGAAAATTCCACAACAAGCTCCATGCTACTCCCAGAAGGCAGAGGAGAAGAAAAGGCATATTGATTAGAAGCATTTAAAAGTATTTATTCAGCCACTATAGGGTAAGAGGGCCCTGCTTTTTTTTTCTCCCAAAATTTAAACACCCAAGAAAAACATTTTTATTACTAAATGTATGATTGCACCATTATAAATGATAATGTGCCAATTGCAAAACAGATTTTGGCACGAAGTTGTTCTAAGCACATAGATGCATTACATCCAACCTCCACTGTCTGCCATGAACATGATTATGCTGGCTTAGGCTTGGGCTAAATTGGCTTATGCTGACATTTTACTGCCAGAAGATAGATTTCAACCAGAAGTCTGTTATGGAACAGGCAGCAAACAGATGTGAAAAAGGTAAACTTCTTGGAGACAATTATTTCATACATAAATCAGCAAAATCACCAATAATACACTTATGAGCCTCATACAAAGAAGCTTAGGTTGGAGAATGCAGCCAAAGCCAGCCTATCTGACCAGTCACCTATTGCATTTTGGGTGAGTAGTGGACTATCTCATTAGCCTACAGGTTTTTCAGATCTGCAGTGCCACAACTATAGATCAAGGTGAAAGAACACTTCAAGAATTACTAAAACCCTAGCAGCTGACTAACAACTTATTTTCCTAAATAAATTTTCATCTCATATAGCCCTGCCAAAATGGTATGAAAAATACAAACCCTGAGAAAAGAACATGTTCACAAAACAAAGTTCCTCTGCAGCACACAATGAATTGGAAAGGCAGCTTGAATCCTACCTTCCAGCATGCTGAGGTGCATGGCATCATTGGCTCGCTTTGGCACACTAAGCATCACCTCCAGGCCATCCTTAATCTCACCTTTACCTTCTTCACAGCACGTGAGCAGCTCCTGCAAAAGACAAACAGACAAAATTACTCTCTATCATTTGTTTTTACACTAATATGACAGACAACCAAAGAGTAGTTCTAACAAACCAAAATTCATTTTTGACACATAAAATATTTTTGAACTTCTTGACACAGTTATCAGATGCTGTGCTACATCAAGGCCCAGAACAATGCAGCTGCCAAGTCATGAAGATGGAGGAAAGCAGGGCAGCATAAAAGGACCCTTCCCACCTCCCATGTCAGTCATTGCTCCACTGCACCAAACACCTGCTCTGTACAACTGCTGATAAAGATTACATTGTTTTATTCTAAGTATTCCATGAATGACTATTCTGTGTTCATAAAAGCAACCTACAGGCAAAACTTTTCAATACAAACTAGCATTAACTAATGGACAGAAGTTAGAGAATTGAACATGCTGAAGTGTTGTAGCAGAATTTAGGGCATACAGTTCTCTGGCCATTCAACATCCCACAGATTTAATGTAACAGTGTCTCAGCTGGTATTCAAATTTCCTGGCAGCTTTCAAGCATTTGAACAGTATCAAGATAAAATGTAGGTTACATAACCAAAAGGGCATATTATGTTACTTCTGTTATTCAAAAAGCCCACTTAATTCATTCCCTCAGGTTAAATTCCTTTTCCTCTTTTTAAAGAGAAAGCCATGTGATTTCTAATATTATGATCATTACAGTATTTTTATTCAACTGCCAATACCACTATCGCAGCAAAACACTACATGATTCCACCTAAATTTTGCATGACAACTCCACAGAACAGTGAGAGTAACTTTAGTATCTCTCAGAGGCACAGAAGAGGAGCAGCTTCAATACCATTTGGAAAAACAAGTGAAACTTCCAGAACTGTAAAATGTTTCATTTATCATTCAAGTTTTAGGCTCTTAATCCTAGTATGCTATACATCTCTCTCCTAATATTGAAAAAGAAAATAAAAGAAAAAAGAAATGAAAGACAATCCAGGAACCACCACACAAATCCATTTTACTACACAGTAAAGACATCTGGCTCTGCAAACACTGGTGAAACCAATGTATCCCACCACTTCCATAAAGTTGCAGGCTGAAGCATATTAATAATAAAAATAATAATTATTGCTGGAATTAATTCCTCAATTTCTGAAACAGCACAGCCCAGAGTATTTCTGTAATAATAACTTGACTAAGCCGTAACTCCTTGCAAGTGGAAAATGGACACTAAACTTCAGTCAAAACTGAAAGATTTGTTTCCACCCACAGTGACCTCTAATGTTTTTCAGAAATGTCAAAAGCCTCTAATGTTTTTCAGAAATGTCAAAAGCAATCACACATGGCTGTTCTCAAGTAAAAAGGGGAGACACAGATCAGTTACAGTGCTTTTGTAGGCTGCTACAACAAAACAGGTATTGCCACCTAACAGCGACCCAGCACAGTCCAAGAACACTGCTGCCCGCCTGAGAAGACATCTGTCCACTGAGTCAAAGTTCTAACTACAGGGTTCCAAAAGTTGTGCTTATTTGGCAGCTGCCATTTACTGGACATTTCCAGGCAATATTACAAATAAAAACTCTTTGTGCAACAGCTCTACAGGTACAGTCACTATGTGTAAATATTTACCAATACACACAGATATTTAAATGCCTCATAGATATTTGTATTACAGTTTTATATATAAATATCTATTTTACAGTATTTAATACCATCAGCATAGCTAATGACTTGCCAAAATCTGGTGTAGAAACCATTACAAAAATGGTTTTATAGTCCTATAGTCATGAATTACTTTCAACCCCTGCAAATCCAAATGATATTTTCTAAGTAAACATCAGTATTCAAGAATCTTTTTTTTTTTGGTTTACAGAAATGTGGACAAAAAGCTGCTTGTTTATGCCTTCATTCATTTTCAGTTGAAATTTTGCAGCAGCATTTGTGGCTGCCCAGATGCTGGAGTCTCAAAGAGTAGAGTAGAACAACCTCCTGATTTTAGCAAGAGCTTTGCCTTCTTATGACCAGCAGAATCAGATGAAGAACTCTGAATTAATACTGACCTTTAAAAGAAGCTGGTATTTTGTTATCCTTTGGACAGGTTTGATAAGGTAAGAGGAGATAGAGTTGGCCAGTCCATGTCGCTGTTGTATCTCCTATGTGGAAAAAGAAAACATTTGAATTTAGGGCATACAGTAAGTGAGGACTGTAAGCACCAGCCCTCAGATATAAACTGTTTTGAGGGATTATGAAATATATACATTAACTACAAATTCTATTTTAGCAGGAAAAAACCCCCCAAAAAACAGGATAATCTGATATTCCAGGCACAATTAATATGTGTGATGCTGTGTATCTGCCTGCTCACTTGGTACAAACAGAAGATGATTACCTCCAAGAGTACCTGTGAAAGATTTCAACAAACCTAAATACAAAGAGCAACAATTAGAGACACAGAATGTGTGGCAACACCTTTTTTAAAAAACATTAAGATCTGTACTTCTTTTGCTACTTGCAGGAGAGGAAAAACCCTCACATTCCAGTGTTGCTGGGAAGAGGCGGGAGTGCCAGAAAGGCTGAGGTAGAGGTTTCTCAGCATCCCCTGCTATTTCAGTGCCAACTGCCACAGACGGCCTCATCCCCCACCAGAGGGAGCACCGAGTAACAGTTTCTGAGGTTACCAAGCATTGAAAAGAAACCAGCCACGTACAAATAGAAAAAGAAACAACATCCACGAAGCTAAAGGTGGAAACCAGAATTATCGGATAGCTAACTGGGATGATTACAGATTGGGTACTGACTGGGGCTGAATTCCACTGATAGGGTCTGCCATTTATCATAACATTGGATCTATTCCAACCAAGCAATTTCAAACAGCAAGTTATGCCCCACAGCTATGTGCCATCAAACCATGGTTACAGTATCAGAAATTCCCAAAATGGGATACACATGATATTTTCACGTGGACCAGTGGTGTCATCAGTGGAAGCACTCAAGTTCTCTGTGCACAGAATTAAGTCTTCACACTCCTAATATACTTTAGGTGAATTAGGGGATGGAGAGCTCTGGATCTAGTGGTAAAACTGGAGGTGGTGGCAGGAATTTATTTCTAGTAATTTTATTACAGCCCTGTGTTATTTTTTAATGGTATTTACTAAATTTTTCTTGGAATTTTTTTGGTCACGTCTATCTGATTTTCTATAACTCACCTGGCTCTTCTTCAAACACTAAAAACTTAACAGAAGGCTTCACAGAAAGGCTTTGCCTTACAACATTTAGAAACCTCATTTCCTCAGTGATTAGACTTTTGAGATTAACCTCAAGGGCTTCAGGGATTTCCTCTACTTCTCTCTACTTGTACAAACAATTCTAAAACAAATTGTGGTGTCATCATACAGCTAGTGGGGAAAAAAATGGAAAAAGACTGAACTCCAATTGAATAATCTATTAATACATGTCCAATTAAAGCTCAGTCACTGTGGTCAAAATTCCTCCATTAAACTTCTAACACACCTACATTTTGCTTGCTTTTCTATGCAGAATATTGCACGTGCAGGCCATGGAACCGTGGGACTGAATAAGGAGGTTCAGCCTTTCTGAATAACAGCAGTGAACTGAATTACCACTACATGCAATTACAGTTCAAAAGCGCTCCAAAACTCAACCAACATTTCTATCTCTATTACATACAATGCAAACTAAGCACATCAAAATGCTAAGATTTGCAGGATGTGCCTGTGTGAGCTGAAGATTCATGTCTCGGTTGTTGTTGCCAGAACCTGCTTCCAGTTCTGAACCACTCTGCTATTTGACAGCGGCTTTTCACATCTGATTTGACAGCTCTGTAACACCAACTGAGCAATGTAACCACGTGAGATACAGAATTGATTTTCTTGAGCTGACAGCTTAATAAATTGCAGCGTTATTAACAGGAAACTTGCATTTTCTTAACAAATTAGGCACTCAGCAGAACCACAAATATGAGTCAAACAGCCAAGGTGTTTTAGCTTTTAAGATTATGTACTTACATCAAAGTATGCTCCTGCATGTTCTAATATCAGCTGAGTGGAATCTGGCTTATTTTTACAGTAGGTAACGTACATCTGGAATTTGTCTGCCTGCAGAACAAAATGCAAATTTACAAAGGTTATCAGAGAGCATCATTAATCTCTCTAAGTTTTCATGCCATTATCAGAGAGCTTATCTTCCCTATCAAGAAACTGAGCTGTACAGAATAACATTTCCACTCAAACTGGCAGTGTAAAAATACACATCAGGCAAGTAAGACTGAAAACAGCAGCAATGTGTATAAAAATAGGTTATTCAGAGCTAAGACAAACCAAATCTGCACACAGGTTTAGGCAACTTGCATACACTTCAAGAGCAGCTAAGACTGGCATCTGACAGGAGTGACCTAATTATTGTTTTCTCAGTTAAAGACACACACGTTTTCCTTAAATTTGCAGGAAGAGGTACTTTTACAAATCAAAAAGGGATCTGAGAGCAAGAATTCATCCTGTCATGCTTCCTATCCCCCCTTCTAAACGTAAGTGTGACTTCATTACCCAAGTAACAAAGCAATGTCCAACATCTTCTGGTAGCTGTTCATATTTTTCCAACTCCTTGAGAAATATACTGTGGGTAGAAAAGAAACAAGTAGTACAAGGCATATGAAACATGTTTATTACAGCAAATTGCTTGGATCTATTGTCAGTGGATAAAGGCCATTAGAAAACTTTCTGTAATACCAAATGTATGAGCTAAGGAAATAAAGATAACAAATAGATAAAAATGTGTAATAAAAGTACTAATATAAAATATAATTCAATAAAAATTCTGATGAGAAGATCAGAAACTGAACCAGTGGACATGCAGTTAATACATAAGAATACATAAAAATTTAGTAATTGCTGTTGTTCTCTATCAAGAAGGTTTCCTACTGTTTTTAGTTTCAAGAAAAACCTTCATCTCAATTTAAAAAAACCCCAAACATTGCTTTTTGGATACTCAAGTTCTCAAGTTAACACAAAGCATACAAAGAACTGTAAAATTGGGGTCTGGAATACACTAGGTTTATTTTATTACTTCGAAGAATCATAACCCAATACAAATGTGTACATAACCAGGAAATAACAAAGAAGGAAGATTCAGAGCAAGACTTCTGTACACAGATCCCCCTAAGAACCACTCCACTCAGAAGAAATGGAGTGGACAAGTCTCTTTTATGCTCTGTACTCCAGTAATTGTAATGATGCTGGTGCATCTCTACAGAAGCTAAGAGCCAAGAAGAGCTGGGAGCCCTACTCTTTCCCACTAACAGCTGCACTTGGATATTGGGAATGAGGGTTGTGAAACAATGACAGAGCCCTAATGTTTGTGCTATGTTTGTATTTTATTGAGTCCAATGGTTTTCATCTCTTTAGAACAACTGATAAACCTACAACAAAATTTTGGTGTATCCAAAATTCTCTTATATGCTGAAAGATGCCTGAGACTGAAAAATATAATTTCTAATGGTGTACCTACCTCTCTGCAAAAAGGAACAGCTGAAGTAATTTAGCAATGCAAGAGGAAAATCTTTCAATTTTTTGATGGGAAAGCATTTGTTATTGAAATACATAGTATTTTCACTAGGAAATCCCTCAGGTCATCATTTGGATTTAGTAGTAGTATGGAAATGGAAGATAAGTCACTCACTTATTGTGGAACTCATAAATTTCCTGCATGTTTCCAAAGATAATGTGTTCTTTGTTTACAATACCAGGTGGGATCTCCTCAACTCCACTTGTCATTTCCCATAGATATGTCTGCCCAGAAAAAAAAAAAAGTGTGAAAAGCGATTATAAACTCCCAACAGACACAGCCAGGTATCTGCAAGTATGCATTAAACTAGAAACTAGGCAAAGATCATACAGCAGCATCATCTCCAGTTGTGACAGTGCCTGTTGTGTCAAATATACCTTGTGATTTTGACAGTGAAATACAAGTTCTAAAACCGACAATTTAACATAGTCCCTGAGACTTCATAATTTAAAATGCATAGTGTTCTTGACAACCTCTAATGCTTCAGGATATTCCTTATCAAGGTCATGTCTGCAGTCTAGAAGTTCATGCTTTGTGCAACAGCTACCACTGAACATTAGTTGCTTCAGCAGAACAATTACTGGGCACTTTTCCATGGAATCTCACTGAATTTCTATTCAAAAAGTCAGCTAGTTGCAGAACATGTGATACAGATAATAAGAGAATTAGCACAAGCTCTCCCCTATTGCTAGCAAAGCAAATAAAGTAAACCCCTCCTTTTTCCCTTTCTCTAAAACAAAAACTCCCCACATGATTATGAATTGGGAAAGGAACAAATACTGAAATTCATACTAACAAAAGCAAAACACATAGGGTGAATTCTGAAATGGCTGTTATCAGATGTAATTCTAAGTTTCTTCTTAATGGCAGTAAGAATACTTAAGTTGATCCTATGATTCCAAACCAATCGTGCTCAGCTGTTAAAACCAGGAAAAACCACAGAGCAGCGGATTGAATCCTGCCTTCAAAGATTAGTGAAAAAAAGAAAACTCACATCCATGCATTCCCGGAGGTCTCTTACGTAAGCCTTTTCTGTCTGAATTAGCTCAGCCATAATGAACCTTAGGTGACAACAGAAAGAATAATCAAATCTCAGTGGGTTAGACCACTGTGAACACATAATAACCCGAACACATCGTTCTCCTCATCAGCTTTTGCTTTTCCACTGCAGCAAGAAAAATCTGAGAAGTGAAATGTGAAGAGAGACTACAGAGGAAGAAAACCTACGAGGTAACATCCCTCCATTACTAACCAGGACAAAAAGAAATGGGGAAGGAGATGCAATTTTTTCTCTAACACTTTTCACTGCTACAGTCATTTAACTTCTGTCTTGCTTCCTCCCCTTACACATTTATTTCACATTATTTCTAAAAAGGAAAAAAGCATATTAAAAGAAGTCTAACAATTTTGAAAGTTTAAGATTCTGTCATATTAGAATTATCTACTAGAACAAGCATGTGACTAAATGGCAATAAGAGGTACTGAGTACTATCACTCTCTTTTTACCATTTATATAATTTCTAAGCTGCCAGACAAGCCATGACAGTTGTTTCATATCAGGATTGATTTATGCATTCTCATTGATTAAAAATAAATAAATGTATTACTCTTTCCTGCGGGCAGACTTTCGTTTTTCTTCGTTAAGCTCATGAGCAGCATCGCGCAGTTTCACCTCTGACCCAGGGACACTGGCTGGGATTATATCCAGCTGCAAGCTTTTGCTCTTTATTAAAGAAAGGAAGAATTGATTAAGGAAGGAGACAGGAGAAAACAGTAGCTAAATCAAATGCAAATAAAGCTTGTTTGTCTGTCATCACACTCAAATTTCTCTTACCGATTTATTGGAATCTGAGGAAATACCCAGAGCTTTCTCTAAAGAGGTCCTGTATTTCTCCATGCGCAGGGAAAAGTCTCTGTACCTCTTATCCACTGCTGTGACACATTTTTTAATCTCTGTTGCATGAGCATGCCCTTTTTCACAAAAGCCATCAGCCAGCTGTATCAACAACTTCACCCTCTCTTTGGTTTGCTATGAAAACAGGAAAAGATCGAACAGTTACAAGCTCTACCTGTCATGCAGGGGGTCACTTTGCTTAACTGCTACTAAGTGCAATTAGAGAAGGAATTGAAGAAGCTACCTTCTTCCTCTCTCTTCCCAGAACTCCTTTAAACAGATACCTTTTACTTATTAAAAATAGCACAAGATTAATGTAGGTTTCCTTAGGCTTTATTATTACATGACTAGAAGCAGATTGTTTATTTTTCTTTGAAATATGTGCTTCATATCTAACCCAGAGATTAAATTCTGCTAGGCAAGCCTTTCAGCATGAGTACTCTTGCATCAATACAAAGGCATTTTCATGCCAAAGAGGGTATTTTTTTCATTACCACTGAAGCTCTGATATTAGACCTGGCCAACAGTCCCAAGAATCTACCTCCTTTTGACCCCCCAGAAATGCTGAGATGGAAGTAAGTCTTGTTATATGTTTTACTCTTTAACAGATGAAGACTGAATTCTTTAAATCTTTTCTATATTATGCTTTGTTGGCACAGAACTGTTTGAGAGAAACTAAGAGAAACAAGTAGTTATCACCAAATCTCTAAATGCTTTTCCCAAATGACAGGCTGCCTAAGATTATGCAGTTTCTTTCATGTAAATCATAAATCATCCACAATGGATGAGTTTACACATCCACCTCTCTGTCATGAGTGGAGTGTACAGTCAGGGCCCTTACTAGCAGGGAGTTAAGCAAAACAGTCAATAAAAACTTGACTCGTACATTATTGAAAAAATCAAGTTTGTCCTCTCTTAATTCTTTTCATTCCCTAATGGTCCCTCATCCAAGCATTTCTTTTCAGTATGGAATTAGCAAGGGCTAACATATCCTCCCAACAGGTAGCAAAATGCCAAGGGAGTGACACAAACAACATCCTTTCAAAAGGGGCACCAATGTCATCTGCAGGCTGAAAGAGGGAATAAGGAGGAGTAGTGGTGCTCTGCATACTGGAAGGGATCCAGGAAATCAAAGTCTGAAGCAAAGATCAAACAGAAGGAAATCCAGGTTTGAACATCAAAAGTGATCTCTGTTCTTTCTGGATTTTCTTTTCTCCCTTCCCACATGTCCCTTGACGATCTCCATCTTCAAGTCTCTTCTGAGCTGATCCTTCAGACAAATGAACACTTGCTTACTTTCCTGGGCTCGATTATTTCTCTATCAAGGTTGGAGAGCCAGAGGGAGAAACGGGTGACAGTGTGAACAGGTGGTCACATAAAACAGAGACAAGACAAGGCTACAAACTCAGGTAGTTCAGTCATGCAATGGTTGTCTGTCTTTCACATGGGAAAACTGGAAAGCCTCAGGAGTGACAACTTTACAGCCTCAGGCCTGTAAAGGCCTCCAGAGATGCAGAATAACATTCTGCTGTCTGACTCAAAAAGGTTTACAGGAGAAGCACAGAATCCTTTAATAAAATGAGTTACCTAACAAATAAAGCTCTAATTTTTCTAATATCTTCTAATTAATAATTAGAAGATACAGCTTGAATAATAATACAGCTTGTTGTATTTTATATCCTCAATGAACATTCAGTAATCCACAATCATGAAGATATGGAAGTGGAAATCAAAGGCCCTGAAACATTTGAAAACATTTTTAAGCTACTTCACTGTGATTTTGTCATGAGAAATCAACAGCACATGGGGCTCATGGAGCTCCAGTAACAATGAGTATCTGCTCCTTATCTTCTGTTTTATTCTATTCTCAGCAGAAATACAGACAGAAAGCCACTGCAAGTAAACAGATCTTGATGGACACATCCTTGGAGGATTTTTTTGATGGGCAAGGGGAATTCAGTTGTTTTATTTTGTTTCAAATCTTACATAATTCAACTTCTACTCAACTTGGTTATCAACAAGCTGGAGAAGGAACATGATGCACCCTCAGCAAGTTTGCTGATGATATGAAACTGGGGGGACCAGCTGTGCTGCCTCAGTGGGAGCTCGATAGGCTGGGGAGCTGGGCAGAGGAATCTACTGAAGTTCAACAGGGGCTAAGGCAGGGTCCTGCAACCTGGGGAAAATAGCCCCAGTACTAGCAGAGGTTGTTGGCTCATCTACTAGGTAACAGCTCTGTGGAGAAGGAGCTGGGAGCCTTGGTGGATGAGCATGAGCCTGCAGAGCCCTGGTGGCCAGGAGGGCCAACAGTATCCTGGGGTGCATCAGGAAAAGTGTGGCCACAGCTCGAGGGAGGTGATCCTGACACTCTTCTTGACCCCAATCAGGCCACATCTGGAGTATTGTTTTCAATTCTGCTTTCCACAGTTCAGGAAAAACAAGGGGCTAATGGAGAGGGTCCAGCAGAGCAACACAAAGATGGTTTGGGGTCTGGAGCACCTCTCTAACGAGGAGAGACTGAGGGAGCTGGGCCAGTTTAGTCTGGAGAAGAGTGAGAGGGGATCTCACCAAAATACAAAATATCTCAAACGTAGCTATCAGGACGATGATACCAGACTCTTCAGTGATGCCCAGTGACAGGACAAGGACTAACAGCCATGAACTAGAACACAAGAAGTTCCATCTCAACATGAAGAAGAATTTCTTTCCGCTGAGGGTGGCAGGGCACAGAACAGACTGCCCAGGGATGTCATGGAGTCTCTCCCTCTGGGAAGACATTCAAAACCCACCTGGACACATTCCTGTGTAACCTGCTCTTGGGGACCCTATTCATGGCAGGGTGATTGGACTAATTATCTCCAGGGGCTCCTTCCAACTCTAAGTATTTTGTGATAATTAAAAAAAATTATTTTACCTTTGCTGTGATCTGAAACTCTTCATGTTCTTTTAACAACTCTTGAGTGTGCTGGATACTGGAACCAGTGGAAGTATGTGTGGATAAATAAAACTCTCCATTGTCATGAATCCATTCCAGAGCCTAAATAAAGCATTAATGAAGAAAAGTAAGAGAAAAGACAATATATTTTTGCCAACAGAAACCATCTGTAATCAGTATTTCACACACACAGTTTGGCCACAGGTGAATTTTACTCTTTGTCACTTGCAGCAATCATCTAATACCTCTACAATACCAAATAGTTCATAACTCTGAAATAATTCACACAGACTATGAAGCAATGATTTGAGAATTAAAAATTATGTACGAATCCAAACACTTCAGGGAAGTCCACTACTGCAGGACTACAGCAGTTCACTATTAAAAGGTTTTAACTAATTATGTTCATAGTTTTGATAGTATACTTTCCTCAGCTGAGGAAAAAGGAAAAAAAAATCCCTTTTTTGGTGCCACATGGGACAGCCATGCTCAGAAATATACAAGTTCCAACATGTAAAAATGTGCATAAGACCACCAAGTGTACAGGCTAAGCTTTACAAGCATGTAAGATTTAACTATCACTTTTGCTGGCATGTATTCCAGCCTCACAAAGTGTGGTCTGTGCTCCTCAAAATAAAACCTGCAGCAGAGAAGGAAGAGTGAGATGTCTCAGTTAAAGCAATTTATGTATGTATAAGTAGAAAAAAAAACAAGAACAAAGAACTGCAAACTAAGATTGTTTCCCTTCCACATCTGACACTTCATTTGCTCACTATTATGAAAAATGCTCATCTTTGTAATTATCTATGATTTACCCACATTACCTGCTGCCCTTTTAAGCATAACTCAGTGGTCGTGAGGAATCTCTGGCTCCTGAAAAAAGCAAGAGCTGTCTCCAACTGCTGCATAACAGTGAAAATCTAACTGACAACTGTCCTGCAGCTCTCAATACAGGCTTCCTACAGCAGCAGGCAGAGGGATGGGAGCTTAGAAACTTCTCGTCTCTGAAAAAGCCAATAGCAGATGTTCAAAGAGTTTTACACAGCTTGCTTAGAACCACCTTATTACTAAATGCATGTGTAGCTTCTGTATCTTCAGTAAATACACAGAACACAAGGCAAAAATTTAATAACCCAAGAGAAAAAGTAGTAGAATGCTGGTGGGTGTTCACTCTTCTCCTGAAAGGATAACCTGAAATTATGAGCATTATCTATCCACACTAGCAAGAACAGGAAAAGATTTATCCTGGTGGACAGTAGAAATGTATGTTTCACACACATATCCTTACATTAAATCAGAAAAGGCACTGTCTGTATTATAATTTCACCAATGATTTAAGCTCATCAAAACTGTGATGAAACAACACTGATTCTGTTACTTCCACTTCAAATGTTTTTTCCTTCTTGGTGCAAAATCTGAAATTAGTAGAAAGCCTTCAAAATTCAACACCGAATGTGAATGCCAGATGCCATTTTCTTAGTCACATACTGATGCAGGTGCAAGCCTGATAAGAGGGGCCTATACTTTTAAAAGTTGCTGATGGAACAACTGTTGGACTTCTGTCAAAAAAGCAACATTGCAACCAACCACCTCTATGACACATGTTGTCATTCCAATGTCAATCTTTGCAAGTGAAGACTGATATGGACAGGCACAGCATGGCTACCATATTACCAACAACATTTAATACTTCTCTGCCTTTTTTTAGTGGGTTTATAACATAGTGCTAGAATGAATGATAAACAAAAAGCTGCCCTTCCCCAAATCACAGAATGGTTTTGATGGGGAGAGAACTTAAAAGTAGTGTAGTTCCAATCCCCCTGTCATGAGAATAAAATGATGTTGTCTTTTTGTAACTTGCTGGCAGCTCTTTAGAGGCACAATATAACAGAATGTTCGACATGATCTAAATTCCTACACTTTAGATCAGTTTCTATTTCACCTGAGGTATCACTACAAGAACTGGAGGAATCAGTTTAGGGATCAGGTAAGCCCTTAACTCTGAAAGGATTTGAGAATCTAACCCTGTTCTTGCAAACTGTTATGGTATCTTTTCCATCACAAGGGCATCAAGTTCTGAAAGCACAAGGAACAGGTTCTTCCAAATTCCAGAAAGACATCTAAATCAAGACAGCAACACTTCCATTTTTTTGGCTGATCACTGTGGAGTCCCATATATGGTTTGGTTCGCTTTGCTTTTTGATGACTGAACTGGTGATTGCTGAAAAATGGGATTTACAATGAAAATGCTGACAGATCTTTATCACCAGTGTTTGACTGTTGGTTAGTAATCTCTATACAAAAACAAGTAGATCATGTGCTTGTCAGAGGTTTAAATTAAGGTTATTCAAAAGTAGGGCGGGGAGGTGAGGGCAGGGGGGTAGGGAAGAGATGGTGATGTTGTTTTAAAGAAGTATCAGACTTCAAATTCACTCCAAGATGCATTCTGCATTAATTTCTTTGTGAAAGCATGAAAGGCAGACTGGAGAATTCATTCAAGAGAGCAAACCAGACCAACAGTATTTAAACTTTTGTCTAAATTAGCTGTCAGAAAGAAAAAAAAGATTAGGTTTTTGAGCCCTTTCAAGAGGATCTGACTATATTTTACACTATGGGCATTGTGTAATTTTCTGCAGAACAGGAATAGATAGCTTCCTTTCTTTGTCTTATAATCAGTTAAAAAAAACCCCAACAACTAAAAAACCATCACTTACCACTTCTGCCTTGAACCCCCTACTTATTTTTAAGACATGTGTCTTGATTAGCAAAGGAATTTTTTTTTGTGTGTGAGGTAGTTACTTAATAGTTCTTTTCAGACTGATAAATTCAACAAAATACCAAGAGGTGTATCTATCATGCAGGAAACCATGAAACCAAATACAAAGAATTGAAAAATCACAGTAATTCAGTTATTATTGTTTAATGAGTTATCCAACTTGTCAGATTTCTAGAACTGCCAATCAACTTAATAAGATATTTTTCCTCCAACATCTGAGAAAAATGCTGCTGCCTGTAATTTCCCCAGACAAATTAGCTGTGTGTGTAAAAGTTAACAAGCATAACAATTTGTCAAACATAAGCTTGCAGAAATTAGATTTGCCAGTACCAGACGAAGCTGGTAGAAGCAAAACATCACCTTTAAGTTACAACACTTACAGACACACTGCCTCACCAGATTTAGTTGTTCTGTATTAAAGGGGAGGCAAAGAATTCAATTTGCTACTTCAATCCTTCTGATGTTTTAACCATTTGAAATATTGAAGTGAATGACAAATTTGTTATTGTGAGAAGACAGTGAACCCCTGACCATACCAAAGAGGATTTTTATATGAAACCCTCACCTGTTTGGCACTTCTTTCAAACACCACATACTGCTGGCATTGATCAAGACGCCTTTTACGCATGGTCCAGTAATGCAGCACACGGTTCTCCCTCTGGAAGAGCTCATTCAAGATATCTGAAGAAATGAAAACAGAGTTTATGACAATCAAATTTAAAATATCACACTAAAATCAGGAGAATAAAAGTACTTTACATTGTAGAATTTACTATACACTTGCTCTGTTAGTCTTTGTTTTGCTTTTCTTCCTGATACTAATGAAACACAGAGTGTTCCTTTTTCATTACTTACAGAACTACTGGTTAAAGAAACTAGAGATGCAATTAAAACTTACTACCGACGTGGTTTTTTCTTCTCAAATATTTTTCACAAGGGGACTGCCACTGCTTATAGCAGGATTGAAAATGTAGGCTGATAAAGATGGCACTTGATGGGGCTTCCTCAGAAAGAATAAGCACGCAAAAGTAATCACAACATGCTTAATATATTATTTTGAAGTTAAAAAAGGGAATTTTTAATATATTAGTCTCCTATGAAGTATTTTAATGATTAAATGCAGATGAACAAATGTACAACCTCAGGTCACCACAAGATCAAATGCAGCATAAGTAAGCTGACTTGTTAAATATGAATGTTCACTGAACCTTGACACAACTTCCAGGTAATCAAATAATTAACTCCACAGTTTGTTATTGCTGAGTATCAGAAAACTCACATCCAAATCCCACATGTCCAACCTTTTAAATTCTTCCTAGCAAAGACCTTGTGCTTACAATGTGCAAAGACTTTATCTGAATTCTGCTTCTTTCATGTTTATGGTTTTTCCATCAAAAAAAGAAATACTAGCAGTTTCCTGTGAAGCTCACTTTACCCACTGCTGCTTCCAGAGCAGCAGCCCTACTTGACTCTGTAGCTACTGCAAACCTGGGAGGGCAAGCTGAGCACAGGGGAATGGGACACTCAATGTCTCTACCAGGTGATTCTGTTGCAATTGCACAGAGCCAAAAGAGACGTCCAGCAGAAGAGACCATAAAAAAGTCTTTTTACACTAACACTACTTGCTTTTCTACTTATACCCAGAGCTGACTATTTTCCATGATCCATAATTACAAGTGAAGGCTCTCAGATGCTAGGTGTCTTATGGTCTCTGCATTCTGCTGTCCCACTGTGCAAGTCCACCATGCTTTGCAACCCAAAAGCTAACAACTCCAAGAAACAGTTTGACAAGAGAAGCTCAAATAACAGGAAGCCTGAGGGGAAATACATCTTTGTCTACCTCATCAGAGATCTGGGATCAAACACAACCATTTGTCACAGCCTCCCTGAGGATTATGAAACCTGTCTGCATCACTGCCAACATCCTTCTGCTTACAAGCACCATATTCCCACTTGCCACAGGGTGCTGAGATCACCCAGAATTTGCTTTTCGTTGGAATGTGGTCACTGTGGCCAAGGTTTTATTTTTTGCTGGTCAGGCTCCCCTCATATGCCAAGCTATGAGCTGATCTGCTGTGAGCCTCCCCTGCTTTCTCAGTTTAATTTCTGCCTTATGTCACCTCCAAAACACTTGCTCAGAGTATATGCCAGATTTCAGGAGGCAGGGAGGTGGAGTGGGTGGGACACAATTATCATTGTACAATGCAACACACCCAACTGGACACACCATACGAAAAGAGACATCTTGATAGTGACGCAAGCAAAGTAATTCTGACAAAGAGCAAGTGAGGTGAATTTAGCAAATTGGAACAGCATTTGTTCTGTGAGGACATGATACAGATGGCAAGGCAGTGAGAGATATTTGGCTGGGCACTGTTAGTGTTAGTGCCATTAACTTCTTGGACTGGCAAATAGAAGAAAAAATATGCTATAAACTACTCTAAGGAAGTTATAAAACATCAATATTTAAGGCTAGGTTTGGAAAAGCATCTCTGTATCTCAAGCCACCTGAACCACAGTCCCTGTTGCTGTTATTTACTTTGATTCCAACATTTGTTAGTACTGTTCCCTAAACTTTCAGCTTCTTCTCCAGGCTCAAAGAGCTCTCAGGTGTCTCTATGCATCCTTCTATCAACCTATCTAAAAATATAAGCACCATTGGACAAGTTCCTGAACCACGCTCAGTTGCAGCCTGTACAGCAGACAGGTAACACAGATGCACACAACCTTAGCAGTAGAAGCAAAGATGAAGATGCTCTCATCTCTGAGCTTACAGGAATTGTCACCAACTCAGTCCACCTGCCACAGCACAGTTTTAGGCCACAGTTCCTTCCTAAGTGAGACAATGATTGGGTACCCTTAAGTGCATATCACAGAAAATATTTACACTGGTGTGCAGGGACATAAGGACACCTCTCAGAGTTCAGTGCCACTGCAATTCCTGTTCCCCATGAAGCATATGCTTAGCTAAACTTTGCCTAGATTAAGACATCAGTTTTCCAGATAACTTAATCTGCATCTGGGAATAAGGATTAAGTATGCCACTGAATGAGGTTTTTGAAAAATGTTCAGCAGTTCTGCAGGAACTCAAAGCTTACTCAAGTTTTTAAGGCATTAATTTATAAACTATATACTGATTGCAGTCTGCCAGTCTCAAGCATACATCTGAGTTGTAATGCTCTATTAGAACATCTGTAACCTCTCTTTCACGAAAATAAACACTCAATTTTTTTTCTCAATTTAGAAAAGAGGTGAAAGGAGATATCTTTTTTTCTTGACACGTATATTTGAACAGGAAGAACAGAGTGAACATTTTTATCATTTGGTCAGCTACCACCATACCATTGAGACCTAACAGGAAGGAGTCCCCACTAGCTCTATCTTAACTCATGTTTAATTCTCAGAAGCATAAATTACATGGTTTATGGAGGGAACAGCTTATTTTTTTTCTACCTGGGGATTTTTGTTGGTTTTTTGTTGCTTTCTAAACATGTATCACTCATCCAGAATTTTAAATGTATGCAGAACATGCATAACACAATGGTTCTGATATGTAATTATTACTCTTAAAGGCCATTAGTAGAGATCTTTCTATTCTTTCCTCATATAAGCACATTTACCTTTCTCAGAATGACTGTTCCTATACAGATTTCAAAACTGAATTTAAAAAAAAAATGGTCTAATATTCAGTAAGTGTGGTAGCTACAACTTCCTGCTTTCTTCTACTCTGTTTTCTTTGTCTCTTACTGAAAGAAGAACTAAGTGACAAATGTCAGCTTCAGATATTGATACTGCTGGCATTTGTGTTGAGATTTTGTTTTGTACAGTTCTAGAAATGTTGGGGACAGAGGAAAAACAATGAGCTGTTCACCCCTTGCATTTAAAGTGAACATGTCCTTTTCCAATAGAGTCATCAAGTAAATTGGTGCGGAAGTGACCTCTGCAGGCCATCTGTTTTAATCTCCTCTTCAAAGCACCACTAACTTTAAAGTTTTCCAGGGGCTTGTTCAACTAAGTTTTAAAAATTCTTAGGGGTACAGTTCCTCCTACCTCTCTGGGCTACCTGCTCTAATCCATCTTGCTGTAATTTTCTCCCATTCAGAATTTTTCTTGCTGCAACTTTTACTCTGGACTTACTGCCATGCTGCTCTTGAGTCTGGCTACATCATATGCATAACTCCCCTTTGGGTAGGTGCAAACAGCATTAAATTAAAAATTAGACTTCTCTGGTTTTGAGACTGTAGTGTGGCCAGAGTGTTCAGTCACAGTTTCAAAATGCATAGAGCAGAATATGACTGGCAATTAAATTATTAAAATGCAATATTTACTTCTGAATCTCACTGATCTCTGTTCTGCTACCACACCCAGCAGTTATGCATACCCTATTAATTTTTGTACTTTTGTCCCTCAAAGCCCCACAGATCTCTCTCTCTCCATTCCCTGGAGTGCTTATTACCCCCTAAAGCCGTACTACATATTATTAATCTTAGCAAAAGCCAAACTTCACGTAGTAGCTCTTTCCAGCTTCACCTCAGCTACTGCCTGTCCACACATACAGTTAAAACATGATGTAAGTTACCCCATACTTCATGAAGTTCCTCAACACTGATTCAAACTCTCTGAAGAGCTCAAGGGCATCGTACAAGCAATAACCTCTTATCACACTGGCACTCCCAGGGAACTTGCAGAATGCCTGACACCAACACAGTGAATAAGCTTACACTGATCAGCTCCCATTTGGCTTCAGACCAAACATTATCATGTGGAAGTTTACTACTTCATTGTCTCAATAAAAGCAACACATTTGAGTTTCAAATAGAAAGAAGATTAGGTGTAAGTAGCAGATAAAAGAATTCCAAGCAATTTCATTTGAGTATAAGAGACTTTGAAGACTGTCAGCGCCTTCAAAGTGTGCAAGCAATTTGTTTCCTGTTAAGCCTGACAGAACTCTTTCCACTTGGGCAGGCTTCACTGCCCTATCCCCACACACACCACAGCACATGATCACATTCTTGTGAGAAGAAAGAGAACAAGAAGCCCCTTACTTTTCACTTGCTGTTCAGGTGCTTTGATGTGTGTCACCATCCCTGGCATGTTGACACTGTTCCTGTGCAGGTATTTCAGGAAGACATCAGCATTCCTCCGAGCCAGTGTGCAGGCCTAGAGAGTCAGAGGTACAACTTTGTTTGAAGATGCACAAATAAACATGCAGAAGAAATTAAAGATCTTCCTAACTCTCTTTTTTGTTACCCTCTTCAGTTTTGGAAAACATTGCACGTTAAATCTCTTCTACAAGTAAGCCAAGGCAAGCCAACTATTAGAACCGATATTCTGCCAATAGCAGTTACAAATTACCTGGCAGAGAAAAAACAAAGCAGATGAACAAATACAAATAAAATAAATAAAATAGATTAATAAAATGCTATTCATCTTTTCTGAAGAACCTGAAAAGCAATTATCTGCTCTAGGGCTTTCAGCATGACTCAGAGTTCACAGAGAAGTTTGCTTACTGAATGTGCCAGGTGCCACCTGAAGCTGCTTACTGTGTAAACAGTGCACATGGCTGTGTAACTACCTGCATATTCCAAAACATCCATCAGTACTTTAAACAAAAAGTGAATGTTTTGCTGAAGTGAAACCAAAAGTGCTAAAATAGTAATATCTGCTCTTAAAATATGAAGGCAAAGCCTTGAGAGCTTTCAGTCCTTGCCACTATATTGCAAGCAGTCAGCTCAGTTGCCATTTTCATCTTAACAAATATCAAATACTACATATGGGTTGTCTGCTTCATTTTTAACATGCAAATTATAGAATGCTACTGTAAAAGGTTAGATGAAGGTAGAATGGTTTGATACAGTAACAAAGATACTAAGTAATTTCTCATACCATTTTAACACAAAGATTAGTAATTCATGCCAGCTGCAGAAGGATCTATTAGGTTGTATACTTTGAGTTCTGTTAATATGTTTTGGAGTGTTGTAATCTGCGTACTGAGAACAAGGTCTCTAACAAAAAAGTTTTATTCTCTTAGTAGTCTTTCATGGTCATGCTGGAAAATGTCTTTGATCACAAAGTTAGTTATACTACTCTGCAAGCACATGTTGCACAATTCAGTATGATCAATAATCTTCTTCACTAGGACATTAGCTGGAACAAAAATCTTTCATTCATCTGAAGACTATTACACAAAACCCAATAATCCCAGATGCCTGTCTACCCATTTCCTCCTTCCGTATTCCTCTGTTGTCCCAGAACATCTGAGAGCTGTTCTGATGCACAGGCAGCAATGGCACTGTGTGACTTTCACTCCTCTTTCAAAGCAGCAGCCTTTAAGCATTCTCTAGAGTGACAGCTGCTCAAAGCAGTGACTTCCAATTCCTCTTCAGTCACACTGGGAGATCTGACATCTACTCAAGTTCAACAGGAAATGTATTTATAAAACTGGCTACAATTGTATGCACTTGGCACTATTCTCCTTATCACTGTCAGAAGCAGTTAACACACCATTTCCCACATCTTTGCAGCTGGGGACATACCTGTAGTTTGGGATGGGCACTGTTGCTTTCCACAGCCATGTCAGCACTGTAAGAGCTGTTTGCCTGCATGCTTCCCACGATACAGGAGACCGCAAAAAATCCCCAACCTTACCTTCAGAAACGCTTCCTTCTGCTCCAGGTGTTTGCTTATCATGGGAGTAACATGATCTGTTTCAGAGTTGGGGCCCAGTTTGTCTGCTCCCCCACACCAATCTTCTTCTCGCTTATATTCTTGCTCCAGGCTTTCCAGCACACTGCACACCTTTCAGGAAAAAGAAGTCCAATTCAGTAAGGCAAAAAAATCAAAATCAAAATTCAGGCCTCAAAAAAAGAAAACTCATCTAACCCTTATATGTACCCTCTAGCTTCTGGCACATTTTGACTGGGACTTAAGGCAACAAACTTTGGCTGTAGGTTTACAAGCACTGGCCTGCTTATGTGGAAGGGCTCAGAGGCTGTTCCTAAAATTGTTCATCTTTCTCTGCCTCTGTGACTGCATAGTTCTGGATAGGCTTAAGTTATGGCTGCAGAGGAGGCAACCTTGCCAACTTCCCCCGAAACTTTTCTGTGCACAAGTAGATGAAACTGATTTTTCTCTGACTCCCACACAAAAACCAGAACTAGCCATCAGATGAGTAAATATAACCAAACCTCATCAACCATTTTTTCAAGTAATGCTGTTTTATGCCACACTGAGGAATTGACAAAGGCAAACCTTTTGCATTTCTGTACCTGTTCAGAAGTTTTATAGAAGGCAACAGAGGCATTCACAAGCTTGAGACGATCCTCCATCTTCAGCATCAGCTGCTGCCAGTGGGAAGCGACCTTCTCTGCGCACTCGCGGATCATGTCCATGTCGTAGTGATTAGCCTGCAGCATTGCCTCTGCCTTCTGCTGAACCTGCAGGGCACTTTGATGTGTTTTCTGACAAGAGGTGAGAAGTCACGAGTTCAGTGGAGCACTTCAGTTCATTTATTTGAAAACCTCAGAGGCTCACATTTCCACTGTGTCAATGACACTTCTATACATGCACAAACACCCATCAACTAAAAATGACTGTCTGACACTAGTTACTGTGTGACTTCTCTATGCAAATACAGAGGAAATAAATCCTGTAGAGATTTATCATCAAATCAACACTAAACAGCAGTTCTTAACAAATAGTTACTATCTGGCATTAAGCTACATGTGATGTATCTATGCTGATGTTGCAATTATGAATTTCAGTTTGATTTTCTTTCCCTCCACAGTGAGAAAAAAGATGATGACAGAAATCTATCTTATTCTGGCAATCTTTACAGCTTTAACTTCAGTCTTTTGCACATCAGTAGTGAGCAAAGAAAGGTGCAGGCATGCAGATCAATAAAAAAGACAACTGTCTAGTGACTGTAAGCAAATTTTTTAATCTGTTTTTCTCTGTGCAGAGAAATACATGCCTAAAACCAAATAATATAGAAGTATTCAGGGGTATAATAATACTACGAAGTATTTTTATATCTGAGTAAAGAATGTCCTAGGAAACACAGATTTTTAAGCTTCCTGATAATTTATTCTTAAACTGACAAACACCTAGAGGTCTCATAATTTTTATACTTCAGAGTTACCAAAGCTCCTCAAAATGAGGGGGCATATAGTGCAAACTTTAATTAAAAAAAAAAATCAAGAGAGCGGAAGCATAAAGTTCTACCAAACAGGAAAATAACATTAAAGAGTTACTGCAAGGCAGAGTACTTCTGAAAATAGCCTACCCAAGCAATCATAACATTGCTAATATTATCACTAAGTTACTCAGTAGGGCATGTAAGCAAATAATACTGCACTTCAATCAATCTTAAGAACCCTGCCTATTTTTTTGCAGCAATATGACCAATCAGAGAAGTTTAGCTTGAAGCCATGGCAGGGGGATTGACACACCACCACACAGAAGTTTCACTGAAACCTACTCTCAAACAAAAATGGAAATATTAAAGGATGACCTCAGAATACACAAAACTGCTGCTTCCTAGTCCATTTATTCTTAATTTATTTTACATTTAGAATTACAAGTTATGTTCTAGGAAAGGAAAAACAAATGAAAACACTATTTTCAGCAAAATTGCTCTTAACAGCTACCACTTTATAAAGATGCAAAAAGGCACTGAGAAGATGTTCACCTGGAACTGCAGCTTCAAAATAAATAAGAACAAATATTAGCTTCTCAGTAAGTGTTTTTGTCTCTTTGCCATGAATTCAACAGCTTTTCCTAAACTGCAAATACTGTAGCACAAATCCAAGAGTACTATTTACAGAGAACTGTAAATACAAGGCCATGGTCACTGAAATGGTGCTTTTACCTCTATTGCATGTTGAAACTGCTCATGCTCCCTCTGTAACTGCTCTGCCTCCTGCAAAGAGCTAGCAGTGATGAGCCCAGCATTTAACATTGACTCTCCATTTCGAATCCAGCCCAAAACCTGTAACAAAAGAGAGGACCGTGAAATGTGCAATTCCACTGCCAACTAGCAAAAAAGCACCACTGTAGGGGCAAAAACATTTAGGGTCACATCAGCACTGGAAGTGATAACTAAATAATTTGTTAATTACATACTACAGTGAATTTTATAGAGTATGCACAGTGAGTGACATTCAGTACAATTTCACTGAGCTATCAACTCACAGCTTGCAGTCAACTACTACATGCTTGTGGCTTCAGTTCAGGCCTGAAGAAGGTTGTGCTTCTGAATACTGCCTCTGTCACCTGAAAAGCTGGAATGAGTTACAAGCACTAGTTGCGTGAAAGCCAGTGTCAGCAATGCAAATTGAGGATCTATAGCTTAGTAAAAAGTATGCATATAATTTTGAACAGCAATGTTGAGGAAAATGTGATCATTGAGTGTGCTTCTAACTGCTTGAAGACTTTAATTTTTCAGAATGTGCCTTCTTTGATGTGCCCAGTGAAACCAGAAGAATCCATGGCTGGGCAGAAGCCTCAGGAGTGCACCTTACATGTTCCTTATCAACAGCAGGAACATGCAACTTTTTCAACCTCTCTCAAAAAAAACCAAGTAGAAGGAAAAAAAAAAAACAATTTTCTCCCTCTTTGCATCAGTTTTGTTTTTCCCTCACCTCTCTCTATCAGGAACATTATCTGATTCCTTCCTTTAGACTCCTCTTATCTTGTTGACCACAGTCTCTTCAATCTCTCCCACGTGAAGTCAGTCACCTTATTTTTCTAGAACATTGCTCTTTTATGAGCTCTCTTCAGTTGATAACCATGACTTGGTCATAATTTTTCAAATAGTGAGTAAAATGGGACATAATTCAGGTTATTTGCTGTCATCTGTACAACTCTTCTATGGAACTGCTGCCCAGCCAGTAATTACCCCTGTATTTATTCAGCTGATTATTCTTTCCAGAACATCATGCTCTGTATTTTTCACTATTCAAACTCATATCCTTCTTAAAGCACAGTTCTCCCATTCTCCCATCAAGATAATTCTGAACTGTAATCCAGCATCTTCTGATGAACTCAAACCCCTTTTCCAGCTGCTCCTGCTTTTAACTTCAAATTTAATAGCATAGTTGCTAACACGTAGATTTTCTGACTGAGAACATGAACCAGTAGTATCCAAACACAGACAAATACAATTTTTTTTTTCATTTTTAAATCTGTTTTCCAATTCACTGAGAGTTTCTTAATAACTTTTGTTACTGAATATGTTTTTTCAGCAAGTTATCACTCTTGGTAATTTAGTCTCATATGACATTCTCATAGTAAGTTAGGACCAGACAGACTGAGCTGCACTATTTTAAAAGCTTTGATACTACTTTTCCACCCCTCCCAGAAGAGCTGTTGCCTTGTCAGATTAAAAAATCTGACAAAATTTATCAATGTAAAGGTATTATTAATTGACCTGTGTTAGCCTTTTCTCCTTTTGAACCTGTTCAAGTTTAATGATCTACTTGTTTCAATATTTTTCCTGGGAACTGTGTTAAACTAGCTGACCTATAATCCTCCCTCAGCTAGTCTTTTTCCACTTTTGAGAAATAGATCTTGAGTTTTCCACTATTGAGAAATAGATGTTGAGTTTCAGGCCTCCAGAATCTCATCCAATCTCCTGATGTTTGGAAACAATGGCAGCTTTCTTAGTATTCCAGAGTGAATTTCTTTAGGCCCAGTTGATTTGAACTTCCCCAGTTTTTCTAACTTTTTCCTACTAATTGATTTAGACCTTTGACCACTGCTAATAAATGTATTAACTACCAAATCACTTAGTTCTTAACACTAAATATTCTCATCTAGTGATCCACACATGACATTACCAATTACAGCATTAATGCGCTAATGCATCAGGATGGTATGACTCCACTTGCAGACTGGGAACATGGGCAGAGCCCAAGAAAATGACCTATTAAAACACAGTTCCTCACAACCTGAAAGGCACGTGTTGGTCTACATACCAAGTACACTCTAATGTGTCAGCTTGAAGCAAGTGAGGTCTAGCCTTCCTGACACAACATCCATTCCCTCAAATCTGCACCACAATCTCACCCTCTGATTTACACTTACCCAGATTGTGACATTGTTGTATTATTAATGCAGGTTTTGCCATTTCTGTCAGCACAATGAAGTGCTAACAGGTTTTTTTCCACCCTGATAGCATGTATTTGAATTCTCCTATATAAATTCTGCAAGTCTGTAGAAAAGAGTAAGTCTACAATGTAGAAGGGAGGACATGCCAGATGTGTAACTGGGTGCACATTCTGCTCTTCTGGGGAGAAAGCACTGGGTCAAGTGCAGCCTTGCAAGCAAGGGGAAGATGGCTCCAGCTTTGGAACAACCTCTCCTACTGCAAAGGTGACACCTGCAGATCACAGTCTGGGGGCACACAAAAGGGACTAAGAAAGAAACTGGGAGTTCCTAAATTGATAAGACACCAGCAGATTTTTAACACTCGGGGAGAAGGCCTGGGTAAGCCTCAGGAGCACGAAAAACAGCAGCTTCTGAGGGAAGCAGATGGGTCCAACAGACTGCAGATAGAAACTATACATGGACAAATAAATTGTCTGCAAGAACACAGAAGTAGTTGATTTTTTTTTTTCAAATTCCTTTTTTATTTTTATTTTGTCTTAAGAAAATTATTCTAGGTTCCTTCTCTAACTTAAAAAGTAATTCTTCCAAGTATGGTGTAACAAAACACACCTTTTTAGGGTTCTTATACATGTAGCCCTCTTCAGAGAGTTTTAATGAAGGAGAATGCTTAAGCAGCACCAATTGAAAGTTCCTCTTGACTTGGCATCCCATTATTTACAGCAGCAACAGCTAGAACAGAACATGCCATTTCAAACACAAAGACGTCCTCCTGCTTGGTGCAGGTCAGGGTGCAAGTACACAAGCTGGTGAAACTCACAGGAGGAAATTTGCCAGCAGTACTCTCCCTTTCCTTCTGCTGTGACTCAAGGGAAAATATAAGCATTAGGAAATAGAGAGCCTGTTCTCCTTCCAGGGGTGCTGCCTTCAGGGTTTGTTGGCATGTTCATGTTCCCACCACCTCCCTGTCTGAGTGGATCACAATCCCCATCTTTCCCCTCACAGCCTTCAACAGGCTAGAAAAGCATCAGCAAAAGTGTGGAAAAGAGACAGAATTTGGGTCATTTGGGGCACTTGAAAAGGTCAGATAGGTAGATCTGTAGATAAATACTTGATTTAGGACTAGTTTCTTGGACATATTTTTGACTGTAACTAAACATGATCACAAGACAACCTGCTTCAGTCTGCTGTCTTAGCTATGTTTTCATATCCATATGGCACTACATGGAGTGCCAGGATACCCTTCCTGAGCAGTATTTTGGGATAGTCAGAGCTCAAGCACCAAGCTAAAAGATTTGCCAGTGAAAACACAAAGCAGCTTAAGGTACTCCTGAGGGCTGAAGTATCTCTACACTACTGTACATATATGAACACATAGCTATATATCCAAGAACATACACCATGATCAGAACAGCAGAAAACATTGCACTGAAAAGACTTAATGAGCATACTGAAACCAACTGGATCGGGTTTGAAGCTTGGTAGGGATTTTGACCTTATGTACAGCAAAGCATTCGCTCTACACAGTGAGTAGTTGGGAGTGATTGTAGCAGTAAGTAATCCAACAGCTGTATGTTAGGTGATTAATAAAGGAGGTTTGTCTGGCAAACATGCAGCTGGAGTTCTGCATGAGACAGACATTCTCATAAATATTACTCTGCCTCCACCTACTCATATGTCCCTGCCCTGTAAAAAAGTGGTCACATTTTCCTTTCCATGTTGCTTTCCCCACATACAGCTGTCTCTTTTATTTCAGTCAGCATTCTCTTCCCCCTGTCTTCCATGGTTTTTCTACACTGTAATTTGCTATCTGCTTTTGCCCTTTCTGCACCTATTACACATCAAGTTGACAAGTAAATTATTTGCAGGTTTTCTTTAAACCTGTTTGTCTTCTGGCTCTTCTACTTCCTCCTAGTCGTGAGGCTTGATATACAAAACTTCAATGCCACAAAGCAGAACTGGCACAAGAGTTAAGGAAGAAGCAATACTGAATGTTTTTGTGTACTCTCTGTGTGTATTTGATAAAAATTCATTAAGCATAAGGTTTTAACTACCTAGTGTGGAAGGGAATCTTTGCAAGTATTTGTCTAAATTCCTGCAGTGTTCCAGTCTAACCTCTTCACATGACAAGCTACATATTTTTACGTATTTTATATAAATGTATGTGTGTGTGTGCATGTGCGTGCGTGTGTGTGTGTGTGAAAATAAAAGAGCAGTAATGTTGCTTTGGCAGGAAGAATTTAAATGGAAATACTGTTAGAATTTTTGCTATGGAGACAGTATCCCATCTACATAATAAACATGCTTACACCCAGCTCATCAACAATAAATCTAAGAGAAAATCACAGTAACTGAATGGGAAAATCATGTGTTCACTGCTTCAGGCAACAAAACACAAATAACACAGACTGAAGAGGAGGTTTACCACTTCATTTTACTCTCAGGTAAAGCACCTACTGTGACCTGCTAACCTATATAGTTTTTCCTAGGGCAGAAGAGACAGGAGAAGATCATGCTTCCTTAATCATGTTTAATAAACATAAAAATAAATCAGATGTGGTTTATTGAAAAGGCAATTGTAATCTCAAAACTAAGAGTTTTTATCCTCAAAGCATTCCAAGGGGCTCAAAAGAAATCCTATGAGACAATGTGTTAACATTCAGATTGAGCTCCATTCAATTTTCAGGCCTCAGGCTGGGCAAGTACTGCAGGTGAATCTGTACATTAAAATCTGGAAAAGTAATACACGAACCTTCTCTCAGCTACATGTTCATGTGTGATTGTCTGAAAGTTCACACATATTATATCATTTAATTCATCATAATTCATCATAAAATCCCACTTGGTAGAGGTGTGCTCTAGAAATACAAAATAGAATATGCTTTTTTCTTCCAAATCCCAGTCTACCAAGAAAAGACAGCTGGCTATGTTAATGTACTGCCTATACCTTTATTTTAGGATAAACTTTTCCAGTACTTTCTTAAGAATCTAAATTTTAGCTTCAGTTTCAGTCAGGGCTAGCAGTGGTTCAAAAAAGTTAGAAATTTCTTTTTAGAGAGGTATTCCTCTAAAATCCATGATGTTCATCATCTTCCCGTTTCTGCCAAAATACAGAACATTTGTTTCAAACACATGTGTTTAAACAAACACAGGTTTAAACACATGTGTTTTTTGTAACTTTAACTTGCATACAAACAAAGCTAGTGGACCATAGCACTCTCACTTTATTGTGAGAGCATGCAATATAAATAACTATTTAGTTATTTATATTAGTTGGAAATATTACCAAACAGCTATATTCTGTTCTTTTACTGAATACTACTTTAGTATCATGGAAATTAACAAATTATTTTTCTTACTAACCCATCCCACCCAAACACACTGACATACCATAAAAGGATGAGAGTGCCTCAGATGGCATTATTTCTTTTAATTTTTCCTTCCTTTGCAGATGTGCACTCTTCCCCTTCATCTTCAAGATAAAATGCAACTGAGTACAGAAACTATCCTGATCTGCAACAACTTTATCTCAACCATTACTCACATGGAAGGAGGAATTTCCAATCTGCACTTACCAAGACGAGTAAGTGCTAAGGCAGATTCAGCACAGTTCAGTAGAGTATGCAAAGCCTTGAAATAGAACATCAAGTACTTGACTGATGTCTATATTGCACTGACAGCAGTCAACTACCAAGTTTTTGCATTCCTTTAATTCAAGACCACACAGAAACTTTACATCTGCTAATGTAGAGCAACCAACCACTGCCTGAAAACACTTTGGGAACCTTCTATTCACTTCTAGTCCTAGCGGGACCCCTTTCATATTACTTTGCAATTTGAGAGTTGTCATTCAGTCTCATTATGGGCCACAGTAACACAACAGACTATAGCAAACTTCTGTGATGCTGCCAAGTCTGAGCAAGATAAAAAACTCTTACCTTTTCTATTGTCTTGTTTCTTTTTTAAACTCTCACTTACTTCAGTGGCTTTGTCCACATCTCAAATCATCCAAGGGTTATGTGTGTATCAGATGAAGACCTCAAAACTTGCTAATTTATCGCCAGGAGAAGCAAAGCTGTTTTTCTTCTTTATTATTTTATTACTATTTGTAGGTGTTTCAAACAAGAGACCCGGAAGTCAGTGTGCAGGGCCTTTGACTGAGCATTGTTGTTCATCACCATACAGATGGTAAGAGCATGGGTTTAACTTTAGCTCAAATCACTCTATACTTCAAATACTTGACTTGTATTTACAGAATATCAGAATAACTTGGGTTGGAAAAAACCTCTACAACCATCAAGTCTGTTAACCTAGCACTGCCAAGCCCACCACTAAAGCATGTCTCAGTGTCTCATCTACATATCTTTTAAATATCTTCAGGAATGGTGCCTCCAATCCTGTTCCAGTGCTTAAAATCCCCTTTAGTGGGGAAATTTTCCCTAATATCTAATCTAAATCTCCTCTGGCACAACTTGAGGACTTATTTTCTTGCCCTATCCTATTATCTGGGTAAAGAATCCAACTCCTACTATGATACACCCTCCTATCAGGTAGTTGCAGGAGTGATAAGGTCCCCCCTGAGATTCCTTTATTCCAGGCTAAACATCCCTAGCTCTCTCAGCTAATCCCATAGGACTCCTGCTCTAGATCCACACAGCAAGATCGAGCGATGATGCAAGTTAAAAAAATTCACTTAATGTTAAGAGAAGCTGAAGTTTCTCAAGTGACCAAAGGCCTCCCCTGCTCCCAACGAAAGACTTGATGCAGCAGGAGGCGTCTCCCACGCGCGTTTTTGGGAGCAGAGCTCTCCAGGAGGGCACGGCTGCCGGGGTGGCCGTACCTGTTTGACCTCAGCCTGCAGGTGCCGCAGCTGCACGCACTGCTCCAGGTGCTTGCGGTGCTGCTCGGCCGCCACGTCCAGCTCCTGCTGCTTCTCGTGCAGGAACTCCAGCAGGTCCTGCACGCGCGTGGCCATGTCCACGTCCCTGTCGCACAGCAGCTCCACACCTGCAGCGGGGTTGGTCGGACAGGAATCACTCACAAAGCTTCCGAGACAAACTGCTCCACACCTCATTTCCTAGCTCCTTCTCCAAGTTCAGCCTAATTCTTTGGAGGATTTACTTACATGAATATAGGGGTTTGCACTCTTAAGAAGTACAACATGGGGGTGTTTTTAAAGTCTGATACTTATCCCGTGCAATCATATACAGTGAAAAATATCAAATGAAGGGGCATAAGGAAAAAGGAAGACATTACTTGAAAGCTGACAATCTTTGCTTGATTGCATTGATCTGACTACCTATAAAACTAACATTCCCTTATTTACTCTAATTTTACAGACATTCTGAGTGAAATCCCTTTCTCTAAAAACTAAACACCTTCAAGTGCTACCAACTCTGATGACATTTATATGCCAGTATCTTCTTATGAACACCACTGAATGATTTGAGCATAAAGGAGTCCACATGTCCCCAGTTTACAATTAACCAGCATCCGTGTTATTTTCACACATCCCGTGGAGAGACAACTGGATGATTCTTAGAAAGCCTGGAATAGCACAAAGGAGCCATCTTACCAGATGCCTGCACTTCATTGACATACTGCAGCAGATCCTGCCCTTGGTGGATGACATCAAAGGTCAAGTTATTCATGGTCAGGGCTTTGTCTGCATGATGCTGGAGCCTCTGTTCTGCTATTGTAAGATCTTCAGTGTCAAAGTCATTCATCTGCTGAGAGAGCTCATCATTCCAAGACTCAAGGTCTGAAATAATCTGGGGGAAAAAGGAAGGAGACCATGTTCAATTATCCATTACACAACAGAAAACAGTTTGTTTCCAATGTTGCACTGATGATTGAGGTAGGGAACTCAGGATGTTCATTGTTGATTGACATCGATGATCAAATTAGACATAGTTCAGACACAGGCTATCTTAGCATGGATTTTAGACTTTGGCAAACAATCCAAAAGAACCTCTATGAGAACCGCTACAGCTCTTCAACCTGTGCATGCAACAGTATGGGTACGTGCCTCTGCCTTATTGAAGGTATTCCATCAACGCCTCACTTGTGAAACAGAGAAAGTTAACAAGTTTTTATCTCCCCTCTTACAGGAAAATGTGGATCTGAAACACCTTTTTAATTCTTCAGAATGCATCAAGTAATAATTCACACATCAACAGCCAGCTGATCTTACAATTATGCCAATCTTGAGCCCTTTTCCAAGAAAGCCAGCTCTACCTTTCTGTGGCAGGAAGCATCAGGCCACATGCACCTTTGAGCTCTGCCAGGCAACTGAGAAGCACCACAAAAGGCTGGGTACTCAGTGAATCCAGCAAAAACAAAAAGCATGCTTTATTACAACATTACTGCAACGTCAGAACTAAATATCAGAATCTGATATTCTTCAGCTACAGTTCAGTTTTCACATTTTAATTCTGGATTTTATTCTTCACTGCAGGATGTCCTAAGAAGTGTAGCTAAAAAAATTTGTGTTTCTTTAACACATGCATCACAACAGTAAATTCTCCTTGTCTGTCCACATAAGTGTATTTTCCAAATCATACTGCAAAGCCTATCTGAAATATAAAATATTCCTTTTAATTAGGGTAAAAAACTGGTTTTAAGGCTAACATGTAGTGCTTGCAATCCTCATTATCAAAGTGGGCTGAGTTCGTACAATTTGATGCATCAGTTACTTCTGAAAAGTCTAACACATTAATCCCTCAAGCCAATAATCAATTTTTTTCCAAAATTTTCAGCACAATTTTAGCATCAACTACTGCAGTTCATTGGGAAAGCAAAATTATAGGTATATGGCTTAGTTCCAGTGTTTTACAATTTCAGGAGTAGGGCAAACTTATGTGAATGGTGCTAAATGATAAGAAAAGTACCTATTTATGCAGCAAGACACAACAAAAAGAGGACCTGACTTAATGGGCATTAGCAATCAAGTATCTAAGTGCAAAAATACTTAACCAAAGTCATTTGTTGTCAGCAAAAGAAAGATGCCCCTATCCCTTTTCAAGTGGCTGTAATAGCTCCAAAGTTAGAGAGACAGTTAAATGACAAGAGAAATTCCAGTAAAATTGGCCTTCTAGGAAAAACAAAAGCAGAACTGGGGAGATTAGAAAAGTTAAATCATTTGTATAAAGTTTCTGTAGTTTGCTACAATCTCTCATGAAGGTTTTTTTCCATTCCGCTCACATGATGCCATAAAAAAATGGACACATCAAGCAATTAATATTAAAATTGTGGCATCAGTGAGTTGCTTCCTGTTTTAAAGGTGTTCTGCAAAAAATTTCCACTTGAATCACTAAGTATTTGAGTTTTACATCATGTCATGATGGGAGATACCAAACAATTAAGGTAGCTATCTGCAATCCCTAAACCTGCTCAGCTACCTCTGCTGAAGTGAAAACATGCAGAAATTCAAGTGTCAGGGGTAACACTGAAAACAGAAAAGCTGATGACCAAAGTATTCAGGAAGATAGACAGGACAAGGCTTTTAGCCATTGCTTGAAACTCCTTTTATCTTCTATGTGCTCTAAACATCACAGAGTCCCTAAGCACTGTGAGTGGCTTTCCCTCTAAACACACAAAAACAGGCTTCCCATCACACAAAATCCTTAACAAGTTCCCTTCATTTCCTTTTTACTTGGCCCATGCCCAACATGTCTCATCACCCTCTTCTACTCTTAATTTTCTTTTAATTGATCTGAAATTTTAAAGAAACTTCAGGTTTTCCTGACAGTCCAGCCAGAGAAATTGCTTACTTTCAGCTACCTCACTTTTCTGCTCCTGTGCATCTCTGCTCTGCTCTTCCCAGCTTCTCTCTGAAACTCTGTGTTCATTTATTATTAAAAGCAGTGGAGGTCACCTAATGTTTGATTCTTCATTCACTGCACTAGGAATGTTCTTAGAAAACAGATTTACCATCTTATTTTCATCCAGGTCAGTTGACAACATTCAAAAGTTACCCTGAAGAAATATCTGTAGTTGGACTCCGTCAAACAGAAATCTGAGCATTAAAAAAGGTTGCAAAAATCCACTATTAAAACACCATCTTTCTAAACACCATCACACAAAGGATTAGGATTCAACATGGCACATTTATAACACTGTTTTAAAAGGAAAGCCAGTATATCTCCATTCAGAACAGATGACAAACTTTATCTCTTTTACTGGGAATTTAGGTAAATAAATGTGTATTTTACCGGGAATAAAGTAAAAAACACAGCAAGCTCACAATATGGCACTGCTGTGGCTGTGTCAGTATTGTTATAATCATGAAAGATTGTAGCCACTAGCTCCTAAGATTGCCTTTAATTGATAGGAAAAACAACTAGTTTCAAGGGGTCAAAACTGTGTGTTGCCTTAGCCAAGAGGTTTCACTGATAATGCCTCCAAAGAACAGCCACAAACAGCCAGTAAGAATTATATCTTTTCCCATGCTATTTCATATAACCAACCCCATGCTCAGGATCATGGCACACATACTGTTTAAAGCAGTTTGACACACTCTGAACAAGAAATATCCTTTGCCCTTCAAAAGATCAGGATGCCCACAATTCAAATAAATAATGCCAGCATGTTTCCACACTGATTCAAAAGCTAAGTAGTCAATGACCATCACAGAGAGGTTTCCTAACAAGGGCAGTAATCCTCATGTTTTATCAGCAGTAATTAGGTGGTGCAAGGTGGTCTATTTCAGCCGTGGCACCCACGGCGCAAATCTGAAGGCAGAGTTAATACAGAAATAGCACTCACTAATTCCTCTCTGCCCACACTCTTCAGTGCTTCCTCTAAAGTTTTGCTTTACATACAACACCTTCAAAGCAAGCAGGATCCCATTTTGCTTGTAAAGTTTTGTCAAGGCAATCAGCATTAAACAAACAGAACAAATGACTAATAGAATTCTAAAGTAACTGAATCACAAATTCATACTGCTCTCAGGAAATGGAAAATCCAACATAAACACAGACTAACAATTTACCATAGCATGTCTTCAAGAAGTTCCTGGTGCAGATTCTGAGCTGCCTGACATCACTACATTCTATTAAATGTAAAGGAAACACTGACAGGAAACAAAGCAGGGTATAATATGGAAGGGATGCTTTCACACTGTGTGGGAAAGAAATAAAGAATCACAGGTCTCTTCTCAGAAGTCATTTATGGTACCAACTGAGTGCTCATCAAGACCCAGTAAATACTGTGCTTAGAAGAAAAAAAAAATAAGGGAAAATGGGAAGGAGAGAGGAGTTAGATTTCTGTGATACCCCAGCATTTTGCATCCTCATCTTTTCAGCAGTGTGATTTAACAGGCATCTTGTAAGTATGGTCCAAAAATAGAATTGAGATAAAGCTGTAAGCTGAAAAGAGTGTGGTATGCTCTGTGTAGAGCCCTGGCATGTAAGTTACAGACAGGCAAAAATGCGCAGACACAGATGAGAAAACACATTTCAGAATGTGTACTTGCCAGCAGTGCTACCATCCCACTGGGTTCACACACACCTTCCTCATGCTTCTAATCACACTAGCAAGGGAATCTTCACCTACATTATTTTGCTCATTCTTGCCTTTAGTTAATACAGGCATTTACAAAGGAGTCCTTCAAACAGTTCACCAACAATGGCACTAAAAATCACGCTGAAGATAGAGAAGGTCAATTTTATATGCCAAGAGCAAGGGGCAAAATAGAGGCAGCACTGCAGTTATACCCATTTCAGAAGAGCATGAGTATCTGAAAAGTTGTAGGACAAAAGAAACCAAGTATTTTACCAGCAAAGAAACAAAGTATTTTATCAGCAAATTATAAGGGAAGAGTAAGGAGAAGAAGGCAATTAACCCTACCTGCAAATATCATCACTGTCCCCAGAAGAACAGCTGCATGGCTATAACCCTGCAGTGCTAGGGGAACCCTTTGTCCCATTTTAGCCTGTGCAATTCTGCAGCAGTAAGAGAAGCTAGAAACACTACTTGCCTTTGAGAAAAGCTGTCCTCACAGGATGCTCCCCTGAATTAACTGCCCCTACAGCCAAGTCTTAATTGACTGGACCAGTCACACAAAATCCTGGAGGAAGGAGAAGGTCAAAACAAGGTCTGCAAATTCCTAGCTGACATCTGGCTCCTCCTCATTATCAAGTTACTTCAGCAAAGCTTCTGCTTTCAAACAACTGACCTGGAACTAGTCCCCCCATTTGCTTCCTGGAAATTTCCGAACAGACGTCTGCCTTCAGGGAGAGGGAAAAGAGAAGCATGTTCTGCTGAGGAAGCAGAGAGGACATGGTACAGAGACAGCAAAACAATCAACATTTTGCTGAAGCCACTCTGCAGCCAGGGCAATTTTCTTCCTTGAAGGACTCTCCATCAATCAAAAATAGGCATGATTTCTATTTCCAAGACAAACTAACTGGTGCTTTGCTTTGCATAGCCCCCCTGAGGAGGGCTACAAAGATGGTGAAGGGTTTGGAGGGGAATCTGTATGAGAAGCAGTTGAGGTCACTTGGTCTGTTCAGCCTGGAGAAGAGGAGACTGAGGGGAGACCTCATGGCAGTCTTCAACATCTTCATGAGGGGAAGTGGAACGGCAGGTCCCAACATCTTCACTCTCGTGACCAGTGATAGGACTCAAGGAAACAACATGAAGCAGAGCTAGAGAAGGTTTATGTAGGATATCAGGAAAAGGTTCTTCACCCAGAGGGTGGCTGGGCACTGGAACAGGCTCTCCAGGGAAGTGGCCACAGCAGCAGCCTGACAGAGGTCAAGAAGTGTTTGGACAACACTTCCAGGCACATAGTGTGACTCATGGGATGTCCTGTGCAGGGTCACGAGTTGGACTTGATGACCTGTGTGGGTCCCTTCCAAATCAGTATATTCTATTCTATGTTTCTATGAAGTTAGGGTTTGCAGCTTTCTGATGCAAAATCCTATGGGCATCATCAAGTAGCAGTACCAGAAGTACTCCAACCTATATAGATGTTGTCCTGAACTGAAAACTAGAACATATCTGCAAAGCTCCTGCAACCAGCCTTTTGCTGCTGTAGAATCCTGGCTTATGTAACCTACAACAGAGAGCAATCAACTTAATATGAACTTCACTCAAACCTTTATTCTAATTCTTCCATTCTAATTTCTTGGTATGCATTGCCCCACACAGCTGCCATTCCTTCACAAAAAGTGTTCTGAGAATATCTCACAGACATCAAGCACTGCTGATCACTCCTGCAAGGATTGTAAGCATATGTGAGATGGCTAGTCTCACATGATCAAAGAAGAAAAGCTACTTTCACATAGTCAAAGTAGAAAACTCTCTGCAGACCAGAGAGTTGAATTGAGAAATTGAAAAAATACCCCTTCTTAGTCTTCCTCTCCAGCAGAGTTGTTATTACTGTGCAGCACACACTCACTTCCTCTGTGGTAAGGATCAAGGAACTGTGTCTGTCTATTTCTGCACTGCCCCTACCAGTGTGCTTAGCTAAACCAGACTTCAGCCATGACATCAAATCCTGATTTTCAGAAGGGGAAGAAATACCAAAACCAAAACACTAAAAACCCAGGACGCTATCACTAAAAACCTGAGAAGCTTTCTGCTGACTGCCTCTTTTACCTTGACATTCATAACCAACTGTGGCAGCTTTTACTACACACAAGCAAAGGGACAAACTTATCATTAAACTCCTGGTTTCCAGAATTTTTGAGGTAAGTTGTTATACACTCAACAAGATCATTTAACAATGAATAACCCTGAACCTTATAAGGCACCAACTTGTTTCACTCACTGTGTACAGCACTAGTAATTTTATGAAGTCTTATGAATTTAGCTGAAGTTCGTGGGTTTTTTTTTAGGTTAGCAACTCTGCTAACCAAAGTTCCCTGTGCAGTTTCATGTCTGTTTGTGTACATGCTCCTGCACACAAACAAACTTTTCAACTGATAAGCTGTAACTCCTCTTCAAAGTTTGGACAGGCTCAAAATTTCTTGAAGTTTTGCAGGGGTGAAGAACTACAACTGCTATTGAATTATTTTTGGAGGTGGAAAAGAATTTTATTTTTAAAAAATGACAGCCCATAGAACATTCTCAGTAATTAAGATAGAATTTCAAATACCACTCGCAGCTGCCAACTGAAAACTGCTGATTTGGTAAAGGAAGAGAAGAGGGTTGTCGCTACAAAGCATCAGTTTAGAGGGTTTGTACAAAACCATCTTGCAAGTCCTACTCATATTAACTGCAGGCACACTAGTTATATCAAGGTAGTTTGATATTCAAGCTAAACTTAGCAGATGAAGTAACTGATGCTTTATGATTTTACCTAACATTTGTTTAAAGATGCACCAAGAGCCAATCAAAAAGCTCAGCTCTGCTGAGCACTGAGCTTTTCTGACACTTTCACACACAGGACAAAAGCCTCAGTTCAGGTAAGAATTAAGTCTATCAGCCATTTGATCCAGATGCCAATGCAACTACACAGTGTCAGCATAAACATTCCTAGACAAGAGGAGAAATGCGTGCACTGAAGTCTGAGAGCAAGCACTCACATCTATTGCATCTCTTTCAAATATGCGGAGCTGCAGAAACAGCTCCAGTTTGATCTTGCGTTCTTGGAAAAGCTCCTCCATCTGAGACTGGGCCTCATCCAGCTGCTGCAGGACTGTCTCTATGTGGTTGATCGAGCTGTTATGGGGGGTCTTGTTACTAGAAATGGCAGAATCCCTATTCAAAGCAGAGAGAGGGGAGGGGGAAGAAAAAAGAGCATTATTGGAAAAAAAAATCCCATACAATTCTGACACTATATATATGACCACAAGATAGAAGCCTGCTTCAGATGAAGTGGTTGCAAACCATATTGCGTGAAAGTTAAGTTGGTACATCTTTGTAAATAAAAAGTCAAACTATGTTCTAGTACTCAGCAAAACCATTAGGAAATTAATTACCTTCATTTTTTTGCCGAATTCAACACATAAAGACATTCTATTTACAGGAAGGATAAAATTTAAAACCAGAGACAATGCTGCCACTGTGGAAAGGAAGTAGCATATGATAACTATTTACTTTCCTGAATCTTCCCGGCAAGGAAAGAAAATCAAAATTAGTTCCTTAAAAAAATTACTTAATCGTTTACCTGAGTATGAAACTGCAAATTCAGATTTGTTAATCTCCTGTAGGAAAGGAGACATGTACCAGAGCAGCTGGGAATCAAATTTATTTATTCAGATCATTTTGGAATGAAATGGACCACAAACTTGGCTTTCACTACAATGAAGTTACTTGTCAGTATGCAAAACAAATTCAAGTGTTTCTTTATAAAAAGGCTGCTGCTCAGAACTCAAAATGCAGTGGAGCCCTGCATGTCAGACTACAAAAACACATAACTGCTTCTATCAAAAAGGTAGCTTATGTCAACAAAATCTCCTTCTTGTGGCAGCAGTGTTTATAAGCTGAGCTTCCTGTAAACAGAGGTTTAGAGACCTTCAGTACAGCATGAGAGATCCCTGTAGTCCAAATATTTACAAGTTTTATTTATAGGTCAAATCTTCTACTCATCATCTCTACCCTCAAAATAGAAAGAATCTCACAGAACATCCAGGAGAGATTTAAATAAAAATATGTTTTACCTTAGTTGATAAATACCAGGAGAGATTTAAATAAAAATATGTTTTACCTTAGTTGCTGGATGAGATCTTCACCTTCTTTTATGACATTGACTGTAACCTGCAGAGTGGTCTGTTGCTGTTGACCAAAACGTTTAATCAGGTCTTGGACAGCCTCCACAGACTCAGCATAGACATCATCAAGCAGTTCTTTCTGCAGCTCTTCAAGCCACGTCCACAGCTAAAGGAAAGGGAAAAAGGCAAGAAATGTAAGCCCGAGGATCAGGCAGTCAACTATTCTGAATCCATCTCCGTGGACAAGAGAAAACAGACTGAGGTGGCAGGAAGAAAGAGGATTTGTTTTTCTTCATAGAAAAATCCCATCCTCATATTAATGAAGACAAGCTTTTGTTTCAAAAAAGGTTTTCACTTCTTGGAAATACCAGGAAAGCTTTATCCGTGTTGCTAAGTCACCCTTTCTTCCCCATTTTGCTTCTACAGAACTGAGCGTATCCGACTGAGCAGCACAGAGTTCATAGTGAGAATCCCATCTGCAGCTCTGCGCGAGAGTCCCTGGGAGAGAAATGCTATGGTAACACTCTCCGAGAGAAGGGAGGAAGGAAGGAAGGAAGGAAGGGAGATGTATTGTAGCCACCATCAAATTTGCACTGCCAGGCTGACACTGCACACAGACAACATAACACTTTTCAGTGGCCTTCAAATAAAGGAAAAAGAAAGGGCATTTCAGAAAACAAAATACAGACACAAATCAGATGTGAGAAGTTATTGTTCCATCATGATGGTGTTTGCCCTCCCAGATTCAGTTTCACAGTATTACTACAAAAATCATCAAAAGCAATTCTACCAGTTAATTCTACATTCTTTCTCCCTGCTTCCCATATGTGCACATATTCCTGCTCAAAAATGCCCATGCACCACAGCTTACACAAAAATCCCTAGGTACTTGCTGGACAGGTATCACTGCTGGTCACGTGAAGAACCCTACAGTGTTCTTTTCCACAATACCATGATGGAAACTGTTGCATCCCAGGCTCTTTGTGAAAGTCACTCATCAGCAAACCATTAGCCATCTATTGTGGAACTGAAAGAAAGCAGCAGGAGCACGGCTGTGTCCTGCAACACTCCCATGAGCAGCAACATCATCAGACTGGAACAGCTGCTCTTACAGGAAGCATTCAAACCCAGTCCCTCCTGTCTATTTTACCAACCCATCCCAAATGCTGCTATTCCAAGAACAAGAGTTTGTTTTTTATCCCAAAAGAATAACCCTGATCTGATCAAAAGTATTAAGGTTTAAAGTGTTATCTTTTGACAACATTTTAATCTCTGCCTTTGAAAATTTTAGAGACATTTGAACCTAATTAAAAGGTTAACATTGTTAAAATACATAACTAAGCAATCAAAACAGGCTTAAACTCAAAAGAGAGAAACTTGAATGCTTTCTTTATTTCTTTGCTAAACATTTTCTAGAGAAATAGCCACTTCATGCTGCTGTTTGTTTATGTATGTTTTGATCATAAAGGTTTCCTAACTAATACATTAAAATAGAAAACTCAGTGAACGATTCCAGGTCTTGATTAATTAGCTCCTTTGAAACTTTATTTTAAAATCAAATGCCAGGTTTGGCACCTCATAGCTTTATATGCCTCTTGTAGGTTTTGAGTAAACCAAGCTATAGGGTAAGTTTTCACAACTAAGATGAACTAAAGAGATTTAACCAGACTCTTTTCTATGAATCTACTACCCCCTTCTCCCCAAACCAGCTCTGTGTGTTCATACACACTGTTATTCTGACTACTCATATGCTTCAAAGATAATGCTTGTCACAAACCTGAATGCAACTCCACAGTTGTAAACACCACAGCACAGCAGTCTTTCTTATTAAAAGGATCATAAATCAATAGAACTTTACAAGTGGGTCAGAAGCACTCGTCAACATTCATTCCAGCATAACCCAATGCAGCATCCAATTTTTTTTTTCCAAATGTGTACTTTGGAATGCAACTTTAACTGGGAAATGAATGAAACTTAAGAGCAAGAAGCCGAAAAATACAGCCTGAAAATTTCACTCAGTGCCCAGAGGACACGCATTTATTCCTCTCTTAGATTGTGAAGTTTATGCCTGAGACATAAACATAGGGAATTGAGTCAGAGACCTTCCAAATGAGCTGTATGTACAGTACAGCTTGCAACTGCACAGATACAGACGTTCGAGAGCAACACTGCTGTTATCTGCGATGTGCTTGGTGCTGGCTGGAAGACATTGCTGGCTTTACATGCTTACATACACTCCATCCTTACTGGGCTGCCTACAAAAGGCCAAATTTACACAGATATTTGCTACAGAGAAACTGGGATTAAATAATTTTGAGTTTCTCAGACTGTATCAAGTTTGCCCCTGGGTCCCTTACAAGTATCCGTACTGCAGCTCAAGACAGGTCTGAGAGTGACTTCAATTTTTAACAACATGCCTTCTGCAGCTGAGCTGTGTCAGACCTCTACAAGGAACACACCTCACCCCTTCATTTCTTTTTCTTCACATACACTTCAGCCACTTCTATAACTGGATGGAGATCTGGCAGAAGCAACAAAACCTACAAGTGCTGGACTGGTGAGGTACTGTGCATGTGAATAATTCCCTCAGAGCTCACCCTGGATGCCGGAGACCAAGCCAACAGAGGACATGCAGACCTTTCCCTCTGCACAGCCAGCTCAAGGCAACACCACCTGACTCGAGCAGAAGGACATGGGCACCAGCACAACCAAGTGTGACTGGCTTAGTGCCTGGTCAGCATGGCATCACTATACACGTGTATCTGGCCCCCACGGTACCAAAGGGCTCAAAAATACCCTGTGTTTGCGTAGCCCATGAGCTGAATTGTGCACTGCTTGGGAAGCAAAAACATTTTATGAAAAGTGCAGAAAGAGAAGGAGAGTAATTAGTATGCATTACTTGCCTAGCTGTGATTCATACACTGTTGAAAGTGGAACAAGTTAAGCCATTGAAGTGACTAAACAGCTCTGTGACACTTCCACAGCAGAAGTTACTCTAATACATTGCCAAATAAACGTTTTTCATTTATGCACCAAGTAAGTTTCTGACAAAAATCTTCCCCTCAAAATAATCTATGTGTTTATAAACAAAAGTTATGATAAAGCCACCACAGATGAATAAAACTGTCAGGTTACTAAAGCTGAATAGAAATTCATGCAGTGTACTGAGAGAAGCTTAATTCTTAATGGGTGGCAGTAGCCAGCTGGCTTCTCTGCAGCTTTCAAACCAGAATGAACCCGGGAAATTACATAAATTACCTTGTTTTTAGATACAAAATTAAGGTTGAAGACTGCACAAGGTTGCACAGCAAAGCAAAAAGAAAGCAAACAGTTTACAGCAGGGGGTGAAAAGAGACTAGAGCTTACCCATACATGTTCAGCAGTGCAGAATTACAGATTTTACAGGGCAATGACTTTCTGCAGTAACACGTTATTCCATAAAAGAGAGCTTGGCAACAAAAATCCAGTGGGGAAAAAACCACAAACTCATCTTTAAAAAACTATTAACTTTCTCTCAGTGTGAACTTTTGAGCAACTTCCAGTCATGTTTTTTCTATTCTTTGTAAGAGAAGTAGCATGAAGTTCCCTAAACAAACCATCAAATCCTCTGATCTCAGTAAGAACTTTATCCAGCGGCAAGACAGCTCTAACATACGGAGAGAAAAACTGCATACAAAACTCAATCCAGTCACAGAAGGAGGTTCTACTCTTTTCATCTGCTCTTTGTGTCTTATCAGAATTAAAATTAGAGAGGGAAATAAAATTCTGAATCCCTGACAGGCAAATGTTTCACTCAGCAGATTTCTTTTCTTGATCTAAATATAGCACAGACTAAGAAACATCTGCTTGAGTGAGCCTGCATCCTGTAGTACCTCTTTCCTAAGTTCTTGGGAGCATGCCATTAGTCACTGAGATGGTATTATTTCAATTGTCTGCAACATCCTGGAAGTTTCAGTGTTTCCATCATGGGCCTCTATCCATTTAAGTCCCATCTCTGCAATCTCCTGAAAGACTGCAGTTAAATAAGACCCTACTGTATTTTGCTGAATATAAACAGAGAACAATTGTTTTTGAGTAAATACTTCACCCAAGAGCACAGAGCTAGTTATTAGGGTAAAATATCCATCACACTCTTTCATGAGTTATTTTTTCATTTTTATAATACTGGTTTTTGGATATGCAGTCTGCCTTTTCAGCAGGCTCAGGCAAAGAAAGGCACATGGTTTCTGCATGTAAAAACTGCAAATTCCTCTTTCTGCCCCCATCCTCCAGCAGAGTGTTGCAGTATGTGCATTACCACAGGCACAGCTGTTGAAGGACCTATTATTTGTACAGGGCCAAATGTTGCAGTGGTGCTCCCTAACAAGTATGTCTGGGCATAGGAAGGGGCTAGTGTGTGTATGCCTGCCTGAAAGCTTTGGTTTTGAGGACATGCACAAAAAATGTGTCTTTTTATAAACAAAAACCTTAAGATGTTAAATACCACAGGGGTTTGTCTTCCAGGGCCTTTCAGTGGCATTTAAGATGTTAAATGCCTGCATTTTTTTTTCATTAGATATAATTATCGTTAAAAGCTTCAAATACCCCTATCTATCCTATGGTTATAAAGGAATTAATTTCTGATTCTGAATAAATTCATCCTTGCAGCAAAACCAAGTTTCCCACATGTTCATAAAATTACATCAACTACTACTACCCTGTTAACATTTGCCCTACTTCTTAACTGAATAAGAGAAAAATGTCTATACATAGCTTAATAGAGCATAAAGGCCTACTTCTGCCTCACTTTTGTCAAGCACTCTGTGCTATTTCAGTAACTCTGAGACTTACATTTCATCCTTTTTCCAAGCAAAGAAGCTACCAGTACTAAAAACCTCAAGAGAAGAAAAGCTGTGCTGGCAAACTGAATTCCAGTCCTACCAGCAGTAAGCCACTACACGTTCGAGTGTGCAGCCACTGAGAGTGTTTCTCATTTCTGATTTTAAAGTGTCCTCCACAACTCTCACAAGATGAGCAGCATATCAAAATACTGACCAGAATGCACTTCATATCTTTTACCAGACCTGTTACATTGATCACTGCTGCGCTATAATGACACAATAAAAGCATTAGAGATGCATGAGCCAAACAGATAAAGCCTCTTGGAGGGGGCATCCAAGAGATGCTTTGCTGCTGGAAACAGCCTGCAGAGGAGAAAGCAGCCTTTTTGGTGACATTTAACCTGTAGACCACCAGCATAGAAAGATCAAATACCCAGGAGGGGCATGCAACCAAAGGAACAGGGCTGTCATCTCAGAGTCTGCCTCAAGACAAAATAAATGCTAGGCTGCGCTATGGACACCCTCCTATACCACGCAATGCAGAGCAAAGAGTATTTCCAGCAGTGAGTTGTGAGACAAAGTCAGACTACTATCAACAAGCTTTTTTGAATCAAAGGCACATGCCTCATAGGTAGATGTGAATGAAGGGGCAGCACAGAGCCAGACCCCCCTCTGCCCTCCCTTGCACTGGCACCCTCAAAAGGATGCCACCTTCCTTCCAAAGCTTGCATAGACCACTGCTTCATTACTTTGGTAATGATGGCTTTGTATCTGAAAACGTAGCCAATTCCACTTCCCTTCTCCTTGTTTCAACCTCAGTCTATTCTGGAGCAAAATTTAGTTTGAGTAAGAATGAAAAAAGTAGACTCATGTCTTCTAGCAACACCATTAAGCACACTGTGTTTACATAAAAAGTGCTCTGAGCTATTTTATAATCAACTTGTCAGAATACACACAAAAGGCTATATGCAAAAAACCAACAGGCTCTTAAGAGATCATTCTCTTCCACATACAGTCAGCCTGATCTGCATTCCCACACTTGACTCCAGCTAGGAACATATCTGTTGCTCTATTTTGGCACCACAACAAACACCTGGCTTGGACAGGATTTCAGTCTTCCCACTCACAGATGCTGAGGGAGCCATTTTGGAGAGAGAGTGTGTGCACATGTGTACATCTGTGTATGGAAGAATTTGAACTCACACCAAAATGCTGTTCATCTCTAGTCTGTGCCACACTTCACAGCAGAGACTATTGAGACTCCTGCTCCTGTGTTCTGCACACAACCTTTTATGATAACTGCATATTTGTTACTGCTATCTTTAAGTGTTATCTTTTACCTCTGCAATTTTTTTCTCACCTCATCCCTTGCCATCTTATAAAATGCCCAAAGGCACAAAAGCCATAAGGGTTCCACTGTCTTGCAGTGGTCTGTTTCAGATGTTCAGTTGCATCTTACCCATCCTCAGGCCAGGAATCTGTCAAGACATAGTACTTCCAATGCAAAGATCCTGACAGGGATATTTATGATCCCCATTTTTAAAGCTTGTTGGTGCACAGCTTAACTTCAGTACATCACTTCCCTGAAGAGTCTGGCTTATAGATTGAAATTTCTCACTGTATGCATGGGAGCCAAAGATCAATATTCACAACCTTACAACTTTAAAACTAGTAATAACATAGCAGCATGTGACCACAATTTACAAACAGCAAGCAACTGATTTTCTTAGATCACCACTAAGCAAAATGAGTGATACCACTACATAACACTGTACTTCTGTCATTTCTGAATAGCTCCTTTTTCTCCCCAGTGAAAAATGTTGTCTGTTGAAGTTAGTCTGTGAAGAGTCTGAGAACCTATATATTGGGTTTCTGATATTTGCAAGCCACAGGGAGCTCTACCAGCTTGCAACTACCTCAGTACAAAACTTCTGGTAAGGCTAAAGACAGACAGTATTTTCCATGTGCATCACAACAGGCTGCTGCACACATAGCACAGAGCTGCTCTGTACATACGGACAGCAAAAGTCTGTTACTTTCAGGAAGAGCTTTTTGTGGCAAGCACACTGTTGAAAGCAGAAACTGTGCTGATTTACTCAGCATGAACAGAGTGGGAGTACTGGGCAGTCACTGAAGGGCTGCTGCTTCCTAGAGAAGCAAAGAAAAATTGCAGGCAAATTCTGCATCAGGTATAAAGGTTATGTAAATCCACAGGGGAGAAGTGGTAATGGAATACTCTCATCCAAATGAAAAGCATTCATTGAATGAGAAGTATTTCTGGGGAAAAGAATAAAACATACTGAAGCATCCTACTTCAAAGAAATCGAGGGACTGGAAGGATATGGAGCCAGATTTCAAAGTCTCAAACAGCCAACAACTCAGACAAACAGCTTTTCTAAGCTCTGCAGCTCCCTCCAAACTGTTACACACAAACAGGAATTTAACTCTTAATGTCTATGTTTTTACCAGAAAAAATATGAAAAAAAGATACTAGACACAGAACTTACCCTGAGTATTTCAAGGGCAAAACGCATTAGTGGTGTTTTCCTTTGGGTTTTTTTGTGTTGTGGGGGTTGACTGGTTGGTGGTTGGGCTTTTTGGTGCTCTTTTTAAGTTTTTTTTTTTTTTATTTAACCACTAAAGCACCTCCTTCTGGTTCAAGAACTAACCTATTATCCTACTACTAGAACTCCACTCTTCACTATCTACAAGTGCACATTAATTCCTTCACAATACAGCAGAAAGGTTATGATGCTTACAGGTATGCACTAATTTATTCAGCGACTTCCCACATCCTGCAGGATGAGGAACACAATTCTCCTGCCAATAAGCACGGATGGCTTTCAGGTTAGGGCATTTTTATCTTCCATCTGCTTTGTGATGCCTTCTCAGCACCCCATACGCATGTTTGATAACAAACAACATGCTCTTGAAAATAGATCAGAATACAGAAAGCACAGGAGAGCTTTGAGCTTGCTGTTTCTTTGCACCTGAACCAAGAGCTAGTCTACCAAATATGAACCCCCGCCTCACTCCCTCATCTGTATTTTTAAGTAGACTGCAAACATATAAAAATACATCCTTCAAAAATAGGTAGTATTAAAATTTTTTTTTGCATTGCTACGTAGAAAGGTCATTCATACCACAAAGCCAGAAAAAAAAATCAACATCAACCACTATAGTACTTTTCCCCCAAAGTTTGGACTGCAAAGAGGCTTCCATAGTAACAGCTGTGTGTACTTACAGACTCAAAATAATTGCCTTTTTCCAAAGAAATAAATCAAAATACAGAATATCTATTTTTTTTCTTTTCAATAAAACATTATTATCTAGGGGAGCAGTGGCAATGTGCCAGCACATCTGGATCAGCCTTCCAGAATTATTCAACAGTGACTCACATATCAGTCTGCCTTTCAGGGTTTTTTTTTCATTTTTGAAAGCAAATCCTTTTACACTCTTGGTCTTTCACCACTACAACCAACTGTATTTTATTTTAATACTATTCCAGCTGTTGTTCTTCATGCTAAGAGAAACAGGTAATGAAGAGATATATATGAAAAAAAAGAACACATTTCAGCAGCTGACTGCTCCTGTGCTTAATAACAGATAAGGTCCAGTACTATTTGCTTGAGAAAGTGAAACAAAAAAGCTGCCCCCTAAGAACAGTTTAAGAAACAGCATTTATCTTTTGTTTGAACAAGCAGTGTCCTGTGAGAGCATTGGCAAGGAACCATCTAGCAGAAAACTGATGGGGGAGCTATGTACTCATGTCTAAAGCTAAAAAGTAATTCAGTCCTGACCTCCTTCAGAGACCAACTGCCTTGTGCTTTTGTTTCAAGTGCAAAGCAGATGTTTCACTTACAAAAAACTCCCACTCTTATCCTCTAGGAGGTTTTGCTGAAGAAGCTACTTTGAATACTATACTTTGCCACTGAACAGACCATTTCACAGTGTACAGTGTGAGGAAGGAAGGCACACTGGAACATGCTGTGATCCAGAAGCTTTTCATATTTTCACTGAGCTTGAACAGTGAGGAGATTTAACATGAGCTCAAAACAGAAACCAAGTAACCTAAGATTGTCAAAAACCAAAACACCTTGCTGAAGTCCTTATTCTTGCTGAAGCCTGTTCCACCTTCTCCCAAGAGCTTGTAAATTCACATTCTGTGTTTTGAATTCGAGCAAAAAAAGCTAATCTTACTGAAAATTAGTGTGGCAGAATCTTCTTTTTCCTGGTGACCTTGGAAGAAGACTAAAAATCGCAAACATGATGCAAACCATTGTCATTATCATGCCCTAATGAGCTTGTCATTATCAAGATCTTTAGGTTGCAAAGAACTCTCAATACACCAGATAAAAGTGTGATGTGCAAAACACAGAAACAAACAAAGTCTTTTGGGGCAACAAGGTTGCCTTCAGTAGCCTTGTACTTCTGCCACACATTTTGGTCTCGTGAACCATGGGTCTGGTAAGTCCAGCAGGAGAGCTGGTTGGGTAAAAAAATAAAAAGAGCACAGTATCTCCCTCCACAATGCTGACTTTTAGCTGTACCAGTTCCCTGATACGACCCTTCTCCCTCCGCTGTGACTGAGCAAGTGTACTTGTGTACTTGTGCAACAAAGAGGTAAAAGCTGCGTCTGAAAGTAAAAACTCAAAATAAAATTTTAAAAATCCTTAAGCAGAACCACATGCTACCCCAGCCCACAATCCACAGTGAATTACAAACCAAAACTCATCACACAACACAGGTTTTCATGGTGTCCTATGGCAAGGTTCTAACAATGAAAGCAACACTGGATAATACTGGGTTTAGGACTTGAAGTTATCATCACAATTAGTGGAAGTTTTACCTCTTTAACGTGAGTGTGAAAGGACACAGACATGTCCAGCAGGATCTTGCGCTGCTCCACACGCCTGACGAAATCCTGTATCCGGTCTTCGAGCTGATGGGCAGCTTGATAAATTTCCTCTGGGTCACACTCCCCAGTCTGAGCAAGCTGCTCCGCTGCTTCTAGGAGCTTATCTGCATTCGTATATGTGTTCTGGGGAGAAATAAGTTGGTTTCACAGGATTAAATGAAAGAAAAGTCAGTCAGTGCCTTTTAAAGCCACTCCACTAATAAAAACAAAATTACAAAAAGGCCCTGGGAATGTACTTGTCTTTCTTCTTTTCTTAAAGGCAGCACAATATAATCTTACTAAAGATTTTGTTACATTTCTATATCACTTTCCACACTTAACTGTGAATAAATTCCTTAGCTCCTTATTTATGTCTATTCAAATGTCTCCTCGACACAAAACTTAGAATTAGTATTTTGTATACACATCTAGAAATAAAGATCAGCCTAAATGCTTAATCCACTACATGCCAACTGGCCTCCTTCAATACTGGAAAAATCACTACAGTCAAGGACAGAAGACTTTTCAAATGTGCACTACTAGAGCTGAAGAAATTCTAACTGCTGACACTTAACGTCAAGCCCACACACCCAGCAGGAAGGTGGAAAGCGACCAAGCACAGAAAGAGAACATTTCTCTCCATCCTTAAAAAAGTCAGGCATCCAAAATTCATGCATCAAGTGTGTATCATCATTTGTGAAAAAGCAGCAGCACAGGAAGATTTAGAAATGAGCTATGGGCAAGTGTCCTAGTGGAATAGTGTCCCCATACATCCTAGGATTAACAAATGCAGATCAGAAGGCCTATAAGAGACTTGAGACCAAGCAGAAAACAACAGAAAACAACAACTCTGATGTGCTAGGAGTCCCATGGTGCAGAGAAGAGACAGGTGTCTAACAACTCTTAAAGCTCTGCATTTGCAACCTGCCTCAGTATCTTTCTTGTTAATTTGGAACAGGATTGAGTCCAAACTTTTGTTATACTTTGGGTGCTCTTTTTCAACCTAACTTGGGTTTTCATGGTTTAGAATGGTTCTCAAAACTCTCATCAAGGAAGGTTAAAAGGATGTTAACCACTGAAAAAAATAACTGAAGCCAAGTCTAGACTAAAGAAGCTTCGCTCATGTCACACCATTAGGTCTTCTGATAGGTTTGCACTACAGACTAAAAAAAGAAGAAAGCATTCTTGACAATATGAACTACACCTTTTCCTTCTCCTTTCTGCCCTTCCATGTTCTCCCAACCTCAATTACATCAGGTAAAAACAATCCTTGCTAAGATAAATTAAGCCTATGCAAATGTGCTTTTCTTTGCCATAAATATAGTATCACATCTCTAATTAACATTATAATATCCACAAAAATTAAATCCAAGTCCAGCCCTAAAACTGAACTAAAGGGCAGGAAATAAGAGCTCTCCCCCAGGGTATCAAGGTAAATTATCAGACAAGCCCAGGACAGATTACATGACTCAGTGAAGCTTTCACATATTTGGGGAGAGCTCCCCCTAAATTTATTATGATCTATTTATGCAAGGAATTGAATCCACGCTGTTACTTGACTTGGACTACGTAACTCTCAGCCCTTCCTTAACTCTCAGCTTTTTAGTTGCATGGAGAGATGGAGAACTCCTTCCTAGTTTCCCTGGGAATGCCTGCAGAGACAAACACGAGCTTATGCTATCCAGTGGGGAGCAGACTGCTCCAAGCCCCAGAGCACTGTCTCAGGCCAGGCTGGCCCTGAACACACTGAGCTGTGCCTGGTGTTCTGCCTTCCAGGGCCGCAGCTCACATGTGTCCAGGGGCAAGGCACAGAGCCTCAAACAACAACTACTTCACCGGCCCAGAGCACCACACCCAGCTGCAGATGGCTGAAACAGAAGTTTCCCATTTTAATGAAGACTTTATCTCACATGTGAAGCATTGTTTACGAATTCCAGGAGTATCTTCCGCATTACACAGGCCCAGGCACATCTGACTTCTCTTTCTGTAAAGGGGATGGTGAGCTGCCTGTATTTAGAAAAGATCACAGCCTGGATTCTGCTTCAAAAGGGGCTGCAATTCTCAAACCTAGCAGTGGGCACATGCCTTGTTGCTCAAATTTCACTTCCAAGTAGAGCTGGAGTAAAATATAAACTGCTCTTTGGATAGAAATCACATCACCTAGGTGCTCATACTACCTACTGCCTCTCCCAGCTCTCTGCTCACTTCTAAACAATGCTCAGAGGGAAAAAAGCAGTCATGCAAAAATTTTGAAAATACTTGTCCCAAGGGGCAGCCTCACGTTGAAAGGTAGGCAAAGAGAGCAAGAGTTCTTCCTTAATGGTGCTTATGCCAACTTCCTAAATTGAAGGGAAAGGGAAAAGGGAAAAGGGAAAAGGGAAAAGGGAAAAGGGAAAAGGGAAAAGGGAAAAGGGAAAAGGGAAAGGAAAAGGGAAAGGAAAAGGGAAAGGGAAAGGGAAAGGGAAAGGGAAAGGGAAAGGGAAAGGGAAAGGGAAAGGGAAAGGAAAAGGAAAAGGAAAAGGAAAAGGAAAAGGAAAAGGAAAAGGAAAAGGAAAAGGAAAAGGAAAAGGAAAAGGAAAAGGAAAAGGAAAAGGAAAAGGAAAAGGAAAAGGAAAAGGAAAAGGAAAAGGAAAAGGAAAAGGAAAAGGAAAAGGAGCCTTCAGGGTGACAAACTTCCTCAGGATCTCCTCACTAGCACACTCTCCTCAGATCCCAGGGAAGAAGGAGCCCTGTGAGAACTTCAAGATGACCTGTAGTCCCCATCCTTCTGTGCAAGTCTTTAAATAGGCATTGTTCTCCAAAATTATGAAAAATTCTCTATAATGGAATTTACCACCTTCCCCAGCTACAAATTCCATAATTTTTCCCATCTTTCGGTTAAATAATGTTTTCTCAATATTATTCACAAAGAACAAACACCATATTTTTAGAAAGCATATGAAGTGCCACATCAAAGAAAACCCAAAGATTAAATTTCAGACACTACTGCAGAAATTACTACTACTGACAATAAATACAGAAATAATTGGAGATATGGACTTCACTTCAAACAACCTGGAGTTTACTGTGCTCTGGAAAGGGAAGAGGGACACATGGATGGCTGGAGACCAGCAGAGGTGTACAAATCATTAAAGGTACAGAAAATAAGATAGATGACTCATTAAGTACAGTGGACACTATCACATTTAAGCATCAGACAATACACTTAAAATGAAAAAGCAAAGTACTTTTCATCTAAGGAGCAATTAAATTGCATAACTCATTGCCACAGGGTGTGGAATACATTCCAAGATCATAAAGGGGTTGAAAAAGTAGCCCAATTAAGGAAAGAAAAGTCCATCAGTGACTGGTTCAGATGCATCCTTCAGTTCCAACATCAAACAGGCTGGGAGGGTAAAGGTAACTTTTTAAGCATACAGTCCCTTTTCTTTATGCATCTGGTGATAGCCACAAGCGAGTTTAAGACATGGACCTTTAATCTGATGTATTGCAACCATTTATGGGTAAAGTTCAGAACCAGTCCAAATTCATAACCCATTTTTATAACCTTAAAGGAGATGGAAACAGGTGTTGGTAGGGAAATGAATGGTGTATTCAGACAAGGTCTGCAATGAGCTTTCCTGTGCATCTCTTGCACCAAGAAGACTTACCTGTGGAAAACCCACTAATTAATTGTTGCCATACACCTTTTGTGGTTTTTGAGCATAGACTACTGTCAAAAAGTGGACAGAGATGACATTTGAAACATAAAAAGCTGATTTAGAATTTCAGACAAAAATGCATGGAGAAGTACAACTGCAATATTGACCTGTATCCAGTGCTTGTAAGCTGAAAATTCATGCCAATAAGTGACTCAATTATGTCAAAATTTGGACACTTGACACTTTAACTGAATGGCCTTATGGACACAAAGGTGAACATGGAGAGAGAGTCAAAAAAGAAAGAAAAAGATGGGTAAGTAGAAGTTGAACTGGACAGGCTTCACACGAAAAGAAAAACATGATTTTACAATAGTGGGTGCAAGTCAAAGTATGTATGTGTAAAATTAATTTGGAATCGGAATTTAAGGAGGATTATTAGCTGAGTTTTGACTACCTAGCTTTTGTAGTGGTAATAAAAAGTGTTAAATAAAGAGAAACAAACCTTCATTTCACATGAATTTAGAAGTGAATAATTTGTGAGACTACAGTCCATTGACTGGAACGTCTATTTTATTTGACACACAGCACAGCTTATTTTAACATCTCTTTGAACGCTGTTGAGGAAATGGCACCTCATTCACATTAAAAAAAGAATGTGGGAAAAAGCAGAAAGGAAGAAAAAAGAAAAAATAATTTTCACTCCCCTCAAAATCAGGAGTTAGCCTTTGACCAGAAACATGTCAACATAACTGCTGGCTCCCTGGAGTTGCCAGAACATTGCCATGCCAGTGACACTTCATTTAACATTACTCTCAGCTTCTGGCTGGAACTGACTGAAAACCCCTAATAATGCCCAGAGTGCTATTAAAAACAAACAAAACCAAAATCACAACAGAAAGAGCAACAACAATAACAAAAAAAAACCTAAAATAAAAAAAAAACACAACAAAGACCTGGACCAACCAGAAATGTAGGCAGAAAATAAGTCAGCCAAAAGTTACTGATGCTTTAACAAGGAGTGCAGAGTCCTGCTTTATACTTGAACATAATCTTCCTTGTAACAGCAACAACAGGAATGCCTTTTGGGCTGCTTATATTCAGTTTTACAGCAAGTAAGAGGAACAACTCAGAGGGTGTGCCTCTCTTGGCAGTAACTCACTACAGATTCAAGAGTTAGAGATGAAAAAAATACTTATTAGATCATTTTGTCCATCCTTCTATCAGTGGAAGACAGTCCCCTGTAGTATATTTAAGTTCTTTGACCAATCTAAGTTTTCAGTATCTCCATAAATAGAACTTACACCCATTCCCTGAAGAGATAATTTCAAACTCCAGTAACATTCAGTTTGGGGAAGTTTTTAGTAAACATTTGCTTTAAAAGTTTCTGCTTTAAAGTCTAATGCAAATTAACAAGATGCTTTTTTTAACATCCAAGTAACATTTCTATGCACTTCGTCCACTTTTGGCTACTCAAACATTTTCTTCTTATTTTCCCAAATAATACAGTATTAAGTATGAGATCATTCAGGCTTTGTAAAGTATCTTACAGAAATAGACTCCTGCTTGTCTGACCCAGAAAAATAAGTATTTCCACATGGAAAACGTTACTTTTTACTAAAAATTAAGTAATAGACACGCATATAGAAAATCCAGCATGTATATATACAAAAGTAACAAAACCTTTTCTTTTTGAAAATTTTACAGGAAATCAATATTGAGGAAGTTTTCTGATGCTATTTCAAGTCCTCAGCCACTGGAGTGCTCCAAGACTGTACTTACAATAAAATTTTATCAAGAGTTTAATCTTCCACTAGACAGGCAAACTGTAAACAACACTTGTGATACATTCCCCATAACAGGTGACATTGCCAAGCTCCTGCATACAATGCCACAATTATCTAATAATGTTTGTCTTCTGTTTGACTGAAGCACCCCTATATCAACCTCACCTTTGGAGATTTTTCTTCATTAATCTTGGAAATAATGTTTTCTCTTACCAATCATTAAGCCTGGACAGACAGCGCATGTTCCTAATGGGGAGGATTCTAGCCTTCAGCTTCCATCACAAGGTTGTTCTTCACCTCACATCCCCCCTTTTAGAGGCTAACAGCTACACCAGCTCCTTGTTAACTTCCCTGCATTCCTCTGAATCTCTATTTGTTCTGATTTTTTTTCACATAAAGTTGTGTTCTGAAGTTGTATCATAACTTAAGGCTAAACTAAAGGTTATTCAGAAAAGGAGGACATTTACAAACTCAATTGTATTTAAAGAAGAAAAACTTAAGCCAGGTTGGCCAGTTTGCTGGCTCACCTGGTTTCTTTGGAGTCCCCCTGCCTCTCCATGAGACTGCAGTGAGAATGTGGAGCTCCCCAAGTTTAAAGTCAGAAAGCAAGACTTTCAATTCATCTCCATCCTCTCTTACAGGCTGCATGAAAGTTAAAATCCTAGAATCCCATGGAACTAAGCTACTTTTAAGAGGAAAACTTTCATTCTTTTCTATATCAATATTTGAAAGAATGCTTTTGAAATAATAATTATACTACTACTACCACTAAGAATAATAATAATGATGATGCCAGAGCAGTTCTATTTTAATTTAAGGCTCACACCCTCTAGGACTATGGAAGTTTGTCTTTTCCATCTCGAAACTAGAGCATAAAGCAGAAATGCAATAAAAACTTGCAACAGAAACAAAACAGTCCCTTCCTGGAATGGAATGTTTTGTAGTGGGGCTCCCTCTGCACAGCTCTTAAGTGCAAAAGCAGGAATTTTTCATTTATTTCCATGACAAGTGTACAGTCCTTCATGTGATTGCTTTTACCTGTGCAACCTCCTCGAAGTCTTCATGGCGTTTCTGCAAAGCTCTGGCCCGATGCAGGGATTTTCCCACTCCAGTGTGTTTGCTAAGAAAAGCTTCTCCATGGTTTTCAATCCAATCCAACACCTGTGGTACAGAAGAGAGACACACAGAAATCCTGAGTTGCTGTATAAAATGTTACAACAAAAAGACAATTATTCAAGCATTTGAAAAGCTGTAAAGGCACTGCTTAAAAAGAACTGAACTGCTGGATTAAAACACAATGTTGCCACTGAAGGACATTAATTACATCTCATTTAACTTTTCTCAAGGCAGTAATTAGCTCAAACTAGCAAAATAGTACGATTCAAGATTATATCTGTACTTTGAAGCCTACAAAGGACAACCCCATTTCTCCACATTCATCAATTTGACAGTAATCTGATCCAAGTGGCAAGACCCCTTGTGAGGGTCTCTCTAATCTGTTTACACCTTCAGCTGACATTTTTCTGCAAGGTTAACATTAATGAAGCTTGCATATTGCTGGTGAATAACACAGTGAAGTTCTACTTTAGATGAGAACTCACTTCACCTTCTACATATCATTAAGTCAAGAAGTAAGATTCAGTAGTAACTAACTTCAATTAACACAAGAAAAATTAGCTGAAATCATTATGAGATAAATGTCTGTATTCAGAGCATATGAAGGAATATGCTCCAGCTCTTAAGAAGCATCTATCACCTCAAAATATCAGACATAATTGTTTATTGTAAATTTTATTGCTGAAAAAGTGGTGAACAAAAGACATTTTAATGACCTTTATGCTTCTACCACTGGGTAGAATGACTGGGCTGACAGTTTTATAAACAGTAAAAACTGTACATGTAATTAGCTTCTGTCAGTTAACACAAAAGATTCCAGCACACATACCAAATTTCTGATGAGTGAATGAACAAAAACATCTAACCTCTCTTCAAACTACTACTTCCTAGCCATAATTTAATCCATTAGTTCAGTATGCACATGGTATTCAATTTTTTGGAAGATACTCAAAAGGTTCAAGAACGACATTTAGAATTAACAACAACAGCACATAAGCAATTATCTGAAGTCAGCTAACCATATCTACACAGCGCTTACACAGTGATGCAGAACACCTTACCTAGCATTTACCTTCAGCGTTCTTGTTTCTTTACAACATTAATATTTTAGTTGGTTTTGAAAATAACTTCCAAAAGCCTGTACTGTATCTCTTACCTACTAGTGTCCTTTACTCTGATTTCTAAAGTTGGGTGACGTTTCTCCCCAGTTTTCTTTTACTGAAAGTGTAACTGAGTTTAACTAAAGAGAGACTTTTTTTTCCTTCCACACAGATTTGAGAGCCATTCCTGCAACACCACTCTCGATCACATTCAATACACACATAATCCCACACACCATTCCCATGAAAAACATCCATGCTTTCTTTAGAAAAAGAATGAAAACATGGTTTTCTCATTTATCTTGACCATGCAAGTATTTTTCCGTTTGCAAGCTCTCTCCTACTGGACATCTTCAAAACAACAAACAATTCCCTAATACCCCAAAATACAGCCACTTCAAATCACCAACACTTCATTAAATCTCCATACTTAACTTCTGCAATACTTGTTTTCCCAGTAAGTATTGCCAAAAGAATATTATTGTGTTTTAGGTCAACACAAGTTTTCATTTTCTTCTTTCAAGGTAAAATATTGATCAGAAAAAGGAGAGTGAGGAGCTAAACATAGCCTCAGTTATTATTACCAATACTTTTGACTAGTTTCAGGAGACTACTTGTCCCGTTACAAAAAGAGCTGAAAAGAGATATGTTTGGATGAAATAATTAGACTGGACTCTGGAGACTACTAACAGTTACAAGCTAACAAATGAGATCAACAGTAAAATCAGTCCCAGAAAGCATGGGATGAAATGCAGAAAGCAGCCCAGGGAGAATGATTTTTGCTTCAAATAATGCTGAATAACTTCTCAAGGGAAGAAATTGTCATAGAAATCCAGTACACAGATCATGACATAAACCACTCAACTAGAAAAACATTACTGCCTCGAAGTGAAATCAGTATGAATACACATCTCATTAGTGTTCAGTCTTCACACCTTGATTCTTAAAAAAACTGAGGAAGCACTCTTGGGAATTTTACAGCATGTAGACGCAGAGTCAAGTTAGGCTCTTCTCATCAGTAAGTGCTTTGCATACCACTTCAATCAAAGTACAATACCATTACTGGCACTGATATCAGCCTTTTAGCAACTTACTTCTCCCAGGAAGGGGAAGCAAATGTGTAAGTGTTACAGAAATCATCACACTGAGACACTAAGGACTCTTCTACCAATACTGAAAGCAAATGGAATTCAGTCTGGTACTTAAGTAATCCATAGAAGTCTAAGAGGCTCAACACTTTTCAGTCAAAGGGTGAACAGTATCAACCTCCACTGCAGCAAGTTGCTTTAATGATGCAATTAAGTTCTACTGCAGTCTCAGCAAAACCATCCTTATGCCCAGGATCTAGAAAAATGCTTACATTTCTAACTCCCAAAAGAATATATGACAGAAGAAACTACTATGGAAAGACAGCTTCATTTAAAAAAAATCATTGCTCATGGCTGCAAAATATGTGGTATATGCTGCTTGTAGAAGTAAACCTGATCTTTTGCAGATTCATGGTGCTTCTTTGCACCAGTCTTTCCCACATTATTATCCATTCCTCACCCCCCACCCCTTTACCTACTTTGCATACATTCACTATTCTGATCTCCACTTACTTGCTGCTGACAGAGCATTCAGAAGGGGAAGATGGAAATATCTGCATTTCTGATCTTCAGACAGTTAAAATGCGGAAATACTCTCTCAAAAAAAGTCCCATTTTACACTGGAACCGCCTTCAAAAGCCACATGGGAATCACACAGTGAAATCATGTTGTTGCTAGCAAGTAGCAAGCATTCATGGCCCGCCCTTCATTACTCAAGGCTGAAATCAGTGACTGTAACCTGTCTTCAGGCAGGCAGATCAAGCAGGAAGCAGCACATTTATCCAGAAGGGACAGAGAAGACACTCACTATGATCAAATAAATGTATTTTTGGGGAGAAAAAACCCCAAGCCAAACCAAATCAAAATACCCCCCCCCCCAAACAATAACAACAAAAATAAGTAATCCCTGTCCCACCCCAAAAGAAAAAAACAAAACAAAACCCTCAAAACACTTCCTACCATCATGTTTTACTAATTTCTGGCTTGCAAGCTATCAGGAGAGTTTTTCAGGCACCAAAACTCCGATCATACAAGTGTCAGCCAGTATCACTCTACTAGAAGCATCATCTTTATGCACAATTTTGACCTTTCATGGCCCAGAAAAGCAGACCATATTGCTGTTCCAAGTCTGCTTTATTGCTTCATATCAGAATAATTCAGCTCTGCTCCTTAGGTGAAAGGCTGAGTATTATCTACTTGTAAGCTTATTAACTCTTAAAAATAAAATCATACTTTTACTAGCATGAAGAAGGGCTGAGTGCCAGTGGCCAGACGTTTTTTTTTTTTAATTAAAATAAAACCCCAATTTTTTAGATGTTAATATACAAACTAACTGGGAACTAGATCTCCCAGCATGCTTCTGCTACCTAAGGTCAAACTTAGAATTCCATTCAGTTTAAGACTGTTATACGTTTTCACATTTCAAATGTCAGATTTTCTGTTATTCACTTCTTATCTACTGTTTTCATTATTTCATGCACTGCTTTCCTTACTACTTGCTCAGTAGTAGATCAGCAGATGACTCTTGGTGTACTCAAGACACCACCACAATGTTTCTGTTGATGTGGAAAGCTCCACTAGAAACAGCTTTCCAGTTTACAAGAACGTGCAAGACAGAAGAAAAAACCCAATGAGCTTTCTAAGGTGGAAGTAACATAAAGTGAAGTACCAGCTCAACACGGCCAATTCCCTCCTCCAACTCCACTCTGTCACTCACTTAACACTTCCATGAACTGAGTTACTTCATTAATCCAGCAGAGGGAGGAGGAAATCAGACTCATGCCTAAGGACAGTTATAGATTCACTTACAATGCTCTTGGTTGCTTGCCATTATGTGCAAGCTAACTATAAACAGTGGAAGAGGGCCACACTTAGCTTATTCTCAAATGAAAAAAAACCCACCACATTTAACTTTACTGACAATAGTTAAAAGATGTTTTCATGTTATCTTTTCAATCAATCTTGAGTTTGTTTAACATTTGAACAAAGAGAGAATGAGCTAACAAAAACTCAAGTATTTTAGAAAGAAAGTTGCTTTGGAGCTCTACATAAACCATACCAGAACTGTCTCAGATATAAATTAAAATAATACCTCAAACCAGAGTAACGTCATGCATTGAATGGTGTTAATGAGTATTCAAATGAAAAACTAACATTGCTCAGATAAATTAGGATGATCTGATAAAGTTGTTTTGCCTTTTTTTTGCAAGAAAAAATAATGTTTTTATTGGAGATCACTTTTTTCCCCCCAGGTAAATTTTCAAAGCTGAGGGAGCTACAATCTCTAAGACATCTGCTGTGGCTATTAGAGTAATCTGTCTGGTATGGATGTGGAATGGTCACTGTCCTACAGATTGACCTGCACTGAAATGCCAGTATGAAAAGTTGTATTATGAAAGGGAACAGCAACCAAAATTCACACTGTGATTCATAATGCAGTGCCAAAAACACCCAATATCTGTAAAGTTAAGTTAAAGCAACATAAAGAGCTATACTTGCACATGCAGCATTTCAGCAATTAACAGTCATTACAGAGATAAACCAAAGGACAGCTCAATCTCTGACAGTGGTAATTACTGCATACTAAGGGAAGGGCTTAGGAAGACAGCAAGCAAGGGCTGCATCTCTGTACACATCTAGCTTGAAATTTCATGTGGTTGATAAAGATGTGCATTAGGCACAAGGCTGCAGCTTTAAACTGTCAAGAGGATCTCTTTCTACCTTAATTCAATGTCTGTCTTGCAAAGCATACAAAGAAACCACAGGCATAAACAGGATGAAAGAAATTTCACCAACCAGTAGGTAAAGCATGTGCTGAATAATATGTCAATGTGGATCAACATTCTCGAGTCAACTGGTTCACACTGAAAATTTCTGGTGTACTCACAATCCACATCCATGATTTGGGTAGCACATTCCTGATACTGGAAGTTATAAAAACATGTAAAGCTGTCCACTTTGATTTTTTCAAATCTGCAACTACTTCATCTTAAATGCAACAGTTCCAAAGGCTGATGAGTCCAACACAGAGAAGGAAAATCCAGCATCTTGCTGAAGAACCTGGTGGTGACTGCACAATGACTTGAGTCTAATGATGGGTTATTTGCCATCTTCAAAGAACAAAGCAGTCTGAGACTAACGCCTCCACACCAACAGCCATGATTTAGGATGGAGCAGAAAATGAAAATTTCCTACAAGCATTTTAGGACTCCCAAAATACTAAAAGTAGAGTAGGAGCAGTACGGTAAGACTCCGCAGCATTTAATGAACACCTTCCCCCAGGAAATAAATTGCCTAAAGCCTGGCCTACAGGCCTGAAACTTGAATTATGCACCTGGCAAATTACCTCAGGAGACCCCTTGGCCTAGATTGCCTAAGTAGGTCCTACTTGAACTCAATTCAAACTAGAGGAGGAAGTTTTACCATCCAATCCATACTTTTTGGCACCAGACTGCTGAGAGGACCTACATTTTTCTCTGAGAATCAAACTACTGTGTTAATTTCAGGTTCTGAAGATTCCTTATGAAGCCTTTTCAATTTAAGATGTGATTAATTTGTGGGCTCATCACAGAATCACAGCATATTCTTGAGTTGGCCCTTCACTGACTACTCATGCAAGTACCAGCACTGGACACTCCTTACTAGCCACTACTTATGTTGTAATCTTCATGGAGAGCCTCAAGGATTTAGACAATGGCATAATGAATGGAATCTTCTGTTCTCTGTGCCCTTGCTGACCATTCATAACATTCCCTCTGCTTTCTTCCACTTTTTTTGTCAGCTAATACTTTTCATGTCTTTCTACATCCTTTGTCACATCTCAACGTTGACAATCTGGATAACAGTCTGTCTTCCAATGTTTGCTTCTTTTTAGATTAAAAAAAAGTAATAAAGTTTTGAAGATTTTGTAAAATTTACTGCTAAGTATTTACGTTATTTTCTTTAATTATATGAAGAGATAGTCACCAGACGTCAAAGAAAGTTCAGTTATCAGGATTGCTCAGTCTCCCCATCATCTGCCTAAATTACCTTTTTCAACTACTGTAAATGATGAAAATCAGTTATTTCACTCCCAACTGCTCACACCCAGTATCTTCTTGAAACAGAAAAGTACAAGAAATTTAGCTAAAAGTGCAACTAATTATGATGAAAAAAGATTACTTTAACCAGAACTATGGCTATCTATCTAAAAATCTCCATTCAGAAGTTGCAATTTGTGGATATTATTACACTGAAATGAAAGACCATGATCAGCAAATACTGGCCATCTTTAGTTTTTTATGAAGATGAGCTCTTAAAGGAAAATTACTCATGTCTCTGTTAATTGAAGTTCAAAGCTAACATTTTATGCTTATTAAAAATCCATCAAGCAAGGAATTTTATTTTGTTTTACTTTCAAACACAAAGGTGTGTCAGAGATACTAATGCCTTTATGTAACTACTAACTTTTACAGATATTGTCATAATAATAAAAAAATAGCAGGTAATAACAATTAATTCAAGAACAGTGTTATTATCAGAAAGTAATCTCATCTGTAATTTTTATAATTATAATTATTTAAATTGTTTTAAATTATAATTTTTGTAATTTTTAGAATAACTACTCTCAGGTTTTAAAGAAACACTATTAAGTCAATTAAGTATCACTGAGGATTTAAAACCAAAATTTTATAGAATAACACTATTAATTTTTTGCATGTTACAACAAGAAGCCTTTTTGACACTTCAAGTCCAGAATTTAGCCTAGAATGTGAATGTCAGCTTCCAGCACAAACTCAGAACAGCTGCCTATATTAAAAATCTTTTTCATCATATATGACTTAAAGTAAATAAATTAATTTAAAATCAGAACAATATGAAGTGGAACTAACTTTCAACTATAATTCTTATCCTTAATAGCCAATAGCTAAATTCTGATAATACAGAGAACATGGTATCATTCAGTCAATCCCATGCAACTACTCACTTGTTGTACAAAAAACCCCATGGAAATTAGCAGTCAAAACTCACCTGTCAGTGCCATCAGGCTGACAGAATACAAAGGCATTCAGGCAAGTGAAACAAAACCTACCTGTTGAACATCCTGCTGAAAAACGCAGAGCTGAAGCCGCTGGTGCAAGCGGACCTTTCGATGCTGCCAGATGTTCTCCAGTTGGCGCTGGTGATGCAAGACTTCATGGATGACATCCAGGACGTGATGAACTGCTTTGGAGTAGTTGGCAGACGCGGTGAGGGAATCAGAGCTCCCAGGAGTCAAAGGTCTCTGAAGTTTATCAAGGAGTGACTTCCCATCTTGGCTCACCTGACCACCAGAAAGGATGAAGAATTACAGGTCTTGCCAAAAGCTTGTTGGGCTACTACTTGGTACCCCACCCCTTCTCTCAGTTCTAAATGTCTTCAAGAACTCAGAGAGCAATGATGAAGACTTATTTTATTGCAGAAATTATTACCTACATGCAGCTGCTATAGGAAAAATATATTCTCCTTCTCTGTAAAATAATTTTAAGAAGTATCACTCTTCTAAATAACAGCCTGTCTTTCCATTTCTTCATTACTTTAAGAATGACTTTCCTTCAGTTTTGGGATTTTTTGTTTGGTTTGAGTTTTTTGTTGTTGTTGTGAGCTTTTTTAAAAAAACTAGTTGAATCTAACTTTGAATAAATATTCATCTCTTTCCCTAGTCAACAAAAGACCTAAAATTAAGCATTTGTCCAGAATTATCCTTCCAAAACAATCTCTCTCTTCATTTGATGTAAAGGTGAACAGGGAGGTTACTTTCCGTAGGTTAATATTTGAAAAATACATTTAAACCAACAGATATAAAACTTAGTACATTATTCAATCTGACACGATTTACAACTTCTAAATTATTACTGTTACTGGTAAGCCAAGGGTAAACTGCTGTTATGGCAAACTTAATTCTGATTAAATCACTTAAATCCTTTCCACGTAGCATAGAAAGATACTGTTTTCCAAAATGTGTTTAACTACTGATACTGACAGGAAACATTTGTCATTTCAAACTGTTGTCTTCTCTGATTTATATCACAGCAGAAATATTGAGATTTACCTTGCATGCTAATTAAAAAGCAAAAATCCTCTCTAATCTGGTCACTATCAACATTTAGCGTTAAAACCACTTTTTATTGGTGTTTACCCTGTCAGTCACTTTTAGCATGAAGCTCAGAGAGCTGTTACAATTCAGTATCATTCAGCTACCTGCAAAGAACTTTTCTAACAGCTCATTTAGCAAGTAGGAACAAAAATCATCTGAAACCACAAGACACAAGTATAAAGAATAGCCTGAATCCATCAAATCCACACTATGTCAGAAACACCAAATTTGCCAAGGCCTTCCCCCAGTAGCTCTTTTCAACAATTTCTACTAAGTCTAGGCACATGTTACATTTGTTATTCGGTAGTCAAACAGATCCAAATGAAAATTCTTTTCTGATAATTAGGCTATAAGGGAGTTTATTTCTCAGTTTCAGTTCAAGCTCTTTCATTTTAGAAATGAGTATCAACACAGAGAATGATGCTCACTTCTGAAATTAGCTCCAGTAAAGTCAGGTCAGCAGAAAAAATGCATAGTCCATAGCATAGTTACAATGATATCTTTTTTCTTTTCTGTACCCAGAAGAATTATCTAGTAAGTCCTTCAAGTATTTCAAGATAATGGACTTCAATTATCCATTCAGAGTCCATAAAATCTAGGTGAAAAAAAGTTACTGTGACAGCCCCTTGATCTTATTAGTTTATTAGCTTTACAAAACAAATGACTGCACAAATTTTCCTTTGGAGTTAATACACTAAAATTTTCTTCCTTCCTAGTGCATGACTGCCTTAAGATTTCAGTGAGATGTATAACTTTATTTATATATATATAACTTCATTTAAGGCACATCTGCTGGATTTTCAGGCATACCAGCTGTCTCATCCTGTAAGCTAGTAAGTTGCTTTACTAGTAATATACAGTAATTACCCTCAGTAAAATCAGACTGTCTAGTCTTAAAAGCATTTACTTTCTTAAAATTACTGTCTTCTACCTTACAACCAAGCCGTGTTGTCAAGACATTGCAATCTAAAATGAATGACAGTGTTGTGATTCCCAAAGTGTTGCTCTCTCTCTTCCCCCACTGTTCATTCATCACAAAATGAAAGGAGCTCCGTACTGTAACAGAAATGAAGTCATACATCTAATAATGATAAGCAATAGCTCTCTAATATCCTGACACAGAAAGATGCCTCCATCAATCTTCAAAAAGGAATGCACGTTTGGAAAAAGCAAAATTAAACCTTCTGCCCAGAGGAGGCACACAAGTTGTACATACACATACAGTTATTACTTCTGCACCAATTCTGGTTGCTAAAGACAAAACTGGTTTTTTACCAGATGGAGGAAAGTAATGACCAGAAATCAGAAGAAAGGCACTTATTGCTCTTTTATCCCTTTGAGCAGCACCAGTGAAGATTTTGTTAAAATATCTAGCTAGCCTAAAGTCAAAAGCTACAGCTTTGAAATCCTAAATAAATTTTCAAGGTACATCGCAAAGCAATCCTATAATCTACCAGTCTAATTTATTTTCTTTATGCATCACCAGCAAGCAAACATTATTTAACATGCTAATCCTAAACAGTACTTATTTACACTTAACAGCAGGCTCATCCAGTCACATCCCTGACAAAAAACAAAGAACCCACACAAAACCAACTCAAACCAAACAGAACCAGCTAGAAAAAATTAAACCTCAGCCCTTCATAATCACTATTCTTGAGAAATCTAGCCTTTCTCCTCCTTGCTGGACTCTCATGAAGCATTCATCCCAGACTGCCTCTCCACATAAATCTGTTACAATCATGCTATGTCTCTGTCCCTCCCAATGATCAAAGCTTATAATGAAGTCAAGAAACATTACTACAAAACATGCTTTCAAGAATGAGTTAAAAGAGTTACATGTAGGTAAAACTGCAATATTATCAGGTGTGACAGTATGTCATTAGATCAGTTGACACAGAAGCATGGCACAGAGCAAAAATAGGGATATCAATGTGTATTTTACACAAAAGAACAAGAATTCATGGACCTTGGCCATCTAACTCAAGGTCACAAAGTTTATGCAGGCCCTAAGTTGGCAGGTATTCAAAAAACCCGGTTTTGATACACTACCAATAGGACAGATGATCAGCACTAAACTTACCCTTCCTTACTGCTAAATGAAATGTGACTTGACTTAGGATTCAGTTTCCTATAATAAAGTTGGTTCATCAGAAAGTAGTTTTAACTTTAATGTAATGTATAAATCACAACCATTAATTAAAACCCACATAACTTCCTTTTAAAGACAGGTGCAAGCTGTGGCCTAAGCTATCCTGTATCCACTGATCATTTTTACCATGATTTAACCAAACACGGAATTTCAGTACAGAACTCCTGTATTTAATCCAGAACAACATCAGTCCAATTGAAAAGCAAAAACAGTTTTACCCAACAATGAGAACAACCCTGACAGAAGGAGGAAAGACAAGTAAAATAGGATATGCAGAAAACACCTGTTAGCTAATAATAGTGAATACCACTTTGATTTCCGCTAAGTTATGCACAACAGAAAACTCCAAATTTGAAAGAAAGCAAATGGATAGTTGAGTCATCATTTTATAAATCACCTTCAGAATAAGCATTTATTTTATCTTATATTTTATCCTAAGTTGTAAATACAACTACTAGAAATAGTGACAATAGTGTGTGCTGAGTCCAAGATTAGAGCACCAGCACAGGATATGCTAATCTTACAAATGCTGACTACACAGGCATCCTTAGCTCATTTAAGTGTCTGTGAGGTTGATGAGACTAAGTGCATTACCTGCTGGCTTCTCAAGTAACATCCTTTGGTAGTTAAGGTTTTTTGGTGAGGCAATTTCAGAGATGGATTTTCAAAATACACTTAGAGAAATCCATGCCAACAGAATACCTTCCCAAAGAATGCCCAGCTAACTTCCCTTGAAGTAAATGCCTAAACAATAGTATCCCACTGCTATTAAAAGGCAGTAACATGAAAATGCAAATTAAAACATATTTAGTACTTTAGCGCTCCAAGGGTTGTTTGTACCATGTACCACACATGGTTAATTCTATCCTTTTAATTTCTTTCCCAAGGTTACAGGGAGGACTTTAACACTTCACTTTTGAACAACAATAGCAAAATCCAATATATAAAATTTAAAAAGAAGTTCAGCGCTCGAGTTTCCAACTAACTCCTAATGCAACAAGTGCTGAATCATGATCCAAACTTAACACGACACAATTTTATCTAAGGAAACAAACAAAACACTGACCTCAGAGTAAGCCAAAGTAATGTGCTCATATATCCCTTGATGATGATGGATAGCATCTTCTAAATCTTGCAGCTCTGAGGGAAGCTCCACCTCACCACAGGCTTTACACCATGAGTCCACATTGCTCATGTACTGCAACGAAGAGACATTCGGCTTTGATTTCGGGTTCTACCATGAAGTACACACATGATGGTGACATACAAAAGTACATTCATCTGCATGACACACACTGAAAAGGCCTCTTTTAAGCAAAAAGTCTTTACAGTATTTCTCTCCTAAAGAACCAGAAATTTATATCAGAATAGAAAGAAACATTCAAGTCTGACTATACTTGTGCTTTTAGGTATCTGAAAATTGTGTTTTTAGGTATCTGAAACTCATTGAGCTGTTAGGAGACAGGCAGGCTTAGCTGGATGTTGTCAGTCTTCAGAACCAATTTAACTGTTGGCAATATTGATGCTTCAAGTTCACTCTTGCTCCTTTTCTTGACTTTGCAGCTAAGAAGTTTCCTTCATCCTGCACCTAGCACTTAAAAAACACAAAAGCCAACTAAGGTCTTGTTTACACAAGGAAGTAAAAGATGCTACTACTTTCAAGTCCAGACCCTTGGTTTTTACCCATCAGCTCCCTGTGCAGACACTCATGGTATCATGAGGTTTATCACCTCACCTCTTTTTAATCTTCAGAGAAAACCATGTTACTTTGCACATGCACACAAAGAATTACTGGTGAACCATTCACTGAAACACTCCATCTTTTGCTGGAAAGAGGTTATCAAGGAAGCAAAGCAGTGTCAGGGCACAGCGAATTCACACCTCAGTCCCCAAAGAACTAACTTCTACGTGCAGAGAAGCACTAAATCCATTTGGCAAGCTACTACAGCAGCCAGCATGTAAGGGATTTACAACTTAAGTGGAGGTCTCTTAGGACTAGCATTGAACTTTGAGCACACAGCTATATCAGCATAGTTGCTTGAGTCAAGCCTTTCAGGGGAAATTGAGGATACTGCAACAGAAATCTCTTCTGCAGGCAATTTAACTTATCTCTGAAGCTAAGCTGTCTTGATAAACAAGAAACTGCCATCACAGCTATATGCAAACCAGAAGTTCTGCCAATTTACTTCTTCGCTGCTAGGGGGCATGAATTTTATACCCCTGTTATGCTAGGAAGACAAAGAGGAAAAACAATCTGTTTTACCAGGAGTTTTCATGTGTTGAACCTAGTACAGCCAAGCACATGTGAGCTCTGTAAAGTAAATTTCCTCTATTCGTATCAAGTTTGAGACTCAAAAGTTATGAGACCAAGCCTTTTATTTCATCATACATATCTTAATTCTTGGAGCACAAGTAGTCTTTTGAGGAAAAGCTAATTAATAGATCACTTCTGGTACTATTCTATTGTTTGACAGCTGGGCAGAAGGGTGGTGGAGTACATAGCTCTAAAATACTTCTTTAATTCTCACTAAGGGTCAGTTTAAAGAATCCCTAAGGTTAAGCACTGAATATTAACAGAAGCTCCATGTGCACCAGTGAGCAGGCCCTGATAGCTGGTACAGCCTTCACTGCGCCTGACAGGAGGCAGTGACCCTTACCTGTCACTTGCAAGAGAAAACATGCATTCAAGAAGGGTGTGTTTTTTTCTTGGGCTGCCTACATTTTAATCTTTTTATGTAGGTCAAGCGTCACCAGTCTCTAAAGGGGTCATTCCTCACATTCCAAACCCTCTATCCTTGAACTTGCTCTCCAGTGTTAATGAAACAGCTAATATATCACAGGCAGGTATCTTACAAATCAACTAGGGCAATCCATCGCAGCTCATCATAAAATGAAAACTGCAAGGAGGAGCAGTTAAAAGTACATTAATCCCAGCAGATGCTGCACTATTTTCTCTCATTTTTATCTTTCCTTCTGTTCACACTTATATTCAGTAGTAAAGAAGGTAACACTGACCCTTGCTATAGTTGCCCAGCACACAATCACACAAAAAACTTAATCCCTTGACTTCTGATTAGCATAATTTATTATTTTTGTTATGAAAAATGACCACATTTGAGTCAAGGTATACCTACCTGTTCAAATTTCATTCACCTCTCTCCTACAAGTATAGCTCAAAGGCTTAAATGCAAACCCAAATGACCCAAGTAATTAGAAAAGCATCAACCTTGACAAGGTACTGAACTGTGTCTATCAAAAGCTGACTGCCGACTTTTCTAGCAGAAGACAATTGTTTAATCTCATTTTTATATAGCTTTTCTGTAAAACCAGCTGAAAGGACCTGTTACAGTGACATCATTTTATTATACTAGTCTGTTTAAGGACATTAAGCCAATGCCACCACTAACATAATGAAAGTTTGCATCTTAATACACTCCATTTCTAATGTCTAGATATTTATCAAGTTAAATATCCATGTAGCAGAAATCAGGGAAAAATATCTTAATATCAACTGTATCACCTCTGTTTCTGAAGTTTCCAGCACCCAAATGCTTCCTTCATTCATTCCAAGTTAAAGTTATATGACACATGAGACCTTTCCTTGGATATAATTTAGCAAGGCAAAATGAAAGAAAAGTATCTACATACAGCAAATCAGCCATCCCCATCCAAGAGCCTCTGCTCTCTGAACACACCAGGGATGCCCAGAGCAGACACACTATAAGATCAGCAGGTGACTCAACTGCACACACACAGCAACTCCTTCAGAACTGAATTCCCCTGAGGGCAAAACATGCTTTTGCCATTAAGATTATTAACTTGGGGATATTTATTCCTATTTCCCTTACATATACCTCTTCTCTGGCAGTTACACATGGTTAATGACTTAATTAAAATAATTGGTATAGGCCTAAAGCTAAAATGTTTTTTTAGCATAGTAAGAATCTCCTATGGAATACTAAGTAAACATCTCCCACCACAATTTCAGATTCAGAAGGCAGTTAATTAACTTCTCAACTTTCAGGCCACTTCAACTTATGCTTTCTAGAAGCCATTATCATGAGTTAAATCTTGACACTCAAGGACTGATGGGAGTTGAGTGGTGAGGACAGTAGAAGAAGTGACAGCTTCTAGATGTAGAAAAGGCATTATATAGATACTTAAAAGCCTTATATACTTAAGCATTTCAGTCCACCTCATTTTTATTCATATAGCTAGCTAATTTGTTTGTTTTATCTTGCACTGATGTAGGCAAAGCTGTGGAAAATTTAAGGCCAATGGGCTAAACTGAGGAGAACAAAGTTTTGTTTGAGTATTGAAATTGGCAGAAAAAAATATTCGGGCTTGTCAACCTTTTCAATCACTTTTTCCACTTTTGTCCAAAGCAAAAGCAAAGTGCACAACTCCCCATTCCAGCACATAACCTTGATGCCCTCTCCATTTACTAACCTGTTCAGCTTTTTGATGGAAGATGGAGGACATGTCCAGTAACGTGCTACGTTCTTCCAAGGCTGCAGCAAATGCCTTCCATTCCTGTTCCAGCTGACTGGCAATCTGTTTGATTTGCTGTGAAGCGTAATGCCCAGACTCGATCAGGCGGCTTGCTACTGACATGATGCGGCTTATGTTTACATACACATTCTGTGGAGAAGAAGGGGAAAATCAGTGCAAGTCAGCAGACTAATTAAATACAGAAGCATATTCCTAAGAAGTTCTACTTTATTACAGTACTGATCAGTAGTCTGGTTTTATTTGGCAAGCTTATGCATGCCAAACTTTGGCATCTAGGTGTATAATGTAGCAGCCTATCCATAACTGACAAGTGAGAATCATGACTTTAAATAATCAGTCTAAAACTCATGTTAACAATCAGCTTAAGCCAATTTATATTACATGAAGACACATTATTACAATAAAGAGGAAGAAATAACCATATTTTACAACAACCTGAATAAAAATGTTTACAGACATTCAAGTCAACAAGATAGTCAGACACACATAATATAGGAAAATTGAAGTATCATTGCTAAGTTCTTGATCCATCCACAATATGCAAGTGTGCAACATCTGTGAACCTTTACATCAACTTCAAAAGTAACTTTTAAAGAAACAAAATAAAGAATTCTGAGCTACAAGAAGTTTAACAGTTTTACATTTTGTTTGCTTGCTGCTATACTGCCTTAGAGCTAGCATTTAAAATTAGACAAAGACCAAGGTGAGAAGTATTCTCCAGCATACTGGCATAAATCATTGATGGCTCTTAGGCAATCTAATTTTCAATCAAGAGTTTCTGATTCCCGTGAAGTAAAACAAGATTGAAAGTTTTTGCCACCAAAAACTTTCTGAGTAACTCTTTCAGAGCTACGTGCGTGTAACACGGAGTTGACGCTTTCTTCAAATTGGGCAGACTCCCATGCATCTAGAATGAAGTTGCTAGAATCACAGGATTGTTGAGGTTGGAGATTACCTAGTCCAACCACCAGACATTGAGCAAGTCAGGTGGAACCATGACCTGCTGGCATCCAGCCATTGCCCAGAGCTTGACACTGACTGGCTGGAGCAAGTGTTACAGCTCCTCCAGGCTTCACTGTCCAGACCCATCTGAGTGGCAATTAGGACAGGTCCCTACTGATTGTAAACTGTATGCATGTATGCAAGCAGGAGCACACCTGACACAGCCTACAGCTCAGGCTGGTCTGCTCAGTAAACTAGCACAACAGTTGTTTGTCTTTCCTTTCTGCACAATACTACCTCTTACTTTTTTACATTATCCCACACATCTATGTTCTACTTTTTAAGCACAGCCAAACAACTGTACAGACTACAAATCTGCTATTTCCAATAAATTTTAAAAGACTGGAGAGCATTTAGGCCTATTAAAAGTGTATGTAGCATAAATGCAAGACTGCTAAACAAATACAGAAAGCCCTTAGATGGTCTTTACAGTTGTGAGAAGAAACAAGTGCCAAAACAGAAAAGAATAAAGGCTATAGTAGACTGCCATTTGAACTCTTTCTGTAACATAATAAAGCAGTGTTGGAAATTCTGAAACAGCAGTTAAAAATGAACACAGCACTATAAACATGAAGAAAAACAAATTGAATCTGAGCTGTGGTTAACATGCATTCATTTTCCCATGGCAATCAGGCTTCACACGTCTGGACGAATACAGCCTATAGCAGCATGAATATGAATTAAAATGCTGACAGTTGAATGCTTTCCAAGCTATGTACACCACATTCCTTGCCTCAAAACAAACAAACAAAAAAAAACCAAAAAACAACTTACAATAATCTAAACCTTTTACCTCACTACATGATATATCTACCAAAGTTTTGTGTCAGTATTTTAGAATGAAATGACCCAAATGAAATAGATTTAGTTAAGGAGGAAAAGAATCTCTAATTGCAACTCACTACAATCAGACTGTCTTTAATTGACCCTTGAAGGTCAAAAAGTTTTGTTCCATTTCCTACAAGGACAGGCAATTCCAGTGTCATTATTATAAGACAACTGCATATTTTGCACACTGCTTGAGAGATAAGAAACAGTTACAAGTGAGCTGTTGCTCATTTACCAGAGACTGGTATCTTATTTATTGTATGCATTTACAACCTGGTTTTAGTTAAGGAAGCAACAGCTTGGATGCAATAACTGATATAGTCTTCTTTAGTGGCCTCATTTACACCACCTGCAGCTTCTACATGTGTATCAACTGTCTCAAAGGTGAAGGGCAATGCGATATTGCATTTCTTTAATTGTGATACACACAATTATTGTAACAAGACTTAAAAGGTAACAATTTAAGTCACTGCATAATAAAGTGTTTAGTTAGGATACAAGCGTACTTAGCATGATTGTCTTCTCTAAAATGCTTTTTAGCCAGAAGCAGAAAGGACACCTTACGATATCTGGAAAGTTCCTCATTGCAGATTTCCCCTCTTAAGAGAGTATACAAATAAAAAAAAGGCATTGCTCAGCAAAGCAATATAGATTAGTTGCCTAACTGTGCTGTGTTATTCTTTGGCGCATGCCTGAAAGGCAAACACAGGAAAAATAAAGGTGACGGCCTATCAGCTAACTGAACTTATGCCACGCTCACACAAAATAAAGCTGGCAGGTGACCTGAAGGTTCCATTTTATTTCCTGATTTTCCCAGATCCATTTAGAAAATGTTTGTTAAGCTCCAAGATTTCCAACAGCAGTTTTCTGACACAGAGGCTATAATGCATTCAGTTTTAAATGCAATCAAACTCACTGACATGGTCCATAAGCATCATAACTGGCACCTCTATATAGACTGTAGTGAGCTTGAACTATTTTACTGTGATATCATGAATTTAACAATGGCATTTTCAAATCATCTGCCACCTCACAAACAAATAAATGACCACCAAAACATGGCGTAGTATTAATGTATGAATTAACACCTGTTTTAATGATTTACATGTTTTCCAACATTTCTTCTAGTATCATTTTTGAAGCAAGAGGAAAACTGTCAGTTTGGGAATACAAATTTCAACAATGAGGGATGCGGGACAACTAAGGTAAAACCTGATCTATTCCCTTGAAAAAATATAAACTTGGCAACATCCAAGCTGCAATTAAGGAAAGTGTTTAATGTGTTCTTCAACTACAAGGATCCTTTAAATATTCACAGGTAACCATTTAAACACTGCTATCAGCACTGGAACACATACAATATAATTTCACTCCAATTTTCTTCAAATATCCAATTTCTTTCCTACTTTTTCACAGTGGACCTGAGGAATCTTACTGCAATACTGTATAGTCCAACACCAGCATTACTTTCCTCCCTTCTTTACTTTTCACTCACATTTACTTAATCATAGTAAATGCCCATGCCTTCAAACTCTCCCTACAGCCACACCACTTTCATCTGTGTGTTTCCCATTACAACACTAAGTATGGGGCTCTGAACTGGACCAAGCTTTCTAGTAGGACCAACTGAATCAGAGCATTTTCTTTACAAATCTGAAGTTCAGCCACCCTAATAAGTACCAAGAGTGAAATAAGATTTTCTTTTCAGTAACACCACTGTCTGTTCCCTTAGTTTGTGATTCATTAACATGAAAGTACTTGTTGCTGTATTAACACCTCAGTAACTGACTGCTTTTTAAAATCTGTTTACTTGCTTCTTCCCTCTTAAGGATTGCACAGTTAGCCTGTTCTATTTAGTCTTGCTGACTTTGGAGTGCTCCTCAGAAGCTGAAAATAGCCTGAACTCATTTTACCTTTTCAGTCTATTCTCAGGCTGGTGCCATCCAGACATTGTGTCTAAGCATTAACTGTTCAGGCACCATAAAGATTCTCTTAGAGATGTACACCTGTGGTCTTGCTGTCATTTGCCCAAATCCTGAGAACCAAGGGCAGTCTAGAATTCACATGGTGCTCTAGTCTATCTCAAGACACAAATCTGTATGGTTAAATAAAACCACATATTTAAAGTAAAAAGAATCTCAGGGGTGAAATATGTCAGCTGTACAAAGGAGGAGGAAACAATTACACTACCTCTAAGCTAAGGTGAGTTTACCTCACCTGACTTTCTTCATGTTTTCATTTGTACCAGTCCCTGTGGCTGGATTTGAGCAAGACATCTTTTTAACTCTGCAAACCTAGCGATATTCAATTGTTGTGCTCGCACTTTTATTTTAACATCCCAAAGCCCTCACCAGTGCTCATCTCTGACACTCTCTTTTTGGATAGCATTCAGGATTTGATTACTACCTTGATAAAACGTTTTAGTGTATGCAAACAGCCTGTTCTGAGAACATTAATCAACTTCGCAATACGCCTATAATTGAGATAGGAGTTTTTGGATTATAGTTAATAAATGTAACTTCTACTCATATCCTATCAATGCTGAGACAAGAAGCAGTCATGGCACATCCTTTAATAGTAGCATGTGTCAGCTTTCTCCAAACAAAGTTTCATTTAGCCTGCATCACTCTTCAAGCATTTTAACCCTCCTCAGTGCAAGGAGAGGCACAGTTAAACTGTAATGAAAGCAAGGCCATCTAATCTAGCAAAAAGAGCACAAAATGTTCAAGCAGACAACATCCTCCTCCTTACCCATATTTCACATGACTTCTTGTCTTTCTTGTTTCTTAGCAGATGTAGAGAAAATGGCAGGAAAAAGAGTGGACAGACACATAATCAGTCTTTTCCACTCTTCCATGCAAGACAGACTAATCATATCATCATGGGCACTTTAGTCTTGCCGTTTAAAAACTCAATACATAATTTTTGTGCTTCTAACTACTATGATGCTGTATTTGAAAGTTTCTCCCTTAAAAGGTACTAAAAACTTGTTTTGAGAAGTGAAGCATCGGTTTAGTCACCCAAATAGGAACGTCAAGCTGAAACTGAGTATTGCTTAACTCAAATAAATCTCAGGAATTGACAACAGCAATTTACTGTTGCTGAAAGCAGACCTTTAAAATTGTACTGAAAATCCATCCTCATTTTCAGAGAGCAGAATCACTGAAATTTTGTTTCTTGCTACAGTTACGGAACATGGGATCTACTTGCCCTATAAAGAGACAGCCTTGACTTTTATCAGTGCACAGCTTCTCAAATTCAGTAACAGGAAGTCACATATCTATCCTTCCTACATGGGAATTATCCTTCAGTCATTAGCTCCTTTAGCCATATAAACCTGTGTGTTAATCCATAGCAACCATATATATGTCCCTCTTTAATGCCCAGCACTACACCTATCCAGATTTTCTCTGGGACAGATTTATTGCAGTGAGAAGCAGTCTGTATATTAGCTTAAGACTTGCATGAACTTATTCCTGCTACCTTGAAAAAGTGCAACCACATGAAATACATAAGATTCCTAGATATACCATTTGCTAATGAAACTGGTGAAAGCAAAGTTAAATCTCCTCCCCGGATGTATTCTTTACCTTTTTGTTTTATAGCATTTGGTTTACACTTCCAACTATTTTGTGTTTTTACTGAAAACCAACATTCTAAAAATGGCACAAAGCCATTCCAATAATTTTTTTTAAAAATTCAGCAAATCCTCTTTGTCCTTGATGTCACTAACTCTTGTTCATGACAGGAAATAAGTAGCTTTCACAATGGTTTACATCCAGGTGGCTTGCTTCAGACTGGAAGACCAGATCAAAATTTTGGCATCTCACCCAAAGGTTGTCACTCTTTCTCAGCCAAGTTTGGCATAAGCAGCTGCAGAAGTTGCCCTCCACCTCTTGGAAACAAACTACTGCTTGCGGAGGAAGGGGACATGAGAGACCCAGCTATTGACAGAGGGTAGCACCTGCTGTGGAGGGGAGCGTGTGCCCTGCAACAACAACATGTTGGGAAAAGCAGCTGCAACATCAATTATCAGAGTTAAACTATGAGCAAGTACAAGCAGTTGCATTTAGTTGCTTGGGGAGCATTTATCCTTCAAACAGTTCTTCCCTACCTCAAGTGAGCCTAAGAAAATTGACTAGAAAGCAAGATCTATTAAGGTCCAATTAGGGACACAATGGAAAGCCTTAAAAAATCTCCTGCAATAAATAAACCTTATACATAGTTGTCTTTCTCCCTCCCTCTATTCCATCCCAGTGGTGTTAGAGTACTCACACAAGACACCTTAAATCCACTTTGATTACTGAGTTACACTGACAGGAAGAGCAAACAAACAGCAACTTGTTAAGCATAGAGCATATGTGGTGAGTGGTCAGGGAGAAGAAGCTGAACATGGTTGCAGGAGTTAAGACTGCCCCACATTTTTACAGCTGAAAGCTAATGAAAAATAAGGCCTGCCAAAATTCAATCAGTTCACGTCATTTTTTATGTCACATTCAGTTTAATCTTTGCCCTTAATCTATATGAAAGGCTTTTGCCATTTAACCAAATAAAACACAGATAATCTGAGTGCTGCTTAAATCAAAACCAGGGACCAATCACACTGAATTTACATTTTCTTATTCCATGGCAGAGAACCCCTGCTGGGAGGGTTATGCTACAGAAAAAAAATGCAGCTTATTTTTACCCCTTCAAATGTTCAGATAGCTTAATTTACCCCAAATTTAAGCTGCTCCTTTTAAGTTTTAAGAAAACATTTTTCAGGCTGAGAAAAAATCCCCTGTAATTAATGCATTTGACAACTAAAGACAAAGGAGAGATTAACAGGAAAAGACTAATAGCAAACACAGAGCAGGAAGGATTATGCTGCATCGCTCAAGTGCTTCCTACTGTTGATAGCATCTGAACAGTCTAAAAGAAGGAAAAATAATAAAGTCACCCAGTTTGAAGAAAAGACTACAACAGTGACTAATATGAGCACAGGCTTACAGAAGAATTTAACCTCTAGAATGCAACCCCAGGAATTGTGTGGAAGGCCACTCAAAATTAGCAAGTTCCAAAAGTCATCTCATGTCAATGACACCTACTGTCATCCTTTGTTTCTTTCTGCTCTACTTCATATGCAGAGCAGTGAAGAACAACAACAAGGTGCTCCATAAGGCAGCAATTCCCCATGCTGTGAACCAAACCTAATGGTCAAAACCATATATGATGTTACATAACTTAACTGCCAAGTTCACCAGCATTTGCTTTACTTTTTCCAGAAAGCTCATATTGGTTTTAATTCTTTTAAACTTCTGGAAACAGACCTGAGCTGCAAAAGAATAAATAGTGTCTGTTCTAATAGTGTCTCCTATTCTTACCTCCAGCTACACAATACACAAGAGCTACCTTACTAGTCCTTCCAATACTTCTTGAAGACACATAACCTAGGTAAGTTTATTTTGCCACTTTCTTGTTCTACAGAAAAATCCTCTTGCAAGAGTTCATTATTTCAACCATACTTTAATTCAATTCCCATCCTTGGACTGCCAAGAATGTTAATTTGTAACAAGACTGGTAGTGTTCTTCCTTCATTGATCTAACAAACAGGAACTGGACTTAGGCCCAGACTCGCAAGGTTATTTAAACACCTACAATGTGTTAAGGATCTAAAATGTACTTCAGAATTTTGTTCCCATGTTCAAACAACATTCATGAAACTGAAAGGAAATAGCTTTCACTCATTGCCCGTTAAAATCCATTTTTTTTATAATCTACTGATCTTATTTGAGCAAAAAAAATTGTCTTGGCTCTACTCTGCTGTGCCGAAAATGAGAAATATCTTCTTGAAACCATGGAGAATTATTACACCAGGCTCAGTTACTTCTGAGAACTTTTTGCCTGAGTTGAAATCTCTTCAGAAGATCCTGAGAGCTACTTCTTTCAGAATGGAGAGCTAAAATCTGCATTACACATGATTCTCTGAAATTCTGTACAAGACCCAAGGTAGTACTCAAAGACACATCCCAGGTTCTAGAAGCTTGAACACATATATTTGAGAGGTGCTGAGGTCATGTTGAACACTGCCATTTGTCAAAAGAAATGTCTGTTGCTTTATCACAGTTCCTCTGTACCTGACCACCTTTTATTTTCCTCCACTGTGTTGTATAACCTCACTGCTCCAAACCAAATTTCCACTACTTGTGAAGAAGGGACTATCTGTGTTTATGCACTTACAAATTCTACCTTAACAGAGAACAAACAGCCAGCACATCTGTGCACAGAGGCCTGCTCTTACCATGCAGTTCATGGCAAAGTGATTGTGCTGTGTCTGAAGTTCCATGGCGTGGGGGTGACTGGTTCCAATCTCTGTGTAGCTGTTCAGGAACAGACCTTTGTTGTGTGTGATCCAGTCAAACATCTACACAAAAATATTAAGGAAAGAAGAAAGTTTAATAATTTGTTATGGCAGAAATCATGGACAAGTAATGTAAGATACTTATGAACACAGAATAGAGTCTAAGGCCATGAAAATTAACCCTGATGCTCTTTCCACGTTGTAATTTACTGTCAATTTTAACTCAATCGTTGCTGAAACCTGTCTTTTTGGATCAAACAGCTGAGGCTCTTATTGTTATCATTACTACAGGTGTTTACCTCAACAAGCTACTGTAATGCCATAATCACAAACTTCATTGTTACAAAGAAGTCATAGTAAACAAACAGACTTGGAGCACAGCCCTGAGTTGCCAAGCTTATACATTCTCTAGTGTCAGCACTTATTGACATCAGCAGCTTAGCAGTTTAGAATGAAAATGGCAACTCATGGAAATTAAATATAAATTCTTTCATGCTGATCAAGTACTTCAGCAGCTAGTTTAATATTTTTAGTTCATAAGTTTACAGCAGATTTGAAAACAAATATTCTATTTCTAGATTAATTATTAAAAGTATATGTGAGCACAGAGTTACCTTCCTCCAGAAAAATTTAAGAAAAATCTTTAAATATGCTTGTTTTTAAAACGAAAAAAAGGAATATTTTAATATTAAAAAAAAAATTTAGGAGGGACCTTATATGACAATGGCCATCAATGAAAGCACACAGGTATGTTAACAGTGGCACTGGAAGACAAAATTTTCAAATACCAAGCAACGCAGCAAAGAGCTGTTTAACACCCCACCTGCTTACAATGGTCTTGAAATCTTTGCTATATCTCAGCAAAAGAGACACACCACCTGCTCTCTGGATAAGCTGAAATAGATTGTCCAGGAAAAAACAGCAGCAGTAAGTAGGAAGTACCCATTTAAAGATCTTTCCTATGCTGGCTAACAGAACAATATTATCGAGTCCAGTATTTGTCCCAAGTCCATGAATAACCAAATTATAAGCAGACCACAATATGGTAAGAACTGTAAACCAAACTTTTGAAGTTTAGTAACTGAGACAGTTGATCACATACTCCTAAAATTTGAAGCTTCTCACCTAGAACTCAGTGAAAATGAGTTAGAACATTATTCAAAACAGACACTGGTAGTGCTTGTGACCATCCTCCTCTAGGTCACTTGAATTTGATGCCTTCAGATGCATAAAGGGGCAAATTCAATCAGATTCCCTCCCACCTTGTCACTTTTTTGCCTTTTCTTCTTCTGAACCAGTCCAAAATTCTTGCACTCAACTGAGCAAGTCCTCCAAAAGGAACATGTTTATTTCTCCCCATGACAGAAAAAGGGTATTCCCTTTTTCTTCCCAACAAAGATCCCATCCTTTCCCACATTTCAGTAAAATACAGGCACACACTGATAAAAACATCATGAGCTGTGAAATCTAATCTGACACAAGCAGTAAAAATACAGTCTGCAAGTAGATTAAGGCAAGGGTCTAAATCCAAAAGTGAGTTGTGATACTACACAAACCTTCTTTTTAACTGGCTAATGAGAAAAAAACTGTCCCAGGTATAATAGCTGCTGTCAACCTCACTTTGAGGTGCCTAATATTTCCCTTTAGAAAGAAAGATGTGTTCATTTTCTATAGACTCATTCCTGGAATCAGAAACATAGAAAACACTGATATGAGCTTATGCAACCACATGGCAGGACAGAGGTCAATCCTACAGGCTCAAGTATTTCACAAGAAGTTGGTTAAAGCCCAAGTTATGTCATCAATTTGATAAAATAGGAGAAAATTAACAAAATGTATTTTCATGGTGCTCACATGGTACTAAAAGATATGCTATCATGCAGGAAAATTAATGCTGTAATGAAGTGGCTGCAAGGTTGATAAAATGCATTTGGGTCTGAAAGAGCAACACTGGAGCAACAGCTTGCATTATTTTCTAAATCATTTTAGAAATATATGATAATTTAATCTTTTTTCCAACTCTCTACATGTCCCTACTATTTTCAGCTACACTATCCAGAAAACATTTGCTTTAAATGGTACTTTAAAAAAATTATTTATTTTTTAAACACAGCGGAAAACATTACAATAGTGTAAAGAAAGTCCCTGAGTTGAAATGATGAGGGTAAGGGAAAGTACGGGTGAAGAATACAAATAAAGAAGCAAGAAGAAGTTAAGTTTTTATATGTTTGTTCTGCTTTTACTCTTCCTCATGCATCTGCTAGTGACAGCTGCTGGAGAGCAGAACACTGGTTTAACATGGACTGTTGGTCTCACGCAGTTCAGGCAATCTTATGTAAAAACATTCAAGAAATCTGAGTACTTTAAGCTCCGAGAAAAAACATACTTACCACTTGACTGCATAGTCTAGTTACTACTACTCCCAGAGAAAAAATCCCCACCCTTCCTTAAAGCTATTTGTTCCATGGTAACAAGTCAATAATAAGAGATTGCAAAACCATTCTACATGAAAATAGATCTAATTTGAGCTCATCTAAAAGTGATCTCCCTGCCATACTTCCTCTTCAAATTCCATGACAATCAAGGGCTTTCTCATCTGAAGGGACTGGTTGGCCTGAAACATTCTGAAATCACTCAGTTCCCTGTTAATGACATATGCACTGTCAGAAGAGATACATCAGTTTTTAGCCTGGGACTTCAAACCCTGCATCAATGAAGCAGTTCCCCATGTCAGCCTCTTCAGGCTTTGTTGACTGCCTGTCACTCACTTCCCAAAGATCACTCAAAAGAAGACCAATGTAGTCTGTAGTCATCTGTATTTATAAAGTATACAGCATTCTTCTTGACTTGATGCATATAAAAGCATCTGTCTGGAAAAAATGTTTAACAAAATAAGCACTTTGAAGTCATTAGCAGGTACAATTTTCTTTGGTAAGAGCTTCCTTACAGCTTAGAAGTACTATCCCATGCCCCTTACTCCAGAAGACCCTGAGTGCCCCTCAAATCAAGAAGTCCCTTACTTCTCATTAAAAGGCTAGTGATTAACTTCAAAGACAAAAATTACTATTTTCAATTACCCTTGGTACTTCTTTCAAGTCTGCCAAGTGTTGGCCATTTATAGTCTCCTTGCCCAATCCTTACCTTTTCAGCATCCTGCTCAAACAGCCTGAGCTGAAAGCATTGGTCCAATTTCAATTTCCGCACATGCCACATCTGATGCAGATGCTGCCGTGTTGAGTGCAGCCTGTCCAGCATGGTGGACACTTTGGGTAAAAGATTCTGTAAGTCTGCATTCCCTGACCCAGAGTTCTTTTTGGGAAAGCTATCACTGCTCTGTATCCTCTGGAGCAGCTTTTGTCCTTCCACATCAAGGTCCTCGATAGGGGCCTTAATGACCTTCTTTTTTAATTGTGAATGCTCCTCTATCATGTTGCGAGCACCTTCCAGGTCCTGAGGCATTTCCTTTTTTGACAATATATCTTGCAGTTCCTCCAGTCTGGACAGCATATGGGTTGCATTGCTAATGTAGTCCTCAAAGGCAACTCTGATTTCTATCCACTCCTCATGGTTGTACTCCAAACAGCCATCAAATTCTGGGGTTAGCTGAGAAGGATCAACTACTTTGGTAAGGCCTTCCAGAGACACCATATTTGTCTAAAAAATAAAAATGGAAAGAAAAAAAAAATGCTGTTACTGAAATGAATTTCAAATTTCCTTTCAAATTTTTGCTTTTCTTTTTGTAAGAGTTGATAATTTTGCTCATGAAGTCCACACAACAACTTTTCTCACACATTTCAAGTATCAATTCAGATCAGCAGAAGACAGGAAGTCTTGCAGATATTTTCCCACATTTCTTTCTTACCTCACTACATTTAAGAACAAAACAGCAATCACTCTTTCAATTACTGTTTTAAGTTTTGACTTTGTGTATTGCAAAGCTGCAGAAGGATAAGAGCAAGGCTCATTCAGCTGACTTCCTCTGGATTCTGGAGATAGCAATAATACCATAATGCAAACTAAGATAACTAAGAGACAAAAACTAAGTTTTTTCCATTAAGGGAGGAAAACCTAATTCAATCTTTCTTGAGCTTACAAAAAGAATATAAACAACAACATACACAATTACCTAGCCTAAGTACACGAAGAAAACCACACTTCTTCTAGCACTGGTCTAAAGTTCCTCTTCTTCCAGCCAGAATATAATTTATCTGAGAGTTTTCAAGGTCTGATCATTAGTGAGAACATTTAAAACCACAAAATAAATATAAATTTGTATACCATAGGGGAAATTACCTCAAACTCAAACTTCGAGCTGCCAAAGTTAGTCCTCTGTTTCTGCCAGAAATTGTCTGGCTTGATTATCAGTGCAACATGAATACAACATGGAAAGGATTCCTGTAAAATCTTCAGCAGAGGCTTTATGGAGTCCCACTTGGACCCACGCATATCTACAATGACGGTGAATCCTCGTTTACACACTTCCTCACTGCAGAAAACAGAAGGAAAGGTTATCAAGCAAGTGTTCCAATTTCCAACACAACACTCAACTGCATCACACTGTCTAATGAATGTGGTCTCCTCAGGGCCTCACTGCTGACAAGCTGACCATATACAGCAGATCTCACAAACCTCTCAAGACGTTTCTTCCACTCCCATGCCAAACTCCTTGTGGGGAGAGCTTTATATCTGTTGCTGATTTGATATTCTGCCATTATCTTCACTTTCATTTTCACTGTTTATATTCATGATGATTCATCGTCCAGTCTTGTTTCTCCTTCACCTTACACAGTAAACCTACTGTTTCCTAAAGCAGCAAAATCTACTACATTTTAACTTTACTCTTCAGAACACACATCCACTTATTTGACTGATGATAATATTCATGTCTTTCTAATGATTGAGGGGATCCTCTAAAAAGACAGAAGATGGCAAATTGTTCTTACCTACCACTTCACAACTTTTGCAAACTGTCTCATATTTTGAACCATTTTATCTGAGAGTTGTTAAGAGTCTGTAGAGGAAAAGACACCCATTTATTGACAACTTCTTTTGTAACAGGATTGATTTGTGAATAGTTAAAGGACAACACAGTATTTTATGGTTAGGAAGAAAACCACATCAATCCGTTTCTACAAAATTTGAGCTCAATTTTGCTGTCCAAAAGTTGACAGACCTTACACTCAAATTCTCCAGCACTCCCTCTGAGAATGGAAAATTTAATTTCTTTTCATCAATATCTTCCGTACATTTAGTTCTTGCTACTGATCAAAAGTGACAATCACCACCACCACCAAACTCTGATTTTTCTTCCAGCAGAATTTGCTACGTGACCTTGTAGTATCACCATAGGAAGGAAAACATTTCAAAACCAATGCATCATACCCAACAGACTACCAAAAAAGGACCAAATGTCCATTGTTTGAGTATGAGTCAAGTTCAGGGATGTGACTAATTCAAATGCCATTCCAGAGTTCATGTGGTGAGGTTTTTGGAGTGTCCAAGAGTCAGGGAAGCTTCACTGGCCTATTTTACTCAGTCTTACTGGCCACAGTGCAGAAAGATGGATTATGACTGCCATAGGAGATCTGGAAAAAGTGATAATATGGGCTCCTCAGAAGCAGAAGGATTTTTAAACTTTGAAAAGCTTAAAGCTATGGAAAAGAAGAGAGAATAAACATCCCACAACATTTAAAAAAATGAGTTTATCATGATAAATGCTGGCTCTCCCACCTGCCCATAGGAATGCCAAAAATGGCAATGGCAGAAGCAAAATACATTAGCAGTAACTAGCTTGGCATGCATGTAGGCTACAACATACAATTTTCTGACCATGGTGAAAATGTTTTCTAAAATCATCACAGAATTCAAGGAAAAAAATAACTGCTGTCTTAAAGATAGACCCATCACTGAAAGGCCAAATGGCAGCAGGAGTGCTGCTCAGCCCATCCCTATCCTACCAAACTGAGGATTGCACAGGGAGTGCTTACCACTAATTCACAAGGCATGTATCTACTGGGGTGTCCAAAGTGGTCCCTCATCGTGTGACACAGTGTGGCTGTGTGCTCCACCATGGAGCCACATCACCTCACACAAGCTCAATGTCTTTTGGCCAAGGATCACAAGATTTGTTCTAGGGAGTCAAGGTCATGTGTTGGTAAGCATGAACTACACTAAAATATCTGTCCACCACTCTGTGGTGATGACATAAGTTCAGCCACATTTTTAAATCAGATAAACTGTAAAATGAGTAAAATTGTGAGATTGAGTCAACTTAAGTTTTTAGATCTCTTGCCAAACAACTGATACCTGTGATTCTTCAGTTACATCAAGTAACAGTACTGCAGCAAATAACAGACAACCCAAATCTTCGGGGATATTTGTATCAATTGGGACTTGTAATTAGCTAGAGTTGCATAATCAGTCTCTTAAACGTGACTTGTATGAAAACAAATCTTACTTTTGATAAAGCTCTCTTTATTCTCAAAAGTTTGCAATGCTTAAAGAGTAAAAAACATGCACTTTCTTTTAATTTTAGGTCTATTGATCTAAGCTAACATACACCTTTCACCAGAGGAAGACTGTTTCTTGCCCTGATTATCTACAAAAAAATTCTTGGACACATTTTAATACATATTTGTCTATTAACTTATCTAGCAACTTGAAGCTGTAGATGGCTAGAATACATCTAGATGATGTAGGATGATTTGCACAACCATTCAAATCTTAGAGTAAAAATTTCAAGCCTTCTTCCTGTTCTCCTTCCTCTAAGTCTCCTGAGTCTCCCAGTTAACTTCACAAAAAGGAGGCCATGTAATCTCTCAGACAGATGCCCTGAAGTTACTTTATGGAATCACCTTTCTCAGTCAAAAACTGATATTTGATTATATCAAGTGCAAAGACTCTCAGTAAATTAGCACATTACACAAACATGGACAATACTGCACTCAGGGATGTCGTCCAAGGAATTTTTTTCAATTGTAATGAAAACTGCTGCTTGTGGTCAGAGACAAACAGAATCAAGCACAGTCAGCATTGCTCCAGCCCAAAACAAATGCTGAAAGGTTTCAAGATGGACCTAAATTCAGAGTCTTAGGATCATTTTTGTTCCCATCTTGATTACTACAGAAAGTGAAGTTCTGTATGAAGGAACTTTTTTTAGATACATACAAAATACGTAACTTTTGCTTAAAGTATCTCATATATATACAACTACATATATATATATATGTATATATATGGCAGTGTATATATGCACACACACAATAGCACTGGATTTGACTTCTGCCAATTTATTTAAACAGCTCAATTTATAGGCTGAATTGCTGATAATGCAATGATATCAGTACTTTCACAGATGACTCCACAGGTTTATCTGAGACCTTTACAAGCAATTTCTCATACCTTTCTTCTCAATATTTCTGTGCTGTATCAGAACACTATGACTTATCTAACACAAATAACAGTTCAGAGTCCTGTGCTGCCTGCACTCCACACAAGGCATATGGTGAAGGATGACCAGCATGCTTGTAATTATTGATGTACTGAAAGCCTTAGAGTTGTATTTGCAGTCTTCAACACAGCGACACCAATGTGGCGTGGCAGTGCCATTTCTGAACACAGACTACTTTTAGCTAAAGCACACCAGCCCTTCTGCCAGCTGCCTTCCTTTTACAAGGCAGAGTAATTATTTCTTTTCCAGAAAGCCATTTGAAAATAGCAAATGACAAAACTTGGTATTGATTTGCTCATGTTATTAACTCAGTCTGCTAGCTTGTGGGAGTACTGCAGCATAATCCATTTATTTTGTTATACAGCCTTAGAGGTTAACAGGTGATTGCTTACCTAGGAATACAGGCTAGATACGAAATTAGTCTTCTAAGGTCTTCTTGCCGTATTCTGTCGTGATTACTGCGAGCTGGAAATGTTAGAATGGGACCTCCACGCTTATCTCTGCCACCTAAAAAATTAAAAATGTTAGAAGACCCCACAGCATAACATAAAATTCTTTTTTGCAGAACTAGTCCTCAGTATCTACTTTTTAAAAAAGTGATTTCAACTTAAATGCCAACATTGCCATTTTGAGACCAACTTAAGACAATTTTGGGAGTATTGATCAGCATATTGCCACAATTCCTACAGTGAGAAAGCAAATGCCAAAAAAACTGAAACTAAGAATAACCAGAGCATTACACTTAGACATTACAGTCACCTTCAAGTTTAACTGGTAGTGCGACATCTCCAGCAATGGCACTCTGTTATGTATTTAAATTTTGACTCAGCAATTGTACAGATTTAATTTAAATATAGAATTATGCTGCTTTGTAGGCAAGTATTTAGATGATATGGCAGCAGAGAGCACAGCTGTGGGAGGTGTGCCCAGGTAGAGGAGCTACTCTGCACAGTGACAGAGCTCAGGGAGGAGGTGAGTAGGCTGAAGACAGATGGATCATTGTCATGGGAGACTCCCTTCTGAAGGGAACTAAGGCCCAGTGTGCCAACTTCCTCAGGAAGCCTGCTGCCTCCCTGCACCCAAGGTTAAAGATGTGATCAGAAAGCTTCCTACCCTGGTACGGCCCTTGGGAAAACCCATTATTGTTATTATTAACCCCATACTTCAGGGAAAAAGCAAGAAATTGCAATGAGAAGCCCAAGGACAATCAAGAGAGATGTGATTGAAGTCTCTCCCTGAAAGCCTTGGGATGACTGATTGGAGGAGCAGGAGTGCTTTCTCTGTGCTTCTTGTTGCAGGGAATGATAAGGGAAGAAATGGGAAGAGCCATCAGATCAATACCTGGCTCTGAGCCTGGTGTCACTGGGACATTTTTGGGTTTTCTGATCCTGGGTTGGTTTCATGATACTGAGCCTGCTGGTGACAGACAAGGTACACCCACCTCAAACAAGGAAAAGGATTTTTGCACAGGAACTACCAGGGCTCACTGAAAGAGCTTTAGACTAGACGTGATAAAGCCATGCTCACTAGAGATCAGCATGGAGGCAGAACACCAGTGTCTGAGGAATGGTGAACTAGCAAGGTCTTTCAGTCTGCCATCTCACAGGAGGTAGGAACAAAGATCCATGCAGCAGCCAAAATGTAAGAGATACTGATGTGTCAGAAAGCATGGAAGCACCTGAGAATGGTCATGTAGGAATCAGGGCTTCTGCCCTGAAAAAGTTGACAGAATTAATAGCCCAACTGAAGTTCATCTACACCAATGAACATGGCTTGGGCAACAAAGAGGAGGAGCTGGAAGCCTTTAGGCAGCAGGAAAACTGTGACATAGCTGTCATCGTGGAAAGATGGTGGGATGATTTGCACAACTAGGGTACTGCAATGGATGGCTGTAAACCCTTCAGAAGAGATGGGCAAGGAAGGAGAGCTGGCAATGTAGCCCTGAACATTAGGAGTGTTATGATTGTCTAGAGCTTAATGACGGTGACAAGACTGTTTGGGTAAGAATAAAGGGGAAGTTTGCAGGTGGTGCCAGGTTGGGCATGAGTGGATTGATGGGCCAAGCTCAGTAGTATGAGGTTGAACAAGGCCAAGTGCTGGGACCTGCACTTGGATCACAACAACCCAAGGCAGTGATACAGGCTTGGGGAACAGAGTTTGGAAATCTGCCTAGTGGAAAAGGACCTGGAGGTGCTGACTGACAGCACCTGAACAGCAAACAGAAGTGTGGCCAGGTGGCCAAGAAGGCCAATGGCCTCCTGGGCTGTATCAGCAATAGTGTGGCCAGCAGAACCAGGGCAGTGTTTGTCCCCCTGTACTTGGCATTGGCGAGGGCACACCTCAAATCCTGTGTTCACTGGTGGCCCAGTTAGTACAAGGAGGACATTGAGGTGTGGAGTGTGTCCAGGGACGGGAAGCAGAGCTGGTGAAGGGTTTGGAAAACAAGGCTTATGAGGAGCCTCTGAGGGAGCTGGGATTGTTCAGCCTGGAGAAAAGGAGGCTCAGGGGAGACCTTATTGCTCTCTGCAATTCCCTGAAAGGATGCAGCAGTGGGGTGAGTGCCGGTCTCCTCTACAAGATAACAAGTGACAAGATGAGAGGAAACGACTTCAAGTTGCGCCAGGAATTGTTTAAATATCAGGAAAAATTTCTTCACCAAAAGAGCTGTCAAGCATTAGACAACTGATTGCCTGGGGAAGTGGCTGAGTTGTGACTCCTGGCAGCATTTAAAAGCCGTGTAGATGCAGCACTTGGGGACATGGTTAGTGGTGGAGTTGGCAGTGCCAGGTAAAAGGGCGGAATCAAAGACCTTTGAGACCTTTTAAAGGTCTTTTCCAACTTAAATGATCTTCTAATTCAATGATTAAATTAATTACTAGGAGAATTTACATGTATAATACTTCACACTCAATATGAAGATTGAGTGGATGGAAACTATTTAAGCATTTCATTTGTATTTTTATCCTGTTCTGATTTTCAGATTCCCAATTGTCAGTTTATAGTTTTTAATTTTGTTAGCAACACAGGAAATTCTGAATCCACTTAATATATAAGGCAAAAAATCTGACGTAAATGGTTCCACTTAAATGCATTCATCTCAGCCATAAAAATACACAGACTTGCTGCAGTCAAATAGTAAAATATAATTTTATACCCAACCCCTTGCTAGTGACAACAAAATGTTACTATTGCTAAACACCAAATTCAAGCCCAGTAGGATGTCTTTATCAACACATCTATAATAGCACAGACAGATTCTTGCAAGCTAAATTTCACATGAATGTTTTCAGCCACAGATGTGTGGACTGTTTTCTCCTGTCCCATGGAAACGCAGAAAAACACTGTCTTCAGCCCAGAATTTCTCATTTCAAATCAGCTTCTCATTGTAATTCCATGTTGCTAAACGCAGTTTTTCAAAAATCACTTAGAAAGAAAGGCCGAGAGAGGATAAAAATAAATATAAAAACAATAAGTGATACCAGTTACTCAAAAATTCATCACTATTCCTCTCCAACACAGTTAGCATGTGTTTGCCAAAGACACCAAAGTCTCTGGAGATTGTCTACACTGGACATGCTCCCTGTCAGACACTAAATGAAACTCACAAGAGGCAAAAGCATCTTTGAATTTCCATCAAGCTACAATGCCAGAAAGTGAAATTTAAAAGGAAATTCATATCTTTATCTTCCATGACCTTCTTAAGTGAGACATAAGATGAAAAACGGAATTGTTTCATTCTAATGGAGAAAGGCAAGTCTTGACCAGCCTGACTCACTTGCCAAGCAGAGAGCTTTGAGGATTTTTACATAGCAAAAGAAGGGAAAAAAACCAAGACAGCAGCTGTAAGAGAAAGGAATAATAAATGACAAGACAGAGCCCAACAGCCAAGGCCCTGCTGAGCTCCAGAGCCATCACTGGACTCCAACACCACCAAGAGTAGTTGATAGTCTGCTACAGCCCTTAATGCTCTCTCTCCTCATTGCACCACAGGCCACTACCTTTAGATCTACCATTTCAACTGGTAAGTGCTACCAACTCCAGCCTCCCAGAAAAAGTAACTCAATTGCTTAGAGTGGGTATTCTTTAAAAAGCAACAGCTAGCAGGTGAAAGCGTAAGCTGAATTGTCTTTAACACTCTCTGAGCTTTTTAAGCAAATGCTTTGTTACATGTAGTCACCTCAGACCAGTCCTCCGGGCCTTTCCCACACTGCAACTCCTGTATCATGCAGTTTTTCAATACAGCACTTTTATATCATTCTGGATGCCACTTCAGTTGGCTCAGCTCCATGTATGTTACAGAAGAAGACCATTTCTTAAAATGGAGGTTAAATTTCTGATAAATGATACCCTGAAACTTTTGTACGTCAGAGACAAACTTTGTTTGTCTCCAGCCTAGATGAGCAATAAATTAATACAGCCTTGATGTCAGATGAAAAGAACTTGAGTATCCAGTCTTAAAACAGGTGGCAAAATTGCAAATAATAATATTTTTGAAAGTCCCTAAGACTTGGGGTTTTTTCATCAGCTCTAATGACAGCTTTCTTAGGCCTCTTACAATAACTAACTCATTTCCTTTGTTCCTGATGCTCCTGTGTCATACACAAACGGGAAAGTTAAAAGCAACAATGCATGAGGCATCAGTGGGAATTTCCTGTCTTGCAATAGTTGTTATCCAACTCAACCTCCTATTAATGTTTAACAAAAACATACTACACTACTACTGCTTTCATCAATAACACTTCCATTTTAATCCATTTCCTTTGATATACTGCCCCACCCCACTATTGAGATATTCTGTCTATGCCAAAGTGTGTCACAAACATCTATCCGATAACTCACGTGAGTCATCCAACACGCATCATTTCTGTCTAGTGCACATCACCAACAGCAGTATTCTCAATGGCCTCCAAATGGCACTAAAACCCAACAGGCTGAGTAGTGCAGCTTTTTTAAGAAATGCCTTTTAACCTAGTTATAAAGTATTCCAGTAAAAAAAGCTAAACAGTTGGCTTTCATGGCACGACAAGTTACCAAGGGCTATGTCCTTACATGAAACCAAGATAACTTCACCTTGTAAGAAAATGCTCTCCTTGCTAAGGTATGTGTAGAGATATGAATTAGAGTATTTGTACTTTGACAAGTTTCAGTTTAAACTTAACACAAAAAATGCATCCAAGACTCTATTTGGACTTCATAGAAAAACCTAGAGATGTAACTGTTTCAGGTGGTAAGACATCCAATACTCAAGCAGTTGACTTCTCAGTTAGGTGAAAATCTGTTCAGTAAACCAATGAATGAAACCAAATGAACAAATATCTTTGTGTTCCCAGGTATAAAGCTTGACAGTTCCAGCTGCACAGTGGTTAGGTCCTAGTGGTTGTGGTATTTTTGGGGGAAGGGAGAGAACACACTGAAGAGTATTGTTGCAGGTTGTTGTACTTCAGGGTTTCTTAACTCATTTGCACTACTAACGTATCTCATTCCATTTGAGTTTCACTTGCAATGGAAATGTCAAACTATGGATTCTGGCAGACCAGTTCTAGCCAGTCTTGTTGCCCACAGCTGTTTGCTCCATTCTTCCATTAGGAGTTGCTACCTTCACACAGGCAAGCTGGCAACCATTTATTTCTGCCAACACCTCCTCTATTCTGGTTCACAATTTATCATCTCTCCTTAAATTTATGTTCATGTTTCATTTGGCCCATTTCACTTTCATTGAATTAATGCCTTTCAGAATGCCATCTGCTTACAAATAAACATTAGAAAAACCCATCATTTTTCAGATCCCTTTTAAGAGGTCTAAACTAAGTACCAGACAACTTAAAAATTCAGAGGTTTTGAAGTGAAAACTGACTTCATTTTTGTTCAATGACGTAAGACAAGGTCCAAAAAGTAATGAGGGATTGAAAACTTGTGCTTAATTCCCTTTTCTCCTCTTCTTTCCTACTCAAAATAAGAGTTCTAAGCAAGTCTTCACCAGCACTACAATTCCCAAGTTACTATGCTACCATGAAAACTGGTCTTGCTCATTACAATTGCCAGGAACTGTTAAGAAAAAAATACCACCAAAAAAACCCCCAAAAAATAAGAAAACAAACAAACAAAAACCTTCACCCACACACCTTTTTGCTTTGTACCTCTACTTTACTCGGCAGAGTGGACAGATAAAGTAATATCATATAGTATACAGCATATAGTATACAGTACTATATGCTGTACTTGCAGGTGTCAGCATCCATGCACAGCGAATCTCTTAAAGAGTACAACTGCAGGAATAATTTTATGTGTTTCAATATTTAAGACAAAAGCTTTACTTCTGTCATTCTTGAAAAATTATCCAAAAAACCACTTGCAAATATGAGACTCTCTCTAAATCATTTGACACTAAGATTATGGCTGAGAGAATGATGTTGTTTAATCCCAACAGAAAGTCATACTAAAATGCAGTTTACAAAAATAAGCACCTCAGCCCATCATTCCACCAAGTAAAGTTACTTATAAAGTTATAGACTATGTTATGATACTAATTCATATAAATCCCACTTTTCAATCCTTCTGCTATTCCTGGTTCAGTAACCAACCAATTCAATGTGCATGCTGGAATTTCCTAAATTTACAAGTCACTAATTTGTATTACAATTACAATTCCTAAGTCAGTTCACAAAGAAAATACCAAGTGTGCTTCAAAAGACAGGCAACTGTAATTCACTTCTGCAACAGATATTTCTCCAGAATATGCTGCAGATGGGTCAATAACAAAGGCATGTCTATAAAATTCCCCATCAGAAGAACTGGAAGTAAGAAAAGGAATATGACATTGGTACAGCAGGTTCTAAGTTGCTGTAAATAATGATGAGTGGCTAGAGGGAATGCAGGACTTAACAAGACCAAGACAAAAACTAACAATGTTCCACATTCAAGAAAACGAATACCTCCTTTATTGTGCCTTTCAAAATGTTAATGTTATGCTTAGGATATCCAACAGGAATCAGTGCTGCCACAGCATTCCATGAATTTTGTAATGACATTTAAGCTATTTAAAATATCATTTTACATGCTACTAACACAGCTGGGCATTTTACAAGAGAAAATAACTGTACCTGAAAGGTATGCAACTTTTTCCTTTAAAATTGGCAATACTTCCATAGCCTTCATTTCATCATTTTTGCGAAACCCTGAAAAAAGAAGAGAAGATGATTAGTCAAAACACAGACAAGCCCAACTTCTACATTTAATAAATGCACTGAAAAAATTTGAATACATTCTGAATGTTATGATTACAGGAATTAAGATAACCTTACAATAAAAGTCTGTCAAAAAACAAACCAAACTTTAAAGATATATTAATGGACAAATCATCACTTTGACCAGCTTAACACAAATAGCATGGCCTGTTAGCAAGCCTCAGTAGAAAACAAGATTCCAGAATTAGCCTTTTTATCAATTAATAAAAACTATCGTATGGATCCCGTGGCTTTTACGCATTGCAAATCCCACTTTCTTTTTCTTTTTTTTTTTTTTCCCCAGCAGGGATGAAGAGTATCAAGCTATAAGAAATAGGTATGCTTAGAACAATTACCATTAAAAAAACCCAAATCCCAAACCAAAAACCCCACCCAAAATCCCACAACAACAAAGACAAACAAACAAAAACACCCAAACAAAAAACCCCATCAAAAAACTCCAACCCACTCAAAAAACACAAAAAGACCCATCAAAAATCCCCAACACTATTTACACACAATGTTTCTTAAATCACTTCTGTAAGCAGATTTTTTTTTTTTTTCTGCTGCCTGACAGGAGCAGCATTTTGCAACTGAGAGGACATTTTAACATACTAACTCTGTACACACATGGAGTATGATACAGTGCCCAAGGTGAGTGATTACAGTCAATGTTGCAAAGCAGCACATCACCAGCTTGTCCCGCCCTCTCTGCTGCCTATTTCTACTGTTCTAATGCTGTGGCCAAATTCTGAAGTTCTTCCTTCTTTGACAAGGAAGATTTAGGAAGCATTTTCTTCCTTTATATTTCATCTATACAATACAGAATTGGTCATATTTAGGCTGATTTTGCTCATCTTACAAGAAGAACTGGGTGACACATCTTCACCTAACTTCTCTGTCCAACCCTTCCTGGTCTGTTTGGATTCATGTGTTGTTTAAAATAATCCTATACCCAAAGAAAGTACCTCTGCTGGGGTAAGTGGGAAGGTCATTGCTTCTCTATAACTACTGAAGCACAAAAGTGCTGTTAAGACTCTTCCTCCTCAAAAATATCCAAATGCTTCATATCCTTTGGTCTCAGGTTCTGAGCTTAAATGAAAAAGCTGTGCATTTCTAAACTAAAACTTGAAGGTATCAAACCAGTGTCATCAAGTAATATAAGACCTATACTTTAGGGCATCTCATATGTAAATTACATCAGAGGTTTTCTACTCCAGAGAGCAGTATTGAGACTTCTGTGCCACTACAGTATCTAGCTGTGGGCACTACCCTTCGCAACAGACCCAAGCACAACACCCAAGGGACAAAGATGGTCAGGTGTTTGCATGTCATCATCTGCGCATCTGTTTTGCATGAAGAACTGCAGGAACATGTGGTGGCAGTCCTCAGAACACATAAAGCCTACTGATGACAAAAGCCTACAGAATTTAAAAGCTTAGAATTACAGCAAGAGGTTTACTAGATGGCAGGAAATTTTGTAAAGGAAAGAACTGTGAACCGCTCAAGGGATTCCTGTGGAAGACTATGGCCTACCCATGACTGGGGATTTTTAAAACATGTGTTCAGACAAATGTCAGCAATGGGTCCCTCAAGTTCACCATAACTGAAGTGTTCAACCAGGGCATTGTCTCAGCCCTCACAGAATGCAAACTAAAGAAAACAAAACAAAACAACTTCCAGCCAGATGGAAGTTCCCTGGCTAGTTCTTTGTTTTTTCCATGGACACCACAGACCAAAAACAATCCCAAAATTCAGTACACTTTCTCAGAAAGGCCAAACCAGGAAAACTGGTTCCTTGGGTAACCACGTAGCATGGAGGGTTTCTACATGATGGACAGTATTTTGCAATTACACAGCAACTCCAGACTGGCAAAGCAGAGCAGGGTTTGCTTTCATGTTTGCACCTAGGCTCTCAAGATTCTAAGACACAGCAAAAGGAACCTCATGCATGATTACTCCTCCAGAGAACTGGCTATGGCCATCAGCCTTTTAGTGAAACTGCCTACAGTTTTGTTCCTACTACATTTCTGTTTGTTATGGACTAAAACTCTAAATAGCTTTAAGAAAAATAAATCTGAGCTTAAATAAATCACCTAAAAAGGCAGCAAATGCCCTTTTCCACCTTGAAATATTTGGGCTTCAGTTGACTGCTAAGGCATACAGGCACACTTCCAGAGTTAATATTTTTTTTATGTGCTTTGAGCTACCCACCATAAGCTTAATGCCAATTTAGCATGCTCAGCTTTCATATCAACCATGGCAATTCTTTTTCTTTACAGTAAATTCGGAGGTAGAAAACACTTTCTCCTCACCTAAAAAGCATGCAGAAACTAGTGCCGTACTTTGCTGTCTCTCTTAGCTCAAAATTACTCAAGACACCGATGTTACCGCAATTGCTTGCTCAGATTTCTAAGCCCTTAAACTCCTTCACCTCGGATGATGATGCGCAGTAGCTGCACGTTTTACTTTGCCTGTGGCATGTAAGAAGCGAGAAACATTTAGCTAACATTTCTCTGACTATTAAGGGGCCGCTCAAGGTAAACACCCCAGCAAATACGTTAGTGCTTGGCTCATGTTCTGCATCTGCATATCCTTAAGGCTGACTGCCTTGGATTATCATATTCCTGCTGCTCTAAACAGTCTATTTTTATTCCAGTTCTGCAGTGTTAAAGCTTAACTGAAAAGACTGTAGGGATTACAACAGATGAAAGAATGCTGGGGAGCAAAGAGGGTGAATACGGCAGGAAAGTATCGGTTTTATCTCCAACGAAGCAAAAAATAAAACAAAAACCAGCAATATAAGCAGGTCTTAAGGGCTTGGGGTGGGTCTTCCCTCCCCCTTCTGAAAGCCTCTTCTCCACAAAACATTCGTGGATGTGAGGATTTGAGGATTTAATTAAAAAAAAAATTAAAAGGCATTTACCACACTCAAATGAAATGCCATAAATATCTGCACCAATCTCTCCCTCCACAGCTCAGCATCCTCCGCGCCAGCCGGCTGCATCACATGTTCCGGGGGGTGATGTCATCCCTGCCGGGCCGCCGGCTGCAGCTCCCGCCGCAGTGCCCGCACCTCCCGCCCCGCCACGCACCGCACCGCCGGCCGCCGCGGCCATGCCCCCGATCCCCACGGCAATCTCCATCCCCCCAGCCCCACCGCGGCCATCTCCCCGACCCCCATGGCGGCAGGTATCGTTCCCACGGCACACGCTTCTGCTTTGGAAGCACAACAGGCACCAATGGTATTTAGGCTCATCCGCCCAAAATAAGGCGCTCTGATTTTAAAAGTGTTGCTTTCAATATTAAGTCCTACATCTTTTAAAGACTGTTTCAGTCTTAAACTGGAAAACTGTCCTTCATATTTGCAATACCTATTAAAGGAATACTCATTTTGCATTTTTAATAGGGAGTAGATGCCCTTCTGTTGTAACATACACCCTACACATGCTATTGCCTAACTACCAGCAAAGAGGGAAGAAGCTCAAATTATGCTAATTAATAATTAACTTCTGTATATTCAGAAGAATAAGTAACACACAATGATGTAGTCCATTTCAATATAGGAAGTTCCCCCAAGTCCTCATGAAGAATTACACAATTACACAATCCCTTGAGTTATCATATACAGTTTCCTACTAAACAGAACCTTATCAAAAACCAGCTATTTAAATGCTGTATCACACAACTAAAGATCTTTACAACATGGAATCAAGAAACAGTCACCTAAACATTTTTTTACATTGGAAAATTAAGGAGTCTACCCCACAAACACACCATTTTCTCTTTGCCCTCACAACTTCAGAGCCTGAAGACACCATCAATTAGCCAGATTCAGCAGACTTGTCTATATTAACCTTTTTTCTCATGCTGTATGAAGCTAAGATATTTTGATGCAATATACAATTTTATCCAAGTTTAAAGACCCATGAAGAGACAACATTTTGGGATGAGATATCACCCTGTGAGGTTTCAGAGAGCCCCTTATGAACGGCCAGGACAGCCCCTTCTCATTTGGACTGCAAGCATTCCCAAATCCCACGGTGACAACCTGGCTGCAGAGCTGCCCGTCCATCTGTCCTGGAGGACTGAGAGTAACCCTGTGTAACGTGGCCCCTTTTGCCCAGAAATCACAGCAGTCCGGGAACTCAGCTGCTCCCCAGACACCCTGCTTGCTGAAACCTCCCAGAGGCCTTGAAATACATGAAGAAAGCCACCTTTACAGGAGTAACAGGAAATAGGTACTCAGTGTGGCAATTCACACAACCCAGACAAATGCAGGATTAGCCTAATGCCGAGGCTGAAGGAAACGAGGTAACTGTGCTAATCGTCTTGCACTGAAAGATCAGTAACTAGTCAGCCACACAATCCAGGGGAGCAGATAAATTACCTCACACACATCTTTTAAGGTAACAACTTGATTACAGAACTGTGATACAAACCAAGGTTGAAAAAAGCTTCTCCAAGAAGCACTGCTTCCCCAAGAATGCTCAAGCTTTTACTTCAAAGGTAGCTTCAATGATGTGTATCGTTCAGTTATGGCAACATAAAATATGGGAACAGAAATCAGGACAACAAAAAGACTCAGAAATTGAGTCTAAGAGCAGCATCTCTTAGCTAAAATGTTGACCATGCATTCATCCATTGCTGTCACACACAACTGACTTGAAATTTTTCTGAAACATGGCTGAAGAAAAACACAAATGCCAAAAGGGAATGCTCTCATCCTAAAAACTCACTCCCCTAATGACACAACTGTTTTTCACCTGGCAAATAAAAACAAAACCTTTGAACAGGCACAAACAAAAAAAAACAAAACAAAAAAAAAAAACAAAAAAAAAAACCAAAAAACAAAAAAACAAAAAAGAAAACCAGACTCAACCCAGATTCCTTTGATGCTTTAGGCTCTCTTTGGACTTCAGGATGACTCCCTGTTGTGTCATCAGCAGAAAGCAAGTGCCTCATCTGCCAGGCTGCTAACTCTAGCACCCAACTTCAATCCCCACCTCTTCTTTGACAGAAATCCCATGCTGAATCGAAGAAACATCTTTCAGTGAGTTATTTTCCAACAAAGTACTCTATTCACTTCAGTGGACCTAATCCAATAGACTTTTGCTCAAAAATCCACATGCTATGCTAAGATCTACAGGAAGGAAAAAAGAAATCCCACATAGAAACTGCACTCAGAACTGCTAATTACCTATTACTAGGAAACAACAGGACTGACCTAGGTTAGTCTTAAGGGAAAAGAAATATCTGTTAAAAGTCAAGAGATAGAACAACTTCCATGTGTAGGAAGGACACCGTTTCCCAACCAAAGCAGCAGCACCCTTCATCCAGGCAAGGCAGTCATAACTGCAAATCATGCTCCACAACTCCTTGCATCCACTGGTCAGTCCCTTTGTGTTAAGCCTTATCTTGGAACACAAAACCTCTAAACTGCATGTAATAAACATTTAAGCAAAAAGAATCCAAGATGTTGATGTCTTTAGCATTTTTTCTATTTCACAGCATGACTTACATGAATGACATGACACTGAAATCTGAGCTATTCTCCCTTTATTTGTACAATTATCCTACATTTCACGACAAATTGCTTCTTAGTTAATCAAGCAAGAAGAGGAGGGGGGAAAAGAGGCATAGAGGAGCTCAAATGTAATTATATTAGTGCATTACAGACTGATTAGAGTTTCATTATTTGCTCTTATTCATTCCCCATATCACAAGATGATGACATCCCAGAAGATTTTAAAGATGATCTTAAATACCAGAATCTGACAGGTTTATTCAACTTTGTTTATTAGTTAACTGTGTGTGATAAACCTCAGCTGCAAATAACTTACACACTATGTCGCACATTTTTCAAGTGTCCAGAAAGAAAGCACAAAGCAGATTCCTATTCTCCATTTTAATATGGAGAGGCTTTAAAAATCAATCAGTGAGTAGATTACTAAATAAGGTATTAATCAGTGAGAAATAATTTTAAACAAGATATGAGGAGATTCACAAGCAGTGATTATGAAAACTTTTACATTCTTATTCTGAAGTTACCACAGAGAAACCAGTATAATTAAGTCAGCAGAATCATTAGATTCTTTTTTTTTTCAATCACATTCAGAAAAAATGATTGCTGAACTCCCTAAGTGTTTGGATTTATAAGTTAAATCAGACTGCTAAGACAAGGATGATAAAGAAATCTGAACTTTCATAAGCAGCAAATGGCAAAACCCCATCAGTGATAATATACCCCAAAGGAGTGGCAAAGGCAAGCAAAAGGTAACTAAAGTTACTTCACTTATGCAATTACTGATAGCTTTCTTTGATTTTAACTCAAGTATTCAAAGTGCCAATTTCAGTTTTATGGTAGGCTTAACTTCTGGATGCAAGTAAAGGATTCATGGAAAATCAGAGCTGTCAATTCACCAACTGCACTGTTACTGCTTCCCATTATAGACATTGCCTACATGCAGTGCTGCTCAGAAATCTCACACCATCTTTCACATTGCAACAAAGCAAGAGAATTCAGGAAAATTAAGGCAAATTTTCCTGCAATTTTCCTATCTTTTCTCAAGCTCCATAAGCTTGCAGATGACCAGTTTCAAAATCATCTCAGGAACACTAACTTTTAGGTACACCTGTTATGGCATCTTTAAAACTGCAGATCTTTCTTCTTAGAGCTAACAAGGAACTATCAGCAGGTTTTTTCATGGCATACAGGTCACTGGGCAACATTAGTAACCTTGTCATTCATCATTTATTCATTCATTTTTCTCAGTCCAGATTCTAAAATCACTGGGGGACTTCAACAAGGATACAGTTTAGGGGCATACCATCGAAGAGGTATGATTTCAGAGTTGTGCCAGCAGCCTTAGTCATGAGCTTACAGAAAATATTCAATGTAACAATTTAATGCTAATATCCTAGTACTGAATTCAAAGCAACTACAGGAGTACACCTTTGACTCCCTCCAGCTCTGATCAGGCTCAAGACCCACTCATCAAAAAACATTATACCTTCAAACTCTGACTTGAATCACAACAGCTGACAGAAATGTCCCTCCTATTCCCATTTTGTTTCACATTTTATGCACTTTCTATACATGCTGCAGGGAACTGCACCACATCTGTATTGAGCCGGTATGCAGTGGCAACCAGGACCTCACAGAAGCAGACAGCTGAGAAATTGCCTTGAAATAAGAAAATGAGATTCATTAGAGGGTTACTAGCTCTAAGTCACTTTCGGGTTTTGGCATATTTGCTAAGTGTTAAGAGGTTCTCTCTTACCATTTTCAACAGCTCTCTGCTTTGTCCTGACAGGAGGACACACCTCCCATCTCCGCAAATTATGGGAGAAGCACAATGTCATGTAGAGAGATGTGGGCCAAGAGAAGACTGCTAGTTTAGCTGACAGCAAATACTCAGACAAGATCAACTTCACAGACTGAATAACCTTGCTTTTCTTGGAAGCTGGCATACTCAGCTATTCCTCAGTTAGGAGCAATTACCAGGAAATTAGCCACCTCAGGTGTATGCTGCAAAACCTGTTGAAGAGTTGTCTTAAGAATCTAAGTTAAGGAAAATTCCAAACGCTAAATCATTGCTAAAAATCTGTGATTTCCTTCTAAGTGTGCAACAAGAAGCTTAGAGTTATCCATGTTGCGAGGTCCTTTCCAACCTGAATTACCCTTCAATCCTATGAAACGTGCAAGACAGAAGTACAAACGTCCATTTTCCAACTGCAACTTAAGATGTGACAATCAAAATCGGACCAGTTTGCCCCTTCTAAATGAGAAGAGCTGTGTTCCTAAATTTTTCTGTCCCTTAGCTATGTTCAATTTGTTCTTGCTGCCCTGCCGACATTGTTGGAAGTTCATTTGTTTTGGTGGGAACTGCTCATCCATCTCTAAGTGCTGTGATACTTCAATTCACTACCCTGCTGAGGTAGCAAACCTTTTTGTCAGGGTGTCCATCAGCAGCCCACAGCTCTCACTGCAGTCAGACACTTACCCTGCTCACTGCTGCTACAGACACGCATGGCTTAGGGGTCATGCTACACTCTCAGGGCTATCAGGAGGGTGCCCAGCCTCCTACAAAAAATGGGTTTAACACACAGTTGTTTAAACAACAAGATCTGTAAGCAGTCTTACTTATTCTGCTGTTCAAAACACAGATCAAGTGGAAGGCAGTAGCTTCTAAATTCTGTGCAGCAACAGCTGGAACATAACGCTTTAGATCATGTCCTTTGGCTCTTGTTCCAAACCACCATCTGGAGAAATCTCTTTCCACAGTGAAATTGATGAAGACTACAGCAAGGGCAGTAAAAATAAGCAACTTAAAACAGCTTGAAAATCATCCTGTATTGTTTCATCCCGAGCAACAATAGGAAGAACTATTTCCATCAGCCCTGAAATCAATCAAAATACCCAAAACCAGATTGCATATTCTTCAGTAAAAATACCTTTTTATACCATAAAGTACTCCTTTTGGGCTTTCTATCATTCATAGATCCCAAGAATAGACATTTATTGGTTATGGCATTTTTCCTGTTCTCCACCCTTTTTTCTTTTTAAATATGCACACACTTTTACAACATTTTCATCACCTTATGGAAATACGTATGTAAAAATTATACTCAGTCAAATTCATATTTTGAGACATTAGTACTTAAGCGACCATTTTTGTTGAATATTCCTCCTCCCTTCCTTTCTTTCTTTGCAGGATATTTCATATTCCTTCTGTGGAAAAACTAGCCATTTGCAACAAGATGTATGCCAAATAATGTGATTTGTGCAGAGCTTTCACTCCTTCAAATTCCCATTTTATTAGTTTGCAGCTGTAAGTAGCTTGAGCTCCAAATGCCTTGTGACACAGGAAATGTAGGATGAATCCCAGCTTCTCTAACACATTACAATACATGAGATCTATGTGAGTAAGGGGGGGGGGGGGGGGGGGGAGATGCTTTTCTTCATCCTGCATTGCAAAACCAGTCAAGTTCCTATTCAGCCAAACGACAGCATTGTCCCCAGCTTGTTTTATGCCACCCTTAAACTTCAGATGTGTGGCTGTTAGAAGCATTTAGAAGGGGGCAAATAAACTTTTACATCAGAGCATCTCCCTATTCTATCTCTTTACTGAGCTGATTTTACTTAAAACACTGATTAACATATGCTACTCGTTAGAAGGAACCAATTTGTAAAAAAAAAAAGAGAGTAGCAATGAGGAGTCCGCAGGGGAGTTAAAGCTTGGGTATTTCACTTTCAGTACGTGAGCGGTTGCTAAGAGCAACCTGTCTCCCTCCCTCCCTGCCTTTAAGGGAGAGCAAGATTAGCACGGAACGCCAAAAGCGATGTCCAACACACGTCTCGTTTGCTCAAGGATTACGTTAGAAATTCTAGCCTGAATTACTCGGAGCAGGTGTGTGTTCTCACCACACATGCCGCGCTAGTTAATTAAAAATAAATAAAAAAGGAAGAAAGAGGGCTGCGTTGAAGACAATAGATGGAGGCAGAGCGGGCGAGGCAGCGCTGGCCGCGCCGGCAGGGACGCGGGGCAGCAGCAGCAGCAGCAGCAGCAGCAGCAGCAGCAGCGCGGCTCCCCGGCACCGCAGCCGGCAGCGCATTACAGCACGCATTACATCACCCTGCCTTTGTGCAGGGCTGAGCCACCGCGCAGCTCGGGGGAGCTGCCAGAGCCGCAGCCATCCCCGCAGCCATCCCCCTAGCCGCACCGAGGCACCAAAAGAAGCGATCTGGAGTCACGTCAGCCTTCCTCTCCCCGCACTGCCGAAAATCCTCCCCTCCTGATCCCTTTGGGAAATTTCATTAGAAAGAAAAAGACCCTTAGCACGTTCAGCTTTATGAACGGATTTCAGACAAGAATAAACAGAAAGGATTTTGCAGATTGTCACGACTAAGAAAGGGAGATTTCATTCTTCATTTATCAAATTTGTTCTAGCAGATTATCTCCTTCAGATGACAAAGGCAAGCAGCCCGAATCTCATTAGAGCTACATTTAACACAGCTACCGAAGTACACAAATTTAACCTAAATCAAGGCTGGGTTTTCTTCGTGAACTCCAACTTACTCAGCACCCACGTTACTGCAATGAAAAGATTAACATCTCGCCTTCACTTTGTTCCATTCCTGCAAACTGCTACATGTTACTATAAATGCACTTTCACGACTCTGGTCAGAAGCACAGTCCCAAACTCAGCACCCAAATCAGTATTTCTCAGCAGCTCACCTGTCCTCATGTCATGACTAAATAAGCTTCAATCTCATTTTTATTAAGGATATGTAGCATATGCAATACCAAGACAGACAAGACAAAGCAAGCAGCTCCCAGTGTTATTTAGGACAGAAATCTGCACATATAATGCTCCAAAGACAGTCAGATCACTGTTTCTACAGCTTTAATATTCACATGCATTGTCAAACAATTGGAGTCTATTACAGTAATGTTTCTTACAATGAATTATATTAATATTTCTTTGGGAACAACAGTTATTTGAAAGTAGGGGCACTGCATTGTACTCTCAAGCACACTAATCAAATTCTCATTCAACTTAAAAAAAGATCATGTATGAAATATTGCCCAATTTATAGACCAAACTAGTAAAAAGCTATTTAAACTTGACTGCAATTTACTACTTCCTGCTACTTGCCAGCACAACAAATGCAGCCTAAGAGTTGTGAGCATTCACTACTGCATGCTCAAATTTTTAACACCATAACTATGGACACTGATCTGGTTGCTCCCATTGAAGTAACAAATATAGATTATTTTCTAGCACAGACAAGAAGTATTCATCCATCAGCTTTATCTTTCAGTCTTCTCGAGCATGGGTAACACAAAGATGCTACATGCCCAAACTATCCAGCCATTCACCTCCATAAGCTACCTGCTAAATATCAACACTAGCAAATGTTTTCCGTATTATTTTATTTCAAGAGAGGGCATTCCTCACAGGGGCATGTTCAAGCTCCTCTGATCCATGCCTTTAAAAAACATGCTGAGACTTACCAGGCATTATACAGTATCCTATAGATACCATGTGATACCATCTGCAAATCAGAATAATGACAATGATTCAACCACTGGAAGTTACAGTATTTTAATTAAGTTCACAAAACTGGACTAATTTAAGCTCAATTAAAATGGGTTTGTTGGTCTTCTACTACACTGACTCACTCTACAAAAAATTCTAAATGCATATGGTTTCCTGGAAAAGCTCTTTGAGACAACAATAGGAGCTAACATTTTAATTGCATTAAAAAGCAGCAAAGTACTTTGGCATGTGTATGAATCCATTACTTCAGAAGTCTACAATGTGTTTTAAAAGCACTAGGTACGATTTTAACAATGCCTCTGCCTTCATGTCTTCAGTTCCTGACATCATTATAGATTCACAAAGTTGTCTGTGAAGATTTTAAACTCTAAAACCAATTAGCAGTCCATAGGCGTACTTCTAAGTGACCTAGCAAGCTTAATTAGAAATATTAACTTCTGTAGAGCAGAACAGTAACAAAAGGGGAATTAGCTGAATTTCTCTAAAGCTGTTTTCATCTTTATTATTTACATACTCAACCCTCCTCATCCCATCAAAATACAAGTTTATGGCATCAGTACAGCAACAGTTGCTATATTGTTTAGTTTGGCAAAAAAAAATTTTTTTGCACATTATTAAATAAGAAGCATTCTTTACTAAAGTGCTTTTGGTACAGAGCCACTTTTGTTGTTGACACAAGTCATTCTTGCTTTGGAGCTCCAGTACCCTGACATGCAAATCAAATTGCCAACTCTCATATCTACTATTATTTAAAAGAAAAATCCTGTGATATTAACTCATGTCAGAGGTTTACTGAGTCTTTTTTTCCCTGGCAGCTATTGTAAGCTTGAATAGGAAGTAGCATCACATCATTTTTCAGCACAAGCCATTTGGGATAGACGGATAATGAATATATTCAGGACTCAACACAGTGGGAAGTGTACCGGAGCACAGTTAGACTGCAAGACCTGGACTGCAACTTCTCCAGGACAGACTCCCCCAAAGGCTTTCATAGCTGATACATCTAACAGCCTCCTTTTTATGCTTCCCTAACTCAGCACAAGTGTATACAACCAGCATCACATAATACATTTGATATTCAAAAACGTTTCTTCCCAAGTCCTTTCTACATGCAGTTCTCCTCATGTACTTTATCCCCACTACCACCACATCAGCCTTGCTCATGCTGGTCAGTTCATTGGCAGTACCTGACTGTAACAGTAGTAAAAGCAGATGGAGCATTTTATCTACTATCCATTCACATGTATCAGGAGGACTAGTCCAGAAGTTACTGAACAGAACCTGAAGCATATGTACAGCAGTACGAGATGTCTGGAGACCCCTTCCTCCAGCAGATGCTCTGATTTGGTGTACTTCCATTCTTACAAGAACCAGAAACAAGACTTAGTCCATTACCACACAGAACTCAGTTATATTCAAATTTATCTCAATTAGCTTGAATCACTACATTTCCAGTGTCAACTGAGTTCTGTAACTGAATCCAGTAACTGAGCATCAAGCACAAACTCCGTGGCTTCTAACCCTTGAAAGAAGGAGCAGCAAGCAAGCTAGCAGGATATGTTAGTCAGAACACTAATACTATCAGCAGCAACAAAAATGCCCTGGTTTCAAAGCAGACCTAAAGCGGTACTGTCATCACAACATCTGTGGAAAGCAATGAAGAAGTATTTGAAACTTGTAAGAAGCAAAACCTTGAACTAACAGGACTTACTCTGTCATTCATGCTTGAAATAATGATATGCATGATAACATTAAGAACCTAAGTTACAGCACCATAATCCAGCATCTCTGCTTGCCTTCTTGAGAGCTTTGTTTTGTAAAGAAAGTTCACTTAGGATTCAAAAATCAACAAGGCTGAAGTTCATTTGGATTTATGAGAAAATACCTTGAATGAGTCCAGAAGAGTTCTGAAACAGGGCCAATAACAGAAGCTTAAATTGCCTACCAAATGTGAGGGTTGCTGGCAGATGTGAGATAATCCCATGCTTACAGAAGGCCTGTTTTTGACCTCTTTGGGTAATTGACTGCCATTAAAATCACTTTTCAAATGTCTGTTCTTGCATCCAGATTTTTTTTAAGTGTCATCCGTCAGGCTTTTGGCTCAATGACTTTCTATGGATATAAACTCCCTGACCTTATCAGATTTTTTTATCTTTCCAATTTAGATCATACTATTCCACATTAAAAGGCATTGGTATTTAAAAATTTGATTTCTCATAAAGGCTTCCAATTAAATGTGACAGTCAAGTTTATTGTGGTTTCCTGGTTTTTGATGCTCTTGAACTGTTTGAAATGGCTTATGATTCTGAACAATAGTCCCTTATCTCCACTGAATATTTGCTTTGCTATATCCAAATAACTGAATCGCTCTTAGATTAGAGTTATAGCAAGAAAGAATTGCTACAGAGCCTCTAGGTAGGAAGTAAAACTTTCTAGTGTGCTTCAATTTCACCAGTTCAGCCCAGTGTTGCTACCTGGTAGTTTATTAGATAGATTACAACTGAATTGAAGGCTTCATTATACCAGACACTGTAACAACTTCTAGCAAACATATTAATACAATATGATACAGATAGGGCAGGCAGGAAGCAAATATTAGCAGCTAGTGGACAAAGATTTAGAGGAAAGTTACTTGTAGTTTTCTAAAAAGGAGGTAGCTAATTATTAGCATTAAGACTTAACCATTAAAAGCCAATTCAGAAGTCCATTATGAAACAAAAAATATTTTATATTTTCTGGTACAAACATCTGTGCAAACAGTTATAGATAGCTCATGAAATGGTTGTGGGGGCAAATGTATGCACACCAAAAGCCAAGGAATGGGCTCCATCAACTTCCATGCACTGCACTGTCACAAGCATAATAGAGCAAACATTCCCTTTTGGTGGCAGTGCCAGCTTAAGCCAGAGTTTTACAGTAATCACCAAAAGCAGGTTTGGGATTCTTAGTTTGAATAATCAGTACCGTGTCAGTAGTCAACTATTACCGTGTTAAGTCAAATATCTGTAACTCACTTGACATATTATATTGTTTAAAAAAATGTAGGCTGAATTACTCATCTTTGTCTTCCTTAAGGGACAGACTGACGGTTACTGGTCAACATCAGGGCACTCCATCCACATGGAAATGTGCACCTCTAGCAGGAAGGCACAGGGATATCAACAAAGTGACTGCCTATAATTAACACATATGCCTTATCACACAGCAAAAGATAAATACAATATGGACTTTAAAAAAAAGTCTCTTATGCTTCAACTGACAATCAAAAAAGCCAAGAGAAAATATCGTTTATTTATTCAACACATGCCTGGTATCTCTGCACACTGATATAGTTCAGTAGGACAGCAGTGTATTAGTGAAGAGCTGGTTCTAGTAACTGATCATTGAGCTAAACCAGTTCTGAAATTCCAGCCCAATAAACACACAGGAAATTACTTACATAAACCAACTGCACCCATATATTTCTATTCAGGGGTACCACACATCAGCAGCTCAATTGAGTTTGGACTTGAACAAACTGTGGCACGCCCAATGTGTTACTTGTAAAGTTAACTCTATGTCATATGCCAGCTAGAGTCTTCAGATGAGAAAGATCTTCAGTGGCTCTCTTTGTTTCCAAGAAGATATGCTTATTTCTTTTTAAGGGAAGCATCATGGAAACCCTGCATTACAATAATATTAACCTACAGCAGACAGGAGCACTTGTCGGAAAGCCACGGATCGAATTACAAAGGCCAGAATTACTGCATAACACCAGTCAGCTACAATGCCATCCTCTGAATTCTTCACTCACTAGAAGAATTGCATTAGAGCAAGAAAACAACTGGCTCAAAGATCATCTTTAAGCAAACAGTTGTCAGGTGAGCAATGCTATTTTGACACAGGCAGCTATTTGCTTATCTGTGTACATCCTTTATCTCTAGAGTCTTCTTCCTTTACTTGGAAGTGGTATTCGCCCTGAACACACCACAGGCATTCCTTCTTCATAATGAGTTCAGTATCTGCATTTATGCTCCCTTCAGTGCATGACTAATATTACAAGCACACTATTTTGATTGACACCTAATACCATAGCTGCCATTATCACTTACATCATACTAAAACATGAAGTGTTACCCACATCTATTTGGAGAGTAAAAGAATACAGAATTGCTTTGACACATTGTCAAGCACTGTCAAGATTCACCCACCATAGCTATGTTTTCTGTTTCTCCATCTTACAAGGTCATTAACTAAGAACTAGAGATGATTTTACCACACTATAGCTACACATTCAATTTCATTTTGAGTATTATACAATAATATGCTAGTACAACACAAAGTTCAAGAAATACTCAAGTGACTTACCATTCAGAAGTATCAGTACACCAGTTTTTTGTTTTGCATCCCTTTTATAAGAACACATTGTTCATACCCCCAGAGACTCCATACGTCTGCAGCCAACAAAATGGATAAACTAAACAGTGCTTGGGAACAGCAGCAATTTAAATCCTTATGCCTTATCAGGAAAATTGAATCCCTATTTCAAAACACTCAGATTTGAGTTCAAGAACCCAGTAAATTTGATGTCGTTTCCATAAATGCTAGGTTTCTATTTCCAAGTCAAAACATTTTTCCATCTTCTTTGAGCAGTCAGATGAAAAAAGGTACAGTACATGTTCCAAATCCAAGTCATCTTTGTCAATGAGTATCTTCTGCCTGTACCCTCTTCTTGACTGTCAGTTTGCTTAACAGTTGCTCTGCCTGGATTTACTACCAAATAGGCTTTGACAATGATTGCTATTTAATCCTATGTAATACCCAGATGCAACTGTTCCCAGATCAGAGGACAGTTTAAAAACACAGTCTCCTTCCTGGCTGCATACAAGCCTGGAGACGCGCTAGAAATCTTGTAACTGCAAAACTCAGTAATAGAAAGGATCACTCTTGTAAAAAACAGCTGTTAATCTGTTGTGTATTTATCTATGGCAAGAAAAATATTAATATTATTGCTATACATTTCCTTGCTCCTTATCTAAAATTTCAGTTTAATAAACTGAACTTTCTAATGCTTTTCTTTAGGCAATGACACTCCAATAAAACTGAATGCCAGAGTTCACCACCTGAGTGTCTCGACTTGAGCCATCCACCACTAACAGCAAAACATGCCATGTAATTCAAACTCAACAGTCAACCCACTCATCACACACAAGCCTACTATTTCAGCAGTAGAATCTGTACACCAGCCGGATGTCCACTAACAATTTCAGTTACTACTGCCACCTTTACAGCTGTCAACTTAAGGATCTGCAGGTTTTTGTATACTTGGATCAACTGTAAATTCAATCTTCTTATTTGTTTTTATGCATTATATGATCTAGATTTGTTACTCAAAACACCTCAGTGTACACAAGAACTTGCTAGCAAGGAGATCCTGCCTAAGTATATAACTACATCTAAAATTATTTCCTTAATCATTTCATCTCTGCTTATATTTACTTGAAATAGATTCCTTCAATTATCCCTGAACATTCTTACCCCAGTTTTTGAAATGCTTATCCTCCTGAAAAAGATACTGACATGATCTAAGGTCAACATACACACTGCCTTAGAAAATAAAAACCGAAATTAAATATTTTACGTTTATCATGATCTCTAAAAGACAAAAAATTCCTTTCCAAAGGAAGACTAAAAAACCCCTACCGACACCCCAGTATTCAGTCTAGTTACTACTCTAAGTTATAAACCAATAACCTGCACAATTATTAACTGGCTGATAAATTCATCATTTCAACATAAGACATACCTAAGATTTAGATAACACTCTCCATCAACAATTTAATTAAGAACAAACTAAGCATTAGTAGGGTGAGTAACAGCTTGTGCCTACAGCACCAGATGATAAAACATAAGATAAAGTACAGTGAAGAACAAAATATGCTGTCTGACTTCACCTTAAAGATAATGTTTTATTCCTTCAACATCTCTAATCAAAATTCAACATACCTGAATAATATAACCTATGGATTTAAACTTCTTAATGCCATGTAGGAGAATAAGGGATTATTGCACTCAGACAAAAGAAACTGGCTCATTTGGGTGGGTTGACAAGGACAAAACATGAAAAACAATGTAAAAATTTCAGTCATTTCCCAAGAGCAACACGCGTGCTAGCACAAGAAATCCAGGCCATAACTGAAGCATTTCAGGCAAACTGACTCAACTCCTCTACTCCACTTCTCTACTCCAGGACAGCTCTTGTGAAGTGCCACAACTTATCAGGCTACAGTTTAAGCCCTATTCACAGGCTGCTGTCCTAATGCTTCAGAAAAAGCAGAATTCTGATTTGGCGTCTGCATTACCTAAGTTACCCAGTTTGCACCACGGGAAAAAGTAATATGCTGGTTTGCTTTAAATTAGGCACTGCCACTTCAGTTCTTATAGAACTCAAAGCCATTTAAGATGATGACCTCAAATGAAAACAGTCCTTTCTCTCACACTGTTCTGTGGAATACTACTGCTGTACTGTACAGAAGTATTTTGGCAGACAAATACTCCAGCCTCCTGTCAGCACTGGTCTTCTTCAGACTTGTTTAACAACTTATACAGCAAAATTAAGAACAAGCCAGATAATTCCTGCATACATTTGCCAATACTTTGTAAACCCTGCCTTTGGTTTCCAAGACTTCCAAACAAAGCAGCATGATTTTGTTAAAACAGTTAACAGCATATTAGCTCATAAAAAAAAAAAAAAATTGATCTAAGAAAAGCCTTTTTTAAGCAAATCAAGACAGAATCTCCTTCTACTATTTTCCTGTGCTCATCATGTAGCAGAATGCTTCCTGATGCACAGATCAGAAAGTGTGTCACTGGCAGTCAGCTACACAAAGGGGAAAGCATTTGATCTGTGTCACAGTCAGCGTGTCAATCCACAGCACTAATACCTTTCCCAGCTAACCTAGGACACAGCCTGTCCTACTGAGGGCCACCACAATTCCATGTCAGTCTACACAAAAAGAAAATTAATAAACCCCTCATTCTTCTTCAGGAAATGAGAGTACAAAGGAAACCAACAAGGAATCTCTTTCAGCAGTTTCCAGACAACATGCCTCTAACGTGACTCAGGCACTTGAAAGAGTGTTTTACCATGAAACACTGCTCCATACATCAGCAATTACTTCAGTAAGACTATGCCAACTATGCAAGCAATTCAACTTAGAACAGGGTGCCAGGGTTTAATGCTAAACATGAATGCAGCTCACTGTGAGAGGCCAGTAAGTATCTGTGTAGTACTACAGCTGGCCTTGCCAACATCATGTGGGCAAACCTATCAAAGAAACTATTTTGCCCCAAAGAATTGGAAAGAGAGTCTAATACACCCTACCTAACTCCAAGCTAAACATGGATCACATAGCAAACTCTTTCATTTGCAGTGGCAGGCACATTTGGGCCAGGCCTGCAGCTATTCACTCCTACCCAGCAACCGCCTGGCACAGCCTGGGTGCTCCCACCACGGGGATTGAGAGGAAGGAGCCCAGCTGTGTCTGCCTGGAACCCTGAGAGACCACCAGCAGCCCCCCAGCACACACAGACAAGCCCCCAAGGCACAAACCCACATCCTGTTGTAACAGCCTGCATACCCAGCCAAAGCAGCAGCACACCTGGTGAAGCTAGAAACTGACCACTGTCCTCATTTTTTGTATCCCTTCACAGAGTCTCATCCCCATGCTAGTTTTCTACTTTTTCTTGAAGCATCATTGCAGTATTAAATCATCAAGTTAGAATTTACTCCATTTTTCCAAATAAAATTTATTAATCATTCTTTTTAGTTTACATGAGCAGGTAAGAGAGAATTGGATTTGGGGGTAACAGGTACACTTTTTACTAGTCATGGAAACAATTCTCATTCTGCAAATCTTTTTTTTTTTAATATTAAATCTTATTTTGAATTTAATTCGCAGTACATTCTTGCTTAAAAACACTGAATGTCAGTGAATACCCACATTTCTTCAAATTCCCCCTTTAAGTGAAGGGAAGCTTGTCATTTTAAAAAAATTGTCCAAAAATTCCCAGGTAACAAGGGTACCCAGAATATTTTAGGACCCTGAAAGCCAAAGCAGCTCCTACGGGCTCTGTATGACATGGATCTAAACACAGCACGGCTCAGACTGGAAGGAACCTTCAGAGGCTCACAGTTCAGTCTCCTGCTCAAAGCAGGATCAGCTCGGAGGTCAGACTAGGTTGCTCAGGATTTAATGCAGTTGAGTCTTGGAAATCCCACAGGGCCATATTCCACAGCCTCTCTGGGTGACTTCTTCCAGAGCTCAATTACCCTTGTAGTGAAAACTTGCCATGTTTCAGCTCATGGAGGTTTCTTGTTCCTCCCACCACATGTATAAAGAACCTGATTTCTCAGTTCCCTCTTTCTTGGTTAGAAAGTTATTATTAGGTACCCCTGAAGCTGCCTGGTTTCCAGACTGGCCTTCAGCCTCTCCTCACATGGCAATGTGTTCAATTCAACAATGTTGGTGGCTCACCAGCTGGATTTAACACAATATTCCAGATAGTGAATACCATGTGAAAAGTGATAGTCTCAATCTACTAGCTAACTTCCTCTGGACACAGCCCAGGACACTGGTACCCCTCCTGACTGCCAGAGCACACTGCTGGCTCATCTTCAGCCTACTGCCCAACAGGACAGCCAGCAATTTCTAGAGAGAGCTGCTATCAACCACCCAGTCCCCACACAGTAACAATCCACTACTGGTTGATCCTCTCCTCCCCGTATCCTCTTTGTAGGTACAAACACCTAGTAGACCTTGGTGGTGGAAAAGAAGGCTTTGAGGAACTCAACCTCTGCATCAGTGGAAATTATACCACCCATTCCACTCAGCAGCAGGTTTTTTTTTCCTTCTTTAGTCTCCGTTTGTTAATATTGCAGCAGCACTACTTGTGGCCCTCAATGACCACCTCTTATTTCAAGTCTAGCTGGACATTTGCTTTCCTTTGCATTGCTACCCGGCACTTTTTCTGCAGATAAACTCTTAAACTTTCTTGGACATCCCCTAATTCACTGTCTCAAGAGCTTTCCCCTTGAAGTGATTGCTCCTAAAGTCTATTTTATCTTGGATGTGGAAAGGAAAGTACAACATGACCATTTCATTGTGCATGGAGATATTTGTTGCTGCTCAGTTTCCACAACCTGTTCCAACAGTCGAAGTCTACAGACCAGCTTTATAAAGTTACACTGAGCACCTAGAAATACATTTCCTAAATGTATTTCTCATTGTTATATTCTTATTTGCTCATCCAGAAACAAGCTTATGCTTAAAACAGGGAACAATTAGAGGAAATGGTGAATCATCCCAGAAAACCCCATGTATTTATCACACTGTTAACCTTCCTGTCAGAAATCCAGGTGATTGCAGCAAGTTGTTAAACATGTGTAGATAGATAAATTGGCAATACTGACAACAGACTGGCACAGTTAAATGCCAACAGTATCACAGGCCTATAAATCGATCTCTGGAAAAAAGTGATAGAGGAAACACCAGCATTGTAAACATATAAAGAAGACCTAAAAATTCTTTTATTGACCATTAAATCATAGCAATGCTTTCAACAACTACATTTTCAGCTAAGTCATCTAGTTCAAAACTGTAAGGTTGTAGTGAAACATTAAAAACTACTCTGGGGTTATTTACTCCTGTCAATGGAAGCCCAACAGTTCAGCCACTTGCCTCCACTTCCCTTTAGTAATTTTCTGCCAAAGGTCAACAGAGAGAATGGCAGCTCTCTGTAATTTTAAACATTCTATCCAAGAAAACTGGCCAATCCAGGAGGTACATGTATGAAATGTTGTTTGTGCCCTTTTTACATATTTCAGTATAACAAGCCAAAAATCCAACAGATACAGTCATAGCCTGTTAGGGGAATTGTAGTGAATTTTCAGACAAATAAGGCATTCTACTTAGGAGGCTGAGAAATACAATAAGCATAATGCATGGTTAGATGAAAAGTGCTATGCTTGCAAACTACAGCCCACAATAAATCATCTTTCCAGGAACACATCTATCTTCCCTGACTGGAAGCAAAGTAAAACAGCTTCTAAAGGGATTTTTGCAAATAGGTGAAACTACTTTCTTCTTTAAATAAAGACAGCTGAAGTCAGGTGTTGAACTCAGTATTTGTTTTGGTTCTGACCACAGTGACTTCTGCTACTCCTATATGTAAAACAGCAATAGTAGCCCAAGAGGGATCAGTTGTGATACTGCAATTCCTAATTAATCACATGGCATTAATCAGTGCAGGTATCACAGAAAACATAATTTCACAAATGCTTCTGCTTATTATAGCATTTTTAGGTATTATAATTGTTATAGGTTTAGCTGCACTTGATTCAAGTGGTTTGCCAATACAGGAGAGAAACTTCCAAATACTGCAATTCAGTGCTGGGAAAATCCTTCCATACTGCAGGTGAGCAAATATCCAAACTAATTTATATCTGGCAGGCTTGATTATCACAGAGAACACATGGTAGCAGACTTTAGGTGGTAAAACCCTTCAAAGCACCACCCATGAAATATTACTTTTATCAATCTCTGGAAGTCAGTTAAGTGATACTACTACAGTTCTGAACATTACAGAAATGTCATGTTTCACGTTATGTTTTAATGTAATGTTTCCTTTCACTACTCAACTTTGTTATCCTCTCAAGAGATCATCTCAGTGTAAAAATTCTCAGTATAGTTTTTTAAAGGAAGCTTTTTTCCTTCATGGGGCAATCCCTACAATGCAGTAACTGTAGGCTGTGGCCCAAAGCAAAGGAAGGGATCTCATCTCCCTTACTCCAGTGACTCTGTTGGAGGGGTTTTCACACTGTAAACTGCCAGTTAAACAGAGGTAGTCACCAGTACCTGCATTCTGCTTACCTGATTTGACAAACTGATCCATTTCAAGTCTACAGAAGTGTAATGACAAGCCAACAGATTACACTATCCTCACCTATAATGCTCATGTGATGGGGGACTATGAAGTTTAGTTGCATTCCTTGAGAACAGACAGTTAACTGCCAGGTCAGCTCTCCACAACAATCCTGCCTGTAAAAAATAGTATCTTTGTTTAATGATTAACTTTCTGGTTAAGCACCTCCAACTTCTGTATACTTGAAAACTTCTATTTCAGCAGAAATAGAAGTTTTCCACTATCTAGCTTTTCTCTTTATCCACTTGCAGCTAACCTCATTTCATTTCCTTTCCATTAAAATGACAATGATTCACATTAAGGAGGTCAGTCCACCAAGCCAGTCACAAATATTTATTTGATTATTTTTTTAAAAAATCAATTTCATCTGCCATTGAAATGCATCTCTCTCTGCAGAAGTTATATAACTGGAAATATGATTTCTGTTCAGCTAAAATCTTTTCAAACAGCAATATCAGACCTGACTTAAAAATGTGTTGATAAAAATTCATTTTCTAAAACTGGATTGTCAAGTTTAAGAATGCTATAAATGCTGACTTTGTTTCTCACATTAAATGTTTCTAGCACCCTGAAGCTTAAGCTTTGGTTAATTGCATTTAGATATTATATGATTCTGTAAATACACACATTATTTAGCCATCACAAATATTTCAATTGGGCTGAAATAGCCATTTCATTTCTATCCCACTGAGGTGACATATATTAAACATCGAAAATTAACACCCCCCATCAGAACATGCTTTAAAGTAATGCAGCAGGATTAAAAAATGCCAAGTGATAATGGCACCACTTTTTGTAATACTGCAGTCGAATCTCTCAATGATCTCTCTGCCTTTAAAGCTTCCTTTGTTTAATGTTTGAACTATTTCTATTGTCAATTTCAGATCAAATTGCAATGACAGATTGTCTCTGGATGTGTTTCAGGGAAATTAGCAAAGATTTGTTTGTTTGTTTTAAACAGATAAGGAGATAAACTAACAGGAATGTCTTAAAGTTGGCTACCTGTGGTAGGAACAGAGGTGTAGTACAATAACAATTTATGGCTTCTCCTCTTCCCCACCCTGCATCCTAAAAACCCCCTCTTGGCAAAAGGTATGCTTTGCAACAGAGATGACGTTAAACATAAATTTCTGTGTGAAACTCCTACTCAGAGAAAATGAATTTATGACTAGAGGTAAAAATTACATTAACCAAGTTCTTTAAAGCCTTGAAAAATGCACCATGTAGAACACTTAAAATGAACTTTGAGAGACTAATTTTGGAGTGTGAAATGCCAACCACAACATACAATCTAACATTCGGCTCAGCGTGCCTGATCAGTACATACCACTAATGCTTAACAATTCTGCGTAGACTTTAAAAGTTCTACATAATTCTTTTCCAGTTTTCCAAAGAAAATGTCTCAAACATGTAAAATTCTCTGCAAACATATCTAGAAATGTTCCACTACAATTAACCAAATCTCAGACCAAATTAAAAAAAAAAAATTCTAAGATAAAATTCCTTTGGTATCCTCCTCCTTATCAAACATTAGCTCATGTTCAAGACATAATATTCACTGAGTAAAGATCTGATTTTGTTTTGGGTTTTTGTTTATCTGTTTGGCTTTTGGGGGGAGGGGATGTGAGATTTAAGCAGAGAACAAGAATCTATAGTATTTTCCTATGTTTTTATGTCAGCAAAATACTGAACTTCCATGTACTCTTGGAATAATTTCCTAACGTTTACAAAGGGATCCCTAATTTCCAAGCACACACCCTTCTCTGAACTATCTACTTTAAGGGACTTTTAAAGTCATCCAGAACAGGGTTGATTTGACAACTACACAGACTCATTCCACACTCACCAATTAAGCACCAAGTACAGCCTGGAATGTAAATGCAGTTCTGGTGGTGTCAGGTACATCAAGAGCCAAGAGGTCAGCTCAGCCTCTTTGTGCAGCTCAGCTCTCAGCTGTGCCAGTTGCACCATTTTATTAAATTATGCATGTACTGTAAGCAAGCCTAAGGAGAACAAATCTGTTTAGACAGGCTAACAGCAATGCAATCAGACTGACAAGAGCTGAAAGATGCTTTCATTTTTTTCTGATATGTTAGAGCACCCAACTCCTGCCACTGCATCAATGGAAAAGGTTATCACTTAAAAAAGGACATCACAGTTCTCCAAAATAATTGTCACTGATTGGACTGGTTGATTTTGTTCTTAACGCCCACTTATCAATTAATAAATTGGGGTTTTTTTAGCCCATGCCCACACTTTGTGGAATCCAAGACTGCTTAAGGCAAACAGACGTTTGAAAAAATATTTTAACTCCTGGAAGAGAGATATCAACTCCATATCCCAGCTTTCACCAGTCAACTGAGAGGCTCAGACCTGATCAAAAGAAATCCGTAAAGCTATTTCAACATGACAAATTCTTACACAAAGACACATCTGAGTAAAAACAAACTCCATTTCAAATGGTTCACATGAGAAACAGGACACAAGGAGAAACCAAACATCTACCTGCAACCAAATATAATCCACCCCCAATAGTTTCTATTTTAATTATTAGCAGTTTTTCTTCCTTGGCTTACCAACGTTGCAATACGATGCAACGTTCAGTTGCATCGTATTGCAACTGAAAAGCTTCTGAAATTTCACTGAGAAAAAAAAAATAATCATACTACACTAGACCTACAGGAATATTAATTTTAAAAGTCTGGAAGATTTGTAAAACAAATGCAATAGTGAATCTGCATTTTTATTCACCTATAGCCAGAACGCACCTTTCCAGACTGCTGCAAGTCATCAAGATAACAATTAGATAACCTACACAAACTCCCAGCTGAATTAAATAGCCAATAATTCCTTCTAAGACAACGGATTTCACACAAAATTCACTGATGTTTGCAAAAATGAAAAGGTGCCTGGTTACAGGACACATTAAAACCTGTTTCAAACTTAAATCCATTAAGACTGAACTTACATATTATGAACACATGCAAAGCACACTTATAAACTTAGGATTTTGCACCTCTTGCCTGTATCTATCATTCCTTCTTATACATTCTTACACTCAATTGATAAACAGCATTGCTTTACAATCTTCATTCTAAACTATTCTATTTAAACCCCACTAAGAATTCTGTTCACCATTAACAGCACACATACAGCATAGAGGAAGAGGGTGCATACCTTTTCTGTTTGTGTGAGAGACCTTAGAGCCCAGAAACACAGCAGAGAGATAGTCAAGAGAACTCCAGTAAAAAACGGTAAAATTAAAAATAAATAAATATAAACCACCCAGACTTCTGCCAGGGAAAGAGTTGGGGTTTGGATATTTATCTTCTCTTTATTGAAAAGTTGTCTAAAACATAAGCCAAAAAGAATAGGAAAGGACTTGATTTTTCCAGAACTGGCCACTTATCTACTTGACAATTCTACTGACTTAAGGTTAATCTTGCAAATACAAACTCACTGGACACAGTGAAGCCTAACTAGAGACTTCAGTCCTTTCCCCCTGTTAAGGTTTGATATGTCTTTCACACTTGAATACATTCTGAACTGTAAGCATCTTCTACAGCTTTAGCTTATACAGCAACTGTATAATAGCAGTAGCTGCTGTTTAGTTCATCCTATTTCAGTTTAAAACATTTTTGTTTAGACTTAAAAGATCATAAGAACTTCTTTTTATTGTTCCATTTATGATACGGTCAAACGAGAGTTTGCCAAACTCAGCTATCTAGACATACAGAGATTCAATCTGCTAAAGCTAGGCTGGAACAAGTAAAACAAGGCCTGCCCTACAAACTGTACACAGGCACTGAAGTGACCAAGGAAGCACCCAAACAATTAAGATCTGGTCTCCTCTGAAGCCTTCCTTAATTGTCAACCCACTGTGACATCGCACCCTTAAGGGGATGGGAGCATCTAAGATTCATAGATATCTGTGGTTGAAAGGACGGCAAAATTCAGAAGGGCCTCAAAAACTTTGCAAGTTTTATCAGCAATTACACACCTGTCATGGAAATTGGTAGTAAGTCCCTGATTTCCCACATAAGCTCATGGCAGTAGATATTGAATAAAGAGACGGGGTGAAAGGGAAGAAAGATGAATTAGAGGGAGGGAAGGAGGGACAGAGAAAAGAAGGTAGGAAAAGAAAAAAAAGGGATCACCAGTCCTGGCTTTAGTGCTAATCTAGCCAGGATGACTAGGGTCCTGATGAGCACATGTGCACAGATTTCACTCTTTTTATACTTAGGTTTTCCCCACCCTGGAGATTTCTACACAAATTAGTTATCACAGTACATTCCTCTAGATCTTTCTGGAAATGGGTTGAAGGGCTTTGGGGATGGTCTTGGGTAGTCTTGATCCCTCCTTACAGTCCATGTCCCCTTCTCAACCTCATTCCTGTGCCTGTACTGTACTGTGTGCTGTGCTTATCTCCTGAAGCTAGAACAAGGACATTTGTCCTGGAAAAGTGCTGCCCTACCTCCATGTGGCCCCCTTCTGCAAACACACCCTGTTCTTTCTCAGCAATCCTTGGGGGGCTCCACAGCTACCTGGCTGCTGATGTTGATTTGTACTAACACACACCAGATATCCTTCTAGGCTTCTACAACTGCCTAGAGAGACATTTCTACTATTTGTCTCTGAAGAGACAAATTCCTACTACTGCCAGACAATTTAAAGCACTCACAACATTGGTTCCTGTGGCTTTCACCAAGTTCTCACAGCGCTCCTAGATCATGTAATGTGTTAAAGAACGTTGAGTTATTCTTAACAGACTCAGAGTTCCCTTCACAGTAACAGGCTCAAACCTAACATAAGCCTCCAAACACAACCAGAATTCTGGAAAATTTTATTCAGGCAGCTGATACACATATGCCACCTGATAAAGAACACCTGAAATTGCCAACCTAGCATATCTTGGTGCAGATGCTAAACACCACAAGCCACATACTAGTTCAACTTTTTGTCTTCCCTCCCTGCCCACACATTCTGTGTACATGGAGCAAATCTTGACACACAGACTACAATTTTTCAGTTTTCTATACCACTGCATGAGAGTTCAAGAAGTTCAAAGCCAAAATGTCAATAATTCCATGAAGACTATTCTCATTTTGAGGAACTTAAAGAGGCCATGAATGGAGGTGTAACAAATGGGTAGGGAAAACAAGAAATACTTCTTAGCCCCCCTCCTCACATCTCCCCACAGCCCAATTTCCATTGTCTTGAGTAATAAATATCTAATTATCAGCAGGAATCATCTTCTGTATAACCAGTGTGATTATTATAAAAAGCTATTAACAATTTTTCTTTGATATACAACCCAAGAAATCTTAGTCCTTTAAAGTGATGTTTAAACTGGTTTCAGCATAAAATGAAATGAGGAAGACATGAAAATATCTTATCAGAGGGAATAAGGCTGTCCCAGCTCTCCTTTTTATTAATAAGAACTAGGGTACAGTTCTGGGTCACGAAGTACAGCACCAAAGTCTTCTCCTTTTCCAATTCTGAATTGAAAATAAGGCTTCACAGCCAAAAGAACTGTCTATGAACCATACACTGGGCAGGTCACAGAGCCAAAAACCTCGTGTATTTCTCTCCCATAGCATTCAGCAACATGGGAGCTACAAACTGCATCAGCCCAGAGCACAGGAAAAAGAAGGCTGCCAGTACTTGGACAGGATGCACATCCAAAACTGCACACAGCGGTATTTATGCTGGTAGCAGCTGGCAGTGGTAGTTATTTAGTTATGCTTCTCCTTTAATACAAAACATGAAAAACAGAACTGTTTTCCACTTCCACTTCAGCCTGGCAGAAATACAACATTTGAGCTAAATTTCAAATTAAGCTAAACTGACATCACTTTACTTTTGTGTTTCACTGGCTTGAGTAGCTTCCATATCAGTTTTCATCTGATAGATGAACTCTATAGTCTGCTTAGACTGCATTTACAAGAGGGGTTTCTCAAGTAAAAGAGAAATGTTTTTCTTACTTTTCCATACTTTTTGAATAACAACCTAATTTCAAAAAACACTGAAATATCTTTGGGAAAAAAAAAAAAAAAAAAAAAAAAACAACTTCCTAGAAAAAAAACTTTGGTTTTCTTCTTTAAGAAGAAATGGAGCCTCAGCCTCAGCCAACACCCAACTTACTGGAGATACATTGTATAGGGAAAAATTTCTCTGCTATTACCTGTCCCTGTAGACATATTTTCTAACTCATAATATTACTCAGATCATCTTCTTTGCAGAATGTTGGCAGAATTTCAAAAGTGAGTCAGTCTCTTAAAATACATCTTGCATCACTGTAGGGATACCGTTCAAGAGTCCACTTAAAATTTACATGGAACATTCCTTCTAAAATCTATTTCCAGAAAGTTAATGCCCTTTGAGAGCAGAGCAAGTAGAAGTGTCACAACTACTGGCTCTCAAGGAGCTCCTAAGCACCAGCTAAAGAGGTGCAACAATCCAGTCATCAGCAAAACATACCATTTTGAACATCACGACTGACTTTTTGGAAACATTTTTTTGCAAGATGCCTCTTCACTGGGCACCTGACCAGCCATGTTCGTGCCAATTGCATGTTACATATTACTTCCACTCAGCTTGATGATACTGAACTGTCAGATGCCCTAGAGTTACTTTCCATGTCTCAGTCTTGTCCCTTCATGTTACTTTCACCATATTCAGCCCACTGGCAAACCCATGTGTTTTGATGTTGCTTCATCCCTTTAAGTATCTCCACTCATTAGTTACTGAAAAAAAGAAAGAATATGCTAACAGAGAAAGAGTAAAACCCCTAATAAAAGCCCTACCACTGTTGAAGGAACAAAATGGGAACATACTTGGACACCAACGGTGCAGAAACAAATTAAAGCCAGTTGTCACTGTTAAAGTCATTGGAGACATCAATTATCAAGGAATCTTATCTAAATGCCTCATTCGACTGAGTAATGGATTGCGTGCTTAGCTGAACTTATTCTGAAGGATCTCACCCTAACAAGCATGGCTCACAAGGACTTTTCCAGCAAGAAGAAATTTGTCCTACTCAACGGTGCTCCAGTCCCACAGTTTTCTACTCCCTTCAATGCTCAGACAAGCTAAGCTCTCCACACAATTAAACAACTCTGTTTTCACTACATAAGCAGAAAGAACATTGGCTTAGTTCGGGTGCTTTCAATCTTCAGCTCTTCTATCTGCAGAGAAACTGAGAGCATCTGTGGACATTTTGCAGTAGTCAGTCAAGACTGAACCAGAAATACCTTCTGCATGTCACACATAGTGTTACTCAAGGGCTGTAGCAATGCTGACAGAGGGCGTCTCAGCTATTATCAAGTCACAGTAATGGCTGGCATTTTCAGATGTCCAGCCATCTCCACCTAAAATGAGATTCAACTGAAATACATGGATGTCTTAGAAGCCTGTGCAAGGTAAAATCTTTGGCTGCTCACATAGCCCTCTAGACCTAGAAGCCAAGCTTTCACATGAGGCTTTTCCTCTGCTTAAAGAGTGAAGATGCAGACGTGGCTGATGGATCCCTAAGCTGACCCAAAGGGCCCATGTTCCCAGCAGCTCATTCCTGCCCCTACACTGCTCCCACTGTTGTGCCAACAGAAGCATTTGTGCAGCTGCATGCTGAAAAGCAGCAGGGAACTGATCCAGCCAAAGAGTAATCTGCAGAAAAGATGGGGGTGTGGGGGGAAGGTCTTATACTGACTCAGTTTGTTCAAATCCAGCATGCATAGGAACCAGCATGAGTGGCCAGGAAGCTCAATCTGGCACTGTTTCTGAATTGCAAACTGAATTACAGCCTAAGGTGAAGATCCTTTTTATCCTCCTTCTCAGCAGGCTCTTTCTGCTGAGTGCCAAATCAGCTTTAAGACTTCTTGCTACCCTAAATTAGGAGAGCTGGTTTAGTTGGGGCTACATTCTTGTCTCCGATGCTAACCAAATTCTTCCAACAGCTTTCCTGCCAGTGTCACAAAAGAAGGCTTTTGGAATGCTTTTCCCTGCAGGTGACTTCAGCTAGGATGCTTAACAATAATCCAAAAACAATGCTTAAAATTCACTTACAGGTCTCCCTAGCAAATGACTGCAAATATTCAACTTATGATAGTTATAGCTTAATTTTTGGAACTATGTATTGGTGGTAAAAAGATATAATAATTAGTAATCAGCAGAAACCTTTATAATTTTTATTTAAGCCATTTAGTCCTCAAGTAGCAATGAAAAAGTGCAAAGATTCTTTTTATTCCTGCAAGACTGAAAAAAGTGCTATGAAAGATAAGAGTAGATGACCAGAAGCTAGGGAAACCGATCACAGAAACACTATCTAGATGCAGCCCACCCAAGAGCTGAGCAGCATACAACTTTAGAACACCACAATTAATACCAGGAAGTATCGGGAACATTTCAGAGTAAGTTTTCAATGCATTGTAAGAAACTTAAAACAACGAAGCGTAATGAAGAATCTTTCAAGACCTATGGAAAGAGCAGAAAAGGCACAAAATCTAGGGCCACATGCTCTCCCTAGTTCCTTCCAGAATTACACCAAGGCTGCACATCACAAGGCCATAGCCTGGAGTGCCTCAGAGCCCTCACACCAGTTTGCCATTAGCAGATCCTCACAGTCCTTTTACCCACACAACATCCCCTGTGCCACAATGTGGCCAAGCAGCGCTGAATGTTCTGTCACACTGAGAGCAGAGGCACAGCAGAAGCTGTCCCCCTCAGGATGGAGAGAGAGCCGGGAAGAAGGGAAGGGAGAAGAACGCAGCACTGGATGATGGCTCTCCTCTGTGACCTGGGCAGCACCAGAAGACAATCAGCAGCAGCCAGGGCAAGGGCTGCAGGTCCATCCAGGCAAGAGAAGAAAGTGCAATGGAAGCAGTGGATGTGTGGGGCAGGGCAGGTGAAATCCCTGAGGAGAGGCAGAAGAGGTCAAGCATGAAGAGGGTACACAGAAACTGAAGGTGTTGGGGTGAGAGCAGATGGCAAGTGTTGAGCCCGGCCTTGACAGAACTCTTGCTGCTCAGCAATACCTTGTGTGATGCCAGAGAGAGCTAGGTTGTAAACTGGTGATCGTTTGGGGTATTTCTGATTGTGGTTTGTTTCTGCCACATATTTTAAGCTAGCCTTAGGCTCACAAACTAGTATTTTCACTATTTGACAGGCACTACAATAATTCTCCTGTTTTCTTGTATTTACAAGTTACTGTGCAAGATAATACTTGACCTCAGATTTACATTCTTCTGCTTCACATGTGCAATTTCTTATTTCAGAAGGGCTGAGTAGAAACCTTTCAGAATATCTTCTTATTTACATCAAAATTAAAATTCCTTACACACCTTATAATAAGTCTGTGAGAAGACTTCCCCACTGGAGAAAAAGAAGTATCTTGGTGCAACAGTAAAAAATACTTTTAAGTGCAACAATATGAGTTGCATACCAGGCTTATTCTACTAATAAAGCACTACTTTCTTCTTCAGACTAAAATAATCTTAATGTAGAAAAAGCTATCAGCTTTTTAGAATCAACCAATTCTAAAAATACTCTTTGTATAACATATTCAGATTTCCCTTCCATTACAATAAATTATAGTTCTGGTCTTAATTTAATTCACAAATTTCCATTTCAGTTGTGTATTCTAGGAACATAATGTAAAGCCAGAAATTCAAGTGACAATGGTTGTTTGTTTGGGGTTTCATTTATGAGAAATATAAAACTTATCTTGTGCTTATTTCTGCTGCTGTTTCATCATTCTACAAGGAATGAGACAACTCTATACTACAATTCAATGACTCACGTTTTGTCCTTGCAAGTGTATCTATTTAAACAAAACCTTTCTTTGTAAGAATTTCAGTGTCCTGCCCTGTACAACACACAAAAAAAAAAAAGAAAAAAAAGAAGAAGAAAAAAAAAGAAACTCAACCCAAAACCACCTAACCTGTCGTAGTAAAAATCACTGTCCCAATTCAATGAGAACACCAAGAACAGAAAAACAAATCCAAACAGCATAGGGTCAGGAGGAAGCACTCCTACAAACATCTTCAGCTGAAACCCTGCAAGTTGCCCTATAAGAACAGCAATATGAACAGTAATGCATGGAAATGACAAACTGAGGCAGCTCATTTCAGGAACCATGCCTTGAGGAGTCTGTTCTAAGGGTACTCAGCAAGTAAACCAAGCAAATCACTCTGCTGTATGCTCCAAACAGCTAAAAGGGTAATATAAAGTCACCTTATCCTAGCAATGAAGAACTGATACATGGCTAAATACTTTTTACAGTTGTCTGTAATCAAGTCTTTTAAGAGGGGAAGGCTCCTCAAAGTCCCAAAGTATAAAAAGTTCTCTCAATCACACTGCCAAATCCTTAGCTCCACTTGAACAAGGAAGGCTGCTAGTCAATCTAAAGCACCTTCAATTAGCCAAACCATCTACAACAAGAAGACAATGCACCTGCTTCTTACACACCTTTAAAACTAAGAGTTGAAACCCTTTTTCCTCTTCCAAGGATCTGCCAATCCTTTTAAAAGAATAGATGTTAAAAATTTAAACCATTTTACCCACTTGCTTGCAGTCTTTCTGCTCTGTTAAAATTTCAACTGCAAGATTAGAAAAGCTGACTTACTAATTGTCACTGGGCCACTGAAAACTGCTCCCCACACACTGGTACTGCAGCAGTTTCTAAAGAGATAACAGCCCAGCTGCATTTTTTACTCCAAATACTCCCCTTTAGCTGTTCAAGTGCTCGGTTGGTTTCCAGGTTTAAGGATGCCATGCATTAGGAGGCAGGAGATGCTATCTGCAGCCAGAACACCAGCAGCTGTGTCTGGACTGTGCCTGCTGCTGACATAAGGATCTCAGATGGAGGACTCTATTGTAGCTAAGAAATGCATAGCTTCCTCCCTGCCCCCAACACCAAACTTCGGTTTCCATTGTCAACAAAATTCAGTAACCTGCTGCTGCTGAATATTGCCTTCTCTTTGGATTGTAGAAAATATTTTACTCAGTTCTAACATGCTGTTTGCCAGTAACTCAGACCTGATGTATCTCTACGTACTGTCACCAAACACAAAACTAAAGTTCGATGAGACAACACTTCCACAACAAGCCATATGCCTCAACTCAGCCACTCAGCCACTTAAATTTAGTATTTTTTCCTAGTCACTTCTGATTTGCACTGTATCTTCACATTATAAATCACAGCAATTTTATGATATAAGACTGAAATTTAAATTTCCTTCCACAGACTAAGTTACTGAGCATTTTCTGGATTTTGTCTTCTGAACTACACGCAATTTCTACCTAGAAATGCTTCCCAGCTTGTCACTTGGTCAGAATTCTCCTCAATATCCTTCTAGAAGACCTTCATAGGTTTTGACAACAGCAAACAACCTTAAAGAAAAAAGGAAGACAGCTGTTTTACTCATTCTTGCACTAAACACTTTTTGTGCCAGCCATCAGTTTCTAAATAGCAGTAATCCACATCACTGTGTATGAGTTACTGGGGATTGCAGGTCAATTGTGTCACAGGTAAGAGAACCAGCTCTGAACCAGCAGAAGAATGGATGAAATAAACACATTATCACAGAGATGGTGCTCAGTTATTTCAAGGGTCAGCTCAGATCCAGAAATATCAGCCTTTTTAAGTTATGCAATGCCTATCTGATGACAGCTTACAGACCCCAGCAGGTTCCATTCAAAACCCAGCTTTGCTGTGAGCCCTGTGGTGTCAGACCAAGTACCTTGTGTGAGGACACCACATGCCTGGAAACAAACCATGCTAATTAGTACAGGCTCAGCCTCACCTCTACTGAGATCTCCATGAGTTTCAAAGTGCCACAGTATCCCCAAGTCTGTGGTTGCTGAGAAATTTTATAAACAAGAACAAATAAAATTCTGCTAGATGTAAAACAGCCGCTGCATTGTGCAAGCACCATACCACTCCCACCCAAATCTTAATTTTATAGGGGTTACTTCATCCCCTGCCAAGCCCTTCTAGAGGGTTACTCTGGCATATACTTTTGTTTCATGACCAGACTACTACAATCGGAAGATGTAGGTGAAAAAAAAAAATCAAGGTTAGCATATACTGAATATCATTAATGAAAACTGGCTACCTGATACCATTTGATTCTACAGGCATTTGACCATGTAACATAGTAAAGCAATGAGCTGTGTATTTCACAACATAATCCACACATTTTTCCTCCCTTCCTAAGAAGCCACTAGCTATGACTACAGCACTCAGCATCTTCAGCTCCAGTGTGCTTCCATCAGACAGAACCTGGGTGTACCATCACTACGCCCAGCAGCTTGGGCCATACTGCAATCTGCACATGCTTAACAACACTCCACAAGATAAGAACTCTCCCAGTCATACCAAATCCCCTTGGAAAGCATTCATAAGTGCCGTGATAATACTACTGACTGCTCTGGAGTGCAGATTACCACCAATACCAGCAACTTTTATTATTTCAAAAGCAGATTTGAACTATGAGCAAGTTTACGACTAGAGAGAGGTCTAGTAGCTCCCAGCAATAATCTTCAATCTTCTGCTGACACAATCAAAAGCAACAGAATTCAGAGGTGGGCAGAAGACTGCAGGACTCATAATTTTTAAACCAAAATGGTAGCTATTTGGCTACAAATAAAACTATAGCTTCTTACCAACAATCTCGTACATTTTTCCTGGTTCGAACAAACTTGCTACTTCCTTTCCACTGCTTATCTTAATACCTACATACTGACAGTCAAATTGTATTTGTATCTCCAATGATAACTTGGATCGTTTGTATCCTCACCTCACAAGCCCTGTGTTTGCAGTGCTTCTGGGGCTCCAGTGGGTACTTGGTAACAATTCCAAAAGCAACTATCATGTTGCTGAATGAATTAATGTTCGAATCAGGAGACTAAAAGCTCTGTGTTATTAGTAATCAAAATCATTCCAAAAAGTATCCTCAGCAAACCTCACTCCCTCTATAGGAAGCAACCTCATGTGTTTTGTTCCAAGCATTGAGTTTCTGTATAAGATGAGGAAGAAAGCACAGGGCTTAATTTAAGTTGCACCCACCAAGCTAAATTATGGCCCTTGCTCTTTGATTAACAAATTGTTTAAAAAATCATTCTAACATCCTCTTATCAGAGCTACACTTTCATTATTCCGTGTGCCAAACCGACAATTATTTGTGCTTAAATTTCCCTCCTTTATTTTATATTTAACCAAAGAGACAAGGAACAGCTTATTAAACAATAAGAACTCATTATTAGTTTAAGTCAGTTAAAATTTTAATCAAATTATCAGAAACAAAAGCCTGCGAGGTTCCATTTCTTCTTGAACTCCTGAGAATGTACAGCTATCTCTCCAATGCTCCAGTCAAAACACCTCTCTTCTCCACAACATTGGTCAAGCCTTCACATGGAGAGTATCTCATAACAGTAACATTAACAGAAAGCTCTTCCTCAAGTGTCTGAGCAACCAGCAGGTCACCTGTGTGTGTATATTACTCTCCACAATCTGTACTCTGTGTACTACTACAATCACAAAATTAGAATTTAAATCCTAAGGAAGTAAGGTGATTTGAACTCAGTCAACCTCATCAATATTTTCATATTCACACTGCCACAAAACTGCACATTTAAGATACAAATGGAAAATCCAGGCAATATAAGGCAGTATACCTAATACCAGTGAGCAGCAAGGAATGCATTTATTTGCATGTCCAAATTTCTCTTGCAGAATTTAACCCTCTTCCTCTACCCATTTTTCCCTTACCCATGTCTTTGCTAGCTCAACAACATCTGGCCTATAACTTTCTAACAACTGAGCAGCTTTTATGTCTTGTAGAAATTACTGAACTTTAAAACAGAACATAAAAAACAAACCAAGAAAACCATTACCAAGCATGGATCCCATGCTCTTACTTTACTAGCACAAGACAAAGAACAGCACCTTGGCAAGGAATACCTGGACATAGATGTGCACTTTCCCCAGGTGATATTGGATGGAAAAGAGATTGTATGCTTAGAAACAATGTATCGTTGCCTACAACTTCGAGGTGTCATTTTATCTGACCACAGAGCTACTACGCAGAAAAAGGAGCTACCAAAATATCCCTACAAGCACTAGTAACTACTCTCTTTGAAGCACCTCATCACCTACTTTCTATAGCCCATAAAACAGCAGGTGACTGACTCAGCTCAACTTGAGCAGCCTAGCAACTCTGAGATTCCCAGTCCTTTTATTTCACAGCTAATGCTGTGATCACAGGCCAGGACTGAGCAATGCAAAGATATTATTAATGAACTGCAGTAACACTTTTTTTTTTTTTTTTTTTAGTATATCGTTATTTTTCTCTGGCTATGAACCACCAAGGACTGCTACAAATTTGTACTTATTTCCTTATCCTTCCAACAGCCACCCAAAAAGCTGCCAATGTTTGACAAGTCAATGACAGGCATTCCTCACTCTAGTACCACGAAGTCCAAATGGTTCAGTTTGAGAAAAGTTGGGTTTTTTTTAAGTAGTCATCAAAATGCCCTCAATTTACCTATAAAATCTCATGTACTAATTGCTAACAAAAATCCTTCTAATGTGTTTCTTATTCTTTGCTCAAAGATTGACCAAAAGCTCTCACACACAAGTTTGGCTCTTCTTCCCCATGTCATCTGGAGCTGTTCAAATTGACATTTACCATGCTAGAATTCTTCCTTAAATAGTAATCATCACCCTCGCTTTCAGTTACATGTTATTTCAATATTGTGGCTGCACTGATCTCAATTCACATGTTTGTGAATCTATATATAAAAAACAAACAAAAAAACCCCCAAACCACCCCCCCAAAAAAACCTAACAAAAAACCCCAATAAAACAACACCAAACAAAAAAACCACAACATCCCAAAACAAGAACAAGTCACTTCAGAATCTAACATTGTACTCATCTCCTCTACAAGTATGGACTAGATTTTACAAAAATTCGGCACATTTCCTATTTTTTCAGAGCTGTAATATTCAAGCACTTGTAAACATGTTTTAAAACTTTACCCAGCAGACTGTCAGTATTGTGAACATTTAAGTTTGTCAACGAAAAACACAGGTAAGATATTAAAAATCTGCAGAATTTTCAGCAATGTAAAGAAACCCTCATTCAGAGCTTTAAAGGAATTACTTCTTTTCAGTAAGTAGTTTGATTCCTGAATAGAATTTTTAATTTTAATTGAACTAAGTCATTTACCATGGAACATCACAAACAGGCATTCCTGGTACAGTAAATAACCCTCAATTTGCTTCAAAAGTACTTACTGTTTAAAGAGAAAAGTATCTTCTAAGTGTATCCTGGGTTTTCCTCAACCTATAAGTGCCCCAAAAGAACAACAAACCCTCTAACAATAGTGAACTCTAATTTTTACCTGCTAACTACTTGTCAGTCAAATCACACAGTGGTTAAATACCAGTTGCTGAGGTTTAATGCTTTTCCCAATACATATGGAATCACAGAAGATCAATTAACTCAGCAATCCAAAACATCTAGGTGGATGTTTAAATAATTTTTATTTCTTCCTGCAGTCTGTCTTAAAACTGAATATTTGGAAAAACAATTGACACTCACACTTATTTATACTCAATTTACTAACTTCTTAGTTATGGACAGTTTGCTTTTATTTATGTTAAGTATATACACATGCTTCTTAGAAGAACACACATTTTAGCTAAGCCAACAAGAGGAAATAATTAGAAAGTAAATTTCTTTTTTGGACCGGGATGCAATTTCTCTCATGTACTTCTAAGTAATTTCTGGTTTGGATCTTCATGTTTAGGACAGTAATTTTATTGTTGTACATAAAGATAAAATTATCTGAAAAGCAACAGAAATTGTTTGTAACATTTTAAACACTGAAGTTATCAAATGCTTTAAAAACTTCATTACAAACCACCTTTTCTTTAAGGTTTGAGTCTTTACTGAGAGCAGTTCTTGTTCCAACTTCAACAGCTCTAAGAAACCAACATTTTTGCTACAAATCCAAACCCTAGGGCAAACTTGGGGGATTAAGTCACTTCCATTAAATGAGATCTTATCCACTCAGCAGTGTTATTTGTGTGTTGGCTACAGCAGTGCTATTACCAGACGCACTGCACTAAGCCACTGTGCTATTACTGCAATCAAATGTTACATCCACTGCTAACATCCCAGGCAGTGAGATCAAGGACAAATACTTAGGATGTCCTAATTTTTTCACATCTGGGAACATGAAAAAAGGTAAGTTAATAACTCCAAGACACACAACACAGCTTTGTTTCTGTTTATTCATTTTGGTTTGTTTAATGTGACAATACTGCCATGAACTTGTGTCAGAAGAGGTAAACTAATATAAAAATTATTAAATAATATTAGTGCTTGGCTTTATTTTATATGATTAAAGCAAAATTAAAATCCATAGAGCAAATTCAGGGGTCGCACCCTGTAACATGGAACACCTAGTAACAAAATAACACTACTTCTTGATTCAGAGAATGTTCAGGCCTTTACTTGTTAGTAAAAATAAAGATACATTCTTATCTAATCATAACTTTTACAAGCTTTTGGTATACCCATGTAATATGCTAAAATTCCTTTTACATAACTAAGCAGGACATCCAACTCCACAGTTCTGCATCTTCATGCTAGTGGGTTTTGCTCCTCTTCTCTTTGAGGATCTACATTTTCAATATGCATTTGTTCCTTCAGATCCCAATTCTAAGGCTGAGAACATTTACAAACTGAGCATTTAGTCCACTAAACCATCCAACCTCTGAACTTGTTCTGAGACCTCTGCTGCGTTCCCATTCTCCCCTGACTGAGCAATTCAAAAGTGATGATCTTTCCTGCAAGCCACAGAGAAGTGTCTGTCATGACATATGGCAGATCCACGTTTAAGACGCTTCCCAGTAATAGACTGTGCTTTATAAACAGTATAGACATTATTCTAATTAAATAGCATTCAAATGGGTCTATATACATTGCACTTGATCAATAAAGCCTTTTAGTTACTTGACTGCTTCTCACCAATTAGAGCTAACAAATTCATTATTACAACACTGCCTATTGCCTCTGGAGAAGACTCAAGCATGTCAACTAATGACTAACTTCATTTGATATTTAAACTTTAATATTAAATTTAAACAAAGCTGCTTAAATTTTCACGAAGTGCAGTTAGGGGCAACTAAGAAGTTCAAATAACAGCTAAAGCCTGACTGAGAGGATGTCAGTGTGCTGTGAGAATAAAGATTTAATCAGTAGTTTCGATACTGAAATAACATCCAAAATAACTGTTTATGTTGAACTCCACATATACCAAGTTTTTATTCAACCTCCTCTGAGAAGCTACATGCTTGTTTCTGAATAATTTAAAAAATAAAATCACACAAACACACACCCACCACCCTCTCTCAGTACTGGAAACTGGGGGCTGAGGGTGGTGTGCGGCTCCTCCAAACAAACCAACCTTTATGTATGACTTGTATGAACAATTCCTGTACTGCTTAAAAAAGCACCTTCGCTCTGGAAGCTCCAGGAACAACTCTGTTTGAAGGCACTTAAAAAGAATGCTTGTTACCATTGATACTAACTGGACATTTCCTGCCCTATTTTGAGCTATTTGGCATATCTAATTATCTAAACCCCTTTCTATAACTTCAGCAAAGGGGATTTGAAATAAAATAACACTGCTTACCTCTGCTAAATCCATCTCTGTTACAGATATAATTATAAGCCTGAAGTAAATATTTAAGAAAAACACACACAATCAATGAATAAATACAACAGTATTTATAATAAATACAATCCTTTGCAACTGTGCAGCTAATGACACCTGTCTATTTTAAATTCAGGATTCAAGTGCTTTTTAGTCAAAGTTAAAATGTCTTTGGGCAGATTCACATTTCAGCACGGGTATACAGAAGTTTTTCTAAGATTTATTACTTGAAGGAACATGGAAATCCAATGGTATCAGCACCAAATACTTCCTAAGAAAAGCAGCCTCGGGCATATTACGCCAAGAGCCTGTTAAGTGCTAATCTAACCTATGTCTCGACGACTCTCATTTACAGAACCAGGAGCTTTCCTAACATGCACAGAAGAAAAGAGATGGCATTTCCCTTTCTGTAATTATGTGCATTCACACTCAACCTTAATCTAAAAATACTCTTCTGCAAACAGAACTGTAGCTTTGGTATTAAGCTTATTTTATGAGGACTACAGTATAATTAAGGATAATAATGGAATTTTTTAAAGTTCTTTGTGAACAAGTATTTAAAAATAGAAACAGCTAGTTATTTGCATCTTCCTCATAAAACACAAGTCACATTATCCTACATTCAGGATAAAAGTATGAAACAATGTAGTAGTTTCACACATGCATTCCAAATTATTTTACAGTATTACAATAATCCTGGAATTCCATGTAACCTGTACACTTAGTTTACTGTGAAAAAGACCACTCTCCCTCCCAATATAAATCCACAATCCAATTTAAATCCTCCCAGTTTACAAGGCACTTACTGGCTTTGTATCGTACAGTTAAAGATGCAGCATTTTCTAAAGCTAGTGACATATTTGACTAAAAAAAGAGACTGAAAACTCAGCTTCGAATTTTAAGTATCTGCAGCTAATTAAGCACTGTCATTTCACCACCAAATGCAGGCAGTACGGATAAAAAAACTTGGATTTGGATGAGAACTTTCAAGAGATTTCTTGGTTTCTCTTCTAGGTAAGAACACTACTATAAAGATTATTAAAACTCAGTTCGTTGGTATTTTAAGTCATCATTAGGCTGCACAAATAACTTTGAAGGACTAAAGTGAATATAGGCTGCACTGCCTAGAGGCTGTAGTAATTGGAAAAGTCTAGAAGATTATAGGTGCCTTTGCTTCTCTCTTATAACTAGTATTTTATGGGCATTTAGAGTATAATTTATCTTAAATTGACAATTTATACATTTACTGATATCAGTACAATTACACTATCATAAACTACTACAAGAATTATAAAATTATGAAATAGTGACAATGTATATTTATAATTATTTATTGTTGTAAATACCAAGTTCCTCAAATAATAACCAGTTAATTCAGCTGTTGCAGAGAAAGCTTTATTTGGCTAAGACAAATAATACACATAGCATAAGCTCTAATATGATTATAGGATTGTCTCATTTTATTATCCCTTGGAAAGAACTCTATTTTCACACCTCTGCAGTATAAAGCATTATCTACAAGTGGAATTTGGTTCTTCCAACAAAACAAATGGTCAGCTCTCCTAGAACTGGCTCTTGCTACCAAAGAACAGCCAGCACAGCCCCAAGCCTCTGTGTGCTGCTCCCCTCTGCACCATCCCATGTGCATGAAGCACATTCCTAACCATTCATGGATACTGGTTTCATGTGTTTCACCAAAGAGGTCTGGCATTCAAACTCCTTGCAAGGAGTTATGTCAATGGAAGAAAAGTTAAATAGAATGGAAAAATCTTCCAAATTGAAATGGACTGGACCAAACTACCGCTTTCTTCCATGCATAATCACTCCTCAAATATGTCCACATATTTACATGCATAAATGCCAGCCAGTACTCACAAAAGATCCATTCAATCTCAGCAATCAAATGACCTGCAATACCATGAGTATACACAGATTTCACAGTACATCTTTCTGGAAGCTCAGGCCATCCACAACAATTTCAACACTGTGTACTGGTATCAGAGCTTAAATACAATGTCCACTTCCAAGACCTATTTGAATGTCAATATTAATCACACTGTCACATGCACGTGTCACCAGGCACAGGGGCTCACTCAAATACAAAGAGAAAATTATGACAGCATTGGTCAATACCAAATTAAACCACAACAGCTGTCTTTGTATGTAAGATTTTCTATTTTCCTTCAGCCTTATATTTTTACAATCACTAACACCATCATCATCTTGTTAATTGACTCCACCAACAGATGCAGTATCTTGCACCCCATAAAAGGCATCCTAAACAAGGCAATCAATCTGTGTTAGAGCTATTATGCAAAAGCGATGAAGACCCACACTATCCCTCTGCAAATAAAATCTCATACGCAACTCCCAAAAGTTTCTCAAGGTCAATAATTTAGAACTGAAGTTAATGAGAGAATTTGTAGAGACTAGAAATAAACCATCTTACATTTAAAGGTTTAAAACCTAATCTCAAGACAGTCCTAGACCTAAGGCTCATTGCCCATTATCAGGCAATTCAAGGTCATGAACACCTTCACTACTTTCATGACAACTGGCCTGTCAATACTAAACTTTCCTTACAAGGGGATGTTATTTAACTCTGCATCTAATTCCTAAACGATGTTGGCTCTGATGTGGCAGTGGCATCAGCATGATTTATAAGCCAACTAAGTATTTTGGTAACCCTACCTTCAAGGATATGCTCAATAAAGACAAACACAGAAGCATCCACATAGGGAGAAAAGGACATTAAACAAAAAGATTAAATGCTCAGAATTAATTGCACAGTAAGAGAGAATGACACTCAAAACATTACACAACTGTGCAACGTTGCAATATGCTTAATTTTTCAACATAATCTAATTCCACCTTCTCGAATAGAAGGTAAAAAAACTTAAGAAAGTTCAACAAAGGGCAACAGGGATAAACAAAATTAATCAAAGAGAGTGAGTGCAACCTCAGTAAATTTCCAGATGACACCAAGCTGAGTGGTGCAGTTGACTCACTACAAAGATGGGATGGGATCTAGAGGGACTTGGACAAACTCAAGAAGTAGTTCCATGGGAATCTTATGATGTTTAACAAGACCAAGCACAAGGTGCTGCATCTGGGTCAGGGTAAACCCTGGTACCAGCCCAGGCTGGAGGATGAACAGATCCAGAGCAGCCCTGCCCAGAAGGACTTTGGGGTGCTGGTGAGGCTGGACATGACCCAGCCATGGGCACTCACAGCCCAGAGAGCCAAACGTGTCCTGGGCTGCATCCAAAGCAGCGTGGGCAGCAGGGGAGGGAAGGAGGGAATTCTCCTCTGCTCTGCTGAGACCCCATCTGGAATGCTGCCTTTAGCTCTGAGGCCCCAGCACAGGAAGGACATGACCAGTCACAGCGAGTCCAGACAAGGGCCAAGGAGATGATGAGAGGGATGATTTTAATCCATCTGCATGACAAGTGGCTAACCAGAGTAAGACCCTTTAGCAAAGAAAATTGTACAAACATGACAAAGGTTTACAAAGTCATGAGCGGCTTGGTCAGGGCTAACTTTTTGTATACAAACTCTTGCAACACAAGAGTTTTCATTTCTCTCAAAGAAAACTAGAGTAGCAGGCTCAAAACTACACAAAGAGATGCTTAAAGTGATTCAACAGTGTACCACTGGATTTTCCAGATATAAAAGCATATACAAGCCCAATGGGATGCTGAACAAGTTGGTAGAAAAGTAGAACTCCACAGGTCACAGAAATTACAGAAATATCATTTAGCTATGGAACACCCAGTTACATGCCAAAGCAAGAGAATGCTTCACAGATGTTTATCCCATCCTTGTGGAGTGTTTCCTGGGGATTTGATTTGGTCACTGGTAGAGGTAGTATAGCGGGACAGATAAACATTTGGTTTGGCCTGGAGGGACAACAGCTCTTCATGTTTCTGTACCTGAAGATATTTCAACAAGGTTTCCAGACATGAATTTCAGGTGCTAATAACAAGTTTCATAGTTAGCAGCACTGTCAGAACACCAGCCAAACACCATACCATGAAATAAGTGGTATTCTGTGATAACTCATGTCCACAGTTTATCATCTAAAATGAAAGCTGACCAAAAGATTGCTTTAGTAATTTTGCTATTACCTGGGAAACAGTACTACAGTATTCTAGTTAGAGGAACAACTGCCCATCTCATTTGAGTGCTCATAACTTAGACAAAAGCAATGAAAGCAATGAGCATCCTTTGACATGTGTGAACTTGTTAGTCAAATATGCAACTGGGGATAAGGGCTACTTTTGAAAGGGACAACACTGAATACTTGAAAATCTCTAACTGGAACTACAGCTGGGAGAAGCAGAATTGAGCCTAAGTCAACATTCCCATAGGAGCTCTGGCTATTCCAGCAAAGCCTCTTCTGAGATCTCCTGCTTGACATTGACACACATGTCTGTAGAATTCAGTAGCTCTGTCACCAAGGGACACTGCCCCCACAGTACTGACTGCAAAATGGAGTGGTAGTGTGGGAAAGAGGCTGTACTAGGAGAGAGGAAAATTACCCCACAACAGCTCCAAATATAGCAATTCTGACTCTGCAGGGAGTGTTTTCAATCACGCCTGACAATTTTGATTTTACAAGTGGTCTATTATCAGAGTCACGCAAATGACTACAACTCCTTACAAGTATCCATTAGAGGAGAGAAAAATGCACCAAAGTTCAGGGCACTGCCATACAGTAGTGTATGGAGCCATACAAAGAAGACAGAATACACTGCAGGCTGAGGTACCCTTTTTAAGCCACAGATTTCTTTCACTTGGAAGCACACCTTAGAAATACTATTTAACCTTCTCTAAACAAAGAGGTGCAGTAACAGACTGGTTGAGAATGTTCTCTTCTGAAGGAGACCCAGGCATGTTTGCCCATACAAGCCACTTGCCTCAAGAGGTCACAGCCTGACTGTCAGTCACAACCTTTTCCTCTCCCTGGGAAGGGAAGAGGCAAAGATTGTGCCTGGATTTTTGTGTCATTTCAAATTGCTGTCAGACAACATACATGAAGGCCACGTTGAATTCTACAAACAGCTTTATGAAAGCAGCAGTCAACCTATAAATGCAGCTAAGCAAAGCAAAGTAAAATTGAAACCCCTCCTAAAACAAGATTTGCTACCTTCCTTTGTACATGTTCCTTAACATCTCTAATTCTGGGATGACAAACGTACGCCACTTAATTTATATTCCACCAATATATGGATATATTCCACCAATATGTCATCTTAAACATAATAAAGATTCTTTTCACAAATGCTGTTTAGTGGTACTTATATAAAATTCAAACTAATTTACTAATACAAGTATTTCTCAAATACCCACTAAGCCTCATCATGACTTTATCCTCCCTCTCAAAAATGAAGCTGTATAACCAGATCTCCTTAGAGCTGGCAGGTTAGGCTTAAAGTCCAGTAGGAAGCAGATGGCTGCTGGCTGTTGATGCATCAATGTACAAGCACCTGAAAAGTCACTAGAGGACCAAGGTTTACACCATCCTCTAGCAAAAGGATGTCACCATTAAGGCACTGAACACAAGGCAGCAAGAGATGCATTACACACAAATTTGAAAGATGCAAATGTATTGTCAAGCAGATATTTAATTCTGAGTAGATGGGCAACCTTACTGACAGTACCAAAGACTTTGATAACTTGTCAAATTCAGTGTTAAGTCTTCCTACACCAGAACTAAACATGAAGCCTACACCTGGAGTTTGGAGGGACTGTAAGACTTGTTTAAAGTCATCAATTCAAGCCTTAGATAGTAGATAAACTCTTTTTAATAGAGTTTTTCTATTTTCATGTGATATCAACTTATGACTCATGACAGATTTAAAAATAAATTGTCTTGCTCATCTGCCAGAGCTCACCATCTCTCCAGACAAGTCTGCAAAAGCTAAGGAACTCATTCACAGTAGGTCTTTGGAAATCCAAATTTTTCCCTTAGTCTCCTGTCCCTGCTCCTGGGCAATGCAAACACGCTCAGCAGCCAAAAGAACAAAAGAATGGAGGGCTTGGAAGGTTTTCTTTAAGTTGGCAGCAGCCCTTAAAGAGACAGGATCTCAACAAATCCTTACTGCTAGCAGTGACCTTCACTAAGCCCTTCAGCACATCTTCATTAAGTACAAGCATTTTAAATCAAAACTGATCAATGTTGCCTACAATTTCATATTACATTCCATTTACAACATTCTCTCCTGGAGTTATCCTGACATATTTCTGCTCCAGATGCCACTGATAAAGAAGACAAAAGCAAGTGCTAACACCTCCACCAAAGCAAAACCTCTCAAACCCATAAACCAGTAACATTTGGACCCAGCTGCAATGATGGTTCAATCAAGCAGTTGGAACCTCAGTAAACACTCTTCCAGACAACTCTTACTACAGAGATGAACATCTTGGGAGATGGGAAATAAGTAAACTCTAGCTATCATAAGAAGACTACTTGAGCTCTAAGCCTTACACTGATGAGTCTAACAGTAGACCAATTAGTAGCACTCAAAAATTTATCTAAGAATTGGGAGTTAACGATTTATGTTCATCAGAAGATGGACAGTGAAAGGATAACATTATCCACTGGAAGTTACACTTCTCCAATCTGTTGCAAAATACTTCAACTAATGATGAATTCTACAACAACATTTCAAAGTTTTTAAGATATATGACCAATGGTCAATTATTGATGATTTTGTTTCTGAATTCCCTTCTGAATAAATAACTTTGGAGCAGCTTTTGCACAGATGGATTTCTCCAGCCTATCTGTATCAGAGTCAGTACACATGCATGCTTTCTGACTGTCCTCTTCCCACAGCAGCGGCTGTTTCTTGGCTCTAGGCAGCTCTACATCAAAAGAACTTGTAGTTTCCAACACAGAAGCGGGACATGTATGGTTATCAACCCATTCACACCTCAACCATGTTTTTTATAGGAATGAATGGGTGGAGGAAGAAAACATTGTCCATCCAGTTGCATTTGGTAGAGAGGAACCTCAAATATGTGTTTTTCTCTAGAGCATTAGTGATGAGCTTGTGCTCTTTAGACACACAGAATTCTTCAAAAGTTGACACACAGGTCCCAGGCAAAAATGTGACCTGCATTAGAGTGGTGCTGACAGGTAATCTAAGTGCCTTGCCACAGGAGAAAACACAAATGCAACAGCTGCCGTGCCACATGCAACAGCAGCCCCTCATCTCACACCTGTCACTAAAGCAGGCATCTCCTCCCTTCCTTCAGGTCTCCAAGTCCTTGCAGTCCCAGCACTATTTGGATACTGAGAAAGGTTTCTGAAACACCATCTACTTTTTTAGAGTGATCATTCACTTCACACAGTAAACAAACTGTCACTGTAGGGTCTTTGTTACTTCATTAGAGCATTTGCTGAGTTTCAGGACCTAGCTGCTGACCCTCTGTGCTTAAGTCTACACTTGAGCTTCATGCACATTGCAACAGAAGAAGGTCAACACAGCAAAATCCTGCTGCAGAAACTTCAATGGCCAAACTATGTATTTTGAATGAAGCTTTACAGGAACTTTTACTTTTGACTGGCTGTTGTCTGGTTCTGTGGACTTAATATTTATTTGTAACTGGTGTATGTAATTCCTTTCAATTTCATTTGAAAGGAATTCTATTTGTGTGCTGAGATGCTTCACATCGAACAAAGAACTGTGAAATGGGACAATCAAGAGACGCACTCCAAAAGAACACTTTGATCTGAACTAAATTGCTAATGGGAACAACCATTAAGAGGCTCTAGACAACCAAACAGATTCTGCAGTTTCAGGCCCCAGAATGAGGGATGGAGTCCTCTTTTCCTCCTACTTTTTGTCTTCTGAAGAAACTTTGTTACCATTAGATCATATCACTATAACATATATACAATATATACACAATATATATTGTATATATATATATATATAATATATATACAATATAAACAATCTGAACTGACTTTAAGGTTTAGGCAGGTACAGGCATAGCATCTACGTCAAGCTATGGAGCAATACAATTTAAAGCTTTGTCCCATCATCCAGCTAATTGTGGTACCAAAAAGCAGATTTTCAGTGACATAAACTAAGGCACCAAGAGTGGTTTTTCACTGGATGACAAATCCAAGCACTGGAACAAAACAAGTCACGCAGTGACAGGGAGCCCAACTGATTTGGAACAGTGGGAACAGCTCAAGTCTATCTTGCAGTCCTCCAGTGGACTAAGAAGCCACTGACCTGAATAGCAAACAAAGTAAAGCAGACAGTTTTAAAAGCTTGCCTTCCCACTACAGAATGCAAATCTAAAACAGCAAACAAATCTCATCCATTAAAACAGATTGGTTTGTCTTTTCCTTACTCTACTGCACAGACAGTTTGTGCATGTAGTATTTAGCTGTGCTTATTTTTGACAAAGGTCACGTCAAGATGGCAATCTGAATCAGCTAGAGACTTCCTCAAATTGCAGGCACCTGGAAGTTGTTTGTATCTTCTGAAACTGGCATCTAGAATATTCTCAACTTTAGAAACAGGCTACACAAATCTGAATTTTCATGCCACCGAAATAGAAAGGAAGCCACAATCTCTCTCATGAGAAAGCCACAATTGAAATAGTTCCCAAGGGAAAACTGTAATCATGAAGGTTATTTTTCCCTCATTTTAATTTTCAATTTCAGTCAGTAGCTGCAGAACAAAATGGACATATTAGACAAAGCCATTAAAAAGCCAGTCTCCAGTTTATGAAAGCTTACCAGGTCAAGCTACATGCAGTGTTCTTCCTCACACTGAGACAAGTGTATATGTCATTTTTAATAGCCTTCAGACAGTTTACTTATTCTTTTTGTCCCACACAGAGCTCCAGGCATTTCAGCAGCATGGTAAACTAGCAAACACCTTTAACTAAAATAATCATCAAGTCATTCTCACTGCATATAAGCTATTGCCATTTCAATGAAAGCCTTGACAAAAGGTCAAAAATGGAATAAGAGGTTTCAGAGAGGCACAGTTGTAGGATGACTTTGTAAAGGAAAGGCCCCTGAGTTATCTATCCCTGTTAATTATCATGTGGGGACAGACATCGATTATCTGTGCAAACACAGAAAAGGACAGTGAAGCTTTTGAAAAGGAGCACTGAGGCAAATAAGCAATTATTGATTCATGTGTTTGGCAAACATTTTCACCCACTCACGAGAAGGAGAGTTTAAGAGGATTTTCACTACACAGTAATAACAGAGGCAGCCTCTCCAGCTCATAAAAGGGAAGTCAGACCATAAGCCAGATGCAAAACTCCAACAAACACTGATTCACAGCTCCAGTCACACTCAAAGTCATGTATGAAATGAGCAATTCAGCCATCCAATAAGCCAAGAAGGGGAAAGAGAGGGCAATTATGTCTCTGTTCAACAGAGCGCCATTTAAAGTATTCCTTCTGATTCAGCAGCAACCCTTGTGATCAGTATTCTTGGCCTACCATCAATGAATTTAATTACACAATTATTGAAAAAAACGCAGCGTTCTCCCTTCTCTGCTTGCCCACAACCAGTCCAATACAAGTCACAGGAATTAGTCAGAAAGAATGTACAAAATAGCTACCTCCATTTTTGTTTTTGAAGTTCAAGTCACAGAAATAAATGGATATTAGCTCAAGCAGTACTGAAAATTACATGTTTCCTTTAATTGAGCAAACAGAGCTTAATCTTCTCTATTAATTGATACAATGTGAGGGACTATGAAAGGTGCATCAGGTTACTTAACACCCATCAGTTACTTCTTTGAGACTCTGGAATATTTAACTGACAGCTGTATGTTTGGATCCATGTCATCTGGCATGGTTTTGCCCAGTCGCTGGATCCTCCTCTCCTGCTGAGCATACAAAACAGAGTTTCACCTCCTCCCCACTTCTGCCTTCTTTCACCTCCACATGCAGCTAGCATGTCTTAGCAGCTCTGCTAACAAACACACTTGCTGTCCCACAGCCAAAGCCTCATAACTCCCTTTTTTTTTTCTACTTGAAACAGCTGCAGCAACTAATTAATACAGATACTGGAGCAATAAGCACAAAGTTCCTACCATTGAAGCTGATATACATGTACTTTAAAGACAATGTTCTTAAACAGGAAGGAATTCAATACAAAGGAAAGAACAGGGCCTTAGCCACGTTAAAACAATACTGTTTTACTGCAGACTGACGCATTAGTGAGTGGTTTGGGAACGAGATGCCCTCTTCCCTTTATGCCAGGTTTGGGCTTTTTCCTCCTACATTTGGGGGCTGGTGGAGGGTAGAGTGACTTCTAAAAGGCAGGAAGTAAGAAGTTATGGCTCTCCTCTTTCAACTTGTGCCATCTTCCATAGACAAAATATTTATTTGCCGTTGTTGTTACAAAATGAAAATGTTAAGCAGGATTCAAGACCCAAATATATTCCTTAACATAATGAAGATGTGCCTCATTTTCAAAGCTGACCATTTCAGAAGGCTTTTGAAAGAGACTGTTCTTTCAGGTGCCCACTTGGCACTATCTGTCCCCAAGAGGCAATCAATTTTGGATCCTGACCGATGCCCCGATGTTCCAAGCATATCAGCTACGCATTAAGCAAAGGACTTCATTAAAGGACAGGAATTTAATTGAGTCTATATTCAGGTATGTCTCTGAAAGCTAGAGGGTAAGGAAGATACGTAGTAACTAAAAATGTTTTAAAGAACGCAGGTACGACCTCTTTCTGAGGAATTCAAGCTGTGTAGCCTACATTTAACTCTCTTCCATCACACAGGAGTCAGTCAGACCACAGGTTCCCTGTTCTGAGCGCAGCAAACTCCATCATACAGCTGCTACTTCAGGAAAAACTTTCACACCCAGCTCTAAAAAGTCAGTGAACAGGAAAATAACTACAGATATCCAGAGACAGAGAAAGTGTAACATTATAAGACAGCAAGCCTCTGTACAACTTAACTAACCATTTCTAGCCTTAGAAACAGCTACAACTTAGAACAGAACATGCTGACAGGGAGAAGCACTGGGAACAGCAAATGTGCAAGACTATTTATTTCCACATTTTCTGTCCAAGCCTAAGAGCCTACTCTTAAGCTCTTCTTGGATTCTTTTTAGAACTTTGCCTATCTGCAACAAATTGCTAACCTCATTCTTCAGTTCCTTCTACCCAATCAGTATAGCTGTTCTATCACATAATTTTTAAGTCTAATTTTTTCAACTACATAAACACAAGCCTCTTTTTACTTGTCACTCCACTCACCATTTTTTTCCACTCCTACCTTTATCAGATGCCATCATAAAGCCTCTCTTTAGCAAGGCCAATTTTAAAGGAAAATACAAAACTACCCCATTACTACACAGCTATCTTTATAAACTTATCCTGTTAATTCAGAACCATTTTCAAGCTATGGGCCAGTTACCAGTTTCATACATTTGAATAATATTTGGTGACATTTCCACCAGCTTGAAATGTCACAGTACTAATTTTTATTTTAACTCTAGAACGTGGGCCAAAATACTTCCATTGCACTCAGAACTTTAACCAAACGAACCACAAAAGCAAGGCACCCAGTAGTAACACCATGCTTAAATTAAAGGCAATGAGTGAAGCATATAGGTTGTGGTTTGCTTATTTCTTACAGCAATATATATTCCTAATTTTAGACACCTGAATGCTGTTAACACTAGATAAACTGTACACTAGAAACTACAGAAGTAGATGTCATTTGAAAAAACACTCAACCATACTCACTTTCTATGCCAAACTCAAGGCAGCATTTTAAATATCACAGGGAATGATAATTGTAATTGCATACTGCAGAATTAAATCCAATATTGCTGTCAAAGCAACATTTCAGAATATGTTAACTTGGAAATTACTGCTAGCCCAGGGAGTAAACTCAAGTTAGCTCTTTCTTAACTTTGCTTCAGTTTTTCAGCTATATGAACTGCCCTTTTTGGAAACCTATCTTTACATTAATAATGTCAGCTTTTACTTCAACATACTTTAGTAGGAGGGAACAATCAAAATTTAGGTGATTTGGCTGCCTCTTTAAAAGTTTAATACAAAATTTATGCTTCACATCTCTAACTACTTCACTAAGAACAACTTTTGGCCACAAAGAAGAAAAAGTACCTGGGAAGAAGTCAGCCTGAAATAAGTCACAATTCATTTTCATTCGATAGCGTACATTTGCCAGCGCAGGAAGTTTTGATTGAGCCTCCTTAAGCAGAGAAAACTGTCAGCAAAATAACCACCATTTCCAAATAGCTTATTTTCCTACAGCTGTGACATTTCTTTAATTAAAAAGTGTGATTAGTAATCTTATCCGAACACAACAAGACGATTACCTAGAGATAAAGTTCAACAAATCTCCTGAGATCAGTATGGCCTTGTACACATATCTTCTGCAGCAGACCTGGCAGATCAGAGGCTACAGCAAGGGGACCAACCACAAACATGGTTATTTGCTGGGGTCCTTGTGGAGCTAAGACTGTCAGTGACCACCTCGCACAACTAAGCTGTTCTTTCCACAGAAACACAAGTAATACATTTTAACTGAGAATGGCAGCAATTTGAGGAAGACTGTAAGAAAAAGGTAATTTTAAGGTCAAAATAGTTAACAGTGACTTTTTCTTGAGTTCTGTGATCAGAAAGAAAGAAATTTTGCATTACAAAATTAAGGAATTCTATCCAAGTTCCTTTCTGCTTTCTTGCTCTTCTCTTCAGGGAATAAAAAACCAGACCTATCTAGGGCAGGGACTATTAACAGCTTGTCTTTCTGATTTGAGCACATTATCCCTGTAAAGCAAACATCTGAGCAGCGTGGTACATAAAAACACAACCCACCTTTACATTCTTTTCAAGGGTCAGTTCTCTTGGTGACCTCACTGCACTTCCAATCCCAAGTCTTCTGCATCATATATCCATTATCTCCCTTCCATTCTTCTGCCTAGGACTGTCCCTCTTGTGCTGTGCCTTAAAACATGAAAGGCTTCCTTTTGGCCTTGAAACTGGTGGTTGCTTCAGGGAAACTGTACGTTTTCTGTCAAATGGCCTGTGAAAATTCAGGCCTCCCTGCATCTATTAATCTGCCTGAGTGCATTAATAAAACTGTTAGTTCTGTTTCAGTATAAGACCTTAACCACAACAGAAACAGCATCTTTTGCAGTAGGTAGGTAGTGTGGTGATTTCCAGTATTTCTGTAAGCAAAGTGACCCTCACCCTTAATTCTGTCAGTTACTTTCTTCCTTGATTTTCTCTTTCATACTTCTTTGTCTCTGATATACTCCTGCTTGCCTCTAGCCAGCTACTGCTGCTTTCCCAAAGATTACATCTTATACCAGTGCCAAACTTTAATATATTTGGGCAGAACCAAGAAAAGGACAGCAGAGCTTATTCTCCAGAACTGTACTTCAACTACAATAAGCTCAGCAATTCACAGAGATGTCCCACCTCACTGGTCAGAGACTGCTTGACTGTCTCCAGAACAAGCAACTATCTTACTCACTTCTCCCTCCCTTTCCCCCAATAACAACAGTGCAACATAAACAGATATTGACTTGAATCCTGGCTTTATTCTCAAATTTTCTGCAAAAGAAATTGATGCCTGGGTGAGAAATGCACCACTTATATATACTTAATTCATTCTTGGTTTAAATGTGGCTGGTAATACTGCCCTTACACTGTGTGCTGTTCAAAAGCTAACCAACCCCTAATGCAGGGCTTGTAAACCAATAAATATCGACATTTCAAACATAACTCCAACATTTTCAGACGTTTGTCACCTTTGACTTTCAACTCCACTAGGGAGATACAGGGTTATTTTGTTTCTGATAATTAGCTCTCTACCAGTCACCTTTCAATAAGGAATACATTTCATTCCATTATGATATTTAGCTTGACATGGAAACAGTTATTTCATATATTCAGTCAATTTGTATTCCATAAAACAGGAGGAATGCAGCTTGTACACAGCAACATTACAACTCTCTCATATCATGTGAACAGGCACCCCTTTATCTCCTTTTGGGTCCTTTCTTGGAGGTTACATAACAGTTCAGTTCAGAAAGCAGTAATTTTAGACCACATAAATGGCAAAATAAAGAGTGCAAAAATTTAGGTCACTTATCATTTTGAACTTCCAATTAAGTCCTTCAGTGTCATATATTCTTCCATGGGTGTTCTGCATGTAAATCATAACCTATTATGCTGTGGTAAGCTTTCCTCACCTGAGAACATATATTTTCTTTTCAATCTTAATTATCTATTGCTTGTGAATGGAAAATATATCATTTGGTTCCTCTTTCCTCCTTGGTATTTGATAATTTTTACACTTTGCTTCATTTAACTTTTATTACCATGGCAGAATTAACATGATGATCAAATGACAAAAATCAACTCCTAAGAAACCGAACACTGGAGTGTATTTGGGTCTGTTAAAAAAAGGAAAAGTTAAAAAAAGAAGTAGTAAAGTACCTAATTTGTCCTCAATATATCTATCTAACAAAGCAGCTTACACATCCGCCTTCTTTAATATTACACAGTGAGTTAATGCATTTCTACTCCCCAAATACCTCTGATGTAACATAGTAACCACTGCGCCCAGATAAAACCAAAGCCATCTACTATCATCCACTAAGGCATTTAACGAAAACTTTACATAAACTCTAAACAATGACTTATCCCAACAATGAGATAGGACCAGGTGTGATTGAAATTGCCACAAAGAGGATTCAAAAACTAGGTAATGCAGCATTAAGGCTGCCCGTGCAACCCTTATTTGTCAGCACAGCACACATGCTGTATTTCTCAAACTCTGCAGGGCTTTTCCACAGAACCCCCTACTTATCCATGAGCACATAATGGACCTCCTGTAGAGATGAACACTGATGCCTCGTGATTGAGCTTATTGTCTGCTGGACCTCTGTCTTATTTATTGAAGAAAAGGAACAAAAGAAGGGATCACGGAAGCTGAGACAACAATTAAGACAGTGAAAAGCCAGTCTGGAAAAAGATGCCTATCCCTCCTCTAATATTCACCTTCCTGTAGTTAAACAAGTCTCATTAAACTAGCAGATCTCAAATCTGAAGATTTTGCATCCCACCTCTCAAGTCAGAACAGGAGCCAGACCCCAAAGTATTAACAAAGAGTGAGATTCCTACCCCAAGTAGTAAAAACATTTCCCAAAGAAATAAATTAAAGCTTAAGATACTATTTTGGCTGCTCAATACCACAAAAATCCCTGCTGTCATTTGCTGCTGTTTCAACACGTAACAAAGCTTCCAGCATACGCACAGACAGAATTGAGCTCTGGCAGCCCAGACAATTTACAGATTGCAATTTAAGTCTTCCACTTAAGTACCAAGGTATAGCCATCCTTGCTTACCACACTCAAGCACAGGGCTCTGCCACTTCTTTTCACTGCCTAGAGGACATATGGAGAGTAGCACCTTCTTGCTCTTTGGAGCCACTCATGTTGCCTCAGTGGACATGAACTGCAAGTCACATCCTGCTCATGAACTTGCCTACAAGCAGAAACACCACAGGTTGCACAGCCACCCAAGTTAACCAAGGGCTCTTGCAAAAGGGTTTCACAGCTTTAACTTCCCAACAGTGGGTTAACACAGTGGAGACAGCAACATGGACAAATCCATTCCAAAAGCATATTCCAGAAAAATATGAGATTTTAAACAGAGTAGGTCTCATACTTTGCTATATAACAAGATCTTCCATAAATACAAAGTTTAAATTGCCATGTTGGCATTAACCATGACAGTAGGTAGTCAGGTCCTTTTGCTACCAACTGCCCATTGCTTTAACAGATAAACTGCTGCTTGGAACAAATACTATTTTTAGTAAGCAAAGACTCCAAATTTTTTCAAAACAACCTTGCAAAAACAAACATTCCCAGGCTCCACTGGAAAACCAAACAAAAACATAGAGCAAATAAGAGCACAACTATTTATACATCTGCCAAGCAAATATTCTACAGCAAATGATATAGTAAAAAAAAAGGAAAGGTACCGAGTAAAAAAACTAACCCTCAGTTCTTGTGGGAGTGATGGGTGGAGAGTTACTGCTTGAACTTAATCTAATCAATGCTACCATTTTTACCCCTAATATTCTATTACATTTACCATATTTGTAAATGGTAACATTTGTTTTTCTGACAAAGTCAATGAATTAATACATGTATTTCACCTCTCCAATGCAAAGCTTTAGAATTAGTGGAACATTATGAAAGAAGCGCTCTCCACTAGCAGTTGGCAAATGCTAAACCACAGGGATTCAACTGCACTGTCCCCGCTTCAACACACTGGAAAAGGCCAGTTTTTAGTTAGTAGTGTTGTGTTCATTGCTATCAGTTATACAAAAAATGTATACTGTTACTTGAAGGAAAATTTGCTTATCTCCATTTTCATGGGACTACCACACTCATCTAACAACAGTAATTTACAACACTCATATATTAACAGTTTTTCCTATATTTTTTCCCATTACAAAAATTTTACACACTCAAACAAGCTAACTTTATCTCAAGAGAAAGCTGACAGCTTCTAACTTTGATTTGTGTCAAGGCAGAGAGCAAATGCTTTTAGACAGCCAAACATCCATTCTTAAATGTTCAAGTTTCATCCCTTTCCATGTACAGATACGACAGCAAATTTACTGCTTCTTGAGGAAGTTGGGAAAAAAATTACACCCCCTCACAGACACTGGTTCTAATCGCTACTGGTTTAAAACTTCTGTTCTGTAGAGTCAGGAGATAGCATTTCCACCGAGAAATTCTTCAAAACAAACAAAAAAAACCCCAATGCAACCCATAATCCACTTTTCCAAGGAGTTAAACTATGCTGTAACAATAATGGTCAATAGAGAATCAGACTTCTCAGTGCTGTCTATTAAAAGCACTGCAAAGCAAACTCACACAGCTTGACACAGGTTTTCCTCTGAAGCTGTCTACTATAAAGTTGAATGCAA